>NC_079336.1:65195104-65797848 GCF_029582105.1 Oenanthe melanoleuca
GTTATATTTGACACCTTTTTTACAGTAGCAATTTTGAAATTTGACTTCTTCCACACTGGGAAGGTTTTTTTAATTAAGAGAAGATATGGCATTAGACAGCTTTAATATTTACTTATTCACCTATTCATCATGTTGAATCAGCAGCAGACTTGTTAGAAAGGATGAAGAGAAGGGACCCTGCTCCCCACCAGCCCATGTGACGGATACACACCTTATTCTGCAGCCCCTCCTCATCCCACTGCAGCCTTGAATAAGGCAGACTGAGTCTGCTGGTGCTGGGAGGTCAGACTAGGGACCCAGACACCACCTCCTATCTGACAGCTTGACCTGTTTACACAGGTCATGGCAATGAAGAGGAGTTTTCTTACAAGCAACCTGCAATTTCCTTTAATGTAAATAAAAGAAAAAAAAAATGTCTAGAATGTAAGTTACTGTATCAGGTCAAATATTTAGGGTAAATGCTTGAGCCTAATATTACATGAAATATGAGATATAAAAACAATACACCAGGGCACTTGATATAATTTAATAAAAAAAAAAAAAAAAGCAATGTGAACTGACCCGATATGTCAACAGAAACAATTTTGAAAAGACTGGTATATAAAACACAGCATCAACAGCACCATCTTTCAGAATTACATGATTATTTATTTAATGGAGAAAAATTGCTTCCAGTCAAGTCTGATTCCTTCACTTCAAAAACCAGCACAATGGAAACCCACATTCCTTCGGTCAATAAAAAATGAGCATTTAGAGAAAATCTTTCCCAAGCAACATTCAATCACTGCTTAACATCTTAGAAGCGGCCTACGAAATTCTGGCAGCCAAATTCCATTAAAACTTGCAGTCATTTGCCACTTGGCCCTGAGGCATCCCACCCATAAGTGCAGGAAAGGCAGCAGCCATGGCCTCAAGGGCAGTGAGAAGCAGGATGCCAGCAGCCAGTTCCTCCCAGCACTTTGGGGATGATTGCACCCACACAGACAACCTTCCTGAAAACTGCTTCACATGATCAGCTGAGGAGAAATGGGAAAGGTGACTTCTTAGGAACAATAAGAAATAAAAATATCTAGGTGAACTGTCTAGCCTAATGTTGACAGGGGTGATTCGCAAAGCCTCTAGATGAGAGGAAAATTTATTAGGAAACCAGATATATATTCAAAGATAAACTTGTATTTTGAATAATAGAATCTTCTAAAGAATTTGAATTATGTTTCATTTTAATGTATACTTATTTTTTCAACTAAATGTTTTCTTAAACATATGATAATGCAAACACCAACATGTGTGGTATCAACTAAACTAAATACCTCCATATCCTTGCACAACAGCAAAAGGCAATGCTATAAAACCTGGCTAATTCCCAATGATAAGATTTTGAAGTAATTGTGATTTAGAAATAAAAGAAACTACAGCAATGGCAAAAAACACGGTCTCTGTGCCCATGCATCTTAGAAATTTTATCAGCTCCCCAGTGACTTTTTCTTTCTCCCTACACAGGACTAGCCTCTGTTTGCCTGCTTTTCTTTTCTAACACTACCAGGCCCTTCTTACCTGAGGGTCTCCATAATAAGTTACTATACAGGGAGAAGGTAAAAAACAACATTAGTAAGAGCCCTGGAGGAAATTAATTTGAAATGAATCTTGAATGTTATGCAACAAGACTACAGAACAGATAATATAATTTTAAACCATGTAAGAACTTGATAAGATACAAATAAAAGCTGAAGCTTGTCTCTATCAGACACATGACTGCAAAACTGCTACAGATAGATCAGAAATAAGCAAAATGATGGAAGAATTTACTTTGACAAAAATGTAGCACACATGCAGAGAAATATGCTCAATTTGCATAAATGGACACATATTCCAGAGTCTCGCAGTGCAAGGAAAAAAAAAATTGATGTGAGTACATGTTTAACACTGATAACAAAGAGATTAAATGAAATAAGGAAAAGTTATGAGCTTTTTTCTTTTAATTCTTCTGAAAAAACAAAACCATAAGCTAAGCAGTTAAAGAAAAGAAACCATATACATATACATATACATATACATATACATGCAAGTAAGACTCTTCACAGTGCTTTAGGAGACAACCCCAACCACAGGTAGCTCTGTGCCCTGCTAGGAGCCCACACTCAGACCTAAAACACACAGGTTCAATAACAGACAGCCAATTTGTCCTCCAAAGTATTCTACTCTTCCATGTTTGTAAGATTCACAACAGTTTTTACACATTATCTGATAAATGTATAAAGCGTTCTGCTTTCAGTTTGGTTTTCCACTGACAGAGAAAGCACAGAGAGGGCCAGTAGTAACAATTTATATTTGAATTATAGCTTGCAGTGCTACAGACACATTACACAAATCATTTCAGTTCATCATTGCCAGAAATGGCAAAATAATATTGTTTTCTAATGAAACTTCAAATCAGCAGCAGTTGTCATTAGATACCTTGTAATTTCTCAGCTAAGTCCTTGTGTCCAGCTCAGTGCTAAAAAGTAGTTTCTATCTCTAGTACACATCATTGCTTACTCCTTATTTGCTGATTGATTCTTTGTTTTGGTTGGTTGTATACCATTTCTAATTACATAGGAGGCTTTAAAAATTTATAAAATATTTAATATTTAATAATATTTAAAAATACATTGCAGTACTACAACTTTGCTAATCAAAAATAATATCATACTTCAAAAATTCTTTCAGATAAAGCAGATCACTAGGAAAGAAACTATTAGTGCACATTTCAGTAATTTCTAAGTTTTCTTGTAAATTTGTTTATTTTTATTTCTCAATTACAAATTCTTTGCAAATTTTTGTTCCATTGAACCATAATGGGAGGCTCACTCTGGAAAAAAATCTCCATGAGATCAGAATTTGAGCATTAATTAGAATGCTCAAAAGAGTTGAGAAAAAGAGTTTAAAGGATTGCAAGATTACTGCCCCATTCAACTGCTCAAGGAAAAGAACAAGAGAAAAAATTAAAAATAAGAAAATGAAAAAATGTAAGCAAGTATTTAACAAGACAAAAGCTAACATTTTCACAGTGATCTGCTCAAGGCCACGAGTAGTAGCTCCCACTGCCCAATTATTTACAACTATAGTAATCTCTAGAGTTTTTCCCAGTATCAATACTTGGTTTCCATGTGAACTAGTCCCACCACCTGCTGTGTTCAACAAGCGTTAAACCAAACCTCAGCACTGGAGGACATTTTTTGGAAACAGACTGATCAGCTTATAGGACATAGGAACCAACAGCATCAACACATATGCACAAAGCCAAGCTGTAACCAAGAAACTTGTCCAGCCAGCAAGAACCCAAAGTATTCTAAGTGTGGATTGCAGCACGTTCAACTGAGCAGAGCAGAGATGAGGTTTCTCTTGTGCTCCTAGGTGTTCTGAAAACAACAGTATGGATGTTTAATGTCATCATGGAAGCCATGTATGTACCTGTCTGCAGATGAGGGAGCTTCTGCAAATAAAGAGCTGTATCGCTCACATGTATCGTCAAAACTTTTTTCAGATAAATAACTAAAATCCTCTAAATGTTTTAACTAGAGAGTTTGTAACTTCAAGTTA
Organism: Oenanthe melanoleuca; assembly: GCF_029582105.1. NCBI lineage: Eukaryota > Metazoa > Chordata > Aves > Passeriformes > Muscicapidae > Oenanthe > Oenanthe melanoleuca. The sequence continues at coordinate 65,198,684 of NC_079336.1, forward strand.
TGTAGAGCCTGGTGGCTCATATGGCTTGATGGCATGAGCCCTCATGGAGGACACTGCCATATGGTGTCCTGGACAGGGAGTCAGGTTTTTGCAAAAGGAGCATCCTTCTTCTTCGAAGAGCCAGGCTGCAAGCTCCTAATGAATGAAATCTGCATCAAGCTGAGCAACCAAAAAGTGATGAAATTTACAAACAGAATAGGCTACCCTGTGTTTTGTCAAACAGCTTTTAGTGGAAAAGCATTAAGAAGAGGGATTTCAAATGAATTCTACTATCTTTATGTGAAATGAAATCATACTTGACACTTTTTTTTAAAGAAGCAGTGTTAACAGAAGGAACTGTACCTGCATCCATGTCAGAAGAATGCACCTCAAGGAAAATATTGTCTGAAAAGGCTGGACTATGACATTTTGCAGCCTTTGTACCTGGAGTGCAGACAACATCTGCTCCTTCATATAAACAGAAATACTTCTTCCCTGCCTTCACCCCCTGATTCACCAGCCCTACAAATTACCCTGAGACTGGAAGTTCAGGCTTGGTGTTTCCTTCACAGCTTATCTATCACCACAATATTACAGGCCAAGCCATTCCCTCAGCTGCACCTCTTCAGCTCAACCAAACCTGAAGCACAAATTCACTGATTTCTGGAAGAGTAAGTTTCTATAACATAAAAGATCAAACTGTCAAAGCTTTATGTGTGATTGCACCAGATCTTTTATTTATTTCATTTGGTGGCAGCTCATCTGTTATTGCAGAGCAGGAATATATTTTAAAGGGTTATTCAATACTGTTTGCAAGAACAATGAATTCTAAACACAATGTTTAATATTTGCCCATCCTTTAAGAAAAGGAACAAGAAGACTGACTGTCATCTATTTCTGTTCTCTGATGGTAGATTTGATGGTGCCCACAGAAAATTTAATGTAAGCACTTCAGGAAAATAGGTTTAAAAATATTAATGTTTTTCAGTTTGTAGGGAGAAAGTAAATCATACTGTCATGAGATCCCTTAATTTATCTGTATAGCAAATTGTAAATGCAGCAGAAAACAGCTTACTGAAATGTAAATAAAGGTTTTCATGCAGTGCTAACGGGGCAAGTTTATTTAATATAATATATTACACAAAGCCCTCATTGCTACCTTTCAGTTTATACTTCTATGGTAACAAACTTTAAATAAACAGAACCCTTGTGTTAAAATCCAATGCAAAATATCAACACTGATCCTTTTCAAACCTTAGATATAATTTAGCTCTTCACTTTTTAGTTTTACCTACTAGAATTATTAAAAGTAATAGTTTACTGATACTAATAGTCTAATTATTTAAAACAGTACTCTAAAGTTTCAATTTAATTTTTACTCTTGAACACTGGGTAGCAAATTTAATTAAATTTGACCAACTTTATAGGATGTGGTAAAAGAAAAATAGTTTTATTTATATCCAAATCTGAGAAATCAATAATGCTCAATGTATGTTCAGGTATTTTACAGATAAGCTTGAGTCTGGCACTGTTGTATTCTACATGTTAGAAAAAGAATGCCTGAAAACCTTAAGTTGTGAAATTTTTGGACCCTTTTAGCACTTAATAGCAAGAAAGAGGTCCTTGATTTAAAGCCCATGTAAAGCATCAGCACTAGAAGCACCAAGGTACCCAGGCATTTGAACTCCAAAAATTGTGGGTGTTTACCATTTTCTGCTTCAGGTCCTCATTTCTAAAACTGGAACAATAGAAGAGTCACTGAAGAAACCCACCAGCCTACTGCAGCTCAATTTGTGGTAACTTAAACAAACAAAAAACCAAAAATATCCCAAAAACAAACAAAAAAGAACAACCAACCAAAAAAAAAACCAAGCTAAATTCTCAGATAAGAACTGCAAGGGAATTGATAGTGCAACCTGATGCTGAATGGGCTCCAAGAATTCAGGATATTGGAGCAGCTGATACAATAATGACTGCATAATTATTATAATCAGTGACCCCCTTGGCACCCTGAAATCCTGAATTTTGGTATCTAGGCCTCCAAATTAGCAGATACTTGTGCACAGGTTCTCAATACACCACTGAAGAAAAAAGGATTTCCTCCTTCCCTCAAAACAAGAGGCATATTATTAAAACTCACTGGAAATGCTCTACAGTGCAGATTAAATTGATAAAAGAGAGAATGAGGGGGGAAAAAGGCCAGAGAAGAGAAGGCATAAAGATACACTGCTGCTTGTTCCTCACCTCACAGGGCAGGCCTATGTACCTGCACAGCCTCTGCAACCACTAGGCTAAAACTTTTTTTTAAGTAGTATTGCTGTAAGTATGCAAAAAGAAAAAAAAAAAAAACAGGAAAACAAAAATAGAGGAGAAAAGAGAGGGAGCAAGAGAGCAAGAGAAAGCACATGGCCAATGAGATAATAATGTGAGAAGGGGGAAAAAAGCTATCCAGCTGTTTTCCATTCAAGTACATAGGACTCTTCTTGGGATTTATTATTCCAACAGACAAGACTGCAGCTCTTAAAAGAAAGAGCTGCAGAGTGCACTTTGGGGTGGCTCTGCTGCCTGTAAAAGGGCAGCCATGCCCCAAAACCTGTGCTCTGACAAGGAGGAGAGATGCCAGACAGACAGTGCCTTGAAGATGCAGAGCAGTGGCAGGGGTGAATGCTACCAGTACAAAGACAAGCCAAAACTATTGAGTTTTTGTCTTTCCTGCTTCTTCTAGAAGCCCTTGCAGCTCAGGGGATTCTCTCCAGGCCCTGTTCAGAGCTGTTCCCAAAGGAGCAGAGAGCACTGCTTTGTGGTTTTGAGCCATCCCAGCAGGAGGGCTGCTGCTGCATACACCCTGCTTGGGGGCCAGGGAGGCTGAGCCCATGGGGCAGGGCTGAACTGGGCACCCAAGGTGCCATCTGCTGCTGGTGCCATGGGCAGGGCAGGACAGGAGCCACCAACCACCTGCCATGCCCAGCCTGCTTAGCAAACACCCATCAGTGATGGACACAGCCCTGCTCTGCCCATCCAGGCACACCAGCCAGCCAGCTGCCACCACAGGGGACAGCCCGGCCTCCACAGACAGCAAACACCCCTTGGGTTAGGTCAGTGATGGACACAGCCCTGCTCTGCCCATCCAGACACACCAGCCAGCCAGCTGCCACCACAGGGGACAGCCCAGCCTCCACAGACAGCCTCAGCCACAGGGGAGTTTTTTTCAGGAACTAGAGGAGTGCTACAGTCCAACAGACCCTGGACTGAATAAAATGCCCCCTTCAACTTTAGGTACAATTTCCCAAGAACAGCCAGCACAGTGCCAGGCAGAGGCTCACGTGTTGGTGTTTCCCTTCCTCCCATCCTTTGTGTTGGGATTGACTGAGCTTTTCCAAGGCCTTTCCCCCCCACCAGGTTGGATTAATTCTACTCTGGATGTGCCTGAAGGCAGTTCCAGGAGGTTATGACACCATTGACAGTATGATAGTATTATGACACCACTGGGGTGGGTGAGGAGAATGTTGGTTGTCCAAACAGTGGAGACTAATTCCAGCACTCTTTGGTTATAGGAGAGATAGTCAACTAATCAAAGCCAAGGCAACGTTTGGCTAGTAAAGATCATGTTTGCAGTAGAGGTGGGCAAAAGGAGAAAGGACCATCTGCCTCCTGGGTGTCACCTTGACCCAGACTCTCCCCACTGCCCAGACATCCTGCAGCAGTTTACAAGCAGGGCAGAGCCCAGGGACCAGACACATAACTGCAGGAAAGATCAGTGCCCCAGCCTTCTCCTGATGGAGGTTATCAGAAGGAAGTTAAATCTTCCCCCACCAACATTAGCACCTCTTCTCAATCCATGTTTTAACTGCACAGCAGCATCCTCCAGATATTATTTCACAAATAGCATAGCAGAGTCAATTATCTTGCTTATATTTTATGAGCAATTTAATTTTATTCTCAAAAAAAAAAAAAATCTACCTTGAAAGCAGCATAAAACTTCTTGTGTATAGTAGGAATTTACAGTTTGTTCATGCCTGGCTACTGCATACAGCCCATTCTTTAAAGTCAGACAGGTTTGTTTTAGAATTCTCCATTCTTTTTTTTTTTTCCCCCACAAAGTATTTCTTCACAGAACTGCAGAATTTTAGTCAATGATCAGACAAAAATAGCAAGTTGTTAGTAACCTCTTTCTCATAAACAGGAAACAAATACACTTCCCCTAATTTTACAGCATGTTTATGGAAAGTACTGACCATCAACTTAAAGATGGTCACCAATGTAAAAGATGTATCACCAATCCTGTATCCTGTCCCTGTATGTTCAGGACAGATTGCTTTTGTTTTTTATTGGGAAAACAGACCAGAACATAAATGAACCCTACATTTCTTAGTACAGCTTTCTCCCTCTCTTTGAAGGCATTTACACTGGACAGTGTGGAATCAATGTGGGAGAAAACCAGAGACAATGGAAAAGTTTACCTCAATCATTAATGGAGTTATAGAAAAATAGCCAGGCCCTATTTATGTTAAGAGTAAAAAGAATTACATAAGATTCTAAATTCTTCTGGGCAACTTTGGACCAGAAAAGTTCACCAGCTGCTACAGAGAGGTAAATGTGAATCAGTGCTGTGGTACAACTTCAGCTTGCAGTGCCCAGTCAATCAATGCTAGTGCTTGCCTTTACTCCAGAAAGGGTTTGTAAGAAACAACCAGGCTGCCTCCCCCACATCCTTCAGTGCAGGTAAACACCACTCATATCACAGGACAGTAAGGAATTGTCAGGAATTGTACAGAAGTACAGCCAAGACCAGACGTGAGCATTACAGAGAGCAGAAGTTACCAGAACCATAAGGTAGCAAAAGTTCTTCATGGCTTTGGTCTCATGTGGTGGCCCAGCCCACTAAACACAGCTCAACAGCACTCATTAGGGATAATCTGGGCAGTTTCAACAAACTGATTTTAAAAGTTAATATTTCACAGTGTGTTTCATACATGCTTGTATTTCTGTATCCTTAAAAATGAGCATTCCACCACCACTGTTAGCACACGGGCATGAAAACTAGAGAAAAAGTTTGTACAGATCTGGCAATTCAATCCTTGGCAAAAACAGTCAAACTTGCAAGAGACACTGTGACTAAAGGCTAATTACAGATACAGACCAACACAGTGACATAGAATAAATTAGATCCTGAGTTTGTCAGTGTCAAAAACATTCCCTAGCACAGAGTCACCATGTTTGTATAAAAAGATGTTTTCCTTAGGAGGCAAGGCAAGGAACCCTGGATACTTCTCATGGAGACAAGTTAGCCTACTTTCTCATACCCACATAAATCCCTTTGGACTGTGCTGTATCATCTGGGTCTTTAGAGAACTAACAAAGCTGTAATACCTTTGTCCTATTTCCAAAGGTTTAAGCAAGAAAAAAGCAGCACAAATTTTGATCTTGCAGTTCTGACTAAGCAAGTTTCTCCACAATAGAAGCTCTAGCAACACCTTCCAGAAAAGAAAACTTCTGAAAAGACACTTCTCAAAACTAAAAAAGCCAATTAATTTTAAGAGGTTTTTTTTTAACTTTTTTAAAATTTTCTTCTTTTTTCTTATGCTTACCTGCCAGTTGTTTTCAACCATTTTCCACAAAACTATTTTGGGGATAGACTCAGTATCTGGACATGGACCTAAACTATCAGGTATTTGCCAAGATCCTTAGAACATTTTACAGATGGTGTGGTAAATCATTTTTTGACGTGCAGTTTAAAACCAAGGTACACTAACCTAAAAAAAGTCACAAAAAGTAGGACAGGAGTTGGACACTTAATTTGATAGAAAAAAATGCTTCTTAGTAAAAAATCCTCCTGAACTAAGAGGAATTTGTGCTGTTTCACTGCCACATAAAGACTTACATTTCCCATAAACATATTTCTGCTAAATACCCAGGATAATGGACAGCTGAAACACAAAACCACAAAGTTATCACTCCTGCAAAGCTGCAATATATCCAGAGCCTTGCTTCTCATCAACACTCCAGGAACACAGGGAGAATGCAGAATACTGAGCACATCCCTTTCTCCACCACTAACAAGCTGTTTCCTCCCTCCCTGAAAGCCCTTGGCTGCTTTAAACAGGGTCTGTGAAAGAGAGCACAGCCCCAGTGGCTGGTGCTGCTATTTTAGCACACCCATGATGATTCCTTCTTGGGCAGGATCAAAGTCACCCTCCCTGCTGTGCTCCCCTTCTCTCCTTGCCAGGGGTTTGCCATTAAATGAGCTCCATTTCAGCACTGCCTACCTCAATTTCCACTGGAAGTCCAACATGATCACCTCACCATGTGATTCACAGAAATGCAAGTGAAAAGTAAAGGCTGCAACTAAACAATTCTTCCAAAATCAGAGAATCAATGCAATGTACTTTGTGACCAGATCTCAACTGTCAATTTCAATTTTCATCTAAGTGAAAAAAGAACACCAAAAAGGAGTCAAAGCTGTAGCAAAGACTTAGACTAGCTTGGTAGAAGGCAAACACCCATACCTGTGACAGGTCACTTGTGCAGCTTTTCATTGTGTCAGAGATTTTCTCACAAAACTGACCATGCATACCTTGTTTAAACAGTCAAGACCACAAAGGCAAACTTGCTCATTAATTACACAGAGGGGTTTAAAGTGCTCTTCATTGCCAGGCTGAGCTTTTAAAGTCCCTTAAAAACGTGTGCCTTGTTCCTTATTCAAATACATAAGAAAATACAACCATGATGTAAGATCAACTAAAACTCTAGTCCCTAAAATGACCAGCAAGGTTCTTATTGGCCACAGATGGTCCCACTTATCTTACCTGCTACAGCATGAGGGAAAGAAGGCTGCTACTGGAAACAGGAATAGCAGGAGAACACAGTCCTAACAGGATGCAAAGCCATACTTTACAGATAAATGCAAAGATTTTTTTATTAGCTTTGTGTTTTCTGCCCTTCTTTTTTTCTGTGTTTACAACACCAGAGGAAAGACTCCTGTGCTATATTAGATTAAGGTACTGACTTGGGAATGATCATTCCCAAATTATAGTTCCAGCTCCAATACTCACATACTGCAGCAGGGCAATTCAATTAACCTTCCTCTGTATTTGCTTACCTTCCTGTGTAATGGGGATAAGATCTCCAGAAAAGGGTTCTATAAAGCTTAATCTTCATAAAACTCCTAAGATGGAATAGAAATATGCCATACTAAATAAAATGTAAGCAAATAAAAGGTGCATAAATAAGTTACTGTATACTACAGCTAGTTGGAAAAAACTACAACCAAGCAATTATCCACCACAGAATGCTGCTTTATTGAAATTTAAATTCTACATATAAATCATATCCATTGTGCTCACATTTAATATAAAAAGATTTCTTCTGACAGTTTTTAAAGTATGCATGTGGGTTCATTTGGAATACTAATATTAAATTTTTAAAAAAAAATGAAGTGCTCCATAAAATGGCATTTCTTTTCAATAACTTTATTTTTAAACTGCTGATATGCACTACATACTTCAGAAATTTTACATAAAAAAATTTTAACTGTGCTTTAAAGCACTTTATCCTTTTCCAAATTGATATTTTAATAAAAGTTCTTCATGATCTGAAGATACCGTACATGAAAAACTCAATCCATAGTTTCAGTGTTAACTACAAAATTTTCAATTATATGCTGTCACACCTTCCTATGACTCTTGTAAAGTGAATCTGTATCCTTATATGCAATAAACCTATTCTTAATAGGAATCTTTTTTTTTTTATATTCAAGCAATTATTTATTACATTTAATACACAGGTCCATAAAGCAAACACCATGGTGAATTAAGCCCTATTCCTCAGGTTAGAGACTTATTGGTTTTGTTTTGTTTTTATTTTACTTTCTTAAGAGATGACATAGACTAAACTATTATTAAATATTGGAACATTATTTTCTGCCTTTGTAGAGCTTTGTTTTCATTAATTATGTATGAAAAACAACTACTATAGTAAGTTTTGCTGAATTCTTGTTTACCCTCAGTTAATTTTATCTACAGTTACAAATGGAACTGGGGATTAAGAAGTACAGATACTGCAGGCCTAAGAAGTCCTTGGGAACTTTACACAGAGTTATTACCTCAGACATTTGCAACCCATTATATCTTTTTACTGAAATAAGCATGATTATTGCACCCTGAAGCACACTTTAAATGTCATAATATATTGGTTTGCATTAGGGTTCATCTACATGGGATATGTGGTTTAAGTAAAATGATTAAAACAATCTTTTTTTCCTGTCATTTAGGAAAGATTTTTATCCTTTGTCCTTTAAGATAGGTCAGAAATTCAGGTATCAATGTAGCAAGCAGAAGCCTTCAAATATCCTGCCGAGTCCCTGAGTCCATATGGGATTTAGTTTTTCACAAACATCCTTAAATGCCCAACCTCCAATTCCATACTGGCCTTAGTGGTCCAACAATTATAAAGCAACAACAGACTCAACTCCTCTCAAATCTTGAAACTATCCCCCAAACTGAGCCCTCCCCTACCTTACAAGCATGTACATGTTTCTTTTAATTAACAAAAAAAAGAGGGGCTGTGGGAGAAGTGTAGGTGATACCTCATGCACTGCCCCTCAAGAAATACTCCCTGGCCAAAGGAATTGCTTGACAATAATCCATCAGGGTCCCTCAGGCAAGGATGGGGACCAAGCAATCTCTCCAGAGTTCCACCAAATGCTTGCCTACTCCAGACCACAGAAGTCTTCCTCTCAAAATTTCAATGGCTTCCATTATGGTGCAGAATGGAAAGGTTTTCGGGTTATTTGTTTTTAATTTTGGCTTCACAGTTTGAAGAACAGAAAAACCTGCAAACATTACTTATTATACAAAGAACTACCTACACTACCTACATGCATCTGTGTATAGTTTAAGATTATATTTATTCTAAAAAGAAGGATTTTAAGCTATCCTAAAATAAATTCTTTGGACAAAATGTTTAATTTTATACAAGAGTTTCTTTAGAGACAGAAGCCATTCCAACAATTTGAATCAAGTACACAAGGTTTTATCTTCCAATTATTCAAGATCAGTGATTCAGAGGATCAACATGCTCTCCAGGGTAGAAACACTGTGTGGCACAGTTGAAAAAAAAAAACATTTGCAGTCAGATGTGTTTGGATAATGATTCAAAAGACCTATGACATAAATCTGCCCTCTCATGGCTTACGTAGATGCTGCATGTCAGGTAACCAACAATCATCAACCACATCCATGACTTCTGTTCCTTGCAAATGAGGTCAAAATGCAGCTCAGATGAACTACAGTAACCCCTTAAGGTAATGTATTTAAGCCAACGTTTGAGTCCTACAAAAAAAAAGTCTAGCAAGACCTATTTTATAGCCACCAAATTGTATGTTTAATTAGCATTGTTACTGTCAACTTTCCAATCAGATCAGAAGACCAAGAGGAAAATAAGGCTCCTCATTCTAGTCAGGAAATATGACTGGCTTGAAAGGTTCAGGGAGATGAAATCACCAATACTAAGGAACTAATCAATATCCTGCAAGGTAGTTTTAAAATCAATATTAAATATAAGTCATGTGTTAAGCACAAAAACCTAGATACTCTGGAGTCATTCTTTTCAGCAACTTCTTGATTTTCTGATTTTGTTTGGAAAGAAGAACATGCATATACATCAAAAAGCTAGGAAGCTTTACAGAAGCCCCAATAGTTACCATGCACAAACTGAGGTAAAAAAAAAAAAAAATATTTCCCTTTCCTTTAACAAGGCTAAAATAAGATCAATATTAAGAAGTCTGATTTATCATCAATAGGAAAATAATGGATGTTTAAGTTATAAAACAAACCATTTGGATATTTTAAAGAACTTTATTTGTGAAAGTCTGACAACATGGCAAAGCTTCCAGCTCTCCTGTAAAAGGAGTATTCTCAGTTTTACATAACTGGTCCATCTGCAATTCACACCACTGGAGCTGTACCTAGCCTTTACCATAGAGGTGATATGCACACTGTTCATGGCAGCAATTGCATTGGTAGCTTGGTGACACAGACACAGGTGTCAGACAGCACTTTCCCTAGGTGCTGCCAGAGACAAAAGCCATGATGGACCCTCTGGAAGAAAACTGCAATGCTGCTGTCAAACCAACCTACACGAGACCAAGGAAGGAAGGAAGGGACCAGCTTTAGAAAACATCAGGTCCAAAAAAATCAAACCCACACAGTGACCTTATGTAGAACTCTTCCTGAATGCCTTAGCACCCCTGCTACAGCATTGACATTTACCTCTACAGTAAAGTTTCAGAAGTTATTTAATACTTCTGCTTGGCTGCCCTTTCATCCCCCCATCCCTTCTAAGGCTTCTGGCCTTCTCTTTCACCATTTGTGCATATTGTTTGTAGCTATGAAAGTTTAACTGATGCAGTCTTAAGTCACGGTGTATTTACTGGTTTATTTTTCTCTGTGGTGCAATGCCCTTGTATCATTCTTATTTTGTTTGATTTTAAATTTATGTAAAACATCTCTACCTACACAATCAAATGTCATAGGGAAACAGAGGAAGGAGGCTCCTGATATGCTCTTCAGAATTACACATAAACTGCTTTCAGCCTTCAAGGATATGGATTTCAGTTTAGCTACTAGAGTTCCTAACTTATGCTCACATGAAAATATTTTTTGTTCAGCTGCTTCAACTTTGGCTATCAAAAAAAATCATGTTTCAGTGTCAAGTAAATAAGCAACACCAATGTTCCATCATGTTCAAGGAAATTATTCCAACTAGGGGATGTAGTAGTTTATTAAACAAATCATTTTCCAGGATATGTGTACTTAGGTTTCTTTTTTTAGGTACGTTATGTTCTTTTCTGCTCGGTTTTGTGAGAAGCAAAACTGTTCTACAGGCACAGCCTCCCTGTCCAAGGTGAAAATACTGCTTATGCCAGTAGCAGGCCTCTCTGTCCTGTGCTTCACAGTGCTCATGCCAGGCAAACTGTGTGCATTTTGGAGATTCCTCTGAAGACTTTTTCACTTGCCTTTCTTCAGTTTGTTTCTTTACGTTAGATGCTATTCATGTTTTGCGTTGAAAGTTAAATAATGCCATTATTTATCAGAATGTATTATTGTAGTCAAAAATACAAAATATTCTTACTGTATTTTTGCCACAGAATGGAAACTTTTATTTTCTTTTTTTTACAGAATGGTTCTCAGATAGAATCAGGTATCACTAAATGATTTGCAATCCTATTTTTTATTAGTCAATAAAATTAAGCAGGTCTTTGAGCTTTTATATGAAGCTAATAGCATGAATATTTAAAGTGCTGCATTGCTCATGTTTCTGTAATAAACTGACATCTGATTTATTGTGGTTTCCCTAATTGCACACTACAACAATTATTTTCTTAACAAAACACTAAAAAAGCACAACTTTCCAGTCTATCTTCCCTTTCAGTATCTTTCCTTACACAGCAGCTTATAGCAGAAAGCACTAAGAGATCAAGAAATAAAAACAAAGTTTAGAAAAACTACTTTTATTTTACTAAGCCTCATTACTAATCTGTTTTATAAAAAGAATCCTCAGTTTTTCAGTATGTTACTATTACCATGAAACCTTTAATACAGCAAGTTGCACAAAGAGGTAGAAATGCTCAAAAAGCTCTAACAACACGTGGAATGCACAGGCTCAGGAGCAGTGCTTATGCTTTCAGTTTTCCCAACCAACACCCATTCCTCGCTATCCTGCTCATGGAGTGGCTCAGGCAGATATGAGCACATCTTTTAGGTCTCTCTCTCTCTTCCTCCAGTGGTAATGGAGAAGATCAAAGGGGAATGGAGCACACAGTTGGATGCATCATGGGCTCCTGAAGATGCTCACAGCTAACTGCTAGAATAGGATTTATTGTTTTCCTTGACATCCTTCCTGCCCACACTTTTCTGTGCCAGGGCTTGTAACACTGTATGACCACAGGACCATGGCAGGTCCAACACTGTAGGTCCTGAGTTACTCATCTCTAAGCAAAATCTGCCCTACTAAGGAAGGCAGATGTTAGCAGATACCACTGAATATGGATTTGGCACATTCATGCCCAAAGTTTTATGAGATCAAAGCATGCTAAACCACCGAGATTTGACGCCTGTTTCAAACACTCACTTCAATGATTAAGTATAGCATCACTTAAATATATACAAAATGCTTGTTACATCAACATTAAAAATGAGACCAGAGGTTTTGGTCAACAGGGACTGTGAGCTGCCCAGAACAACCAACCTCAGTTCACAGAGGAAGACAAGAGCAGCCAGGCTCCCAACTCATCCCACCTTCGATTTACTAAAAGCTTTATCCTAAGAAGGAAGGAGTGAGTTGCCCTTATTTTCCTTTTTAAATGACAGGGTGTCAACATAGATAAGTGACAGCATAACAATCAGACCAAAAATGTTTTTTTCCTTATTTTTTTAACTGTCTGCAGAATAATAAGAAAGAAATAACCGGCAGCCAACAGCAGGAGTGCAAAACAACAGAGGAAAAAAACGGTTGATAAAAGCTGCACCACAGACCTAAAGATTCTGAAGCCATAAATTAATAGAAGACTTACTGAGATAGAGCCCAGTTATCTGTATTTGACTAGAATTTCATTGGAGAAACAAATGTCTGGGAGGCTGGAGTATCCTGCTGTTCAAAGTACCTTCACAGAAGTCAAGTGGAAACTTAGTTTGAGAGCTGTTTTCCCTTGGAACAGCAAAGCATCCTTGAGAGACAGTTCTGAGATTTTGATGTTTTACCTTTACTACCACACAAATCCCTGATAATAAAATGATTTCTCTCAGCATTTCAGCATACAAAAAGAACTTAAAGAAATTTATGGCACAGACAGTCAGAAAGTCAAACATCAAGATAAAAAGCACTTAAAAGACCTGGGAAAGGGATCAGCAGGTAATGATTTAACCGTTGGACAGAAAAAAATGCAAAAATAACTTCTTTGTTCACATGTGTACTGACCTCAGGAAATGCACTGCATGTGAGATACAACAGGAAAAAAAAAAAAAAAAAAGAATGATAAATTTCAAAATCCTATGGAACACTGCTTTCAATAAATACACAACCTTTTCCTGGACTGGAAACAAAACTCTCCCAGAGATAAATAGCATAGTGATTAATAGCATAATGATAGAGCAAACCATAAGGTACACACTAGGACACAGGCCTTACATTCTCTTTATCTTCCTTCCTTCCACAAGATGAGAGGATAAAAATAAAAGAACTAATAATACTACTGCATGATCAGTGCTGAAAGGTAACAGCCTGAATATTCTTTCCTTGGTTTTAACAGGATTTCCAGCATACTACCATATCCAAAACAGCTGTTGAATTAACATTACTTGAAATAATTTTGTATTCCTTACTTTTAATTACATGTATGATGCAATGGAGAAAAAGCTCCTTTTTGACATTTTCTATTGCTATGGGGCCAGCCATCTCTTCAGAGATACTGAATGGGAACTGATGAAAGCAAAGAAAACAGGTTTTGTTCCTCAAAAACTCCACCCCTTTCATTAGACAAATTGTAAGGAAGTGGCCATTCCCCTCTTCTCAGAGTTGAGTGAAGAGTCCCTGGCAGCACTTGGTGCAGCAGGGAAAAACAGCATCACTTGTGGGTACAGACCAAAAGAGATCTCTCTCTCCCGTCTGCTGCTCCCTTTTAGGCTTGTTGTAATAAGAAGCAACAGTAGTAGTTTGGGAAGTTTTAACCAAGAAAAACAACAAAAACCCCCAAAAATGCCACTAATAACTAACTTTATTTAAGATTCTTTAGGAACGTAGTTTGCTGCTGATATAATATCGGAAGCAACTGAAAAAAGAGCATTTTCAATTAACTCTCATTAAACTCTTAAAACATTTTTCTGGTCTTTAAGCCTAGGGGAATTTTTTTACTTAATCTTCTTTAAGTGAATAGAAATTATTAACACACTAATTAATCATTGTTACATGGAAGGAAACTGTAATTTAAACATCTACTGGTTATTAGTGCAAGATCAAAGAATTATTCCCCTATTGTTTCCTCCAAAACAACTAGCACACTGAGGCTAATGTGTCATTATCTTCAACTCTTCTGAGCCATGACAATAAAAGTTAAGACTAGGATCTTTATTAGGTCTTCCTTTGTTTTACCATTAGATGAGAAGCTAAAGGTTATGAATAGCTATTTGCACTACACAATTTGCTATAGCAGAAGCAAGGAGACACACATATTTGGGATGATAAATTTTATTAGTTTTGCTTTCTAACAACAACAAAAAAAATCCCTGCTATAAATAGAGCTCTCCAGATTTCTGTTCTAATAGCTGAAGTTAGACCTTCAACACAAAACCAAAATGCACTGCTAAGTAAACTCTGAGAGCTTTATCTCCACAAGAATATATAACTTTAGAAGAAATACCAAGCAGTCCTCTTTAACTAGCAGTACTCAAAGACTTAAAAATATTAAATGCCCATAATATCACTTTTTTAGAAACATTACAATACAGAGACTATGCAAAGGCAAAAAACCCCAAGTTTTACTCTTTCTGAAAATTTTTAGAAAAAAAAAGTGCTCAAAGTGGAGAATCTTTTGTATAATTTTCAAGATATAAACCAAGGCAAAAGAAAGAATCAGACTTAAATGGAAAAAATAGTTTTCTGGAAGAGTGTCACTTTTCTTCCTATTTTCTTTTGAGGTAATGATAACAGCTCTTCTAGAAGATTATCTAAGTCCTTTGTCATGAGGATATAACCAGAAAGTAAGTGGTCTGTGATCAGACAGAGATACTGGAGGCACAAACAGAACGTGTCCAATAGTGATGCTAACAATGCAATGCAACTGAACCCTAACCAAAACCACCACAATAGCAAGGCAATCATACAATTCCTGTGTAGACAAATTAATCAACAAATAATTTGGGCTGGAAGGGTCATCTATTGGGCTTTAAAGGTCATCTATTCCAGCCCTCTGCAATGAACAGGTACGTTTTTCAACTAGATTGAATACCAGTTTTCTCAGAGCCCATCTGACCTGACCTTGAGTATTTCCAGGGATGTGACATCTTATCACCTCTCCAGGAAACCTGTTCCAGTGTTTCACCACCCTCACTGTAAAAAAATCCTTCTTAAATCTAGTCTGAACCTAAATTCTTAAAACCATTACCCCTTCTACTACACAACACCACAGCAGCCAATAGCCAATTCAACTGGAAAACATCAAGAACAGTCTTTGAGGTATGGCAGCATTTAACCAAATTTAAGGTCAGAACATATTATATCTAAGCACAATTTTTTTTTTTTCCTGATCTCCTGTATGTTGCAAATCTCATTTCAGTCATTTAATCTGCTGTATTTAGGTCTGCTAGCTTGCCAGAGAAGGCTTGTCAGCCTAGCAGAGGTGTGATGAAGGAGTCCTGGGGGCTGGAGAACCTCCACTGGTAACTTGTCTCTTCTGAGACTAAAATCTGGAGCTTGCTCTCACTCATTCTGCATCTAATCACAGCATTAGAGAGGAAAATGCTTTAATACTTGGCCTTTGTTTTCAAAATTCCTCTGTGCTATTATTGTGTTAACTTCTTTCATTTTGTTAGCAAACTTAGCTAGGAAGTTTGGCTTTGTTGTTTGTTCTGTTTGCTTTTGGTTTTGTTTTTTTGTTTTGTTTTTCCAGAGACATTTTATCCTAAGTTATTGAAGATTTGCTTTTCTCCATGCTTTTTTCCTCATTCCTTAACACTTGTTTTGAACTCATATAGTAAGTGTCTAGGGTCAGCCTCACTGATCTCAACTATATATTTTATATATACATATATATATATATATACACAAACACACAGGTATACACATATTCCCATACATATATGCATATTCTCATACATACATATATATATATATGTGTGTGTGTGTGTATATATATATATATATATAAAATGAATATATAAATATCACAATCTTTTTTTTCTACAGCATCACCTAGGAAACAGGGACCCCTTCAAAGTCCAAGTGTTTTGACTGTGATTCCCAGCCTTGTGACTGGGGTCTGTCTGATTTCCTCAGTATTAAAAACTGCCTGTTTCAATTGTGAATCTCCTTTGATTTCACCATCGTAGCTGTTTACTGTTTTGATAAAATGTGTAGACAGCATAATTGTCAATGATTTCATCTTTGTTTCTAGATCATTAACAAAAATTATTTCAGGCTCTGAAGAGACAGAGGCTTCTTTTTGAAGAGCCACTTTTGAGATGGCATCCTTAATCCATTTAGCATATGTTTTATTGGTAATGTAGTTAGTGCAATAAAGTGATGAGCACATTCCCAACTTCCATTCTCTGCTTCTGGGATTGCTTACTTATTTTATAGTTGGACTCACCAGAATTAACATATAAGCTGCCCTGGAAGCAAGGAACAAAAGCTGTTCTTCCCTTTCCAGCAAGCACCAACAGACTACAAAACTGTCTGTGCTGCTTCTGCTGCCTCCAGCCCATGTGCACAGGGTACCCCCCCTAAAGGAATAACTTCCAGCATTGTGGGCAGTTACAGAACATCTTGCATCATCTTCTAGCAGGTGAATGGGTCCTCAGGCCCCACACATTTTCCCTTTGTGTGACCTTCCTTCCTCTCCTGGCTGCACATCTGGGCTGAGCTCCCAGCACCAGCCCCAGCCAGCTCTTCCTGAGCCCTACCAGGGCAGTCGAGAATCTCCAAGGCAGCTGGGCCACCTAAAGCTTTGGTATGTCTGGAGTAGCCAAGGTAAGAAATGCTCTTCAATCCACAGAGAAAGGCCAACAGTCAGAAAGCTCCCTAGTGCTTTCTTTTTTTTTTTTTTTTTTTTTTTTTTTTTTTTTTTTTTTTTTTTTCCTCCAGTCCACATTCATTCACTGCAGGCAACACTGGAATTTTTATCCCTCCCTTTCCCAAATCACTTAGCACTAGTGGGCATACAGCCTTCCACACACTGTTTCACTGTTCAGTGTATTGTGGCAGAAATATTAGAGCACTGAGACATTTTTAAACTTTTAACAAGCAAGGCATACATTTCTTTAGATAGAAATTACTAAATTCTGAGCTGCACTTTAGGTGCTCATTTCTTTTGTTGCATAGTCTCTCTCTAGAGACTAAAAACACTAGAATAAAGAAGAATTATTCAAAGGAACTGTAAAATTAAAATACATTGGAAAATAGGTAGTAGGGGTCTGCATCCCCCCACAGCTGAAAACTAAGCCACTTGACAAACTCTGCAGTAGTGGGCCCTAGGTACCTTACATAAGCACAGTGTGGATTAATTGAATAGATAAAAATGCACTTCACTTCCAAGATGAATTAAAAAAAAAAAAAAAAAAAAAAGAACAACTAACTTTTGCAAAAATGAGCAGTTTTTAGAAAATGGCAGATAGATTTTACTCTGGGTCAGCTTTAATTTCTAAACAAGCCAGGAGACAATACACACTGACAACTGCCATGCTTTATACAGATAAAAGCCACTGTGTGAGACAGTGCAGCAGCCCTCATAATATACCACAGTTACTCAGACAGAGATTAAAATGTCAGCCTCAATTAAACTGACCTTATTTATTTCCATGTTTCCTGACAAAACATGCCTATTCCTTTTTCTACAAAATTTCAGAATGGTTGTTGTAAATTTCATTTATTCCAAGAAGTATTTTAGACCAAGAAAGTTCATTAAATTTACATTAGACCATAAACAGAATGGGAAGCACTAAAAAAAACCAAGCAAAACCTGCAAATACCTCCAATGCCTTCTAAGCATCACATGAAACATCTCCTAAATGAATCTTTATAGATCATCCACAAATTGAAAGTACCACCTTAAAATTAATCCTATGAACACTAAATATCCACATAATTTCAAACAAACAAAGCAAAGCCATACAATCACCTTTGGAGGGAGTTTTGATGTTGGCCATAGTCTTAGTAGGTGGCTTAGATTCCAATCAGTATTTTTCAAGTTCTCCCATGAATATCTGAAAGCAGCATTTTTATTATTTCACAGGAAACTAATCCAATAGTATAAAAGGATAAACTGAAAAAAAAAAATTATTTTTATTATAGAAAATAAATAAATCCCACTCATCTTCTCAATTGACTATATTTTATTTCTCAAAAAGTATGTTCACCATTTCTGTTAATGGGTATATATTTTAAAGGAAGTATGGAGTTTGAAACTAAGCAATTTTTCAAGGAAAAACACTGGAAATTAAGAGCAAGGCACACCAACAGTTCAGGATGCATACATGTAAAGATTATTATATAGTGATATAACCTTTACTTATGCTTTCAGTGGAATAAATAAAAAGAGTAATGTAGCCAAGGAGAAAAATCAGTGGTACTCATGTTAAGTAAAAAGCAATGATTAATACTAATATACAGTAAAAAAAAAACAAGAGAGATGTATATGAATAGGGAAATGCTGAAGCAAAGTCTCCATCTCTTTTTCTAAGGTGTAAGAAATGATACCACATATGTGAGGACGGTTCCATCTAGTCCTAAGGGAGGACAACACATATAAACTGGAGAGAAGTATCTCATTGATACTGCACATGTAAATTATAGTTTTAAACTAGCACTTTTTAAAGAGATGCAGGAAAACCTGAGTGCTTTCACAACATTTAACAATTAACAAATTCCTGTATTGGTGAGGCATAATTATGCAAATCATCATACAAAAATAAATAAGCCAGGTACTTCACAGCATGCAAAAAGGTGTGACAAATTCTCATGTCATAGACAAAAGCTTTGGTGAGAAAACAAAAAACCCAAATTTTGCATTAGGTAGATATTTCAGGGGAAGAGAACCAAGCAGTGTGTATGAAATGGTCTCTCTATGGTAGTCACTACTATGTGTGTCAGTTCTGCAACAAAAACCCACAACCCTCTTAGTGAGAGCCCTCACAGAGGTGGAAGCTTCTCAGCTACACTTTCAAAACCAAATCTTTGTTCATTTGTAGCCAGATATCTGATGACTTTCACAGAGATAAGCCCTAAACTTAACTATTACTAGATTAGCATAATTATGATTATAGTAATACTTAGTCCAGTTTGAAAACTAGAATGAGGTAATACTGTGGTTCCACATCTATGTCACATTTCACAGAAAAACCTTATTGCAATGATAATAGTGAGTAATTTCACAAGTACATATGCTATTAAAACATAACATCCAACAGTATCTCTTGACACAACTTCTGCAGAATATTGCTCAGATCCCATTTTATTTCCTACTCGCTCTAACTTTAAATAGGTTCTGCTAATAATAAAAACATATCTTTTTTTAAAGCAGATACGCAAGACAAAGAAGTCAATAAATCTTTTGCTCACAAGTGTAGCTTTTCACTTTTCCAAATGGTAATTATTTTAAAAGAATTTTAGGCAATTGGAAAATTAAAGATAAAAGGTTCATAACAGAAAATTCAAACTATGTTAAAATGGGAGTGTCTTCAAAAAATTGAATGTTTTTATTCAGGCTGCCCTAGTACTGGTTCTATAGTCCTAGACTCATAAGAAACTGAATTTTATATTCTAGATACTCTTGCCTTGCAGTCCATCATGTTTTCAGAGTTCAAAGCAGCAAAGTAAAACTATTATTTTAGAAAAAATAAACACTTCCATCAGACTGAGTAAAATGATGCTAGGGATGAAACACAGCAAACAGACCACAAACACCACAATATTCTATTTCATGTTTTACACAAATGCTGCAAACCTGAAAGATGTAAGCAGTTGAAACTGCACTAACAATGGTAATATACCTGCATAGTAACAGCTTCCAGATTTTCCTTTTAAGATTTTTTTATATTATTACCAAGAAAAACATTCAAGTCCAACATACTTAACAACTTAATTGGGCTTTCTTTCTGAGTTAATTAATTTCTTTTGGCTCTTACAGAGAAAGAATTCAGTGCACATTTCCATCAAGCACGTTTCTGGGAAAGGACTGGGCACAACGTTTGTGTCAATTCCAACATCATTCATCTCAGTCAAGCATCTGATGATCAAAATGAAATTCAACTTATTTCTTACAGATCTACACTGGCACCCCAGAAAAGGCTATTCAGTATCCAAAGTGACAAATTTGGAACATTATGAGGTTTGTATGATTATTTTATGACTCTCACACCATGGATTAGTATCTCTACTTGGCTGTTAACTCTGCAGCAGAGCAGCATATTAAACATGACATGCAATTGGAGGGCCCTCCAGCTTAAACACAAATCAAAAGCAGGAGTTCAGAAGAGGCACATCAGTAGTTACAACTTCTGTTTTGACAGTGGGTAATACAAGACAAGATCCTGCAAAAATCTGAGTATATAAACAAAACAGTATGTTTATAGCACCTAAAGAGCACTTTTGGCAAGACCAGAGTTTTTCTACACTCAATGTCCAAAGCACCTGGAAGAGACCAAAAATTAGATGAAGATGAGGGAAAAAACAGCAGACAGTCAAAGATTTTAGTCAAATGATCTCTTCATTAGTTGATTCCCACTACAGAAGCCAACAGAGACATCAAATGGATGAGTGAAGGTTTCCAGCTCCTCACACAAGTTTCCTCTCCCTCCTGTTACCTCAGGGAAATGCCAACAGTGTTTTGCAGTCATGCAAAATCATGCATCTGAAAGAACCAGTGAAGCTACAGTGAAGTCTTACAAATGCAGCTTATAACTCCAAAATTGAACTTAAACTTGAAAGCTGCTTAAGTTTATACTTCAACTCTTTGTTTCACCCATGAAAGTTTCCACTTGTTGCTTAAAATAGCAAACGGAACATTTTTGTTTACTTCCACCCAAGAACAAAATTCCCTGAGATATCAAGGCAATGAAGAATATATGTATATGAGAGAATGGAACAGCTTCTGTGGCCAAATTAGTCAAGTACTTTGTATATGGAATTAAGTATACCAGGAAGAGCTTTCTGATGTTAATTTTTGCCTAGTGATAGAAAGCTATTATTGAATGCAAGTTTTGTGTTCTTGCAAACATTTGCATAAAAAGAATAAGAAAATTATCTAAGAAATGCAATTACTGTACCTATACTAACCTCTTAGTATGCATAGATGCCCAAATAACTTAGCCTTGACTCATTCATCATTTTAAATGTAATTATATAGGACTCAGTGAACAAAGCTCTTTTCTTCCTCCTCCCAGTTTCTCATCACTGCAAGTTATCTGGTCCTATCAGCAAAACCAAAAAAGTTCTCACATAACTGTACATGATGACAAGAAGGGAATTGTGAGCTTCTAAAAATGTAATATGTCTATGTACATGTAACTGAAACTGAAGAGCAGTTATCACTTATGGAAGGTCCTGCCAGACTCCTGCAATATGAACAAGATGTAGGGGTTACAGAACTGCTTATACATACACATGTATTCAGTCACTGCTCCTGAAAGAAGGTGCCAGTAAACAACTTCCAACAGTATAACCTCTCCCACAACTATGCATGAAGGGGTTTGCATTGTTGGTTTGAGTTTTAAAAAATATTTTTTGGTGTGAATTTTGTCAACAAATAATCTGTATTGCTTTACAACTTGGAGTGACTTAACTTTAGATCCTTTCACACAGTTGTTTTGGTTTTTTTTAATATAACCACACAAGAAACTCAGAAGTATAAACTCTTTTTTCTTTTAAATGAAACGGTAAAGCAAACAAATTCAATTTTGCAATCAATTTATTTCAACCTAAATTACTATTTTTCAAGATTTTTTTAACAGCAAACTTCTGTCAAGTAAATATGTTACACTCAACCAGCAGGGAAAAGGTGCATAAATAAAGACTTGTATCTAAAAGAAAAGCCCATGCACAGAATTTAATTATCAGTCATGCCAAACAGTATCCTCAGAGGCAGCACAGAATTGAACCCATGGGTTCAGGCATTCATTTCTGACTTCCCAAGGACATAGCTGAGACTTTACTTTTCTCCTTGGCAAGGCTTTTCTCCAATAGCTTTGGATGATGGACAGGAACAAGGTACACACAGAGACTGTCAGCCCCAGCTGTGCTCCTGCCCTTGCTTCACAGACAGCCCAGCTACTCCTGAGGTAGCACCACCATTTCTGCATTTTATAGCTTTTGGGCAAAGCAGTGGTTACTTGAAAAGCCCAGGACAAAGCATGGCTCTTGGAAGGCTGCTCAGTGTCAGTGTAGTGATAGCAGGGGATGCAGCTACAGGGCAGCCATCCCCCAGGTCACTCACATTAACTTCATGGCACACAGGCACTGGACCCTCCTGTTGAAGATATACCATGAGATATGAAATACATGGAGGAGGAAAACACCTGACTTAGAATTAAGACAGAGATGGACTTGCTAAGGAACAAAGAGGGATGTGACAGCAAGGCTGCAGCTCTTGCTCAGGTATGTGCTAGCTGGTTACAAAAAGTACAACCATGATCTACAAGCAATGCAAACCAGAAAAGCTGTATGTTTGAGGAAGTCTCCAGAAAAAAGAGAAATACTGAAAACTCCTTAGAACAAGGCACCTGATGCTACCTTGTATGGCAAATGAATGAACTATCCTAAGCTAATGATTCCCCCTTCTTATCCAGTGATGCGTTTTACCAATGTGCAGGCACCGAGCTAGACTGCTTCAAAGCATTCCTGGTCCAAAGTCTTCTCTGGAGAACACATTTTTTTGCCTGATCAACTCATATCTTGACCTGCAAAGATGTCCCACTCAGCCCTTGTGATGAAGGGCAAATCTAGCCAATCCAAAGAAATTTTTTCACTTTACAGAACAAGTATCTTTTCTGTTTCCTTTTCAGTATTCAACCTGACTGCTTTCTACAGTTAAGAATAATCCCATAGCAGAAACTCTTCCATTTACCCCAAAAGGGGATTAGGACTTCTTGAAAACATTTTCAAAATAAACAGTTTCCTTACTGTGTTTCAACAATGATTATTTAAGTCATGGAGACAAAATGACTCAGAGGAATTGTACTTGTCATTGTACAATTTTCAGCATGATCTGCAATGTGACTGGGCAGCAATGACCTGTATTAATCACAGGCCAAAGTACAATCTAGGTAAAATTAATGTACTGTGATGGTCTGGCAATTGCTGTCCATGTCCTCACCCCTTCTGCTGGCTAGCCAGGCTACCATGCTTCTGGTGGAGAACTGGTCTGCAACTGAGGAACGCATTTTAAACACAGCAGACTCAAACAGATTAAGAAAAAAGAAAAAAAAAAAAAAAAAGGAAAATAAAAAATAAAAGGAGGGGAATCAATTTGTCTGAGCATACAGAGGAATTCTTTGCACATTGATTATGGCAAAAGCGATAGGGCAGAAGAGCACTGCTAAATCTACCCAATTCCCTGTGAAAGAGTTTCCAAATGCCTCAATCCACAGCCACCCTTGTGTTACTCACTTTTTTCTCCAGCATGCACAATTTGTTTCTCTCCTGTGACATGTTTATGGTTCTGTTTGTAGTGCACATTAATGGTGAAACCCACCTGTTACACTGACACATAGTACCGGTTTACATTTGTCACCAAAAGGGTTTTCAGCAACCCAGCTTGTGGAAATATTTGACTACTACAGCCTTATAGTTTAGCAAGAAATATACAGCAGCCTCAGAAATAACAAACAGTTTCAAGAAAGAAAGCTGTAACAGGTGGCTGGGAAACTGGAAGCACACTTCTGAACTACTTCCTCAAGCTAAACACCCAGAAAAAACCACAAGCATATGACCCACATCAGAGTCAGTGTTTCATTGGATTAGCTGCCACAGAATTACAGCAAATTTTGGGAGGAGGAGAGTTTTTTTGTTAAAGTAGATCACCAGCTCCATTTTTCAGGGGATAAAAAATTAAACCCTTGAAGATTTATTAGTAACCAGCAGTCTACCAACTCACAAGTACTTTGGGATACAGCTGCATCCTACCATGATAGGGTCATGTTAAAATTATATACAAAGACTTCTGGGAGCCAAATCTTGACATTTCTCCCTCCTTGAGAAGTGCCTTTGTGAATGCTTACACGTTTCCAAGTCAGGGATACATGCTAGGGAACTATTTCAACATCACTTTCCATTATCTCATGCCTGCCACTGCCCCCAGGCTCCCATACCTCACTATCTGACAACTTGCACTGTCTCGTGGAAACTAAAGTATCTGTCTAGATTTTCAAGGCATAAAGGTAATGCCAAAGTTTGAAAGCATTGCACTTCATATCTGTGAATGACAGAAATTTAAACTTCCCCAATTCCTCCTCCTTGATTAGAGTCATTATAAACTCACTTGGGTGGCCAGCCTGTCTCTCCCTTTCTCTGAATATTAACCAAACCTGGAGGATTAACAGGAGCAATCTTACAGCACTAGCTCAGTGAAAATTAGACAGTATCATGTCCATCTGCTGTCTAAGCTAGAGAGTTTAAGTTTCCCAAGGTAGCAATATAGCTGTCGTGGAACAGCAGAGATGCATAGGTCATGCCTGAAAAATCAGGTAAGTTCCCTTGACTGTAGCTAGTTGAGTAATTTTTACAGACTTTGTCAGAAGAGTAAACAAATTCCTCAGGCCAGGGTTACTTCTTTCACATTTCTTGTTGAAGTTGTTCTCTAACAAAGTCACTTTGTAGCATTTGAAGTTTTGAGGATTTCAGCTCAATTCTCATTATGACAATTTCAAGGATCTCCTGAAATACAGGATTAGCAGTTGAAGCATTTAAATATCAACAGGGGAATTCACAATTCACTACTTACACATTTGCTTTTCCAGTATGGGAACTGCAACATTCAGCTGACATTTTCAGACTTCCATTTCAGAAAGATCAACAAACAATACAGGAAGAACCAAAAGTGTGCAAAACCAAGGGTGTGCAAAAGGAAAACAAAGCGGCTGGTACACGTGTCTGCTTAGAAAGTGCCTTTTTTTCCCCCCCTCAAGAGGCCTAAAGAGCTTCAGCTGTAGGTATTTAAAATTCTCAGGGGTGGCAGAAGCTGAGTGGACATAGTTGCTATTCTGTAGATTATTTCAGAGGAGCTACAAATTGATATAAGCAACTGTGAGCTAACAGGACATGGCTAATCCATAACCACTCTGATGTTAGCACACATTTCTTTACATTAACCTCCTGGGGATAAAATGTTACAGTATACTTCTATGGTTGTTTGCACATGATAGTTACAATTACAAAAGTAAAACCATCCTTTCAGTCAAACGTACTGTGCACATTCAATTTTGTATCATCTCGTGGGGACAGTACAGACTCTGGAACATAACTTCCTTACTTCAATCACCTTTTGTTTGCCCATATCTGAAATTTTTGTTAACTTTATATGATCATCAATTTAGGTAAAGCCCAGATGGCTAGCAAACACTCAATAAGTATTTTGCTACTGAACAAAACTTTAACATAGTCATTTATCCATTTTAATAAATTGTGCTCTACATTTCTGCTGAAGCCATTTTCACATATTTACACAATATTCCAGTGGACATAACATCTCACTAAATCCAGATAGTAAGAATTTAGAAGCAAGGAAAAGCTTCTAAATAATGCAGTCATTGAAACCCCAAGCTGTTCTCAACAGCCTACTGATAAGAGTCACTAGCTGCTCATCTTTTGTTCTGTGTATTACTCAGCTCTCTCCGCTCTGTCCAAATATTGCTGGAATGATACAATGCCAAAACAACACAAATCCATCACTAATTCTACTATTAATACAGCTACACTACATCAAGGCTCTTTCATCTTGCAGGCTGATTCAGAATATGACTTTCTTATCTTCACATGCACAGTACAAGAGGGATTCCTTCCACAGAATCCCAATTCCACTCCACGTGTGACACTGCATTCAAGTTTCTCCAATAGTTCATTTTTTTTTCCACATTTGACATCTATTAATAAAACCAAAACTTCCTACCCAAGGTTTTATGAATAAAAACCTCTATTCTTATGATTTTCTGCATAATTACCTATTTAAAATGTTTATTCCAGTTCCATGATTCCCACTATTCTTATATATATATATATATGGATCACTGCATTAGAAACAAACTTGCAAATAACATACAAACAAGAATATTTGGAAAAATTACATACAGCTAGCAAACAGAAGGACAAAAAAGACAAGACTAGAAATTAAAAAAGGAAGTTATAATCCCCAAATGAAAGGTTCTGGTCTGGTTGTTACTCTGAACTAGGATCAGAGGAAGAATATTGCTTAAGCTTATCTTCATATGAAAATAGCTACACATATTATAGGTTTAATCTCATTTAAATTAATATAATTTAACAGCTGCAAATAGTTTGGGGATATTTATTTCAATTTATTTTTCTTAAGTAGATTAAGACAGGCCTTGAAGTATATTTTGCACACGTACACTCCAAGCACATCATTAGCAAAAACAAGACCAACTGGCCACACTCTTCTAACATTCATGTTTCTGTTCCAATTTAACCAAGAGAGAGTGATATCTTTGGTGGAAAAAATGGAAAACTCAAAAAAACATTATAGAGAAACACACAAGTAAAACTGTGCAGAAAAAAGCCCTACACTTTTCCTTGTCTGAGCTTAAAAAAAAAAAAAAAGGTCAAAGAAAGTGAAATATAGACTAAAGTGAAACTTCAATTGGTCCAAATCCAAACCAGAAAGAAAACCCAGCCTGTAGTTTAACAGTGTTTGGTGTCACTCCACATTTTCAAGTCAGATAGAGTAGGATGGTGTGCACATACAAGTACCAAATGTAAGAACACTCCTACAGTGCTTCCCATTTATGTTGTATCTTTTAGGTTTAACCTTCTCCATGAGCTAGTCAAACATGACTAGTGAACCTTTTCTGCATTTATCCATTGCTCTTAATCATTAATAATCCCAGACACTTGGAATTAAAGACTGGGAGAAGGGGAGAAGGAGAGAAACAGGAAGGTACAAGGAAATATCAGCACTACAGTTTTCTAGTAAACAGATTCAGGCTCAACCATAACCTATCATCTTAATCATTAGACTTCTCAAATGCCCTACAGAAATATTTCTTTTTAGTACTTCTGTCAAAAACAGTATGGTAAGTATCTTACATTCCCTAAACTGACAATGTTAATCTGCAACTGGCCACAAATTAGGTGCTAGACTCTTCATGATCCATGCAAAAAATAAATTAATATTTTAACATTGTAGATTCAAGTCACTTACCAATGAGTCCACAAGTCCTTGAATTTGTTTCTCTCACATCAGGAGCAGCAGCATAACCAATTGAAAAAACATGTGAAAGGCCATCAAACATTATTTTTACAGTAGTAAAAAATAAATATATAACAGAAAATAGCTGCTCAGGCTAAAAAAAACCACAATCTCAGCTTCAAACACAAGGTAAATTGGGGGAAAAAAAAAAAATCAGAGTAATTCAAAGGACCAGTCTGGTAATCCAGGGTTTCAGTATACCCAGCATTAAGATCCAGAAACACTTAATAACATTGCAACACCCAATTGTCACTAGAATGGGAAAGCAGAATCAGAGTCCTACAAATCACACAACCACAAAAGCCTGCAGCCCAAATGTCCTCAGTATTCTAGTGCTCTTGGACATAAATCAATACACAATGCAAATAAATTATTACGTGAGCCATACCCAGGAAATGTTCCCATCTGGTAAATCAAAAGGATACAGTTTTGGGGTTGTGTCTGTTTTCTGTTTGTTTGGGGTTTTTTGGTGAGGGGTGTTCTTTTTTGGGTTTTTTTTTAAAGGAACCTTTTCTCTCCTTACCTTCTGTAAAAACAGTACAACAGCAGAACCTAAGAGAAGCAGAATCAAGACTGTACAGCTGCTGTAAAAGGGATGTGTTATTCCTAGAAACAAACCAATCCACCCAGCAACAACATATCAAAGAAAAGAAGTTGATCATATCTGACACAGAAAAGGGGACTAAAGACCTGTGTGACTCCCTGAACCATGGAAAGTTTCCAACTGATGTAACAAGGATAAGACCTCTGCATTTCAATACTAGCGAGTTACAAGGTATTAGATATTTTGTGACATTAAAAAGTATGTTAAAATTGTTTCAATTCCAATATTTTCTTCTTGGAAACAACATACCTGATCATACTTCTCTTTGAAACTCCATTGTCTTAGCTTGCAAATATGACAACTTAAAACTGTGTAAATATAGCAAAACTGTGGGAAGGAACTTAGGTGAGATTAGCTTTTTTGTGTCCTATTTTATTTCAAGTTAACTTGAGATCATATTTGTTTTTTCTCCTTATTGTTACTGTCAGCCTACAAGAGTCACATAATCATAATTCTTTCATTTTGGGCATTTAAAAGTTTGATTTTATCATAATTATAATTCAAGAGTAGAATTCAGCAGCAGAATTCAATGCCCTGAAAAGTTGCAGCTTCAGCCTACTGCTGTATTTATGAACCTTTTGTTGGCCCTGGCTGGACACCAGGTGCCCACAAAGACACTCCATTGCTCCCCTCTGAAACTGAACAGGGGAAAGAAAATGCAGCATAAGACTCAAGGGCCAAAATAAAGGCAGGGAGAGATCACTCACTGACTGACATCACGGGCAAAAGAAACTCCACTTTGGTGGCAAGTTGTAAAATTTTCCCCGTCAGAATTGGAGCAGGATAATGAAGATTAAACCCAAATCTTAAAAGCACTTTCCCCTCTTGATTAGGGGAAACTCACAGCTCATCACACATCACTTCTAGTGCACCTTCCTCCTCAGGGGGAAGAAATCCTCCCACTCCTCCCCTGAGGGAGAACTGCTCACACTCTCACCCTGTTCCAGCACGGGGTCCCTCTCACAGGAGACAGTCCTCTACCAACTTCTACAAGCTGAGTCTGTCCCACAGACTGCACTGCTTCATGAGCTGCTCCAAATGTCCCCTGCAAGGCCACAGGCAAACCCAGTCTGGGCTTTTGTGACACAAAATCTGCTCCAGCATGGGGCTCCTCTGCCAGAAGCTTCACAGAGTCAGAGTCTCCTTCGAGCACCCACCTGCTCTGGCACGGGCTGCAGGTGGAATCTGCTCCATCATGGATCTCCAGGGGGACAGCTGCTTCAGCAGGGGCAGCAGGGAATCTCTGCCCTCCCTCTTCTTCACTGAGCTTGGGTCTGCAGAGCTGCTGTCCTGCACACTAGCATTTTCCTGTCCTGAACATGCTATCCCAGAGGTGCTGCCACCATCACTGATGGGCTCAGCCTTGGCCAGCAGTGGGACTGTCTTGGAGCTGCCTGGCACTGGCTTCATCTGACACAGGTGAAGTTTCTAGCAGCTTCACAAAGAGCCTGCCCCTGCATCCCCCCACTACCAAAATCTAGCCACGTGAACCCAATAAAACTTTTTTTCAATCTTGCTTGCATGTTTTTGCCTCTTTAGCATTCTCTTTAGCAAACAAACACAGATTTCATTGAGCTGAGTGAGAATGAAAATTACTGCCTCAGTAGTGAACAGTATAAACACCGTCTGCTGCTTCTGAAAAGCACAGCTCATCTTCACCTTCCACATACTTGCTTTCACAAACAACTGAATGTTTTGAATGGAGATGTGGAACACGAGGAAAACAGTCACTCACATTTTTATTTGGAAGTCTTAGTAGCTCTTATGCTTTTCCAGTGAAAGCTACATGTGGGACTGAAAAGGAAAAAGCTGACAATCCAAGGCACACACTTATCCATCAGCAGGGAAGTCAGACACTGCCTTTGGACTTGCTGATGCATGCCCACTGCAAATTAACACCAAGGAAAAGAAGAACCAACACAGGTGCCTAACACATCATCACCAGCCAGTAGCTATTGAACTGCAGTTTCCAGAAATGGGAGCTACAAATTATTCTCATTGCTCTTCCATGAGTTCCCTTTGCATTGTATAGCAGTATTTTTGGCAGCTATTTCCTACAGCACAATCCTTTACCCCTCGTGTTGTAGTTCTGTAAGTTTCCCTTTCACACATATTTGCTTCAATGTATACCTTTCACCAGTGTTTGCTCTAAAGTAATTTCTTGTTAGTTTTTTTGTACTGTTTCCAGACACTGGAGATCAATTTCTTGTCTCTTTCAGAGAAAATATTTTTTTCTTCCATCCCTTTCCACAGAAAATGCAAGACAATTTTATACAAAACAATGATCAGAAAAATAATACAAAGACATTTGAAATCCAGAAGTCCCCCTGCAAGCCTCTAAACTAGATTTAAATTTCCTTGAATTTTCCTCAGCAGCTTGAAGCCTAAGAGGACTCCAACCCCTCTTTTTTTCCAACATCTGCTTAAGAGACACTGCTAAACTGGCTTTACTCAGATGCTATCTGAGCTACTAGATGCATTCTGCAAGAGATATTTTAGAATAATATTTACATAAATAAATAGTCCAGGGATCATTTGTCTTCCAAGAATCCTGGAAGTAAAAGACACCCAGCATTTCTTCACTGTTTTCTCTTGTAATGCTCTTTTAGCCTGTATTGCAGAATTTTCTTTAAAATTTCCTACCTAACAAAGCCACACCATTATGCTAATAAAAGGAAGTACAAAGAGATACAACTTGAAAAGAAATGTAAAACTTTGACTGCTTGAAAGCAGTAACTTTGACACCATGCAAAGTCTCAAAGGCTCTCCAAGGAGTGGTGCTCTGACATGAGAAAGTTGCAGAGGTGTGGCCTTGCATGCCATTGCATTTTAAGTATTTATTTCCTCCCAATTATTATCAGCAAGGCAAACAGTCTGGCCAGGGTAACCAGAGATTGCCTGCTGGTTGGTGGGGGCACTGCTAGCAAAGAGCCATAACACACAGAAGAAGCAGCCCAGACATCTAGCAAAGCACCATTAAGAAGCCACCCATTGCATGAGGTGAAGGAAGAATGCACAAAACAACCTTTCCTCCCCAGGAAACCATCATGTCCTTCCCAGGATGTCTACCACAAGAACAATTCTCCCCTCAGCACCTAGGGTCATATGGTTCATTTTTTTCTGGGTCTTTCATGGTTCCCCCTTCTTTTCTCTGCCCTGTATGTATGCAAGAGTCACAGGCTCCTGGGATACTCCCTTCAGACCTCCCTCTTACAAGCACTGCCCTCCTTTGATTACCCTCTTAATTTCCTTAATTTATGGTTTTATCATTCTTACCCTTCACCTGTCCTTATACTTTCTTCTCACACAACCCTTTTTTTCAGTGCAATCAGCATCCTTAGAAGCATAGCTCCCCCTAAAGATTTATAAGCTTTCACTACCTCAAAATCTATCACAGGTAATAACATCAATCATAGACTTACAGTGCCAGACCATTCCCTGTTTTTCAGTGTTCCTTGGGTATTTTACACTCCCACACCCCTCATGCCTCCTGATTTTTATGTGTGTGCATTTACGTGTAACTTCCCTTGTGTGCCTGTTATCAAGAGAGATGACAAGGTAAAATGCAAATACCAATCCACTCCAATGAAAAAGATGCTTCAACTGGTAAAAAAGCAGAGGTAAAGAAACATCTAATTCTGGCTTCATAAATTTGGATTATTTGCTGTCCAACTAATCCTGAAACCTACTTAGGGTTTTCCTGCACTTCATTGTCAGGGCAGAAGAACAATCATACTTTGAGAGAAGATGCAACAGCTGACATCAAAACATTATTCTCAGAGATAAAAATCTCCAGAGTGTTCCACAGAATGATATATTTTTCCTCCAAGGAGACATAGTGCACTGCAATTACTTTGTTCAAAGCACCTATGCACCTTTTTACAGCAACTGGAGATGATTAATAAGAGAATGCTGAAAATTTTCAAGTTCTGTTCATTCATGACAGTTTTGAGTATTTGCATTACTCCCCTTCTTTTTAAGAAGTTTGTTCCCTAATCCTTCAAATAGTTCTTACAATTGTGCTTATTACATATTGAGATTGAATTCTCCTACTAATTGCCTGCAGTGAAGTTCGAAAGGATTTGTTGCTATAGCAATACTTCATGTTGATTCAGAAATTATTGATAAAAGAAGTGGCAATTAGCACTATTAATTTTTACTAGAGAAACATGGCAAAGTGCTAACAGGCTTCTGGCCCCCCCAGAAAAAACTAAACCAAAAAGGGCAGTAAGATTCTGCATAGGTGACCAATACAGAGCTTGCAGCTATAAAAGCAAGCATAATGGATATTTCATGCTTCAGTACATGCTGCATGAATATTGCTGCCTTAATACCTCAAGACAGAATATGTCTCTGTTGTGTCCCAGGAATTCCCATAAGACCGCCAGGATGTATCTCCTTCCCACATAATGGAGCCCTGTGGGACAAGCTCCTTGTCCTTGTGGGACAAGTATCAGGAAGGGGAATTGAATACTTTTCTCTACAGCTTTGACACCATTATTCCAGTGTTTTGCAGGGACCTCTCTTTGGCATTTTTAGTGAATGAAAGTATGCTGCTTCAAGATAATGACCTGCTTATTCTCATCCCTGATTAACAGCCACGAAGCAGACAAGTGCTTTCCAGGTCATACAAAACCATAAGAGGTAATTAATTTTCCACACCAAGACTGATTTTATCTCACCAAATTATTTGGTTTGGTGGTAGCCCAGGTCCTTCAATACGGTATTTAAGGTTTTGAGGTTTTTTTTAAAGGCTTGGCTTGTTAATTCAACCTATAAAGGAAATAGAGGCACTCTACATGACTGTAGTGCAAGACTGAAGGAAATGAAATGCTTTGCTTCTTCAGTGCATATTTAGTGAGATTTTTTTAATGTATGATTTGACAGCCTTAATAATGTATTTCCTGCTATTAGAATCCCACACAATTACTGAATTCAAATTTACTTATTTCATAATGAAATAATGGAGGCTTTTTATAAATCCTTGTGGATGATAGATAGCATTTTCCCCCTTCAAAACTGTCAGGTTTATTTCCTTTAGGTGCTACAGCTGATACCTCAGACCTTCATGCAGGAACGTTGGGAGGCTTTCTTAAAACCCATTAATCCTGGATGCTGGCAGGGTCTTCTCCTAATCATGAGAAGGACAGACAGGAATAATGAGCCTGCAGGACAATGTATGTTGTCATGACTTTACACATTTGACCTGAAAAGTTGTCCCTCCATACTTCACATGGAGTCTTAAAGGTCCAAGAAGAGCCCTCAGCATCTGGCTCCAGTACACCTAGTGCTGTTAAATAAGGTAGTAATGAACAAAATGTTACACACAAACACAGCTAGAGCTCAGCAGGTAAACAATATTCTACAAAGCCCTGTAGCCAACCCCTGGCACCAAGATTAGATTGTTTTCTTTAACAGAAGAGATGTACACACAGAGACATGTCTAGTAACTTCAAACATCTTTTTTAATCACTTCCTTCCAAATTTCTGTCGTCTATGAACTTATTTTTAAGAGGTAAACTTTTGACTTTTTTTATTATAAACCTTTGTATGCCATAAATAATCTTCTTCCCATGGGAACGAAGGAGGACAGATCATCATCCAAATAGGGTGAGAGATTAACCTTACACATCCATCACACAGCCTTCTTATCCAGAGAGGGAAAGGAAAAATACAGAAATTATAGAAATATACATCATTATAGAGCACAAGCCTATCAACTTGTTGAATGTAACTGAGCAGTCTTGGAAGCCCCCAGCCACATTCACCACCCCTCCAAGAACTGTCTACAAACTTGCAGAGCAGCCACAACCTCCTGGAGATCAAGCCAGGCCTAGTGCCCACAACAGAGAACAGACTACTTATCAGATCTTTGGTGTTCGTGACACTCTGAAACTGTGGCTAAATTGCTATATTGCACTGGGCTAAATGAACAAAACCTTGAATTTGCTTGCAGGAAATTGTTTTAAATTAAACAGGGTTGGTTTTTTTTTTCTTTACTCCATCTTTAGAAAGAAAATAGAGAAGGAAAGATAATGGCATTGACAAATATCTGCATTTTCAAATCATACCCAGGAAAACACTTTCTGATAATCCATACTGAAGCTGTATTATTATTTCTCTGTAACTTTCTCCATCAAGATTAATTTAGAGAAGTATGAAACTACCTCTAGCTCTCATTGCAGCAACTGATTATTTATCATTTGTAATATAGCTGACATCTTTTGTTTTTCCAAAGATTTTCCAACCAAAGAAAAGACTTTTCCTCCAGTTTGCAAACACTTAATAAAGAAACTCACTTAAGCCTTCCCTCCTTTACACCAACAAATGCCTCTGGCATGAAACTACATACTTAAAATATGAGAGGGGGTTAATCGTTCATTGTTGCCTATTTTACAGTCAGTAATTTCAACATTTTACATTCACAAGAATGGATTCTCACTGAATCTCCTAGCCAGGCGTGCATGGACAAGGTTGTGTTCTGCTGGCACTCAACCAAGGCAAGAAATAGAAAATGTCGCAGCCTGCTCTTATCCTCTCTTAAAACAAAAATAAGACATAAACAACTCCTGAGCATGAAGTCTTAATCTAATCATGGCACACCAGGCTTATGCTAAATGTATTTATAATGTTTTTCACCCCAACACCATCAGCAGCATAGCCTGGTATATGTTGCAACACTGTTGGTGGACCGGGAGGCACAACTTGTGCTGTAGAGGTGCAGGTGATGGACACTCTCCCAGCACCTCTGACAGTTTCAGATGTTCAGCAACCATACAGCCCAGCAGAACTGATATTCAGCAGAAAAGAGGTGCTGAGCAAAGTGACAGAGAAAGCATCAACACTGTTGAATGGATTTGTGAAACTGACAACTTTTGGTGTTACAAGGCTCTTTCTTTTTATTGCAAGTTTACAGATCCTTTTAACATTTGTTACAAATTCACAAACTATGGTACTTAAACGCAGATAAGGATAGTGAGATGGCATTGCACATCCTCCCCCACATAATCTTATAGATACTGCTCCTTATTTAAAAGCTTAATTATATATTTTCACTAAACGAGAATCTGCCATTACAGTAGGGGATACCATTAATATTAGTAAACCCTTCCATCATATTTTGTACTAAACTAAGCAGCCATGCATGCACATGCACTGAGCAGAGCCTTCAGATACTGCACAGATACTTTGGCTCCTCCTCAGAACACCATCTCCTCGTAATGGCAAACAAGACGTAATACGATAATGAACAATATTAATTAAGGTCATCCAGATCACTTCAAACGTTTTCCTAGAGTCAAGCACCTTTTGCACCCCTTCCTTTTTGAGTCACATAACACTGCGTAAGCACAGTAATTGCTGGCACAAAGTACACAATTAGGCTGTCTGCTACAATGAAGACTGAGGGAGAATAGAAGATATGAACATCAGAACCATAACGCTGTAGCATTCATGTGGAAGAAATTTCCACATTAGTCACCACAAGATTTTCTTTACCATTTCAGGATTTGACCCTGAAAACATTCATAGCATTAAGTCTAAAATCCAAATACTAATTCAACAAAGGGAGGTTGGATAGTTTTAGAGTAGCAACTACAGGTTTAGAATGAAGAATGTAGTTAAGTGTGACAAATTTTTAGACCAGCTTACAAATTAACCAAGACATTTCACTCCTTAACACTATTACCTGGAACTGTAATTTAAGGCACCATTGAGCACCGTGTTTATGATGTTTCGTATGGCCATGGTTGGTTTTCACTATGAAAACCTACCTCTGAGACTGCTGCTCTAAAATACATTAATAAGTTGTCAGATGCAGACTATATTACTATGAGTAAGATGATTGGTTTTTTCAGTAACAGAAAGAAAAATGCACTGTACTTGACAATATACAGATACATGATATAAGGTATGCAATCAGCTCCCTCCAGAAAGTTACTGTTCATTTACTTGAAAATGAGATGAATTTACACCGCATGACATTTTCTGTAATAAATTAGCTTAGGTTCTATTTCTTTTGAATTAAACGTGAAAACATACCAAACTGAATTTCTGGCTTTGATGGCAAAGTGTATTTAGTAGAAGAAGAGAACTTGCAACATGTTTTGAGATAGCTGCCAGTAAGTCAGATGAATTTCATACTGGATTATCCCTGGAGCATTTCAACTCTTTGTTAATAAAATTCAGCAAAACTGCTACATCCAAAGCAGTCCAAGAGAATTGTTTTCAGTGTTTCAGCTCAAGTCAACAGATTCTTGTTCCCTATTGCTGGAGTTGCCCTGCTAACATGCACATGACACCGAAATAAAAGCACATTACTTTGAATGAGATTCAGCACTGGAAAATGTAGTCTTCATATTGCTCCACAGCACAACAATGTACACATAAAAGCTACTGGTAATAGCAGAGCTATTAAAAAACCAAACAACTCAATGTATTTAAAAAAAAAAAAAAAAAAAAAAAAAAAGAGAGAGCACAAAACACACAATATCAGAAAACCCTACAATACTTCTTCCAAGCCATGGAAAATTGGTACTGTATGAGCAATATGCTCGCTTCCAAGCTGAGGCACGTTTCTGAAAGCCATCAAACCAGGCTTTCATTCTGGAAAAAGCAGCGTTCCCTACTGCAGTCCTGGTCAACACAAGTAAGCAAACCAAACACTGCCAGATTAAATAGAGGCAGACAAAATAAAATCAATATATCATTCATCAACTTTGAGGTGTATAGGCAGGTAAACAAGTGAACAAAAACTATAAATAATTGAGTCAATGAAGGATGCAAACACAAGAAAACATATCCCTTGGACAAAAACATCCTCAGGACAAATCTCGGCTTTTACTTGCTGTTTTTAAAGTTTCTCGACCTGTGTCAGCAATATTGAAGTTATAGTACTTCTGTCTGCGATTATTTCTATATATGGTCAGCACAGATATTAGCCGGGATTTGCGTTTTTCCAAAGTAATCCCAGGCAATCAGAAGGCAGTTAATCAGTATGAAAACCCACATGAGCAGATCCACAGCCCTGCACACGAGTCCATTGGGGTTTGTCTGCCGCGACACTTACGCAGCGAAGAGAACAGGGCTAGTTCTGGTTTTAAGTAAACACTTGGGCTCTGCTTCAGACGCTCCGTGGGTGCGCTGGCAGCGCACACCCTACCCGCCGATGCCTTCCCCAACTCCAGCCGCACGACAGCCGCACTCCGGAGGAACCCGCTCGGTCCAGGGCGGAGCGGGCACGGCTCAGCAGCGGGTCCAGCCGAGCACCTGCCCGGGGGAGGCCGCGCACTCGCGCTGCCCCAGCCCGACAGCTGGGCACGTCCAGCGCTGCCCCGGCTCCGGGCGAGCCGCTGCACGACGGGACCGCAGCGAGCCGGGGGCAGCGAGACCGGGGCAGCGAGACCGGGGCAGCGAGCGCCGAGCGCAGCGAGCCCCCGCCGGGCCGCGCTAACCCGGGGGCTCGGCGGGGCTGGGGAGCGGCCGCGGCTCCGAGCCCGGAGCGGGGCAGCCCCGCCGCGGTGCGCGGAGCCCTCCGGCGGCCGCCGCCGCTGCCACAGCCTCGGCCCCCGCCCCGGCTGGACGGAGGGCTCTGCGGCTCCCGGCCGCTCGGAGCGGGGACCGTCCGCTCAACTTTCCCCGCGGCGAGCCCCGCCGCGCTGCCGGCCCGGGCTGCGCCGCACGCCGCTCCCCGCTGACCCCCGCGCACGCCGGGGACGGCAGACACACAAAAGCTCCTCAGACCCGCCCGAACCGGCGTTTCCCCTCCTTCCTACCTGCCCGGCTGCCGGCGACCCCAGCCCGCCCGCTCCGCGCCGAGCGCTCCGTGCGACGCCCAGGTGGCGTTAGGAGCGCGCTTCCCACGGGCGGCGCGCCCCCGGCGGCCGGAACATCCCCGCCGGGAGGAGGGCGCTCCGCTCCCGCCCGCCGCGCCGGCACCGCCGGCACCGCCGCACCTGTGCTCGGGCAGCGGCGCCGCCCCTCCAGCCCCGGCCCCGGGTGGGCGGGGGCGCGCCGGGACCGCTCGGACCCTCCCCGTGCGGCCGCCGCTCGGGGACACCCGCTCCGCCGCCCGCCGTCATTGGCGCGGCCGCGGTGACCTCACGGCCCGCCCCGCCCGCCGACCCCGGCCCCCGCCCGCCCGCGCCCGGCAGGTGCGAAGCTGGGCGGCCCCGACGGCCGGGACGTGCTGGGACATTGCTGGGACATTGCAGGGACATTGCAGGGACATTGCTGGGACCAGCCGGAGGGAGCCAGCCCGCAGCCCCCGCCCCGGGGACAGAGAGTTAAAAACAGAGGGCTGCCAAACCCTCCCTCGCCCGTTCCAACAACCTGCGAAGTAGCAAGGACTCACAGGGGATGAGGTTATGTGGGAAAGCCTTCCCTCAATCGCGATGGTTTCTTCTCTCTTTTTTTCCCTCTTTCCCCTCCCCCTTCCAATTTTTTAATCTATTTTTATTAGTTTTAATTGAGACGTGTGAGCAGCTATTGCTTGAAGATTGTGGTCCTGTTTGTGGAGAGCAAATAATTTTCTGTTGCATATTAAATATGCCTCTTAATGAGATATCAACCAAATCACATACCCTCATATAGCTCTGTAATATATATTAATACGATATTTATTCATTACTATCAAGTTTCTGAAAGGTCTGTTTAAAATATTCTCCCCTCTCAGCTAATCAGGGTATGCTACAAACTCATAGGAAGCCAAATAATTTATTAATATATGCTTATACTCCATTAAAACATGAAGAATGTAAGGAATCTGCATTTTAAAAGATCCTGTAGAAGTATGTGATAACTTACTGCATCAAATTGAGGTGTCTCACACTGCTATGTTTCTTCTGTTGTAAAAGATTAATAAATTTAACTTCAAATCCTTCAACACAAAAGAAGTTCAGCCTTTAGCAGTTGTTTTTGCGGGCAGCGTTGCTGGCCGCCAAGTTGCTATGGCATAAGGGAGCAGGGTGTGTTCTGCTTGCCTGCTTCTGTATTTCTTGGCTAGGTGTAAGAGAAAAGTTACAAAGTACTGCTCTGGAGAACAGAAACAAAACAGCGGTGTATCCTTTCGAGGGCACCAATTCTCTATTAGTCTCATAACTAATATTGTTTGGATTATCTGCTACCTTCAGAACAAAATTTAAAAAACGTGGGGTCCGTCTTTTAGCCTATGCGTTCAGTGAGGAAGAAGCACTCACACCCTATGTCCTTCTGCCGGGGTTTTCACAGGACATGCCATTGGATCCTTTGTGACGAGCAGCCACGACCAGAGCCTGTGAAAGAATACGTAAAATTCCAGGTATAAATTTTCAACACTTAGAGAAATTGTTAATTTTCTGGTTTTTAATTAATTCAATGGTAATTCATGACACTCTAAAAAATACCCGTGGGATGAAAAAGCAGAAAACGAAAACTACTTACATATGAAAAATTAAGATCTCTTGCTGTGCAGAGATTCCTCTGCTTTTGAGCTCTGGGTATGTTGCTCTACTGCCCGCCTATCCTTTCTTTTTACCTTGCATCTCAAAATAGCACCAGAAAAAGCTCTGTCCGGTGTAATAGGAAGCTGGGGTTTGAGAGCAGCTGCGAGCGCTTCTGAGTCGTCCCAGGTGACCCTCGCAGTGCGATTGTCCCTGTGCTTCTGCACCTCAGCTGCCGAGGGCTCAGCTCCCCCACATGTTGGAGGTGAGCTCGCACGATGCACGGCTGGCTTTTGAGATTATATTAGAAATAGCGCATTTATTTTTGTGCCACTGAAGATGCGGCTGAAAATTCGACCATCTTTTCCCCTTTTGTCACTTGTGTTAGCTGTTAAATGTGTGCAAGGACTTCCCAGCTGTAAGCACACTAAATATAGATAAGGTCATCTCAGGCTGAGATCTTTATAAGGCATAGACCATTCATAAGGGGGAGGGAAACCACTCCAAATAGTAAATTATGTTATTAGGCCAGTGTAGAATAATGCATAGCTTTGTACCTACCAAAACCTGATTAATTTCTGAGGTTGTGGCAAAAGTCATCTATGTGCATAATGCAGAATGTGTTTTAGAAAATACATTCATTTCAAGATTCAAAGCAAGCTGAGATCTGCTTGGCTTTGCATTTGCCATGTTTTAAGGCACATATCAATACTTTATAAATCAGGGCTCAGTTGCCTAGTACAATTCTATAACATAAATGTATTTAACCTTGAGTCATGCAAAGCGAGCCTTTGAAGCAAGTGTATGCACACTAAAATCAATGATCCCAGAAAACCATATAGGACAATGTCTGTATAAAGAAGTAAGTGTCAGGGCAGGCAATGAACTGGTTAGCCTAAGGTATGGGAATAAATTTTGCAATGATACTGCTAAATAATAATAATTTCTAAATTAATAATAAATAATAATAATCATTTCTAAATAATAATAAATAATTTCTTCACAGAAAATATCCATTGATTTTAACAAGACCTTTAGCTGAGCAGAGACCAGAGGTTTAAACCTGCACAGTACAGCTCCTAGGTATAGTACAGATCTTTACATTCTAGTCTTAAGAAGGAACAGAGGTGGAGATGAATTAGAAGGCTGTTGGTTTTTTGGTAGATTTTGTTTTGTTTTGTTTTGATTTTTTTTTTTTTTAGTTGGTTTGGTTTTTCTTTAATTAGGAAATCTCACTTGGGTTTTTTTTTTTTGGTTTTTTTTTTTTTGGTGGGGGGTCTTTTTTGTTTTTTATGAGGTATCTATAGGAATAAGAAGCAAATCTGACATCCTAAGTTGCACATGTCTCAACATTTAATTTAGTTTTCCTCTCATTGAACAATATAGAAGGTAACTGACATGTAGGATGCCCTAGAGGATAAAGACCAAATCACCATAAGCGTGCCAGCCTTCACAAAGAACGGTGCTGCGGGAAAGGTGGGGATGTACAGGTGAGCACCATGCAGTTGGATGACTGGACAGATGATGGAAAATACACTCCTTTGTTGAGGACCTCTGAAATGCTGAGTCAGCATCCTTGAACTGCTTTTTGTGCCTGTGCTCATCGCACTGCTGTTCCCAGAATATGTGCATTCATCCTCTGGATAATCTGTGGTTGTGTATTTGCAGCTAAGGTCCAAAAAAGCTCGTTAAGAAATCAACTGAGTGCTCCTTGAAGTTATCCTTGAAGGACCTTCTTGGGTGACATCACTTCCTTGTCTGTGGTTTCATTCATTGCATGGAATCAGGAATCATGTAGTTTCATTCAGAAGCTCAGAAGATAAAGATCATATTTTATGTTTTTCTCCTGCCCATTTTGCTGTTCTGGAACAGCAGATCCTCACATCTATAATAGTTAGGAACTTCTAATTTTAAGCTTAATTTATTTCTGAGTACTTTCTTCCCATTCATCTTGCCTGATGATACTAGCCTAACGAGCTAGCTCACCATTCTCCTGTGTTTTAATATCTTTGTAATGTCCCCTCTGTACTTTTGCTTTCTAAGCCTGTGCTTTCCTAGTAAATGGGATCCTTCTCTTCTGCTTATCCAAGCTGCATTTTTGTATTTTTGGAGGGTATTGTGTTTATTTGTTTTCGTTGTTGTTGTTGTTTGTTTTTGTGGTTTTTTTTGTTTTTGTTTTTGTTTTTTTTTTTTTTTTTTTTTGTGTTGAGCTTCCCTCAATATAGGTGAAATTATAA
The DNA here is from genome assembly GCF_029582105.1 of Oenanthe melanoleuca. Classification (NCBI taxonomy): domain Eukaryota; kingdom Metazoa; phylum Chordata; class Aves; order Passeriformes; family Muscicapidae; genus Oenanthe; species Oenanthe melanoleuca. The sequence continues at coordinate 65,240,105 of NC_079336.1, forward strand.
ACCAGTTTTGGACAAGGTGCTAAATACACCCAGTCAGAAAGAGCTCAGTGTGGTGAGAGTGCCCTGGACTGTAAGCAGGTGTCCATTCTGTTGCTTTCAGAGTTCAATCACATTGATAGCTAATAGTTACCTTCTGGCCAAATAGTACTGATAAATAGAACTCATTTGCTTCTTTTGTTTCCAAATGGTGATCCCCAGCTCTCAATAGAAATTCCTGTAATTAGCTTCTGTGTGTACTATTCTGTTTCACCTCACTTTATTTCTCACTTTGTGCCTTGCTGTGACCTTGTGGGCACTCCAGTTTTTCTAATCCAATCATCAGATACTCATCAGTCACCCGTGGCAGCACCTCTAAACTTTGTCTGACCAAGAGCCTCAGCTGGCAGATGCCTCACTTTGGCCAAGCAGCTGCTGCTCCATAAGGAATTTCACCAGCAGTACACATCTAGCCTGCTGATGTGTCAACACAACACACTTCATAGTCTCCTCTTTGTCCAATGCCTTACTGTATTGACATTCTTTCACTAATCCTCATCCCCTTCAGCTAAACTCACAGTTTCCCATGTCTCACTGTGCCAAATGTTTTCTGAGCGCCAAACAGATCAAGTACAGAATTACCCTGGTCACAAAAATGATCTTGTCTAAAGAAAGGGATCAAGTTAGTCACAATCTACTAAAACTGCTTTTTTATCCTATTTTCATTATGTAAATCAGTGCAAACCACACAGCACTCCATAAACTCAAGTGATCCTTGTAGTATAAGCAAAATAAAAGTCGTGTTAATGACTGATGATCAGGGTCACACTAAACCAGCAGCTAAGCACAGCTGAAACAATGAGACCTAACTGTGCCATTTTCTTAATACATCTAAAGAATGTGGTTTCATTCACGTTTCACAATGGTTACAGAAAATATCCAACAAAGATGACAAAGTGGTCAACAATTTTCTATATTGATAATTTCAAACATCACTGAATGTAACACCTGACAGTTTGTTTGTGAGGAAAACAAATACAAGCAGAAAAGCATGTTCAAATGGGGCCTTATCTATATAAAGCTGATCTAGTCAAGACAGCAATTCCAGTTCTAGGCCAAATATTTGCTAACATACTAATTTGATTTTTGTAGCACTTTGATTTCACATAATGGAAAACATTTCCAAAACAATTAATTAATATTTTGAAGAAAATTCTAAGCTTATATAATTATTTCTTAATTGTGAATTGCATGCAGTAGCAATAGCAGACCTAAAAATGAGTTAAGTAGAAATGAAGGGGGTTTTCTTAACATGATACTAAAGAAATACATTTATCACCTTCCTCCCCTGACACCTGTTAATGCCCAGCAGAAGTATAAATTAAGCGTGCTCTCATTTTAGCAGCAGTTCTTCCCTTTAAAAGCAGCTTTTCCATAGCTCATTTTCAGTATTATGATTTCTCATACTCTTTACTTTTCTTATTTTAACTTCCACCTCTTTCTCTGCTGGGAAGAGCCTCTTAAGGATGCTCCCCTTCAGTCTGGGCAGAGCACTTTGTGCAGGATGGGTGAGAGGAAACTGCATGAGGAGAGACTCCAGTGGCTTGATGGGGAATTGGGCTGTAGAGCTGAGAGGGTGGAAGTCTGTGGCACCCTGTTGGATGGATTTCTGTCCTCAGCCAGGCTAGGGACTAGCTCTGCATGGAGCCCAGCAGCTTCATGGGATCATAGGATCGAGCACTTCTTTCCCTCTTTATATGTAGGTTGTTGTGGATTTTTTCTCCTATACTTTTTATTTTCTGCCAACGGGACTGTTTACTCATAATGAGACCCCTATCACTGCAGATGCCATAGCTCCAGACCATAATCATTGTTCAGGGTCAAGAAAAAGAGAGAGGGTAAAAGAAACAAGTGTGAAGAGGAGGATTGTGCAGTCTTGAGAAAAGATGTTCTGATTGTTTTCAACAGCAGCTAGAAGAGTTTGCAGTTACGGTGAAGGAAGAGTTTGCAATCAAGGTAGTTAGAAACTGGAAAGCAATTTTGGTAGAAGCATTTTCAAGGAATCAAATTTCCATATTCTCTCAGGTAATGTGATCCAGAATGTCTTCAGTACTTAAAAATATTTTAACTTAGATGGGGAAAATAAAAATACTTTGTTATTTAACTTGAATACAAAATTAAATTTGTGAAATACTAGCAATTGTATCTTCTAGGCAACTTTTCAGAGTTACTGAAAGCACTAATAAGGTATTTATCAACCCCTAGACTGCACAAAACACTGAAGCAGACAAAATAAAGAAAACAAGTTTAATGAGGTAGGAAGGCTCTCAGTGTCAATGCAGAAATGAAAAAATAGATCAGCATTGGAGACTCGAATCATCTGTTGCAAAGCAAGTATGCACAGGCTGCTTAGAAAATAAATGATGCACTCAAGGCTGGTAGAGGAATGCTATTCCCAAGCAAAGCACTTCTCTATAGCGTGTAATCCCAGCACGGCACTTCTCTGCTACACGCTCTGTAAAAGGTACAGATCTGAGATGTCATTATGCAGCTGCAGCACACTTAAACATTTCTGGTTACTGCAGACTGAGAGCTATTTAATACCTCAGAATAAAAAATACAGAGTTGAAAAAATAGAATGTCACTGTAGTAAAAGACAGATCAGTAACTCTGTTATGACTCAGTAGCTCACAATAAATTATTTAAACAACTTGAGCTCAAGAATGACCTTTCAGCCATTGCAAGGCAGGAAAAATATTTTCTTTTCTTAACCTCCACAATTCAAATCCCGCTTCTTCCATCAAAATCAGAGGACCAAGATGTGGGAACTCGGTCATTAATCTCAGACTGTGAAGCCCTGAAGCACCATCAATCAGGTGTAGATGGTGACATGGTAATGAAAGCACTGGGAGAGGGTCTGCTGGGCAGAAACCAGAGGCACATTTTATCATACATTTCTAAGCATTTATGACAGAATATTTAAAACTGATAAATCCTTCAGATTATTCAGTTTGGTAAGACTCAGATCAGCATATATTTTAATTGATTCTAAGTATAAAAAACACCCTTTAGGTACATATTATTCCTTACAGACGTTCCTCACACACATTAGAAATTTGTAGGTCAAGCTCCATAAGCTCAGAGTATCTAGACTGCTGCATCCCTTTCAAACCTGACCTACTTCACGTGCTTTTAAGAATAGGCGTGCACTTGAGGTTTGATGTGAGACACATCAAACTGTGGTTTAGGAGGCTCCCTACCTGCTCTGCCAGGTGCTGCTGGGGAGGGGCTGGCAGGGAGGGGCCGCAGGAGCTCCTGTTGGGGAGGCAGGGGCTGTCCCAGCTGGGCACAGCCGATTCCAGCTGGCTCCAAGGTGCCCACCACAGGGTTCGGCTGAGCCCTGCCGCCGTGCTCTGGCTGATTTCAGAAAGGGCCAAACACAACCGTTTTAAATGGTGAAAAACAGCAGGATGAGCAGCAAGGAGGGATTAGCAGGAAGTGGGGAAGATGCTCCAGAGCATGGTTTCCCTGCAGGCCCTGGGGAGGGTCAGCAGGGAGCAGTGGAAAGGGGATGGAGCCGCACAGGAGAGCTGCTGCACACTGACCACAGTCCTGTCCTGATCCCTGTCCTGCCCAGGACTGGGGAAAAGCAAGGGCAGCTGGAAATGAAGGAGTGAAGTTGAACCTGGAAATAAAGTGTGAGAGGTGGTAGGAAGGTGTTGTTTTCATTTTTGCCCTTTATTTCTCACCATCCAACATTGTCACAAATTGGCGATAAGCTAAATTATTTCTTGACAAGTCAAATCTATATTGCCCATAAGGATACTCAGTGAGTGGTCTCTGTATTCTGACCTGCAAGCTTTCCATTTTATTTTCTCCTCCCTTCCTGTCTAGGAGATTTAGGAGAGAGTTGCTGTATAGATGTCTGGCAGTTGTCCAAGCTTAAGCCCCCATGTCCCTATAGCTGAATTTGCAATGCTGCTGGGGAATTTATGTGGACAGCCACTATGGTGTATGTACTATATGGGGAAAAGCCAACACATCTAGTGCCTTATTTGGTGCTGTTTTGAAGAACACCTTGGAATAATGAAGTTCAGTAGTTTTGGGAGACTAAAAGTTAATTCTGCAGTAGTTTCACACAAATATCAAGTAATTTATCCCCGGTACCTCCACATTTTAATTCTGTTTAAGCCAATAAGACTCTAATTTTTGACAGGTATAATTACATGCTGTTTCTAGGAGTTAAAAAATTGGGATTTTTTTGTTGTTGGTTTTTGTTTGGTTGATTGTTTTCTTTTTCCCCCAGAGACAGATTTCCCACTAATGGAAATTGATTGAGTCCAATTCTCATATTGAGAATGCACTGAGGAATTTCTTCAGTGAAGTATCAAATGAGCTGTAGATACTTCTTCACATTGCAACAAATCAGCACTCTGCCAATTCATGCAACTCCACCTTTAGAATGTAGGTACTACTTCTTGATCATTGACCTGGAAATTTTTCTAAAACTGTGTTTGCTACTCCTTATTGCAAATAATTCACTTTTCCTTATTTTTTTTGCTAGAAACAATGAAAAAACCTTTAGGAATATTTAAAAATTGTATTGATTTGCCCAGAAATTGTGAGAAGGAGGAAAAGGCTTTAGAGGAGTCAGTGTTAAAGGACTACAACAGTAGGTGTACTCATAGGAAGTCTGTGGTTATGTGATGCAACTTTAGCCAGGACCTTAGCACATCAGCAAAATGTTCTGTGATAACAGCAGATATCAAAACATGGAAACTCTTCACATTGGTGCCTAGAACATGGTATATATATATGAAGCCAGATAAATATGATAAAAATGTGATTTGTTTCTAGAGCCTTAAGACTGGTGGGCACAGATGTGAAGGGTATATAATTTTGATAGCAATACATAATATTGGCTATTTAGTACTCATACACATCTGTAATTTTCATGCTATTACAATAGTGCAATATTGCTATTCTGGGAATGGTGATCCTGAAGAGAGCTGGAGTTGTACAAGCTTTAGTAAGGCTGCCTGTATCTGCAAATGATAGTGAAAAGGGAAAACAACATGGAAAAGTACAAACCTATATTATTCTGTGTATCCACAAAGTAGATGATGGGAATGATGACAAGCTGAGTGGTTCAGGTGACACACCTGAAGGACAGGATGCCATCCAGAGGGACCTGGGCAGACACAAGAAGTGAGCTGAAAGGCATCACATGAGGTTTAATGAGACTGAGTGCAAGCACTGGGATTGGGGCAACCTCCAGTATCAATAAAGGCTGAGGGATAAACAGGCTGAGAGCAGCCCTGAGGAGAAGGAATTGGGGGTGCAGGTGAGTGAGAGGCTGGACCTGCCCCAGCCATGGCACTCACAGCCCAGAGAGCCAAACGTGTCCTGGGCTGCATCCAAAGCAGCGTGGGCAGCAGGGGAGTGAGGGGATTCTGCCCCTCTGCTCTGCTCTGGTGAGACCCCACCAGGAACACTGCATCCAGCTCTGGGGCTCCAGCACAGGGAGGACATGGAACTGTTGATTAGAAGGATGAAACAGCTCTCCTCTGAGAAAAGGCAGAGAGAATTGGGGTTGTTCAGCCTGGGGAAGAGAAGGCTTGGGGGCTTAATTGCAGCCTTATAGTACCTGAAGGGAGCCCACAAGAAAGATGAAGTGAGGCTATTTATAAGGGCATGTAGTGACAGGAAAAGGGGGAATGGCTTCAAACTAAAAGAGGGTAGGTTTAGATTAGATATTAGGAAAAGAATTGATTTTATGACTCTATAAAAGTTGCTTGTATATACTTTCAAAGGTTGAAGGCAAACTCTGGCAAAACAGACAAAATATTAATTTGCCTCTAATGTTTATTGCATGCATACTCCAATCTTCAATACTCCTGTGCAGTATCCTTTTCATCTGAGTGAGGCTAATGCAGATTGCTGGGAAGTTAGAGCCTGAGAGATGTTTGTTTCTCCTAAAATGAGTACCGCTGAATACATGAGACAAATCCATATGGTGTCAAGAAATATTAATGGAGCACATTTGGCACTGTTCCTCAGCTTCTCCAAAAGCAGACATTCAAGGAAGTGAAATGTGCCACCTGACCACCTGAAATTCCTGCTTTCTTGCTTTCACACAAAGCAGTTGAACAGGGAGGCAGAAATCCCACTCTGGAAATGCTTCCTTTTGCACTGCTCAGAGATTTTTCTGCAGGTTTCTCTGTTGTGCCTGCCCCTGTCTGGGAGCACACAGGTGAGTTCCAGTCGAGTGGAGCCTGTATGCTGTGCTGTCACTGCACACCAGCTGCCTGTCATTCAAGAAATGTTGTAAAACATCTCAGGGAGTCTATGACTAACACGGTTTCAGCAATGATCCAGACATAGCAACTAGAGCAGGAGTTAATTAGCAGCCAGCCAGCAGCACCAAAGTGCAATGGGAAGAGCCTGTGTTTAAAACCCCAGCACTTCTCCAATCCACACAATTCACATTCGTCACTCACTGTGCAAAAGCAGGCTCTTAACTCTCTGATTCTCTAAGTGCAGAACCAAAGCAAGGCAGATCTTTTCATATGTTTTGTACTACCAGCTGCTGTACTGGCCTTTTACAGCTAATTAAAACCACATGATTTTCCAATTCACTCTGTACAGAAAAATGTGTATTTTGGTGCTATATCACTTCAAAAGAGCATATCTTGCTGCAGATTAGAGAGCAATAGCTTGAGATCCTGTTGAGATCTGAAAAAAGAGTGAACAATTATGGTTGGCCTTCATCCTCAGGAGCTTCAGTTCTAAATTCTCATAGTGGTCCCCTGAGGTATAGTTAGATGCCATCTATGCAGCAAAATCCCTGCAGCTGACCAGTGTAGGAAAAGGATTTGGCAGTTTCCCTAAGTTAAGTATATTCAAGTGGAAATTATTCAGAGGGAGAGGTTTGTCTGTATGGCTGGAGTTATTTCCATGGGGCCCAGCAATATGCTTCTATGAGGAAGCAAGGAGAAACAGCTCTGGAAAGGAAAGATGAAAAAAAGGGCAGGGAGACCATTTTTTTTCATGAGTTGATGGGTTAATAACTTAGTGTTTGTGATCTATTTTGAGGGCTCTGAATAATAAAAGGCAACCTATGGGTGCTGAAATCCCACTCTTCTGAATTTACAGTATAATTAAATTTATGAGAATAATGCAGTCAAAAGGTTCACAAATCAAGTTGTTGGGGTTTTTTTTAACAACTTTCTGCTTGGGCTAATTATCTGATTCAGAGTCAATAATGGATTTTTCATACATTTTCTATGTTCATATTCATATGCAAAAGTCATGCCCATAAAATAATATATTCTTCTGGGGCATTCCAGCAGATATTTTAATCAGTTAGAAAAGTTGATAAAGAAACTAACAGATTTGAAAAGCACTTTGCACTAATGCAGACTAAGATTCAGACAGAGTATGTGCCACAGTTTATATTTTAAAAAAATGCAAACAAATAAAGATGGAATTTTCTCCTTATTATTCCTTTTTTTCCCCTTTGTTCAATTTGCTGTGCTTGTAATTTCACTGATCATAACTTCCAAATGCCCACATATTTAATTTTTGCTCATAGCAACCTCTTCTCAAAGTTTGGTGCAGAACCTTTTCTAGAAAATATTTTTTCATCAGGTTGGCACATCTAAGAGAGAAATTGACAATTTCTTCTTCTTTTTTTTTTAATCCAGAAAAATTAAAACAGTGCGAGCAAATGGTTATGCCAACACAGACATGGATTTATTACACACTAGTGTTAAACATGAATCACACTAATAAATGTGGGATTCTATTGTGTATATTTTGTAAATATTTGGGTTAAATGTTTGTGAAGCCAAAGCCTAAAATGTACATATTTATACTGATAAACATGTGTATGTGCATAGAGATCATGGTCAGTTAAAATGTAGGAAAAGAACTACTCCAAATTTACATATTAGTAGACAGGGACTGCTAGATGTGGAATGTTGATAGAAATAATACAAAACATGGAGTTATCAGATTAACTGCTCTAATTAACTTCCCTCTTTGTTGTGTTCAGAATTCCTATAGAAAGGAAACATAGACCCTTTCAGAAGCCTTTTAGGAAGCCCTTAGGAAAGCAAACCCTGGATCCTGAGGTAGTAGCAGAAGTAATGAAATTTCACAGTCTGTAGAAACATTATTTTCAAGAACTCTATACCTTGTAACTTTTAGTTGTGCTGCTGTAATATTATGGCCTTAACTGTAAATGTAAACATAATGATTTAGTGTAATATTCTCTGTTATCTTTTGGCACAGCAAGAATATTGAGTATTCACTCTAGGGAAGACTGACTGGAAAACCTCTGATTTTGCAGCACACCTGAAGATCTTCTGTCAGTTCAGGTTATGCCATGCAAGCACACACAAATAAATATGATCAGAGAGCAGGAGATTAATGCTGTGCATCACACACTGTGTAGTTCCTCAGGCCTGTGAAAGTCGTTCTGAAGAACTGCAATCCTGCCAGAGATCAAAGTGCAAATCCTACAGAAAACATGAAGGAAGCCAGTACAAAAGGATGAGCCTATGAAGGTCAGCATGTTTTTTATACCAACTCCCTTAATGCAGGGTTTCCTGAGCAGATGATCAGAGCAGGCATTTGTGGTGTTTGCTCCTGCCACTCTTCTGCTACTGCCCTTTCATTCAATGCCCCTTCACTGAGTCAGTCTATAGGTGTTAAGCAGTGTAGGGTTATATAAGAACAGTAAAAAATATCCCTCAGTGAAAATATAAAAATCAGTAAGAGCTTAGCAAATGTGAGGAACCATGATAAGCAGCATACATTTGACTTCATTTTCATTATGGTAACAGGAAATTATGTGATAGGGAACCCTCAAACCAGAAATGTTTCAGAAGCAAAAAATAAGCCAGGATAAAAAGCACAAAGGTTGTTTAGGAATCTTATCTTTATATGCATATGCTTTTTTTTTTATACTAGATATTTATTTACTCTAAAAAGATTAATTTTATGTTAATAGCAACTAAATGCTTAATCCAATACAGTATTATTCTGATCATGGAGCTATGTTCAAACTGAGGTTTTCCATGTGTGCATACCCACAAACCTTTAAGAGGCTATTCACATTACCTCTCAGTCCTGTCAGTGCTGGGGCTGGGCCAGGGAGATGATGCTGGAGCACATTTATTGCTTAACAAGCAGCCAGGGAAGTCCAGAGATGTCGTGGCAGCATTTGAGATTCTTGGACAGCCCTTACATGACTACCTGTAACAAGTTAACAAGCATTACTTCAAAACTCAGTATCATCCATTTCAGGGCTAGACTCAAACTGAAATATTCTTAAATGTTCAAAAATCTTGAATAACCTATTGCATACATGTAAGTCTGTTTTGTCTTCTAAATAATGCCTTTGCCTAAAAAGTTTACTTTTTCTATTATCTAAATAATGACTTAAGTTAGAAAAAGATTAACTAAAAGGCTAGTCACCTTTATAATAAATATTTTCCTAAAAAACACGACTCATTTTGTTTGCAGCAATCAAAGGTAACCTTTGATTGAAAATAAAGAAAAAATATTTGAAAATCTTTCAGCACAGGCCTGTGCTATTTCTAATAAATTTAATTGCTCTAGATTAGCTAATTTATATAGATTACATAGAGTTGTTAGATTTGTACTATTCTCCAGCGATTTAATCTTTCTGCAATGCTTGCTGCTACCTATGTCTTCCCAAAATAAGTGCAAAATATTAAATTAGAAATTACCTATACGTGGCTGCAGAAGACAGACAGAAAACAAGCTCTCAGTCATCTAGGATTTTTCTTCATGAGAGAGACATAACTGGGTAGCTGTGTCCATGACATAAGAGTTTATTTAGCCTGGACTCAGCAGAAGCAATAATGAGCACAATGAGATAACAAGAAGATGAGTTTTGAGCCTCTAAAAACTGCTGAGCAATACAATGCTAAATTAAGAAGCCAGCTCCTTACTTCTTCTGAACCATTAATTTTTCAATTCGATGAAAACAAGAATAGGAAGGAAAAGGCAATGCTTTTGGGGGGAGCTGTGAGGCCTTGGAACTATCCCTGGGAAGTTCTGGATGATACTTGGTCACGACAGGTTGCACTGCTTCATCTGTCTTGCTGAAATAATTCAAAAATTATCGTTACAAAAGCTGTAGCTCAAGCCAGACAGCCAGGTCACCAAACTAGGCAACCATTGGTGTGGCTTAGAGCTGCACAGACCTTTGTCTGATTAGACCTGCCATCAGTCTCTTGGCTTGATAATTAAGCCATATATTCAGAAAAATTAAGGAAGATTAGTAAGTGAGAATATGAGCCCAGAGAAGACCACCTTGTTTCACACAGACACTGATCAATTCCTTGTAAGCAAATTTAACTATCCCTCATCATATCAACTTGCTTGTACATGACTACACAAGTCAGGCAGGAATCAAGTTCACAGTCATCTAGGATTTGTTTCTGCATGAGAAAGGTGTAACTGCTGAGCTGTGTACATGACATAAGAGTTCATTTGGGCTGGATTCATTAGAAGAAATAATGAGCACAAAAAAAAAGATAATAAGAAGATTATTTTAGATGTGTCCATTACTGTCCATGCCTTATTTATTCAGCAAGGGTGTGAAGGCAGAGTGAAACCAGTGAACACTCTTGTCTGTCTCAAAAACTAACTTCAGCCTCAGTGAAGCCAGGAAAATATTAGGGGAACTTCAATTTTGGCTCTGTCAAAAACAAACCAGCTGCTGAAAACTACAGACATCTTCAGGAGGGATGTATGAACAGCTAGCACCAAAAACCAGTCCTTCATTAGTAAAACAAAACAAACTCATTGCCATGTGAATCTCCATGTAGCCAGAAAGTAAAAACCCCAAGGAATTAGCTTTGAAGTGGAGAAAAACAAAAAGTGATGAAACCGAGAAGTCAGTCCCATTTTGTTGGCTTCATCAGGAAGTGAAGAAGGCATTTCAGAGAGACTCTTTGGAAATCCTATGAACTTTGTGTTCTGCTCACCAGCTTGCAGTGTTTCCCCCTTATTTATGGCTATGACATTGTAGCCACTTTCATGTTCTTTATTTGAAGGACCCCACCTCACGGTGTGGAGATCTGCTGTCAATATCCTGCATTCGTTTTGTACCAAGCTGTGCCAATTAACTCTGTAAACTGTGGAGTGTTCATCACATCCCTATCAGATGTGTGTCATTGCATACACTACAGTTTGAATGAATCCAGAAATAATTCTATTTTGTCAGCTGAGCAGACAGTCTTGTCATTACCCTGCCAGTTTACACATGAAGTAGTGGGAGCTGTGTGAGAAAGCAGTGAACAATCATTTGGACTAATTAAAAGCAAAGTGATTGAAATAAATGAATGTCATTGAAGGAATGGTGTTGAGCTGTTGCTAAGAGAAAATTGGTTTGAGCTGTATGTTCTTAGGAGATTTCTCTTGGATGCATCCAAGGGTATGGCACGCTGCTGGACAGAGGCTGGAGGGAGATGGTTATGTGCTAGCTCTGTGTCTTTGAGCCCACCTGGTCAGCTAAAAACCACATCCTTCTGGGCACTGAAAGCTCTTGTTTCATGTATTGTTGTTGGCTGGCCAAATCTGAGCTGTGTTTTTCTAGTAAAACTCAACTTTAATGGTAGAGTGTTTTTTCTTGACAAATGCTTTTTTTTTTTCCTTTTTTTTTTTTTTTTTGGAAAGTGATGGCATTCCTTGAAAATCCTTGGTGACAATCTGACAATGCAAAAGAAAAATTATTTTGGAACATCTTTTTCTTTTTTTCTTTTACATTTACAGTTTCGGTTTTTTGGTTTTTGTTGGTGGTTTTTTTTTTTTGGTTTTTTTTTTTTTTTTTTTTACTTAACGTGTTTGGAGATTCAGTGGTTTTTTGTTTCCAGTGAAAACAAAACAAAAATACCCTGTCTTTTTAATAGGCATTTTCTGCAAGAAAACTACCATATCATTATACCAAACCTGGCAGAGACATCAAGAAATGTCAGAAATGTCGAGATCATGTTGCAAGTCAAGTGTAGAACTGCAATAACACTCCTACCTATCTGTCTATTCCTTTAAATATGGGCTTTTCTTTTCCTGCTGCTCTGAAATCTTTCCTTCTCTCTATGTGTTATTCTTTAACTTCAACTCCTGTTCTGAATCCATCAAATATACTCTGATCCCAGTTTTTTGTTAACTCACATCATTTATCTTCACCATTTATCAAAGTCTATGGTATGATTTTCATAGTAAGTATCTCTTCTGGTGATTAAGTCTTTGCTGAAGAAATTCTGGCAAATGTGGCCTTATAATTTTTGCCATATTCTGTATTAAATCATATTAAAATCATAGAATATTTTATTTGTCTCAATATATTTAAGATTCTCTTCAAGATCTGAATTCTGTGTTTGTGCTGCAATGCACAAAAGCTTTTTTGTTTTACTGAGGATAGGGAAGTTATACTTGAAGATGTTATTTTATGAAATCTGAGCATGAAAAAATAAACTTCCTTGTATTAGTGCTATTGTGGAAGAATGTAATTCTTTGTAAACATTGAGTGCACGTGAGTATTTGAGGTCACAAACCCCTATATGTCTGTTACATAATGGGCACCTGGAGCCATTTATCATTAATGACTGCTCTTTTTTATTAATATGTTGTATTTTCCTTAACAGAAGTCCAAATGTTTTGTGTTATAGCAATGAGTCCTAGGAATTTGAGCACTAGGGCTCTACTCCCAACCCCTGGCTAATACACCTCACTAGGATGACACAAAAGCTTTCAAAAGTGTATTAGCTTCACTTTAAAGCAAACAGAAAAGCAGACATCTTCCTGGTGTAACAAAAACTTAATAAATGGGTTGTCATCATAAACCAAAGCATTATTAATTTGAATAATACTTCTTCCAAAAGAAAATGTCAATAGTAAATATACATCTTAAAGCTAGATGTATTTCAAAGTTTTCAGCCTTTTTTGTTGTTTTTTTTTTGTCCAGAGATTGAAACAGGTCCTTCTTTCCTTTTAAATGTGGGAAAATAAATAGCTTACAGCCTCATTGTGACAAATTGGGAGCAGCTTAAAATTTTCTCTCAGTTTTTTCTCAAAAAAACCCAAGGATTTAAATCCTAATCTTCTGAAAGAAGCAAGGTACCACTTTCTCTCTGTTTCTTTCAAGCCATTTCCCCCCTGTGCAGAATAGGACTCCTCTCAGGAGTTTGTATGCTTTTAAAGCTCTATGTTGTCCAGATACACAGTACCCAAGAGGAACAGCAGTTATTGAATTTTCCCTTTAAAGCTCTATGGTTTGCTAACAGTAGGTAAAAATTGAGTCAAAAGGATATCTATCAGGGACTGGATCAATAAATTGCTTTTCATACTAAGGGTAACTTAATTCATGCTCAGAGAGTGTCTTTGCTCAGACAGAGTGTCTGTGGTACAGACACAGCTGAACAGAAAATGTTTGCTGCAGATTGTGCAGGGAGCACAAAGCAGCACTAGGTACAGGCTTTCCTCTTCACAGATGCACACATACATGTGCACCATAAATGAAGTTACAGTGCAACAGTGCTGCAATTGTGTTTTACCAACACTTAATAGGGCATATAGGAAATTGTCCCAGGTTTCATTGAAGTACTGAGCAGGACAGTGATGTGGGGAAAGCCAGGCCACCACCCATGGTTGATGCACCACTCAATCTGACCATTTGATAGCAAGAGAAAAAAAAAATAGTTTCAAACAGTCAGTATTTGGTATCCTTCCAAATGTAGTAAAGTCTCTAAAAATTGCTAAGTCAGTTAAGAAGCTAGCTCCTTACTTCTGTACCATTAATTTTTTGGTCTGAGGAAAAAGAGAATAGAAAGCAAGAAGCAGGATCTTTTGTGCTGGGATTTTAAAGGAGTCTATCAGCCCAGGGCTGAACACCTTGTTTCAGGAAGACACTCATTGATTCCTTATAAGAAAATTCAGGTACCCAATGCATTGTAATGGAAGTCTAGAAGTAATTTCTGTTTTGAGTATGAGCTATATATCTCATGATGAACATCTGTTTATTGCATCTTTAATGATTCAAAACTCCATTGGCTCATCTATTTGTCTCTTATAAGGAGTTTTTGTTAATCCCATTCTGATTATGAGTTTTTGATGTACAAATATATATACTTGGAATTCGTAGGGAATCTATATTTAAATTATCCTGAATTAACTGTGAAGTAATAATTTTCTGGAAAAAAAGAGAAATTCTAGAATTTCATTAGTGAATTGTTTTCAGATTGCACTCTATTTTAAGATCCTATTTTAAAATTACATACCCAGAAAGCCAACGCTTTCCCTCTCTTTTGTATATGTTTGAAAGACATAGAAATAACAAAAAAAACATAATTTTTAATCCTTTTCTTCTAAATAATTCTTAAGAATCTGTTAAAAAATATACTTTAAAGTGGTCAGGGAGTAGTTTTAAGTAGTTACATGATATACATGTCTGATGCCTGAAAAGAAATAACAGCAGTGAGAAGGGCAAAGAAGCAAATCCAGAAAGTCACAGCTAGAGTAGTGGCACAAGTCCAATATCAAAGGTATGGAGAGTGAAATCTTATTTGTTTGATGAGTCAGGAAGAGGCATGCACAACATCTAGACAGTAGCTAAGACTGGGGATGGCTTATCTAGATTTGTGTTTTTGAAGCCTCTCCTTTCCAGGTATCTATATGTTTTGTCTCCAATCCACCTGACAGGTGGATTAACAGGTATTATGCTTATTTTACAGTGCAAGGAACAGACATGATGTTGAGTAATTTCCTCTGAACTCACAGGAATTCACAATGGCCATTATTGTAGTGACAAATATTAGTTTCAGATAATTTAGTAGGGTCCACAGAAGGGTCACAAAGATGACCAAAGGACAGGAAAATCTGTCACTTGAGAAAAATCTGAGACAACTGCATTTGTCCAGTCCTGGGAAAAGAAGGCTTAGGGGAGATTTTATCACTGTGTTTCAGGGGTGGAGACAGCAAAAATGTGGATTCAGCTAGACAGGATTCTGGGTCACCTTGTCTAGATTGTGGTTTTGGCAAAAGAGTTTGGACTAGATGATCCTTGAGGTCTGTTCCAACCCAGATACTTGTCACTTATTTTCTCCCTGAAGGCAATAACTTTCAGAAGGTATGGTTTTGATGGTAGTTTTTACATTAACATACATAATGCAGTGGAATGCAGCACAAAGGAAGATACATTTTGGGGTTTGAGAATTTCACTACTACATCCTAACCACAAAGCCATCTTTTTTTTTTTTTTTTTTTTTTACTGCACTTATGGTATAATATATCTTCTGCATTGTAATTCTTGCAAAAATCACATGCATTGTCATTTATAAGAAGTGTATTTAGCTATAACTTGATCTTCTGCAGGTTAGATAACATGAACAAGAAATTGCTCAAAGCCCCCATCACACCACAGGAAGCTGGGTAGTCCTGTACCTTGCTTCTTAGCTCTGTTCAATCTGGTTTTCCACAGTGCATCAGCAATTTGGTCTGCAATAAAATCTTCTATACAGATAGCATTTCAAATTAAATTAAATTTAAAAAAAAGTTAGTGCACATGAAACAGTCTCTCACCACCTACTTCACAAACAACATTTTTTTTTCTTATGCTTTTACCCATTAAAATGCTTAGAAAACATTTCAGACTTGTTTGTTCTAGGTGCTGAAACTACATACTGTAAATATCCATCTGTGTATTAGTCTTAAAAACATTTGGATACATTTAAAGGCACAAATAATAAAATAGCTTTTATTCACATTTACCAGTGGGCTAGGTTCTCTCTTTATGCATGATAAGATTTAGGAAAGAAATTTAGTCAAGCTGCAGACTGTGTGAATACCTCATTGTATCAGAAATTTTGATTTTGAGAGCAATAGTAGGCATGGGCCAAGAAGGGTGCAGGCTTTACATCATCAGTAAAAGGCATTTCTGCCTCCATACAATTAAAGGCAGTTGAGTATAATCAAAGCATTTCTAGCAATTTTTGTAACAATGAACAAAAGAGGAAATCTATGCTTCAGTAAATCTCTCAGTGACAGAACCAGAGGGCTGGCACCACACCAGCTCCAGGCTGCATTTTGGTAGGAGTGTATGGGTCTGTGGCTGCCTCTGTGCAGGACTGCCTCTGGAACTGCACCAGCTGAAGAGCTGGGATGGAGCCACTAAGCAAAGACTGTTTATTTATAACCAGTTCTTGCTGATTGCACAGATGATTATATCTGTCTGCTGGCAAGAATTCTGTTTCCTGTATATTTCATACTTAGGAATATTAATATTTCTTTTAAAATAAATAATAATAAAATAATATACATCTCCAGACTTCCCATAGTCAAATTTAGTTTGATTTAACGAAACATGAATTTTACCAGAAAAGAAAAACTCCCAGTGATACATGTAATGAGCTGAGTTGTACATTTGCAAGAGATGTTTTCCTTTGGTGAAGACTTGCTAACTTTCCTACATGTTAAACAGAAATTATGCAAGCTCTGATTAGACCTATCAGCTTTCTAAAGGGACTGTTAAAAGATAATTATGCATAAGAATGATGATCATAGGAAGCAGTGAGCATTGTTCAAAGAAAATGTTTTCTGAAATCTGCAATTATATATGTTGCTGGAAATACTCCCAAGTAAACTTCATTTTGTAGCTCATCCTCAAGAGATGTCATTAACATAACGATACATTTGTACCAATTATCAAGAGAATGTCTGAATTTATTTTCACAGCTGGGCAAATAAGGAGCAACAGTTGTGTGACTAAGTTAATATTTGTTATATTATACTTGATTCATACTTGATTTGTTATATTACATTTGATACATTATTTGTCAAACAGTACTTAGAGTAACAGCTGTAAGTATAACTATTTTCTAAACTTGAGTGATTTTTCACTATTTCAGATACCTTCAATGGAAGTATTTGAGGTTAGTTAGACAGACATGTGACAAATCAGCATACCAGCTTTTCTGCTATGGCTTTGGTATGCTCTGCTGATCTGCTTCTGCTGCTCTGACATTACTGAAAATTTGCTTCAGTTGATTATTGTGCAAGTATTCTGGAGAGATTTAGCTCTGTCTCATAAAATGATTACCCTGGATTTAACTACAGTGCTTTCATTAAGGTCAAATGAAATTATGACTTATGTTTCTAATAAGACTTGGCACAGGAACCTGTGTCCCTAGCCTGGGAAATTTTCAGATGATCTCAATACTTGTTTTTCAGACTACCTGAGAAGAAATCCCTTGATTTTTCAGGAATCAAGAAGAGATAGCTTTTCTATATGGGATAGAGTGCTCCTGAACTTTGGGTTATGAATGTGTATGGAGTTATGTCTGAGCATGTAGTTCCTTCAGTTATGCATTTTGAATATAGGAAAATAATCTAAAATAATCTATTTGCTCTGACAGAGCATCCAGTGCTTCCTCAGTATTTATAATCTTAATTAGACAGGGCTGGAATGTTGTTTAACCTCTATTCTGTTGGTTGCAGTGATTGCACCTTCCCTCTCATGGAAACCTCTTAAGTGTGATTGAAGGTGTCTGTTTCTCAGCCAGGAATGAATCATGTCACTATATTGCAGTAGGAAACTTAACACCCTGTCAGTCTTTAAAACTCCTTTTGTAATTTTTTATAATCAGCTAGGTATCCTATGATGAAAAAAATAAAAACTTGAAGAAGTCTGAATCAGAGGAAACTCTCACAAAATATGGAAAAAATATGAGTTCAATATGCTCATCCTGACCAGAGTTTTATTAAGTATAAATTACCTTTGCTCCATACTGTTAAGTGAATTTACCCTCCCTGAAAGTCTTCTTCATTTTATTTGCTCATCATGATTATGTTAATAAATCTACAGAGGATCTGACACATGTACTTTTCAATGAGTAGTTTTTACAGTTAAAGTATATGTTGAAATTGGCAAAGTACCTTCTTAAGTGCTCTGAAAACACAGCTATTCCCCAAAACTACTTTAGAAGTGGCATTGTAGATTCCACTTATCATTTTCTCTATGAGATTTGCAGATAAAATTAATGTTCCATTTACATGGAGAAAGTAGACTTATTTCCAAACACCCTGTTCAACAAGCCCCAAATAAATACTGAAACCAGGCTGAGATCTTTCTGACTGCCTGCTCCCCAGCCCCAGCTCCTTCAGTGAGACCTGAGGAAGGAATGAGGAAGGACTGAAGTGTAGCTGGGATGCAGCCAAGCCCCAGATATGCTTTCTGGCATTATTGGTGCACTGCCCTTCCAAAAGGACACCCAAACCCACTCCTGCTAGGCGCCTGAGATCCACCTGGCTGCTTTTAGGCACTAGATCTCCTGAACAGAAATGAATTTACAGGTACACTTTCAGACTAAACCAATTTCAAATAATGGCTTTTCCTTCTCTGAAGTCATCATTTAATGTATTTAGGACTGAAAATGTGAGTCAAACCCACTGCAAAGTAGGGTCTGCTGCAAGCCCTGCATTTGCTGCTTGTGCAGGCATCAGGTTTCCTGATTAAGTTTGCAGGATGCCTCTTTTTAAGGGTACAGGAAGTTAAAATACAGCACTGAAATCAACATCACAAATGAAATCCAGGCACAGGAAGGGAATTGAAAGTGTTTAAACATTTGAGGATCACGGGTGAAGAAAGATTTACAGAAAAATTATAGAAATTTGGAAGTAAAGAATACTTTGTAGGATTCAACCTTGGCCATGTGGCATGATGTGCAGCCTGAGCTGTATATGTGCTGCATGGGAAAGTCCCTTAGGGCAGCCCAAAGGGTGGAATTTCAGTCCATGCAAGTTCACATGAGCCTGAGTAGGGAATTTATTCTTCCCAAACAAATTAGATTCAATTTTCAGTTAAAACTAGAAATTTTTTTTAGTAACAGTGTATTATATTCGAGTTTAAACATCTTCAAATTGTTTGGTCATTTATGTTGTTTCACAAAGCAAACAAGCTCCACTGTATAACCTAAACATTGTTTCATTATGTTCAAATTGTATAATCCCTACATGCATATATGTTTTTGAGCTCCTTGTGATTTTCAGTAACCCTAAGCATGAGCTGGAGAAAGTATAAAATGTCCTTATCAGAAAAAAATGTAAATTACACAAAACCAGGTAACATTCTACGTGTTGCTAATGACAAAGCAGTTACAGAGGTTTATCAGAGAGAAATGCCTTTTGGCATGTCTAAATAAAAGTCAGACATCTAGGAGCCAAATAATTTGCATGCAAATTCTCATTGTAGTGTTGAAGCCACAAAGGTCAAGTCAGTCCTTGAAGTTTGAGCTGAGAATTGCCAGGAAAGGATGGGGAAGAAACAGCCTCACCACAGTGAGGCTCCTACAGAGCAGGGGCATGTCTGATTCTTCCCACAATTTGGAAAAGGATGCTGAAATATTAGAAAAGTTCAGGAAAGACCTACAGGCTTGATTTGAGGTCTAGAGAGAATTAAGGGACTCAGGGTAGTTAATTAGTCAAACATGTGATGTGATCATGGCCTTCAGAAGTACTTCAGTGGAGAGAAGACTTCCTATAATGACTTCTTTCATTTAGTAAAATAAGGGTAATGAAATCCAATGCCTGGAAATTAAATTTAGACAAATTCAGAATAGAAATTATATGCAATTTAGTAGCAAGAGTAAAAACCACTGTACTAATTTGCCCAGAAAAATACAGGATTCTCCAGCTTCTAAAGCTTACTGTCCAAAAGGTAATCTGTCCAAAAGATATGCTTCAGATTAAGGAGAAGTTATGATCTATATATGCAAATTATAAGGGAACTTCTCTAGTCCTCATTATTCAGACTAGAGGATGTTCTGCAATAAAAATCACAAAATCTGGGAAGAATTCTTGTAAATTAATCTTGTTGTTTGAGCTGTGTTTGCCCTTGTGTATGTGGGTGAACAGAAGGAGGGTTTATGCACTTGCCTGTCTTACTCTGGCTTCATATACATCTGCTGCACAGAAAGCACCCTGTTGTGAAAAATACTGAGTTAGTCCTTATATTATTATTATTGTTGTTGCAGTTTGCCTTTATATATTTTAAAAATAAAAACAGTCAGATATAAGAAGGTATTTTGGGATGACTAGCCTAGATCCACTGGCACAGAACTCGACAGAGTCCCATATGGTGAACTGTTTTATTTTTATTTAGTTTTGCAAAGTTGGCTGTATTGTACTAATTTATTTCAGGAGGGTGAGTTTGGTGTTTAAATTTTAGTGGTGTGGATATTTTAAAGTATTTTTTAGTCTGATAGCCTTCTAACCTGTGGAGAGGTGAATATGGGAGTTTTACCTGCTCTTGATAAAAGAATAAATGTCTGAAATTATCTGTAAAAGGCTACTGCTGGGGACTTGCTGTGTTTGTATGAAAGACTGAGAGTAGGTAAAAGAGATTAGTGCCAATTAAGCACTGTCATCAGCAGCCAGGAGTCAGTGGTGCCCAATAAATCAGCAAGGAATATCATTAGAATGGGGATCCTTTTAAGCAAGTACTACCTGTACATTCTACCTGACGTGTGGCATTCTTACATTCTGATTCTGAAACTTTAAGACTCAATGACATTCTGTTGTGAGGAAGACAATCATGATTCTTATTTTTTCTTTTTTCTTTGGTTTAGTTTGGTGCTTTTTTTCCTTTCTCTGTTTGTTGGATACCATAGTGCACAGCTTCTGGATTCCAATCCCCCAAACTGTGTCACTGGCCTCCATGGAAGACACCAAACCCAGATCCAAAAACATTTCTTTGGTTAGGTAAGAAAACACCTGGAGCTTTACAAAAAATACATTAAACCCCCTGACTCAGGGATTCATGGAGTCACTTCTGCCAACAGGTACCAAGGCTCAGTGCTGACTAATGCCCTGAGAACTGCTGTCTCCATGGATGGAACAATGACCCCAAACCTACAGTGACCTGGAAGAGGGTTGCTGGAGAAAAAAGTTATTATTATATCTCTTTTTTTAATGCATGAACACATTGACTGAAACATTTGCACAGGATGATAGGGACAGAAGTTTGATTCATTTGTCATCCTCAGAGTGTCCACGCAATGTATCCCAGTTTTAAGAGGATTTTTACATATGTTAGAAGTTCCATTTGATCAAGGGGGCACCTTCACAGCAAATGTCCTAATTAGTTTTCTCTGTGCTTTGGTTTTCAGTGTGGAACAGCATGGGAGCACAGAAACTGGTATCCTTGTGGGCAAAACTAAGGCTAAGAACATCTGCCAGAGCTTATTGACAGTGCTGTAACCATTGCCAGGCACTCAGTGCAAGCCACAGGCTTTGTAGTGGGTCATGTCAGTCTCTCCTGATGGAACTACAACTCTGTGAAGAAAGCAAAGAAAGATTCAGGAAGCAATGAAAGATTCACAGTGGTAAACCCAAAAAGCATAAGAAGGAACATGGTTGTGCAAACCAAGTTGATAGCCTTGGGTGCACTGGCTGCAGATCAGAAGCACTTCTGGGAGTGGCTGCCAAGACTTTTTTCTTTAGAAGTTATTTAAAAATTCATACCTAGCTCCTGTGAACTTCTCCCGAGGAGTGCACCCAAATGTGAGTTCATGGTTCCATGTTCCCTCTTGAGCCATCCCTTCTAGCAAGAGTAGTGATTGTGTCCCACTCCTTGCTGACAAGGGCACTGAGATGATACCTGATCATGACTTCAGCAGCTTCTAGCTCTGATTATGGCCATCTTCATTTTCTGGACACATTTTGCATTTAAGAATCTTCTTTGGGTATTAACTGTAATATTTTCAAATACTGCTTTACCATGTAATTACATAATCTATAGAAAGGATGGCTCATTCCTTCTGTGTTTTGGAAATATGGAGGAAAAGGGGAAAGAGAGAGAG
Organism: Oenanthe melanoleuca; assembly: GCF_029582105.1. NCBI lineage: Eukaryota > Metazoa > Chordata > Aves > Passeriformes > Muscicapidae > Oenanthe > Oenanthe melanoleuca. Next base: position 65,261,971 of record NC_079336.1, read on the forward strand.
AGATTTCCAACAGCCCATTATTTTTAAGCATTTATAAGCATACCTCAATAATTTGATGGTAAAATCTTGATATTTCATAAAAGATGACTTCTGTTATCCCAACCCTGTCTTTAAAATCCATTCTTTAAACTCCCAGCTATTTATAGACCATCATGATTTTGCCAAGGTATATACATTTAGGACATGCTTTGTTTCATCCTATCCTTTCATTTTTTTTCCAGTTTGCCAATACCTTTCTTTATCAAGCTAGCATAGAGCTGTCAACAAGTGAGAACAACAAAACCAGTTCTTAAAAACTCAAGGAGGAAAGGAATTAAGGTAAATGCATGGGGGTTATGGGGAGGTCCCTCCTGTGCCTCCTGTTTCAGAATTTGAAACCCTGAGGTCTCAGATTCCAATCCCAGAACACAGAACTTGATATTTCAGGGTAAGGGGAAGCCAACACTTGGTAAGTCCTTAGTTTTTTCAAATCTTGATCTGCCTTCTAGGTAAGAGATAAGAGACCTGCTTGTTTTATTCTAACCTTCATAGAAATTGAACTGTGTAAAACAGTTAAATGGAACCAAATGAGATTGGGTGGAAACCAGGGAGCTCTCTTTCCACTTTTGCCTTATCATTATTGAACATGGCCTATGCCAGGAGCTGTGGTGTATGGTGGAGAACTAGGGCAGCTGTATCATCTAAATGTGACCTGTGGATTGACATGAGTAATCAGAAGTCTGTGGCACCAGCTATGTAGACATAAGCCTCAGCCTTCCCTTCAGCTCTGAAATACCCCTGACAGTTCTGTGCATCCCCAGCTGAGAGTCTACCCACTTTCAGCACTCTTTTTGGGCAGTACCTGTCAGTAACAGTAGGAGTTTACTTGCCTGCCTGAAGCAGGAGACACAGGGCAGCAATAATGTAAAATGCTATTAGTCAGCACAGTCCATTAGGCTCCCATTGTGACAGTGAAGGGATAAAAATGTCTGTGGATGAGCCCATGAAGTTAGACTAACTGTGTAACTGGAATAGGATTTTTTCTTTTTTTTTAAATCTATAAATGTTTATTCTGGAGGAAGCATGCTAGATGATTATAATTGCAGATGCTCTTCGGGTCAATATTTGACTAAAGAAAGCACTCAGTTCTTCTAACAGTAGCAAGAAAATAATATCATGAGGAATAATGAGTACATTACAAAAAAACCCCTTTAAATTAACTTTGAAACAACTTAGTTATTTAAGAGCAACACTTGAATGTTACCAACAGAGTTGAATGCATACTAAAATAAATGCATATGACAACTTCCTTATCTTTAATAGCAAACAATCATTTAACAAAAAGACAGTGAATTTAGTAATGTGGCCAGACTGCACCAGAGTTCTTAACTTTAATTAAAATTCTAGTGACTTCAAACTCAGAATTCATCACTTCCATCAGTTCTGTCTGGCAGGTAATATAATGTAGCTATTATTATTGCCCTTCATATGCAGCATCTTTGTCAAAATAATAGAATCTAAACTGAAATTAGAAACCTCATGCTAGATTGGATCCAATTAACATGACAAAACCATTATGTGAGCATAACTTTTTTTCTCACTCTGCACACATATGCAGTCTCCAAAGACAGGAAGGAGATATACAGACTACAACTCTTCCACTTGAAAGGCAACACTTCCCTCTTAAAATAACTCAGAATATTCTATGCAGCCTTGAGTACTGCTTATCAGGGGATGATATAGCAAATGTCATCAAACCTACATTTATGTGTCTGCAGCCAGAATGGGGACCTGCTGCTCTGTATTTCTTTTTAGAAAATGGATAGTGATCTATCCAGAAGAAAGAGTCTCTTCATATTGCATGTTGAATGGCTTCCATTAGCCACTAGAAAGCACTGATGAGTGGATTGTGACTGAATACTTTTTTTTTTTAATGTAAAGACAGCTTTAAAGAGCTCTTCATTGTTTTGAAACATAATTTTTTTCCCCTTAAAACTTGTCTCATTTCTCTTTGATGTCCTCAGTACACAAAAAAATGTGGTCCTAATGAAGGGTTAACTGATAACAAAGATATACAAGTAAAGTATAAGCTGCCTATATCATCTCATTGCAATCAATACAACCACATCAAACTTTTTAAAAAGTATTGTGAAAAGTAAAATTTTGTCAAGAACTGTTGCACAAGATGAAAACCCCTGATAGTCTGGAAGATTTATTCTAACCTATTCTAAATTCCTTCTGCCCTTTAAATACTTTTTCAATGAAAAGCTGGAAGTGGTCATGTCAGCATCAGGGCTGAGCTTCAGGCACAGCAGGATGTAGGTCTGGGAAAGAGTCACACACAGTGTAAGAAGAGAAAGCACTTGGAAAATTCCTCACTTACTCAGATGCATTTTTTATAGTAATCAGAAGATAAAAATTAAAACCCAGAGCTGGTGTGGGATCACAGTGTTTCAAGCAATCAAGCAACACAGACTGCATTTTCCACTTTCCAAAACATACTCTTAATAAAGAAGAGGTGTAGTGGGATTGAGTTCATTACTTATTCCTTGGCCCAGAAGGAACTATTAAGAGTTGAATTTCTGCTGAACTCACAGAAATAAACTACTTTATGAAGTTTTTTGGTTACCGCAGGGAAATAATTATTTTTCTAAGGAGAATAATGAAAAGAAGAATAGCAAACAAAATTAATAATTCTTTCTTTCCACTCTGAAAGATGATCAAATTGGATAGCTACTGGCTGTACATGAGGACGTGGCTGTACATGGGGACAAAGGCAAAGATTTCAACTTAGCTTTGAGCTGTGTGTGATTTGCATGGTTTTGAACAAACAGCAGAAGAATTTAAGACAGATTGGATTCTAGAATAGTGTTATTAAAAATGAACACTGGAAGGGGTTCTTTAGAGTCCCAGCAGGCAGAGTTCTGCTGTTCAATGAAGAAGTGTGAAATATGAATTGCCAGAATCTAGATCCCTTTTTTTAGGAGAGAATGATATTCTTACTGCTGAATTAGAACCAAAGTACCTATTTTTATTTTTAAATTGTTAATAACTTAATTTCTGAAAAGCTTATTCCACCAGTTCAGCAGGGTCAAATGAGCTGGCAATGGTAGAAAAATAAGTGTCAGAGCAGTACAGAAAAATTTATGATTGAGTATGCCTCCCTACAGACTTTCCTCCTATCAGAAAATTCAGGACAGTTAACAGCACTGTAGGTTTCATTATCTTTTTATGTAAAGGCTTCTCCAAAAGTTCACTCCTTCCTCCCACCTTTAAGTAATGAACACCAAACCACAAATTCTTACAAGTTAAGGCTGAAGAAGACTGTGGTGTGATATTCATCCTTCCTTGTGAGTGGGAAGAAGATTTGACAGAGCAAAAAGGCCAAGGAGACAGGAAAAACCATTTATCTGACTGCTTAGTTTGATAAATTGTATAATTAATAATTTGGTAGGAGAAAGGCAGTGGTTAGCCAGCCAAAAGCACTAATGCTTTGGAAGAAACTATACATCCAAAATGAAAAGTGCATTTCATCTAGAGGACAGTTCAAGATTGATTAAGGCCACAAACAAAGGTTTTTACTGTGTTTTTAGCTGAAAATGTAGCTGTTTTAAAAAGCATCGTTATGGTGAATTTCTGGACAGCATCTATGTCCCACACAGCCACTTGCTTACTCCCCTCCAATGGGTTGGGGGAGTGAACAGAGGGGCAAAAGTGAGAAAACTTGTTGGTTGAGATAAAAACAATTTAACAGGTAAAGCAAAAGCCACGTACACAAGCAAAGCCAAACAAGGACTCCAACCCTGAATTCCCACAAGCAGGCAGGTGCTCAGTCCTGGGGAATCAGGGCTCTGCCACAAATCATGGTTACTTGGGGAGACAAACACTGTCCCTCTAAACAAGTCCCCCTTCCTTCTTCTAGCCCAGCTTTACATGCTGAGCATGATGCTGTATGCTCTGGAACCTCCTGGGGGCAGCTGTCCTGCTTGTGTCCCCTCCCAGCTCCTTGTCCACTCCCCATCTTCTCTCTGCTGGGGTGGGCTGAAGCAGAAATGCCTTGATGCTGTGCAAGCCCTGATCAGCAATACCTAAAACATCCCTGTGTTAGCAACACTGCTTCCAGCACAAACACAAAATTAATTCCAGCCAAAACCAGAACAAGCACTCAGAGTCATCACAGCCACCTTTGCCTTGTTTCTATTAGTGTTCCTGAATTACTGTCATCACCAATTATGTACAAAGAAAAGCTTTAATTGAAGAGAGTTGCTCTGATCCTTCAGTGGGTGTAAAACTTAACTGGAGGATGCAAATTGAAAATTTGAAGGTGAGTACAATCAAACACTGCACTGTGTAATAAAAGAGGCTGACTGAAGAGTGATGGAAAGTTCTACAGTAAGATACAGTAATGTGTTGGACACAGCTCTTGCAGTTGTAGGAAAGCCTAAAGTCAAGAATGTGCAAACATAAATTGCCCAAAAGGTCAAGAGAAATTGATGCACTTTCAAACTCATATATTTTACTGTAAAAAACCCAACAGGTAAATTAGGGGAAAATTTTGTTTTGGTTTGTTTTTCCAGGCCAAATATGCCTGTACCTAGTGACTGGGGCAAAGAGCATGAGCCAGAAAGATGGTGGGCACACAACAATGTCTTGTTAAACTAATTTATGTTTCCTTCAGTACAATCTTGGTCAGGACTTTAGAGCAACAGAAGAGAGAAAAGTGTTTAAAGTATGGTTGATGCAAGTGACTGAAGGGCTGCAACACAGCTAAGGCAAACAAAGACAGTAAAAATAATTTAAGAGGTGAAAGGAGCTGCTTGATTCATCTTTCCTGTGAGCTTTATTGTCTGCACTTAGTCTGGAAAATCATGATTCCTTCTTACACCACGGCAAGCAGCAGCCATCAGGGTTTTTTTTGTGTCACAGACTATTCTGGGTGAAGTTCTCGGTAGTTTTTGTCAAAGTGAAGGGTGGTTTTGCAAATATTTTGAAAATATTCGGAAAATTCCTTGGTAGCCTCATGGTGTGGGCTGTCATGTAGGAAGAGGACATTTCTACACCACACCATATTTCAAAAACTGCATGTGAAGGAAGCTCTTGAATTGGAATAGATGTTTCAGTAGACTGATTAAAAATAGTATGTATTTTTTTGTGTGTGTGTGCATCCAATTTAGGTCTAGATTAAGCTAGTCAAGAGTGCAAGAAAGCTCTTTGAAATGTATCATGCATGACCATGGTCTCTCAGTGGGGGTTTTGCTACATTTCAGCAAGGTATTGGGACACAGGAGAGAAGAGAAGGAGGAGAAATAACCAGTATTAATCAGGTAAATTACTCCTTTGTTTGGGAGTTTCAACATGAATATGTTTTCACAGGTAGGTCATTGTCCAGAGCTATTTCTGACAATTAATTCTGTTTGGACTGTTCAATGTTTTTCCTCAATGTGATGCCACAAAGGTGAAAAAGATGGAGATAGCTTATCAAAGAGCATGCCTGTGCAAATAAACAGTTTCCAGTGGCCCACATTAATCCAAACTCATGGCCACAGTCAGGACTTGCAAGATAAGCATGAAAAATTGCTTCTTCTTGCACCCCTGTGGGTGACCCAAGCAGTCTGAGGCTGAAACTCACCAATTCAATGTTTTGCCACCACTACCTATGTTGTTCCCTTTTTTAGACTGCAGGTTTTTAATTGCCCATCCTTAGGAAGCCTTTCAGTTCAAGATGCTCATTTATAGTTGGCTACCCTCCTGGTGGGACCCTTGTAAGCTGTTAAATAAAGTTTTAATAATATTGCTGCCAAACAGCTGGCATTACTAATTACTAATTTCTATTACTACTTATTACTAAGGCATATGGATTTAACTTCAGAAAATCATGATGTGGGTGATCTCAGTTCTTTACTGGAGTGTGATCTGTGGCATATTCTGAATAAATACAGTGATGCACTGACACTATGACCTGGGGAAACAGAAACAGAAGAGAAAATATTTTGCCTTTCCAATAACACAGTGCATAAAATGTGAAATGAATGCTATGGTTGATGAGGCACAGCAAGCAATAGATTTGACACAACACACAGGATTTCACTGTGTGCCACCTTCTCCAGACACTGACATTAATAACTTGAATGAGTGAACCTTGACCTAAAAGAGAAAAAAAAAAAAAATTGCTGGAGTTTGGCAGACACTAGAAATTTAATGTTAACAGGCTGTTTGCAGAAAGTGTGAATTTTTTCACTGAATATATACATTATTTTAAGTAGTTTGGAAGATTTCTTCTAACCTTATATGTCCAAAATCTCAATCTTGTATAATTATTCTAACTTTCATGAAAATAAGACAGTCGTTTTCATTAATGTAAGAGCATATATCACCTTTTCACCGTTTTAAATAAAGCAGATGCTTTGTTCTAAAACCATGGTCATTGCATTTTCAAATAGCTGAAAATAAATGAAAAGGGACCACAAAAACCCATCATGTAAAATCCATTGTGTGCACTCCATCAGCTGTTTCTGTTAAGGGATTTTTTTGGTAGGAAAAGAAGTGCTTGGGGTTATTTTTTCAGCCTCAGCACCTTATTTAAATAGGCAACTGGATGAACATGGAAAGGTCCATGAGAGGAAAACAAAATCTCCAGTCCCAGACCCTAAGTGAGATTTTCCACTGGTATGGGTATGTGCAGATCATGGAAACATCATCACATGAGTCCAGTGCATACCTCTAACCCTTTTAAAGTGGTTAGCTTGAAAAATGGGAAAATAATTATCCAAATTACATGAACAGAAAATCTAACAACTCATTATGCAAAGCTTATTGGAGAATAAACTCAAGCAACATTTCCTTGCTAAATTTCTTCCTCTAGAAACCTCATGGGGCTGTGAGGGAGACCAGCCTCTGACAGTGGATTTATCTGGTGAGATAACAGAAGAACACGAGAATTAAAAGTATTGCTGTCTATACCTAACACCTTTAATATATGGCCTGACATACACATGTAATCAGCTACACAAATACTTACTGGTCATAAGTACCCATCAGCTGACTGAAATTTTCTAGCTCACTATTTTTAAAAAGTCACTGAAAAATCATTATCTGTAAAAGATAAGGGCAGAGATATACCCCACACTTGCATGCACACACCTGGAATTTTGCATTTTCAGAGCTATCACAATCTCACACGTTAAGCTGCTGCATTCTGTCCATCTCGGTCCCTGGTGCTCTGCGAGGTCACAGCCACTCCCCTGATTTCTCCATGGAGGAAAAGAGCCCTGGGGCTCCCTCTCTGCTCTTCCCAGGCACTGAAGGTTGCCAAAACTGCTTTCTCCTTCCCAGCTCCATGGGATCCATTCCTCTTCCCTGTGATAACTTGGCTATGAAACCTGGGAAAGTCTTTCCTGCTCACATGAGAATGACAGTAACCTACTTTATGCAATACATTTGTCTTCGTGCTGCAATGTCTGTCTACAAATATGTATGTAAAATAACTAGTGAAATTAAGAACCATTGCTTTCATTTCCACTCTCTTTCCAATATGTTTCCAGTTCTAATATTACAAAATCATTATTTTAAAAGGAAAATCAACGTTTAGATTTTTAGTTGTTTGGAAAAGATTATTGGGAAAAGTTCAAAATTGTTTTCAAACTTCTAATCCACATCTCTCATTTCATTGTTTTTCACTGTCAGAAACTGCAGTCATTAGCATAATGCTAGTTCTTGTTAATGCAGTTAGGATGTTCTACTTCAATTTCATTAACGAGGCTAAAGAGAGCTGCTACCTCACTGAAATCTTTCTCTTATTTTTTCAGAGCAAGCACATCCTTTTTTTCCTCTTGTATAATTCAGTGTTCAGTTTAAATGATAATGCAAACATAAATTATTCTTATTTTTAGGTGAAAATGAGGTACCAGAAGAGAAAAGAGTATTTTACTAAGTTATTATGACTTTTCAAAAAAACCCAGAAAATTTATGCCACATTGAATTTTTTTCAAGAAAATTAAACTTTGATTTAGACAAAATCAGCATAATTATTTCAAATGATGTTTTGCTGAAAAATTCAAAGCCATCTCTGTATGGAAGTAAACACCTACTAACACTGCAAACACTTAGTCATTTTGGCTGTTTCTACAAACTGCATCACAGCAAGGTGTCTTCTTTCGAAATTATTATTTCTAATTATATTATTTTGCTGCTTTTGTACTGTACTTCTAGCTTTTGAAAGCCTGGAAAAAACACATTCCTGCAGAATTTAATGCTATTATTTAATCCTCCGCAATTATTTCCTTAATTAATCTTAATTGTTTGGAAGATATGAAGTGACAGAAAAGTGTGCTTGTGGGTGAGGCAGAGCCATGGCACTGCCCTTCCCCCATCCCATTCTCAGAGTGCTGTGCTTTAAATGTTCTAGCAAAGCCAGGAAAACCAGTGCAGGAGGCTTGGAGACCTCCACAGTGCACTCGGTGCAAATATGCTACTTTTTGAATGTGTCGCAATCATATTGCCCAGGAAATTTTAATTTGCTTCATTTGCTTTGTTTTTCACCCTTATGCATTTCATCCATCTGTGGACTGGTACATACATACACGTACATACACAGCAAGCAAGGCAGACACACCCTGCATCGCTCCAGCTTTCTTCCAATTATGAAATTATAATTGTATTTACTGGCAGTGGGTGGTCTGCAGGATAAACACAGAATATATCTGCATGTGAAATGCCTTTGAGTCATTGATCTGTATGAGTCATTTAATTGAGAGGTGCACCAGCATGTGAGTAAATGTAGGCAACACTTTGCAACAAACATATTTAATATATTTATGTATTTATAAAATTCCGCTCTGTAAGGAAAATGACAAGAGAATAGCCCTTAAATATAAAGAGAAAATTATAGACTTGTTAGCAACAAGCAGCATAAATTTGCCCAGATTTTTTCTAAGGGAATTTTAGATATCCTACCTGGAGAAAGAGCAGCAAGTGTTGTACTGTGAAACTCTTGAAAAGGCAGTGGATGAAATGAATTGCAGAAGGTTGCAGGAAAGCATTGCTAATTGTGTTAGCTGTGTGCACTCTCCAAGTGAGAAAGTCTTGGGGGAACAAGAGGCTAAAGTGGTTGTAGAAATGAAAAGGCTGAGCTCTTCTTCAGGTGACACCTGCAGGAGGGCTTGTGCCAAGGTCAGGACACTGTCTGGACCAAGGGAGCAGGAGTGATGGAGGGGACAGGCTGGAGGTGTGGTGCCCTTGCCAGACCCTTTCATCCTGTGGTGAGGGGGACAGGAGTTGGTGCAGCTTGCTGATGGAGGAGGCAGGGTCTGCAGTGAGAGCTGAGAGCTGGGGACGAGGAGCTGAGGGCTAGTAAAGATGGACTGCAAAACGAGAAGGGAATTTAGAGGGGGAAAGAGAGGAGCAGCATCTCATTACAAACACTGACACAAGCATTAAGAGAGGGCTTGGTTTGATGCCAGGGAAAGCTGTGGGTGGCTTGTTGGTAGGAAGATATGCTCAAGACAGACACATAGCTTTTCCCTTGGCACAGCTACTGTCAGTCTCTGGGTAAGGGCTTCCAGATTAGGGGGAAGGAGGGGACTAATTTGGGAGTGCTGTTTTCAAAAATTGTCTTTTTTTATCATGTAAATCGTGTATTATCACTTACATGTATCATGTAAATAATATTTTGAATCTTTCAGAACATTTGATGGCAAGTTCTCTCTCCTTCTCACAGCTGGTGAAAGAAGTTAGTAAGAAGAATTTGAGCTGATGTATTTGCATCCCCTCAGAGAGTTATGATGGAAAGTGAACCTGAAATCCCACATCCTTGCTTTTGTTCTGAGTTTTTGTGTTTTAAAAAAAATATTTTTGGAAAGTTATGAAATGCAATTCACTGTATGGGATCTGAGAGGAGAAAGGAGATTTGCATGCATCTTGTGATGCAGGATGGGCTACTTCAGCATGGATATTTGAGAGGCAAACATTTGAAATGTAAATAATTAGGAAAGCTCTGAACACCTTCAGAGAGGTCAGAATGCTTGGAGGAAGGGTATACAGCTGGAAGTTACTTGAATTGTTGAAAAAATCAGTCTGTTATACAACTGAGAGGAAATTTAAGCTGCTCATGTCTTCTGCTCTAGTAATTGTTCAAGTCCAAAACATCACTTGCAAGAACAAGATGTGAAGAATAAGCAAGAAAACAGCACAAAGGAACTGATGCTGTCATTATGAAGATCAATTATAGATTCTTCTTCAGAATATTTGGTTCACTTCTTATCATTCTATCTCAGAAAAGGATGTAACAGCAATAAAAGTTTCACAAACAGAAAAGAAATAATATCATAAAGGCTACTCTATGGAAGGAAATTGAAATATTGTCTCATTTAGAGAGAGAATGAGTAAGAGGAGACATCCTAGAAAGATATGCTATAAACATAGAGGGGAGCAAATAATATAAAGGGGGCAATTGTTCTATTGCTTTCCTGCTGAGCAGGAAAGCAACTAAGCAGCTAAAGCAACCAAATCAACTAAATCTGATTAATCTAAAAAACAAAAACAACACTGCAAATGAATCTAAAATTTAGTTCTGATTTAGAGCTTGGTATCAGCAGCTCAGCAAGATATTAATGTCAGTTTTCTTCCACTTAATTTAAGTTCTTCAGGTTTTTTTTTCTAAAATCAGTTTATTATAAAATCATCTGCATTTCTAGTTTCAGTTCCTGTATTTCCTTTCTCTTAAGACTCCCATTCCTTTGTATGTTCTCATTCTTTCTTGTACTCATTCCTCCAGCTGCCTCCATGGGTAAAGGAAAGTGTTAATTCAAGTAAAGGACAAGACCCCAGAAAAGCCCATGATCATAGCAAATAAGCTGCATAACTTATTATGACATGGGAAACATAATAAACTTTGAGATAATTATGCTTATATGCTGCATAAATGTCACTATTCATTTTGAATTGATAAAAAAAACAATTGGTTCTTACCTTCTCTCCCTCTTCTCTTTTCTTTCCAGGGAATTTATTTTTAGAGGAGGCAGTCCTGTGGATGAATTCCAGGAATAGAGACACTTTGCCTTCTTCTTCTTCCACACTGTGAACTTCCTTCTCCATTTGAGTTACAGACAAAAAGCTAAAAGCATGAAGAGTTAATGTATAGAAATGTCACAAGTGATAAAATGTCAGTCTTCAATCTGTACACAAAGATCATTGGTAACAACTTGCAGCAAATGAATGTATTCCATAAATACAACATTTTATATATCCATATCTATGTCTTTCAGTATTGCCAGTATGCATCCTGGTTTTCTGGTTTATCCGTTACAATATTGTTTATAATATCCTTTAAAAAAATTTCAAATTATTTTTGTTTATATGAACTGAACCAAGTCAGGTCAGTGTAACTTTAAATGTGACCCTTGATCAAGCACTAAGCAGTTGGGTTGACCTCACTGTTAATTTCTCTAGGGAGAACTTGGTAATTTATATCTAGGTTTGGATGCTTAGGTTGTTACACACAAAGATACTGCTTTATTTTCTGCACATAATAATTTTGTCTCATCAGGTGATGTTTCAATGCCATCTCTGCTTTGGAGTGCAGTGGCTGGGACCCAGTCCTGAGTGGGGCTGCACAGGCTCTGTAAGGAAGGCAGCTGAGCTCACAGTCCATGTGCTGCTTCTGTGCCCCAAAGCCAGCAGGCACACACAGCTGAAAATACACCTCATATTTGGAGGTTTTCTTGAACGACTTGGGCACTGGCAGTGATGTTTTCTTCATTGATGTTTAATGGCTTTTTCCACACAGAAATCAACTTTTATATTTCTATACAGAAAAAAAATCTGTGTTGCTGTGCCAGTGACACTGTCCTTTAGTGTCTTCCTCTCTGCTTAGCAAACCTCTTTGTGCTTTCTTCCTGTATGTTTCTTACATTTTGAATACTCTTCTCTCTAATTGGTCCAAATGGGTCCCTGTCCTTTAAATCTCTCTTCAAGAGGGTTTAGATATGGACTTTCTGCCCATTATTCCCTACTGGTGACCTTGGACACCTCACCCACACATTAAGCTTTCAGGGTGCTGCATATGGCAATAATTCTGGTACATAACTCTACAAAATCCAGGCTGAGGTGAACACAATGGACAATCCAAATCTGGTGCATCTGAGGCACGGAGGTTTTTACATTCTTGTTTAGGAAAGTTTTCAAAATCTCTCTCATGCTGGAGCAATTACTTTCTCCCTGGAGATTTAACTCCAGTTGCAATTTGTTTTCCTTTTGTAATCAGCTCATGTCATTCTTCATTTAATGAAAAACAGTCTCAGATTGCTCCATAAGGCAAATTATTTACCCTTCCACCACTTGCTCAGGACAGAACTGCAAATGCTGGGCACAAATGGTGAATACTGCACATGGGATTTGCTAATGGCTTTCACTGCAAGTATCTGATCAGCTGTCTGTAAGAAATATGAAGCTTTTTTGGAACTACAGCTTGATTTATTTCAAGATAGTTAATTATATAAATAAATAATTTGAAATATTGATCTCTCTTTCTTTCCTAGTAAAGTCACATTTTCCAGTTCTTTTACTGAGAGTGCTAGAGGGGCTGGAACAAGAGAAAAGTCTTGTAGTTATTCCTCCAAACTATCAAGATTTCTGACTCAAGTCACTTTCATATGTCTTGTTTCTCGAGATGAAATACAGAATATAAAAAATAAGAAATATTTTTCTATGAAACAGCTAAGTGAGCAAGGAGATAATTTATCTTCCAAAACAATTGAAAAGTATATTTTAATTGATTTATGTATTTTGACTTAAACTCAGGGTTTAGCTAAGGGCTTATAACAATCTGTAGAAGTATTTCAGGAAGGCACAAGTTGACACATGCAACAAAAACAATCCCCTCATTTCAGTCCTGGTTAAAGCTCTTCATCATAAATTGCACAACAGCTGCTTGGAGCCTGTCTCAATTACATACCCAGGGCTGCTACAGTTTTACTTGACAGCTGGTCCTTAATGAATGCAATGACTATTTAAGTGTACATGATACTGGTTTAAGTTTGCAGGAAAGCCACAGAAAGGGAAAAGTACAATAAATACATCTTCAATGGCTGTGTAAAAAAAAAAAAGCTTTGTCCTTTCTACATCTGAGTAGATCCACATCTGTCCAGCTGCTGTCCTGATTATTTTTCATAATATTTTTGGTCTTTGTGTTTATCTGAAATACCTGTTTATTATTTCAAGTTCTCTAAATGTTGGTTATCATTTTCTCTGTCATGCCTATGTCCCATGGCATTAAGAATCTGTTTGGAGGGGACAAAGCCAGAACAGCTGATTCCAAGTGACTCAAAGGATATTCCATGCCATATGGCAAGCAGGTGGGGATGGAGATAGAGCCTGCTGCCCTTTGGCCCAGTGTCCTCCAACCTGGCCACTCACCTAACCCAGATCCCCACCTACCTTATTTGACTTAATTTCTGGCTGGTGTCATACAGAGTTCAGAGTTTCTTCATAACTTCATTGTGTACAATGACAGAGTGCAGATGCTGCCTCAGAGTCTGGGGAGCAGTCAGAAATATGGATCTCAGGGAGAAAACTGATATCTGAGGTATTGAGAGCATCCAGATAAACACTTAGACTGTCATCCCAAACCTTAAACCTGATCTGTCAAACTTTAACAAGACCTGCACCAAACTGTTATGATCAGAGCCATGGCTAGTTTCTCAATTTCCCTTGAGTTCAGAATTCTCTTTCCTAGAATAAATCTCTAGCATTAAGCAGAATATTTTGGAACTTGAAGCACACCAGCATCCCATTCCTCTCCCAAGCCTTTTTCACAGCCATCCTCAGGTCAGGTCCCCAAGCTCTGGGGGCAGTGCCCAGCCTAGCATTCACCTGCAGCACAGCATTACTGCCCTTCTCACAGCATGTAGGGCAGGCTTTGGGTCATGCCCAAAAGGGAAATGCAGACTCCTACTCAAGGAAACAGCTGAAATGAAAAATCGGTGAATGACAGATTTGAATTTCTGTCTCCAGATAATTTCAACCTTTCACTTATGCTCCAACTTTTTTCTTGCTATATATGGCAAACATTGATTTCTTAGCTACCTAGTGGACTCACTGAGTTTTGTGGAAATCTTTTGGATTGGACCTTCACTGATTGCTTGGATTTCATATTTTTGCATGTGAACAGAAAGCATATCCTCTATATGGTTGCCAAAAATAGGAGAAAGATATTATAGCTAAGCTATGACAGAGAAAGATCATTAGGAGATAAACTTTAAAATCTGTTCTGTGATTTCTTACACCTACTTTGTTTGATTTTCCATATACAGAGACATAAGTCTGCCAGACAGGCAGTTGGTATTAGGAATTGTTTGTGTAGAAATACAAATAGATTCTGTTCAATTCATTCTGCATACTTATTTTCCTTTGATCTTCTACTGTATATTATTTTATGTCAGTCACCACTCCAGCCACTTTGGCTACAACCATTGCAGGAGTATCATGTGTGTTTACTATTTAAGCTTCTATAGCCTACGAAAGAAAAATGCACAATGAAAACATGAACTGTGACAAAAAATGATAAGATGGAAGGCAAAATGAGCAACAGTCAGTGCAGCTTGTGGAGCAAAATATTTAAAAGTAAATTAGTAAAGACAGAGGAGATGCTAGTACCAAAATCACTACAAAGGATAGGCAAATTTGTATGTGATTGGGCATTATAAAGCCTATCTGATATTGAGTACCAAGATAGTAGATAAAGGACTGATCCTGAGTCAGATCCCACCAAAGCACAGCAGTGATTGAGGAGACATTGTTATGTCTGAGAATAGAGGCTTAAATAAAAAGAAGAATAAGACAGCTTGGACTATTTGACTTCTTCCTTATTTGAGGATAATTCTGGTCCCCCTGTTGCAGCAAGAACAAAGGCAATGACAGATACGTGGAAGGAAGAAGAGCACCAAGTTCTAAAACTTGGAAGAAAAAATTACCATGGTAAAAGCTGTAATTTCAGACTTATTTTTATATAGCTGATCTGGATGTACGTCTTGAGGACTGGGTTTGAGAGATGAGAGGAGAACTGCAGTGACACTGCAGCATGTGGGAAAGAACAGTCTCTATTCCTGATTAGCATCTCAGCATCCCACTGTCCTACTTTATTGTTGTGTCTCCAAACAAATGAGTCACAGAACAATCTCTGATGAGAATGTTACTTTATTGGAAAACTTGCTCCTTTCTTCCCACTCTGCATCCCTTGCTTTTGTCCTCCTCCTTCGGTCTCTTTGATTTTTCAGTTACAAAAAATTCAATTTTGAAAATTTTTAGCATTTAACTGCAACTTAAAAAAAAGAAAAAATTGTTTTCAAATGGATAAAAAAGCAGATGTCTTAGTTGGGCGTTATTATCTGCAACCTTGCACTAGAATGAAGGCTGAAAGAAAAGATTTGTTGTTAGAAAAATAATTTGTTACTTCTCTGTTTTCCACCTGGGACACATGTATGATGCAGAATGCATACACACACACTGTGGGAGGTGACAGCAACTGTTATTTTGTTCTTAAAATCAGCAGTATAAAAATTGTGAAATATGTGTGAGTATTACATTTGGGCTCCAAGGCATACTTTTTAATCTTGAGAGAACCAAATGCCAATTATATGGAAGTGCAGCTATTTTTATGTTTTTCAACTTGCTAATGGTCTTACAAAATTTTTTGTTGCCCTCCCTGACTTAAAGATTGCATCAAGAATGAAAAAATTCACAGTGTTACCATGACCTTTATCACTCATAGCTGCTGAGACTTTCATCAATATTTTATCCAGAAAATGATAAATGTCTTAATTAGCCCATGATAAAGTAACTTAAGTGCATATGAAAAGAAAAGAAAAAGACAGTGAAAAATTCAAAATGTTCAGTTAAGTTGATTTTTTTATATGATGTCATGTAATGAGATTATTCAACATTGATAAATAGCTACTATTACTATACAAAATGACTTTAAGACAATCAAATGTTTTTAAATAACAAAACTGATGAAAACTCAAACTTCCAGCATTTTTTATTTTTATTTTCAAGCCCCTATCCTAAAAATACTTATCCATGTAAAACCTGCTCAGCAGCAATTAAAACCCTGGTGGTGTTATCAACACTAATGTGGTCACAAATCTGGAATAGCATCACATGAGATGCTATGAAGAAAATCAACTCTATCCCAGTGAAAAACAGTACATTTTTACAGGTGTTCTGTATCATTTGGTGCTCTAATATGTCTCTGCTTATAACCTATAAGGATTTCAGATTCCTTTTCCCTAGTGGCAGTCAACCCAATACTCTCTTCACTTACAGGTCCTGTTCTGGGGTATCTTTACAGAGGACCAAAGAGCAGAAGACAAAGCTAGATCATGTTAATGTATCATCTGTTCTCTCTTTCTCTGAAGGTCAAGAAGAGTAATGTCTAACCAAACTGTACCTCTAATCCTTTTCCTGTAAAAACAACAATTATTCTCTTCCCTTCACCCCAGGAGCAGCAATAGCAATGCCAAGGACATAAGCATGTCTAGGGCCAGTGTGTGCCTCAGCTCACACACTTGGCATCTTACATGGCTGCTGCTGCTTTGATTCATTTGGGGCTTCATTTGATAAATCTGATCAGTGGGAAACGGTTCTTAAATGCAAATTCCCCTTTGGTTCCCAAGGCAGTCTGCTGGAGTGAGGAAGTTTGTGTAGCCCATAAGGGAAATATCCTGCATGGGAGCTTTGGAAAGAGCTGGGTCCCCAGAGGGGACCCGACTGGGGCTGGGGAGGAGTGTCTGCTCTCTCCATTCCTCTTGAATGTCTTCTTTTAGCTGCCTTCTACTCTGAGCATAATGGAGGAGCAAAGCAACAAAGAGGCAATTTCTTGTCTTTCCATAAGGTGTTTTCCCCTTGGTGATGGGTGGGAGTGACTTGAAGTCTCATGAAAAATGTGTGTGTCCATGATGATGTGAGGACACCACACCAAAACAATCTAACTCTTCACTTGGAGAGTGATTTTTTTATTTGCTTATTCTGTTCCTGAAATACACTCACATTTACATTATTAGGTTTTCCATCTTCATATCGACTGTTTGGCTCCCCTTTTACAATTTCATTCAGAGGGTTTTGATTGGTGAGAACAGTAAATTATAGTGATACAGAGGAGAGGATGGATTCATTCCCATTCTTCAGGGGACTGAAATAGCAAAGGCCAGCTATGGTTGCAAAAGCTGCAGATATATCCAGACCTCCTGTTAAAGACACATGAAATCGTTCCAAGGGACCAGGAATATTTTTTAATGAGATAGTCAAGCTCCTGCAAGGTTGCTATTAAAAGCAACTAGGGATCCTGACTTGCCAGGTCCTAATATCCCTGATTAGATTGGTATTGCTGATACATTTTGAAACATTTAAGGACAAGTTCCTCAGGGTTGGATTGCCATTGTTTTTGTTGGTGGTGGTGGTGGTGCTGTGCATGGGGTTTTTTAAAAGCCTTTACAATATGAAATTAGGTAACAGAGTGATTGAAAGCATTGCACAAGGAAGGAAGAGAAATAGAGAAATGAGGCTCATCTTGTTACAGTATTTAAGTAAAAATGGCTGTAACATATGTATGAAAATCAGTGTGTGATGTAAATTCATACCAGTATTGAAAACACTTCAGTCCAAAAACTAGACACTTAGAAGTGGAATATGTTCTTTGTTTTGCAGCAAAACTCTTTGATGCTACTAACCAGGTAGCAATGAATCCAGGCAATCTTAAACCAAGCAATGTAAATATTTCTTCTGAATTCAATGGAACTGGTCTCCTACTGAAGGTTTATTCTAGGACATCTAGAACAAAGATTTAGGGAAGTGAATAATATTATGGCATGTCGAAATAACAATGGTATAGTAAAAGAAATATGGGAGAATCTATGGATAGAAGAGCCTGCTACAGAGGACTTCCTCTCCCTGACTTGTAATCTTACCACATGATAAAAACCTTATTTTTTTTCTATTTCCCTGAGACACAGCAACTCTAGTGCCCTTTTGGAACACCAAGAGACTGTAGTGTAGATTGTGGATTAATGATGCTTTCTGAATCTTTTCCAGAGCAAATGGATTTTTCTTATAGTCAGCTCACCCTGCACATTGAACCAACATGCACAATAAAATGCAGAGAAGTGTATTTACAGAAGTATTAGGGCTTGGAAAATAGATATAAATAACAGCCTCCAAGGGATCAGGTAAATCATATGTTATCTCACTGTATATTGAACTCCATCCCTGCCCAATGAATTGGGAGCTATTAGCTGGTACTGCAAAATATAATTGCTTTAACACTATAATTTTTTTTAAATTTTCCAAAATATGCACTGAGATTTGCTTTGTGTGATTTACAAAATATCCTACAACTACTTATGGTTCTGTTTGATTCATGAAGTTGGCTTCCAATATGTTTTTTCTCTCCAAAATGATTCTTCTCATTAGATGAAACATGTCTAACAGAAAATATTTTGGTGGCTGTGTGGAGTTAGTATTAGGAACAGCTCTGCTCACAAAGGACAGCAGGTTTTCCAGTGACAGCCTTGCATGTCTGAGTTTTGGAATGAGCTGCAAAGAACTGGAGATGCATTTGGAATGCCAGCTTATTAAAAATCCTCCTCAACATTCTCTATCCTTTGTAGCATCCCGCTGTGGGCACTAAGCCAACACAGTCCAAATGCATCAACCTCAATGAGAGTTTGTATTGAATATACTCTCATTTTGTTGCATTCATATTTGCCTTGCTTTTCTAGTCTTTGCATGAGATTTAATGTGTTTATAACAGGACTTAGGTACTTTAGTATATTTGAGGATCTTGTCAAAGAGAAGTTGATGAATATCAGGATTTCTTTTGTTCTGTAATCTCCCCATGGATATTTTGTTTATAACAAAACAACAGTCTATAGAACATACACAGTGTCACAACCACGTGTGAGATACTCTAGAACTAAAAAAAATGAGATAGTGAAGTTTTCTGAACAAACCAATTTCTGCATTGGGATATTCTGCATTGGGATAACACACCTAGTACTTAAACCCAAGTCTACCCTTGAGAATGAATTACCTAATCACTGCTGCAAAGTTTAGGGGGGCTCAGTGTTTTTTCCCTTCAGATGTATGCTGAAGGTAGAGCATGAGTTAAAGTCCAGTAATCATGGTGGGAATGCTCTGGGGATCTGCTGCCCCAATTAGCCAGGACACCACCACTGCAGCTGTCCCCTCTTACAGGTGGTGCAACAGCAGCACATTTCAGCTAAACTAAAATGAAACCTCACCTCTTAAAAAAGTAATACAAATATTTATTCAGAATTCAGTGAAGTTGTGGTAGAAGCTTTTGCTTTTGCTTTTCTGACAGTAGCTGTGTGACAGAGAAGACAATGGGCTATCAGCATGTGTAGGCAACTAGCCCACTCCCTGCATGCCCCAGAGGTTGGTGGTTTTGGGGTTGTAGGGCTGGAGTCCATGAGGTGACTCATGAGGAGCCTACATGATGCATCTGGTAAATTAACCTGTCTGTAAGCACACAAGTTTATTATACTGGGCCCCAGATTATTTAATTTGTGAAATCATGCTGAATCACAAACTCAGACAGTGTGACAAAATTTATAGCACTATATTCATTTCTGGCATTATTTTTTTATTGCTTTTTATTGTGACTGATTGCTATTTTCTGCATGACTGTAGCCATATATGAAGATATATGAAGTTTCTTTCACTCATGAATACCTCTCCATTGTGTGTTGGCTCATTTCATGCAAAACAACTGTAAAAAAAAGTTATTCCTAGGCATAAAAGAGCCATTTAGCAAAGATCTATCTGGAAAGAAGATCCTTGAGTGATATTTTTTATCCTTTAACAAACATGAGCTGGGATGGATTTCCAATAGCATGGAGATAAGTAGGAGGCATTTTGTGACAGGGATGGGTAGTACAATGCTTATATTTGTCTTCTTGCTACTATTTCTCATTTTCCTTCCCTTGATTCATCATTCCAAATGTTCCCTTATGTGCAATTTTCTAGTCATGCTAACAAAACCCATGAGTTTCAGCATTTTATACTATGGATATTTAAAGACAGCTCATTTGAATTGTAAGAATACTTCAGCTGTTATAAGCCTAGACACATCTTTATCTATTCTTTGCAGTCTTCTTTGACAGTTTAATCATGCCTTTTGAACTCTCTGGTTTCACCATTATGTATTTACTTGCTTTGTTTCTGGAGTGACCTACAAGTTTTCTTTCCCCCTAGAGGTGTACTCTGAAAATTAGGTTTCGTAAACATATCTGTAAGACAAAAATGTAATTTGATAGTTCGTTCTGAAAACTTCAAACCTTTAGAGGGTTTGTGTGCTCAGAAATGAACCTCTGAAATATTAAGAGGATGACAAGTATCATAAAAAAAGAGCTTCAGTTAAAAAGTGAAACAATCTCTTTTCTCTCTCAGTATTTGACTTCATGGAGTGAAAAGAAAGTTACAGATGAATCAAATGAATATTCTCACTCAGGGCAGTGAAGCCAATTCTGCAAAAATTTCTTTTTTTTTTTTTTTTTCTTTTAAAGGCATTAAGTTGGATGCTATTTCCTTTTTATTCATATAAAACAGAAGATACAGTAAGATTTAGAAGGGTCAACTTTTAAAAAATTTGTCAATGGACTATTGCTTGCATTACAAGGGTCTTTAAATGTTTTGCTGATGTGGTGAAAAAAAGAATTTCAAGGTAGTGGAAGCCAAGTGTAATTAAATGCATTCCAGATCTCTTGCTCAGGACCCATTCCATTTATTTACCTTGTATTAAGTCAGAGAGTGGTGTGTTTACTTTCCATCCATAATCTTCTCACTATCTAATATATGATTATACATTTCAAAGTGCATATAATTTTTCTATCATCTGATAAATATTGGCTGTGCTGAAGACCACATTATACCTTTTGGACACGATGACTGGCTAGTGTTTATCAGTGTAATATTTTTGAAAAGTAAGGCATTCATTCAATATTCTAATGCTCTGCAGTGGTTTTCCTCTGCACTTAGTGGTGCAAAGGGGAAGCATTGACAAGAGCTGTTCATAGTTTACATTTATATATAACATAATATTTTTCTGTGCACCTATTATATGCATTATATATTATGTATATATTTTATATCTATATCTAATATCTATATCTATATCTATATCTATATCTATATCTATATCTATATCTATATCTATATCTATATCTATATCCACCCATGTATCATTATATGCAGTATGCAGTTCTGTCATTCTTTCTCACAACTGTTATCTTACTGCCTAATCATTATTCAGGATGTAATGGGAATTCTGCTGTTGGACCTAGGCAAAGCAACAATCCTGTCCTTGCTCAGCAAGAGGTCCAGTGATTTAATTCAAATCACTTACAGGTCATGATACCACTCAGCATGCATCAGCAGGATAGGATAAAGCCACAGGTAAGGGAGCATAATGAAATGCAGAAAACAAGTTATGTCCTCAGGCTCTGTAGGTACCAAATCCAATTCTATTCTGGATACCCAGCATTTGAACGTGAAAATACAAATTTCACATATTTTCACTGTGAAATATATTTTCCCTGGTACAATATATGAATACTTTTAATCAACAAGTTCCACACCAGCAGTGGGAAAAATACTGCATCTTCTTGCAGCAAACTTAAGTCATACACACATGGCACAAGGCTATTGTCTATTGTGGTTAATCTTTATATGTATGTTTATATCTTTTATTTATTCTATATTTTGATTCTGTTTATGAAATGTATTCTCATTACTTATGGTCTCATTCCCTTCTTGACACTATATGCTTTCCTAGCTCTTTGGCAACTTTTTATTTGCTTTCCAATTCTTCGATGACATTCCTAATTCGCA
Organism: Oenanthe melanoleuca; assembly: GCF_029582105.1. Lineage (NCBI taxonomy): Eukaryota > Metazoa > Chordata > Aves > Passeriformes > Muscicapidae > Oenanthe > Oenanthe melanoleuca. The sequence continues at coordinate 65,283,847 of NC_079336.1, forward strand.
ATCTCTTCACTGTTATCTTTTCTTACTCCTGTTTCCTCTCCACTCACGCCTTTGTTTGATGAACAGTTCTCTTACACCTTCTTAGACACCATTTTTTCTGATTCTGTACTCTGAGAAAACAGTCTTCTTCTATTTAATGATTACTTTTTTCATCTCAGTTACTGCACCTTTAAATTTCCTGCAATTTCTCTGGTTGCATTAAGATTTATCTCCTTAACTTTTCACTCCACTTCCAGCTGTCCACTTCTGTTCTCCTCTCCCCATTTAATATATTCTAGCTGTTGCCCATGGCCTATTTTATTCTGACTTATTTTGCACTTTCACTACTACTTTATTTCACTTGATCTTCTGTTGTCTTGCTCTGTTTCACAGAGGAAAGTAAAAGGTGAACCTATCATTAAAATGGCACAATAGAGGCAGATGAGAATTGAGTAGTTCTGTCCCACCTTCCTCCCATTCGGTGTCTCTGATCAGAGCATGAAAAGTGGGCAGAAAAGTGGGTAGATATGAAATTATTTTTTAAATTGTCCTCATCCCTGTGCTTCAGACTACATAGTTATTGCAGTCTTGATTGCTCCTCTAATATGGAGGCAGAACTCTATAACAGACAGATTTGAGTAGGTAAGTTTTCCTGAAAATCTAGCCAAGACCAAAATTCAGGTTTAGCTGCTATGAGAACATGCACACACATAATATGACCCTTATTCCAAAGAATTTGCAATTAAAGGAGAAAAAAAAAAAAACAAAACAAAAAAAAAAAAAAAAAAAAAAAAAAACCAAAACAAAACCTAAAACCTTAAACAAAAAGTCTGGAGAATAAAATGGACATATCAGTTGAATGATTTTTTGCATTATGTTCTTATTCAGACTTTAGCTTGGGATCATATTCTTTCATGACTCCTAACTGTGAAAATTTGTTAAAGAAATTTTATAATTTTCAAGAAGACTGTGTAAATTATATATCAATGACTGAGTTTTGGATTATAAAGCAGGTTGGATCAAAATAGTAGTGGTTTCAGAATTCTCCCACGTTGGAAGAGAAGTTTTTGGTACAGTTTCTACAAAGATGATCAAGCTGAAGCAGACTGAGTTCATGAAAAACAGTGTTGCAAGAACAGCTGTGCAACAGAAAGGAAAATTTTCCATTGCAAACCAGGGCCACTAATAGATTCTTTATTCATCTGAGCAGCTAAACTCATGGAGGATGTCAGTGGTGACCACTGGGTATCCTAGTTCAGACAAAAGGAGTGATCTGAAAGCCAGCTCCTTGCTCTCTTAAATGTCAGAAGTAGTTTTGTCACTCCAAATGAAAATTTGAGTCTTCTCTCTTAGCACTGAGCCCTCATTGCAGTACTGCTCTTGCATCAGGAAGCCCTCTTGGAATGTTATTTGGGGAGCTGATGTATCTGCTAAGGCTGTAGTCCTAGCATGCTGAAAGCCACCCTTTGTGATAGCATGCCAATTATTTTCCAGGTGCCATGGCAGCAGAGGAGAAGAGCAGCCCACTCCTCTCTGAGCAGGCAATCAGTGAAGGTGAGACCCCCAGGCTTCCTTGGGGCTAGCCTGGGAGATCCAAGCACAATGCAAATGTGTTGGAGAAAACTGTACTCTAAGAAGCAGCAGAGAAAGATTACTATTTTCTATGACTGACACATCCAAAGCTTTACTTTTGCATAGAGTTCTTTGCTGAATTTAGGCATAATTGGTGCTCTGGCCATGTAAATGTTACTGTGTTTTCCCTTTGCTGCAAGAACACAACATAATCCATCATGTGTTGCTTTGTAGCATGTTTAATTTCCACAGCTGTATCAATCAAATTCCTTACACAATTATTTTATTATCCAGGAAAAAATGCCTGCTAGTACTTTTCTTGTGCATCAAGAATGCATTGGTGTATGAACTAAAGCTGCTTTAACTAGCTAACTAAAGGTGATTTATTGTGTTTTGTCTTGTTTTTATTCTGGATTCTCCCTCATACCAACAGGTGTAGTCAAAACATAAAACATTTTTCAGAAATACAGGTTTGTTATGGGCAGGAGCTGTTAATTTGCCTCTCCTGATTGTCTGCCACTGGCTGCAGAATCTCCCTGTGCTGGCTCTGACTTGAGCTTGGGAATTGTTTGCAACCAAAAAAATTAAAAAAAAAAAAAAAAAAAAAAAAAAAAAAAAAAAAAAAAAAAAAAAAAAATCACGACTTCTGGGAAGGCTGGAAAGGTAAATCCAGTACCAAATTATGCATCAAATCAAATGTATGAGTCTTACCACTTGAGACATAATGTAAGCTTTGATTCTGAAGTGCAAAATACACCAAATGTATAGATTTATCAATTACAGGAGGAAATGACAAGAATTTTATGCAGGCAGGATGGCACACAAGGTTCATGAACTCTGGATTTAGTATGCCTTTGCCTTTAATAGAGCAAAGGGCAAACTTAAAAAATGTCTGAAACAGCTCACCTATCAGCAAACTGTTTTATAGTAGCGAGGTTAATTTTTTGGATGAAAATCTTCTTCTAGGGCAATATGATATTTCTGGACAGATCTCTATAAATAATTTTTCAGTATAGCAATAGAATTGAGGGAAAATGAAAATTAGTACCAGGCTGAGAATCATTCTTTTGTCTTACTCTCCAGTGAAATATACACTAGTCTCCATTAACATATGCAATATTATTGCAGTATATGTCCTCAGGTGGATTCACTTCCTCTTTCTTTCTCCTTTATAAGGCTAAATAGTTTTAATTCAGTTCTTATTGTTTTATAGTCAAAATATTAATGCACAATAACAGTCTATATTTTATGAAATATTACCAAATATTGCAAGAAATTTGAGTTTAATCTTCTTAGGAGACCCTGTGTAGTTTGGGGTTTTTGAACTCTGACCTGTTTTCCTCTGACCATTAACAAATATGATTTTCTGTTGCTCAGGGACATTTTTTATTCTTTATGTGGTGACTTCTGGCCAGTTAAATGGGTAGCCTGCTGCATGCTTGACATCACTTGCTTGCTGCTGTTTTGCTCACACCTCAAGGAAGCATCCTCCCAGGCTGGAGTGTGGTGTTGGCAGGACATGGATGGAAACATCTGAAAGTTCCCACAGCTTCTAAGGAGAGTAATACTGGTGAAATCAGCACAGAATTAATAAATAGAAATACCAGTGAAGGTAAAAAAGTACAAGACTATAAACACCCAACTGGTGATTTAGTTTCTTTAAGTTTGAATACAAGTGATTGACAAATGTGGGTTATAGTATGTTTTTTTCCCTTTTTGTTCCCCCTACCTTTATTATAATAAAAAAAAAAACAACAAAAAAATCAAACTATATGGAGAATGGAAACTCTAATGAGTTTTATTACCTATTATTATAGGTAAGATTATCTTGCTGGGTTTTGTCACTCATTTGGAGTGTAAGGGGAGTCTCAGGGTTCATTGGGTAACCCACTGTGCATCCAGACATCCCCTGGTAGCACTTGATATATTCCACTTATTGATCAGGGAGGGATATCTACATTCACATAAGTCTTCTGGTAATTTTAAAATAGTGCCAAAGTGGAAGTAACTCTCTTGTACCCATCTTTTGCCCCAAGCCCTTTCCAGTATAGTCCCTATTTAAGTAGGGAATGCAAATAGCCAGGGAGGGTTTTGGAGGTAGACATGATAGTGCCAGCAAAGAGGTGTAATTTAGGGCATTTCAGAGTACTCAGCCCTGGATAAAAGCACCTTTTAAATCGTTCATGCAATAGTTCAATTTAGTTTGCATGATCAAGAGTCCCTGAGCAGGGTGAAAATTGCAGCCTGCAAGATGTAGTGTTTCAGAAAATGCCACTTCTATTGCTCAGTACATCATTATTTCAGTACTCTGAGGTCTTTTTCAAAAAGAGCAAAGAGTCTTGCTAAGGCTATTTTCTCAGCTTGAATATTTGATCAACTCTGAATTCAAGAAATTTTAATTTGCTCAATTTAAAATTTGACAACTTCTTGATTTTTGACCTTGCTGAATCTGTAACATGGGTTCCTTCAGGATAAGGTTTTTGAAATACTTGTTCCTTCCCACATTTACTTTTGCATCCCAACCTTTGTTACCTTTCTGTGTTCAGAAGGTATTTCATAAGGATTCACTTACACAAGATCAAGTTTTCACTCATTTATTATTCACCAGTTTTATGCCATCAGTCTATGCCAGGAGAAACACAGCCTGGCAGATTTAAGCTCCACCACAATATTAGAAAAACAAAAGATTCTAAAGAAATATTTGTAAAGGTACTCTAACATACTGATACACGTTCACAGGTACACTTATCTGAGTTCTGCAATCCAAGAATGGTTTACTCTTCCTCATCTTAAAATAGAAATTGGTATAAAATATTTATGCTTTAATTGTGAAAGCTGTAGATATTTTTTTTTCATATTGTTTCTAAGTCTTAACTTTCCTACATTCTTAATTTTTTTTTTCAAGTCTGTATTTTTAGATGCAAAACTTCCATTTTGAAATCTAGAGAATCAAAATCAAAACAAAATATTAAGCATATGGTTCTAAAGTCATGGTCATGATTTGAATGGACGTGCAAATATATCAAAATGTGAAATCTCAATGTTTTGGAATGCCTTCTATTTTGGTGGGTTTGGAGTGGTGTTTTTGTTTTTGTTTTTGTTTTTTGTTTTTGTTTTAATTTCTGTTTTCCCCTCTTTTTTAAGTTCAATTAAAAAAGTAAATTCTGGTTGGATGTCTTATTTAATTTGACATAAAAATTCTTCTTTGTTCATTGCACTGCACTAATTACTCATTTCCTCTGGAAAAAAGCAGAAGGTGCTGGAGGCAAGGGATAAGTTACCAGCTCAGCTGAAAGGCAGCATTTGGTAAGGGCAGCACTGATTACTGCAGACCTGGCAGGGTGAAGTTTATAGCAGCACTCTTTGTCCTTTGCCCAAAGCTTGTTCTATGGATTTGAAAGCAATACAATGTCAAATCAGCAGTGGATTTCCCAGTGACTGCATTAAGATACACTATGATTTTTGAGTATTGCAAGTCCCACTTTTTGTTAAAAATAAGTTTGCAGGTGTGTATTAACCAGAGCAGGGACTTGAACTTTGGTTTCCTGTGCTGCTGGTAAGTGATGCAACTCCTAGATAACAGTGAATCACACTTTCTTCATTTAGACCTATGAATATTTAGTTTATTGATATAAACTAAATCATCCTCAATAAAATAAACTAAGAGAGAGATAAAACTTTTACCAAAGTAACCCTGAGTGTGTCTATCTAATTAATGGAATGATTAATTTCATAACAGATGAGATGAGGCTTCTAGGTCTCCTTGAGCCTCCTTTTCTCAGACTAAACAAGCTCAGTTCCCTCACCCACTACTCCTAAGACTTTTGCTCCAGACCTTCCACCCTTTTTCAGCTTTTTTGCCCTTTTTTGGATGCTTGTTTGGTGTGTGTGTGTAGAGACATTTGCAGACATAAAATGCAGGCATGCTTGCAGAAATTTTTGTAATATTTTAGATGAAAAGTTCTCTGCTAGGCTGTATCTGACCTGGTCAAATTGTAAAATAGGTGCAGTGACTGATTCTACCACATATTTTATAAGAGCCTATATTTGATAATATTTGACATCACTTTTTACATAGATTTTCTTCATAAAAAGATGCAAATTTCTGGACAACAGTATATTAGATTTACCACATCAGAAAACTGCTCTATGTTTTAAAGTTGAGAATATTGTAGGATTTTTTATGCGATTAGTAATGAAAAAGGTAGTAAATCTTGTAATAATTAAATTTTTTACCTGATCATAAGTATTATAACTAGGCATCTAGACAATTCAGCAGTCTGGTTCCTTGGTGTAAGGAAACCTTCATCACACAGTAATGAGGCTGTCATTTCTGGAGTGGGAAATCAGTTTAGAGATCCTAGCAGCAATGGAGAAACTCCACAAAGGTATAGTAACAAATCCTCCACTTACAGAAAATACCACATTATTTTCACACAATAATTAAGGGAGATATAGTTTTTAGGATGACACATGGAAATCCACAAACAATACAGTGCATACTGCTCAATTATTCCATGAATTCACTGTACGTTCAGGCAGCTAAAAAAAAAAAAACAAAACATATCTGATATTTGGACTTCATTAGCTCAATGTCACTAGTTGGAATTTGAACCATTACTTCTGAATAACAGAGAAAGGAAAAACTATAGCTTGGGTGGGACTTTTTTTTTTTTTTAAGGAAATTATGATAATGAAAAAGTTAAAACCTGTGAAAAGTGCCCTCTCTCCTCTTTCTTACATCCAAATTAGGCTCTGCAAAAGCCATGACAGGGTCAGGGAATAGATGCCAAATGAGGTATCTAGGTCATGATGCTTCCTTAACCTTTGTCCCGAGTTAGATATACACTTAAGGGAGGAGGGGGGTATGAAATAAAGTAGAAAAAAGTCATCACATAGCATGTAGATTTATAAAGTTGGTGTGGTGCAATTAAGCAGTTCCCAGAATTATCTTCATTACATTTCATTTCATATGCAATACAGTATTTCCAGAATGACTGGATGATATAATGACATTTCCATAATGACATTTTCACTGTTCTATACATTAATCTTAGAATTCATTGTTATTGATAACATCAACTGATATCTTGGTATAATGAGAGGTAATGTCTATAAAGTCTCTTCAGCCATCCAGCTGGTTTTGTATCTCATTTCATCAGATGTTAAACATTATAAAACAGTGCAGGATTGTTCCCACCTTAAAATCCAACACTCTTCTTTATGCATATGACGAAATAGGCAATTTTATTCTTGTTGATTGTTAAGCACAATAAAAATTCTCTTTTACATCCAACAGAATATTTTTGTAATGGTCTCTTCATTCCTCTGATGATGCAGTTTTCCCAATGGCAAAAAATTGGTGGGTGGGATCCAGCTCATCTGATATTGGTCCAGATTTTCTGTCATGGTCCATTGCTGGATAATTTATTTTTTCTTTTGCAATTCAAATATTATGATTGGTGGATCTCTGGAGCTACTGCATATTCAAGGCTCTTATTCTAATTCAAATACAATTCTATTCAAACAGAACTCCCTGTTCATCTTAGTCTTAGCTAGGAAAAAAGACCTATGGACCCTGGATTTCAGAAACTTTGGTGTGAAATATAGGCAGTTATTTCAGTAAACTGAAAGGTGGGGTGTTTCTAGCACAAGAAACTGAAGTTCATCTTTTGACTCATTTTTCAGATAACGATCTTTATCACCAAGACCTCACATTTCAGTTAGAAACTCAAAGCTTATACAATTTTAGCCATGAACTTCTTACGCACAAAGGTAATGAGACATTAAGCTCCCTACCTTCTCAGCAAACACCGCAAATACCTGCCACCAAATAAATATTTACTCGAGTTTTTAAGGTAAATATTTATTCCAGTCGTTGAAATAATTTTTAGGTAACAATGGAGATCTTGTTTCAAGCAATTCAGTATGTATCAAATATTGTTAAAAATTTGCAATGTGAGTTAGAAAAACTATTTTCCTGGATTTTGAAGGAGGAAGCAAAAATATAACTTTAGCTGGAGTCAACCTGCTAAATGGTGGCTAATGGCAAAATTCTCACCTCCCTTCAGAGCAAGGTCTTCCTGAACTAACTTTATCCTGACCTGGGGAAAAAAAAAAAAAAAAAAAAAAAAATATTCCTAAAAAGCCCTCAGTTTTCAGCTGAATAAAAGTCTTACAGCATAATATCTTTGTTTTTTTTTCACTGGCTTTTTGAGCTAGGGTACCTCTGCACAAAATCTATAGAAATATTTTAAGACTTTTTGTGTGCAGGTAGAGGTGCAGGTTTTGCCAGTCTGTATACACAGTAAGATGTACAGAAGAGGATAGATTCTGCTCTGGGGTTTGTTACATTCCATGTTGGCAACAGGCAACAAAAAAGGCAGTAGAACTTAGACTTGTTTTTAAAATATAGCAAAGCATTTTGAGAGGTGGGGAACTTTGGAATCAGTATTTTTCAGAAAGGCCCAATATACTGCGAAGGAATCTAGCATGTTTTAGCTCTTATCCTGCACAGGGCTCCTCCAAATACACTTCTTTCAAGCCCAACACAAACTTAGGTTATATAGACTCTTGTGTTTCCAAAGTTATATCTTGTAGAATAAGTTTGCCCTCATGGTTTTAGAAGACAATAATTGTTTTCTGAAGTAATTCTTTCTCTGTAAACATCTGTAGGAGGAACATGCTGACATCAATAATTTAATCTCTCACATACTTTCTAGTAGTCTGCAGAGTCTAGTTACACAGTCGACCATGAAATTAAGTTACCACTAGACACAGAAGGAAAAACTGTCTGTGCCATTATTACAGCATAAAGAGAGATACCACATCACCTTTTTGCCTCTCTGAACCTGAACTTCATCACAGTAAAGTGAGGCTGTATTTCTTGTATCTGTGTGTGGTTGTAACTAATGCAATATCTGCACTATATAGGTGCTGAAAAATCAGATTGTAGAACTGAATAAAACTTCTACAGTATTAAAAATCACACATTGTCACAGCCTGAGATGAGAATTATCAATTATTATAAGGATTGTTTAAAATGCTTTTTAAGGCATTTTATACATTTATTAGTGATTTGAAGAGGAGAAAGAAACAATTATCAATTGCTTATGCATAAATGCATTTTATCAACATGCTACAAATATAACAAATGAGAGAAAAATATGCTTTTCATTCTTTGTGGTATTCTGCAACTTTTCAACAGTTAAAGTAGGAAATAGGAAGAGTTAAGTATGGGAAAATAAAAGACAAAGTAAAGAGCACTCCTGCAATACTACAGTACACAGCAGAAAACATCAGAAGAAGAAGAGAAAGAAAAGATTAAAAAGATAAAAAGCAAAACAAGAGAAGAAAGAACAGCATTTATTTAATTAATTTTTTTTCCAAACCCAAACAAAATGTGTGAACAAAATCTTCCCACAGGAAATCTTTCATGGAAAATGTGAATATCCTCCAGAAATTATTTGCTCTCTTCATTATCCAGTATCTCAAGAATGATTTCACCTAGATAACTCTATATAATTCCTTTTGCTATTTAATCTCAGTATGTGTCCCTGTACATTTTTGTTGTGGTATCAACATAAGTCTGCAGGAAGCACACTGGGATCACTTCCCCATAAATTGTTGGAACAGATTTAGTAACATTGTGGATCTGTGTAAATTAATTTACATTATCTGATAATCAAAGTTATATCTTTAAAAAATATATATATATCTGATACATACCTGTGGGGTTTGTTTGAGAAGGCTTTTTTTCTTCTTTTTTTTTTTTAATTTAATTTGATTTTATTTATTCTTGTTTTTATTTTCTATTTTTGCCTTATTTTTTCTTTTTTGCAACCATATAACTAAATTATATTCTAAAAGAAAACTTTGGAAGGAAGTGTATCAGGTCTTGCTGAAAGGGTCTAACAGAAGAGAAAAAAACACAGGTAAATGAGAGCAGATTACTAGCAAGGAAACTGTCAGGAGACTGTTCTTCAGTGCTCTTTTCAGGACTTCTTTTGCTTGGATTCCCCAGACAGAGGAGTGAGAATCTGTTCATAAACTGATAAAGACAGAAAGAGGTTGCTTGTATACAGGAGTAAGAAAACCTTGTCAAATTTCTATAACTGAAGTCAAAGAAAATCTGTATATTTTGAAGTGCAGTGAAAGATAATGAATGTTTGCAGTTTTGTTTACCTTTAATTGAATACCATTATAGAAAAAAAGAGCAAGTAACACTTTTATCCATATTTTAAAATATGTTCAAATGGAATAAAATGTAACATGCTGAAATCAGTTAGCAGGACAGGGGAGGACAGCAGTTATTTCTGGGCAGTGTATTTGTGTAACTGAGTCAGCAGCATGTTCAAGAGAGTCTGGGTCCATGTATTTACCATATTGACTCTCCTTCTACAATGACAGACTTGTGACTGAGGCAATAGGCAAATATTTGATCATATATCCAGAAAATTCCACTGTCTGAAAACTGAAAGCCTCTCAGTGAACTTCTTTATAATTTCCATATGTGTGATAAATTGGTTATAAAATATTAAAAATATTTTCGCAAATCAAACAGCAATGATCTTTACCCAACTTCAGACACCATGATTATTTTCCATGAGAATCCCAGACACCTGACTGAGCAATGGAAGGAGGCTGGGAAGATCCTCTTGCCTTCCACGCTGGGCTGTCTGGGATGTGGGGAGGTAAGCTCTGCTCATGGGAGCCTGAGATCAAGCACTCAGCTTCTGCTGGATGGGTTGGAAATATGGAGCTGTGCAGCAAGCAAGAGCTGTGCTCACCTCTGCCTCATCCAGGGGTGTGTTCAGAACCAGAATTGATTTGCTGATTTAATTAGATACGACTCAGGCTTTTACTGTGTTGCATTTCACTGGATTTTAATTTTTTGCAGGAGTTCTGCTCATGAACCTAAGAACAACTTTTTGTATGGGACCATGCATTGTGCAATGACAAAGTTTAAAATCTTTTCCTATGCCAGCACAAGTAAAATCTCTCCACCTGTAACCAAGGTCATGTGTTTGTTTCCAGACAAGAAAAAGAAAGGAATAAACAATAAACCAATTAGCCATTTCCAATGAATTCTATGGTAACAAAAAGCATAACAATTGTTAAAGTTTTGCTTCACCTGATGTCTTTGAACTTTATTGAATCTCTCTTCTTTTCAAAAGAACAGTCTGATTCTTGGATTCAGATTTTTCTTTAACACAGACTTCTTAATATCCTGCTGTTTTGAAACCATACTTTATCAGTGACATTATTGACTTGTAGATCCAAATAACTGAATATTAATCTGAATAGAAATCTTAGTCCTCAACAACCTAAAATGGTGAAAATACAAATTCCTAATTCAGTTTTTCAATTTTTCCATAGAGCTAAATAAAGAGCTGTGGAACACCCCCCAAATCTCCATGTTTATCAGTTACATTAATTAACAAGAGGAGGAGCTGAGGATGAAATGATTTAAAAAAAGCTTAAGTAAAACAGTGCATTAGAAAACAGTGTTGAGAACCTATAACAAAAAAAACCCTATTTTTAACATTTATATTGTGGCTTAGATGTAATGCTGCTCTGTAGACAACTCTATTGTGTGTTTTATAAATTTAGAGCAGAGGAAAATTAATTTTCTTGGGATGTCTTTCTAAACCTCAAAGAGAACAAAAAGATATGAGATGGTAAATTATCTTGTCCTATTCATCTAAGTAGAAAGTTCATTTTTAATCCCTATTTTGTCTGTTTTGATATAGATGGAACTACAGAGAGAAGTGGAATGTGTAAGAAATTAGACTTAGATTAACAATAGTAGAATTGCATTTTCCCCCCTATATTTAAGAGCTTCTTGCTCTGCAGTTACTTAAGCTTTTTGTTGTGTTACATTTTCCCCAGCTGCAAAACTTTCACACTATATGCAATGATCTGTTCTAGGATTTTCCCTCTGGTTTTGTCCTAAAAGTGAATGGAGTCAGAGACATTTTTTCTGTGCTGCTTGGAAATTCGCTGGTGCATTACCAGCTCCCACAGTGGTGCAGACTTGATCTTAGCATCTTAGGAAGCTCTGAGAGGGCTCATCAAATACCCTTTCACAACCAGGGCTACAGGTATGCCTTTCATTTCTCAGCATGGATGAGATACTTCAAGCAAATTATGAGTTTCATCAGAGATCCCTGCTCTTCTTCTATGGGAGATTAAGTCTGTTGCTTTGCTGGCTAGGATTAAAAAAAGAGCCCTAACCATCTTTGATATGTAAGCAAAATTGCCTGTTGATATGGTGAGTTGGAGCAACTAAAATTTATTGGACAATTCCAACATACAGCAGCATTTTATTGTCTGAAGAAAATTCTGGCAAGGATGTTTGCTTCTAGATAGCTCCTCCTCTCCTCTCCTCTCCTCTCCTCTCCTCTCCTCTCCTCTCCTCTCCTCTCCTCTCCTCTCCTCTCCTCTCCTCTCCTCTCCTCTCCTCTCCTCTCCTCTCCTCTCCTCTCCTCTCCTCTCCTCTCCTCTCCTCTCCTCTCCTCTCCTCTCCTCTCCTCTCCTCTCCTCTCCTCTCCTCTCCTCTCCTCTCCTCTCCGTTTTCTTCACATTCTTGTCCTGTATGACAGATGTTAAGACTAAGAAGAGAGCCCAAGAAGCAGAAACAGTATTCCTGGAAAATGGTTGGAACTTAAAAATCAAGTGGTATCAAGATCAACAGAAAAAAAAAGGACAAGAACTAAAAATTACGAAAGAGAATGTAAAGTTGTGGAAGCTGAGGAGTAAACAGAAGAAGGAATGTCTGAAAGATAACCACTAAACACATATTTAAGTGCAACTTTTTTTCTGCAACCTGATGGTGGAAACAAAGAGAAAGGATGGTAGATGGGAACAAGAGGATAAATCCAAGCAGAGCCACAGCTGAGCTGGAAGCAGAAATCAAAGGCTAGGTCTGTGCTGCAGGGGAAAAGCAAACATGAGGTGCACCATATGCTCAAGATGTCTAATTCCTTTGTAACACCTGTATGTCCCGTCTTGCTGTCAAGCAAATAAATAGATTTTGTTCAGATAAGCCATACCCAGTCCTGCCAGTCCTTTATCCTGAAGAAGAGGCCATATATCTATTGTTTCTTCAGCTCCAACTGAATTTATCGACTGGTTGATTACAATTTGTTTAAAATATAAGCAAAAGAAAAGGAAGTAACAAAATGTTGATATTTCATGGCAGCCTGCTCACTTGGCTGAACAATGGAGAACAATGAAGCCCATCCTGCATAGCAGGAGAGAACCATGAGCTGTCCCAATTGCAGGGCACTTTACAGAGTTTATCTGTTTATCCATTTAATATTGTTCATATGACTCTCCTGATTTAAAAGAAAAAAAAAAAAGAAAAAAAAAAAGAAAAAAAAAGAGATAAGAAAAAAAAGTATGCATTAGGAATCCAAACAGTCTTTGTATGATTTAGCATTTAGGTCCTGATTAAAACAAAGGACAGAGTGTGTTTGAAGCAACATGAGGCATTAGGTGAGTTCTGCTTGGTGTCGTTCCACTCCCCCTGTGGGTGATGCACACTGGGGTCTGGGCAGCAGCCTGAGACAGGGAGCATACATGTTGCAGAGTGCTCTTTCATACAGAACTCCCATCATCCAGTGCCCAGCAGCAATTTGGGCATCATAAAGCACACAAGAGATAGGGTTTTCACATAATTCTCCCTTGCCTGCTGAAAGTCATAAACCCAAGTGTGACACAAGAGTTCTCACTGTCATTGCTGAAAAGTACTGATATGAAAACTAATTAGCTGGTCTGCCTTCAGAAACAGCACATATTTGCTTGGGTTAGAAATTTTAGCTGTTCTAGCCTGTACCCGTTGGATGTGGTAAGAAATTTTAGAAAGATGTGTTTCTTCATTGTCTTGCCAATAAAGGTCTGTTAGATTCAAATGGCAACTTAAAAAAACCCCAAACAACCCTGTTATCTTCTGTCATTCAGCAGTTTATCCCCCTCCTGTTTGTTCTGTACATGTTATTTCAGTATTTTATCAAAGTGCAAAACACTTCTTCTACATCTCAGGTGAGATCATCTTTTCACATTTTAGCCATTCTAAATAGATTACAGTTCCAAGATTTTAAAGATCTTTTCTAACCTGGATGATTCTGTGATTCTCACAGGTGTCAAGGCCATAACTCCCAGTGATAGAAAGTACTGGGGTTTTGCAGTTCTATATATCATACAGCTTATTGAAACAGCTACTTATGGCCTAAAACTCCATTTTATGGCTGAGGTGTTTGAGTCTGTGAACAGCTGCTTTGTCTTTATGATGATTTCTTTGGTTCCATCAAAAATTTTATACCTTTTCAGTGTATTTCTCAGAACCTTAGCACGATACAGTAGGGAAAGGACCAGGTTACACCTGTGGTTGCCTGCTGCCTGTGTGTCTGCCTGACTGTCGTGCTCTTTTTCTACACAGCAAATCTACTATCAATTAAGAGCTACATGGAGTTCATTAATGAGTAACAGATCTAGATTTATGATCTTTCAGAGGAAAACTTCAATTTCCTCCCAGCTTCCTCCCTCACACAACATATTGACATTAGAGGCAAGAGAAAGAGAAAACAGTGTTTTTATACGTATTTCTTATCATACTTGTGTAAACTGTGTGAAGGTGAATGTGCTATAGTTTTCACAGTAATGAAAAGCAGTTGCAGAAAATTTAGTTTCCTTTGCACCTGGCAAGAACCTGTTATATCAGGAGAAATGACTTAATTAAATACTATATGAAATATAAATGCATTCTCAGAAAAGTAACATTTCCAGATGAGCCTAGCTCTGGCAAATACGACCGTTCATTAGGAATTACTTAATTCTTGCTTCTGTTTCTGCTCCTGGCATTCCCAGGCTCTGGGATGCTCAAGGACAGCAGAGGCTGAAGAGCCTGTGCAGTAGTGGCAGCTTTGCACCAAAGAGCTGCTGGTGGTCTGTTCCTAGCTCACTGTCATGGCAAAGCAGTGCTGTCATACGAAGGAATTCTGTGATTTAATATCTTCAAGCACAAACAAGGAGCAGGAGGAAAAATAACAGCTCTTTGAGACATTTATGTTCCTCCTTAAGGACGTTTACTTCTGCTGTGCTGCTTGTAGGAGGCCAGAAGAATAGCACAGCCCAGATCAGATGTGTGTGGGTCAATATTAATGACAACCAGAAAAGTTTGTTATGCCTGTCAGATATTTTCGGACTGCCTGAGGTTTTTAAACTTAAATAAAACCCTTCTATATAAACCTCTTACACAAACACTTAACAACAAAAATTACCAGAACATACATTTTACACAATATTCAGTGTTTTGAAAGTTAAAATTGTACTTGAAAACATTTTTTTAACCTTAATAATGCAGTAGCCTAGAATCTTCAGTCGTTAGGAAAATCCTTGAATGCAGTTTTCTTCTGTAAGTTATTTTTGTCGTTTGACTTTACTCCCAGTAAAGCCATTTGAACTATTTTCAGTCAAGTTCTAATTACTAAGATCCATTTAGTCAGAGGAGTTACTACTGAGCTCTATTAAGAAATGAATGAAAAGTCATCCTGTACAAGAACAGCAGCACATCTTTCACTTTATTAGTAGCTCTTCAAAGTATCTATCTTTTGAGACAATTACTCAAATAAACAGGGTGAAGAATTTAGATTTAAGACTAACTTAATTTGACATAATTTTTGCAATTGTGATTTCATATTTACAGCCACATATGATAATGTGCAGAAAAAAAAAATAGAAAAAAGGTTTGTGGGATGTATAATTTAAGGGAGCATGACACTGTATAATTTCGGTAATGGTGAGATATGTTCGTGGTGCAACAGAAAATAAAAAGTCAACTAGGATGTGTGAAGCATGTGAGAAGAGAATAAACTTTACTACATCATTAGCATTTATCCCTTACTATACCACTGAGATACATACAAAATGGCTTTCCTGTTGCTCTTCCAAGTTAAGCATGTGAAACTAATTGGTTTTTTTAGTTGGGTGACTGGTTGGTGGTTTGGCTGGCAAAGTTTTAACTCTGATCAGGTCAAAACCAAGGAAAAGTAAACTTTTGTGGCAATTCACAAATATGATTTTTTGTTTTATTTCATTAAGTTTTACTAAAAGTCTTTACATTAAGATTGAAGGAAATTTCAATTTCATCAAGACGTGAAAAGATAATATTATAACACCAAAATGAGTGGTCTGGTAAAAGTAAAATAAATTAACTAATTTTCCATGTCATTGAATCTAACTCTCATCAAAAAAACTGTTTAGTTAAAATAATTTTCCTTAAACAGTTCAAAGTGAGAATAATTTCTTAGGCATATTAACATGCTTGGCTCCTCAGCTCACATCTGCACATCCACTTTCCACGCTCATGATCTGAAAACAGTTCAGAAAGCCTTTGTGTTTAACTGACTGTGAAGGTTCTCTTTCTGTATAAAACTTCCTTTAATAATTTCTGTATGATAATGTTATAAAAATAACAACGTTTGAAAATAAATACAACCTGTAAAAGCATGATGCTCATATCAGATCTTTAAGGGCATCTTGCATTTAAAGATGAAATGATACATATGGTCTCTCCCCTTATACAGATGAGACAACTGATTGGTATCATCTTTATTCATCTGGGTGCTTTGGAAGCATGTCCTCACCTGCTCCAGTTAATTAGCAGATAATATTGAGCTAGGAAGCACCAGGTTTTTGATACTTCATTCTTTCTGTCTATGTTTTCCACCTCTAAAGCAATATGGATCATTTATTAGATTATCTCAGTGTTTTGGTGCCTGGTCAAGCAGCTGCAGGCTCCCTTCAATTCCCTGTATAACTTAAATGCTGCTGTGCCTATTGTACAATCAAGCATGGTAGACAAAACATTGCTCACCAACAGCATCTTAAGAATTTTAGATTCACCATTAAAAGAAAAAGACACATAAAAATATGCTAACAAAAGTCAAGTGTCAATATTTAAATGATTATATGTTTTATTTAATTTGTTGCCAAAACAGCCTTTTACTTGATATTTCTTGGTTTACAGTATGTGTGAGTCAGCTGTCATCAGGAACTCATGCAAATCTGCAAACAAAAGTACACAATCTGCTAACAAAACAGAATGGATGTGTAGATTGAAAATTATTTCTCTTTTATTTAAGGCCAGATTGGCTAAAGCCAGCCTCCAAAATGGGAGACACATCAGTCAACAATATCTCTCATCATCATTTATTAATTTGAGCCTTGATTATTCTATCAGAGTCAAGCTGGCAGTGCATCTATGGTTACACATACAGTCTTCATAATAAATCACAGTGACTTGTCATTTAGTTTAAATAGCTATTTACATAACAATTAATTGATATAATCTGAAATATTAGCAATACTGACATAGGACTGCCAAATATTTTCCTGCAGAACTGTTTTCTTTTTCTGTTATTATTTTCTAAGGAAAGGAGTTGATTTTACTTTCTTCTTAACTGTGAAAGAGTTTGCTCTCTTTTTCCTGCTTTATTGAAGAAGACATCTTTTCACAACCTTGAACTTACTCTACCAACCTGATTTTTCTCTAACTCTCACATCTTTCACAGAGCAAAATTCTTCCTAAGGAGAATGACAGAGCCTGATATGATCTTATCAAATCCATAGTTATTTCTCCTTAGGCAGTCTCTATTTCACGTGTCATAGTTGCAGAATTTTCTCAACCTATCTTCATGCCTCACACTTTCATTTGGACAAGAAGTCATATCTTGGCACCTTTTGAATGCTCATCCCCAGGCTGTCTCACAGGGAGATGTGAGAAGGTTGATCTCCACTCCCAAGTATTTTCACCTCTTTTGGAGGAGCCACCTCAGTAAGTCTGCATTACCTACTCCCTCCATTTGCAAGCCCTGATATTTATACTCTGTTCTGTTCTGAGGGAAAGTTAATCTTTTCAATAAATGCAACTGCCAAGGGCTGCTTAAGCAAGCCCGTGTGTGGAACACAGATATTCAGTTGCTTGAATTTTTTTGTGGAGGTGCTGGAAAAGGAGATTTGTAATGGGAAACTTGGGAAGGAATAGAAAGACAGAGGGTGGCCCAAAGCTGTTCAGGCTTTGGAAGAAGGGAGTGAGTCTCCTGAGCAACAGGCTTGCTTTCTGTCCTCCTATGAGCCCACTTCACACTTCTTTTCAGTCTTTGGAAGAAATAATTCATCTATCTCATGCTGAAACCATATTAAATATTCTGCCCTCTTCCAGCCTCACAGTGGGGCACCAGCACCCTGCAGCTTGTGCTCTCTCTGCAAGACATCTCCTGAGCTGCTGGAAACAGCTTCTTTCTGACTATGCTAGGCAAAGGAAATGGTGCTTTTCTCTTAGTTTTTATTTGAGGAATATGGGGAAAGAATTGAGATCAGCTTGGACTACAACCTCTGAAAAGTGGGATGAGTCTGTTCTGGAAATAGGGAATGGTAGAAAAACTCCCCTCTTCATTCTGGGGTTTAGAAGAAGACAATCTCGTAAGGTCTCCTCCCTTCACTTCCCAGTTCTCACTCTACTGAGCAGTAGAATTCATTCCCACAAGACATTCACTAATTTATTGGAATTTTCCCTTTTCTCTCCCTGCTTGCTACATTTAACTTTAGTTTTGCAGATCAGGAATAAAGATAGCTGTTGTTGTATTTTAGGAATTCAAGAGTCAATCAAGCCATTTCTAGTGAGATCCCCAAGTCAGTTTAAGTAATAAAAACACACTCTGCTTTCAGAGCCCCTGGGGTTTTCAGAAAGGTTTTGCTTTGAGCCTAGAAAAGCTGAAGGAGCTCTTTGGCAACTTGATATCAGGTATTAAATATATATTTTAAGTAAGGATTCTCATAATACCTTGCAAAAGCAGGTAGAAATTCTTTGTGACAGGAAATTCAGTTATTTTTGATGAATGCAAGTATGAGGGTGTGACAGAATGGTTGTGGAAAGGGTTTGTTTGTTTGTTCTGTATATTGAATACAACCACATTGTTCTGTTTTAAAATATTTTTAATATTTTTTAATCAATGTCTAGAACCCACCTGGAACATATGCATCTCAGGCTGAGCAGTAAAACTTCTGGAGAAAAATGACTTTTGTATCTTTCAGATGGGTTCTGCAAGTAGAAGGAAGAGGTTGCATGTATTGAGGAAAATACACACAATAATCACTTTGCAGTTAACCACCAAGCTACTTTTCCAGTCTGCTGGTAATTTTCTGTAATGCAACACTATAATCATGAGGCCAGATAAAAGCACCTCCTTTGCAGTGAAGATCTATCACTTTTAATAATGTGCCCTCAGTCTGGCCTTCACATGTCTGTAATAGAAAGCTAATATCCATAAGATCTATATGGTCTTTGGGAAAATGAATTACAAGTCTAAAGTACAATTGCATTCCAATACTTAGAGAGGTTGGAGATCTGTTTCAGAAGAATTTCTCCAGATCACTAAATATTCCTTTACAGGCATAAGTATTTCCCCCTGAATCTAGAAAATTCACTGATAAATGATGATTCAGAAGTTTCTCTCAACTTTTCAGAATGGAATTAATAAGGTGGTGAGCACTGTAACTGCTTGATTTCCTGACACCTCACTGTGCAGCATATATAAAGGCAGTAGTGGGAGGTAGGATATGAGTTATCCAGGCAGAGAAGTGAACTTGCTATCAAAGGACAGATTTAATTAACTGGGGAAATGTACTGATTTTTGCAAGAAGGCTATATTATAATCAGCATACTACTGTTGATGATTTTGCCTCTTCAAATCATCACTTTCTAGCAGAAAACTATTTTCCTTGAAAAATTTATGATTAGCTAATTAGGAAAAACACAGTTTCATTTGTTCCTTATGAAAGCTTAATAGCTTTGTAATTATAAAACTACTGCCAAGTATACCTTAAGCATGAATTTTTAAGAAGCTTGAGGTAGACAAAGGAATGTTACTTGAAAATGCAAAGCTTGAACCAGTTTTTACTGCCTTTTCCCTTGTGCTCTTTAAATTTAGCTTAAAGACAGCTTAATTATTTCTCTCTGAATCTGGAGGTAATATTGGATTAAAATTGCATGTCAAACTAATTTTGTGGAATTGAAATGGTGGAAGTATAAAAAAAGACCTACTGATTTAAATTGTAACTATAGAGAGGCTATCCATTATTGTCCAAATAGAGGAATAATTATTTGAACTGTTTCCTGTGCTCAGCCAAAGCTCAAACACAAAGGAGAGTGGACGAAGGAGCAAACACTGAAAGTGTAGAAGCAACTGTTAACGCATTCTGAAAACAAATAGTGGTGCTGCACAGCCTCCACTGCTAATGGCTGTGCCATGTGCAATTTATTAAGAGGAAAGATTGTTTCTGTTAGATAAGGTGTTATGGAAGTGCAGACATATGTCTCTGTTAATGGGCTCTTTGTACGAGCCTGATAGGGAAATCAATGTTCCATGCTCAGAGAGAAGCCCTGGCACAGGGAGACACCACTGGAAAAGGACCTTGCTGGGTGAGGATCAGGCACAGCAAAGTGAGGCAGGGCAGGGGGAGGAATGGGCACTGGAGAAGGTGTAGGGGCATGGCAAATTCCTGGATGGACAAAGGCCCTGGGTGAAAGCTCACATGTGGGAGCTTGCAGGGGGAAAAAATGTCCCTGGAGGCCTGCAGGTGACAAAAAAGGGTGAAACAGTTTTATGGGGGTGTCCTGAGGCTGGAGGATCTCAGGAATGTGTTTGAGGTTCTGTAGAAGATAATGAAGGGCTGGAACACCCCTTCCAAGAGCCTGCCCATGCCCCTGAGCCTGGCAGTGTTTGAAGGTGATACAATTCCAAAATCAGCCAGTCTCATCCTACTACTGAGGGTAGAGCAAAAGCTGGGATGATGGAAGTGAGACGGGACACCAAGAGCTTGCTGCCCTTGCTGCTGGTGAGACTGCTGCATGGCAGGAGCTGATCCTGCCCCTCCATCCATGCTTGTCCTTCAGTGCTGAGAGGAAAAGCCTTGCAGGCTGGCCCTTTCCTTCCTCTTCTCCTCAGATACAGAGACATTTCACAGCTTTCCACCCCAGCTGCTGGTGGGTGTGTGCCTAGCAGAGCATGGGACAGGCTGGACAGGGTGCCTGAGGGATCAAAGGGACAGCCCACTATACTTTGGTCTGGTAGATATTTCTCCATTAGGAATGGTTTAACTGTGGTTTACCCTCTCTTGCAGACAGTGTCATATGCTACCCACAGTCTGATATTTTCTGTAATTTCTGCTTCTGGAAAGCATCTACACTGTCATATGCTGAAGGAGCACAGGAGTTTCCTCAGTTCATTTGTCAACAGCAGCAGGTGACGAGATACTCTGTCCTGCATCACATCACTGGAAGATTCCCAGGCTTTTAAAATTTCTTTCCCCCTGCTAAGCTTCTGAAATGTGCTGTTTGCTAAGTGATATGACTGACTTAAGACAAATGAACAGTGGCTTTGAATTTTAAGAACATGGCTTCTTGGCAGCAGTAGCCAGAGAGGATGAGGTTTCTGGAATGTCTCTTGACCAAATTATTTACCTCTCAAGCAAGTCCTCTGAGCAGTGCTCCCTGATCCACAGGCATGGGTTGCTCTTGCCCTTTTATCCTGGTTTGGAAGTGGCCAGGGACACTTTCTGATCATTCTCAGCAGCGTTTGTAGACAGCTTAGAGTAATTTATCCCAAGGAATGACCTGAACTGGGGGAAAAAAGCATGAGCTGCCATGGCAAAATCTGCTTCTTACAGGTAAATACATTTTTCAAACACTGAAGATTGTGAAAATAAATATTTCTCTTGGAAGTTCCTTTCCTTGATGTCACATAATCATACAAGTTCTAGTCATGCTGGTAAAAATTATATCTAATAATCAGACAAAATTTTGTTTCATATCTGCTATGGCATTCAGGTAAATACTGAGTTCCTGTTTGCTAGGGAAAGATTTGATACTGAATTAAGTATGCAGCACTGGAGGTAGCTGAGTGTTTATATTGTGGCTCCTTTAGAAACTACCAGTAAAACAAGTTATGTTTTCCACATACAACCTTCTAAGAATAAAGATTAACCACTTTGCCACTGCTTTGCTACCACCATTAACTTTGCTGCTGCTACATATCTCTATTTGAAATTACACCAATCAAATATTATCTAGCAGTAGCTGCAGTGCTATTTTTTGTCTGATGCATAAAGGCAGCTCTGGAAAGGAATGAAGTTATGACACAGATCTTATTGACCCACATTTTTTTCTGTAGGCTTGATGATTACTCTTATTCAGTAAAAAAGTACATTTTGAGTTCTATGTACTCTATGACTATGCAATTTTTTTCAGGTAGACAGGCTCCAGACACTGCAGAATAGATAATCTCTCTATCCTACAAAACAGTGATATCTGAAATATTTTAAAAATTCCTGTTCTAAGATTATAGAAATCATTATGTCAATAATATGGAGAAATGAACTCAGGAGTACAGGAAGGGCATGAACCACTTTCCTTTTTTCTGAAGGATAATATGACTATTTACTCCTGGGGTATTTTCTATACAACTTGTTAACATATCTTCCCTTTCTCTTAATTGGAATTCTAGACTGAATCTTTCCCAGGAAAATTTTTGAATTAAAAATTACTTAATTTTTTTTTTTTTAATTTGACCTTCAATGCAGCTCTTAATTTCAAATTAATTGCACCAAAAAACCTCAGTATTATTCCAGTTTAAAAGAGCTAGTGATTTCTTCATTTTCTGAAGAAAAAAAAATTAACAAAGTAAAAAACAAATCAATTTAAAAAATTAAAGGGTTATGTTAAGTTTACATTGATTCTTATCAGTTCCTATCTCCCATGTCCTATTTTTGTCTTATTGGAGTGAAATTTATAGCTACTTCTAGGGCTAGCTAAAGAATATATGCCATTTTTATCTCTGCAGTGGCCTGTTTGTTACTTGCATGGTGAACACTTGTGTAACCTTTGGGTACTCCTTTTAGAGTTCAAAGACCCCAAAAATGTGGGTAATTGTGACATGCAGGAAAATTCAGTCTGAGGAACCTGTTTTTCTCTCAGCAGTTCCAGAATACAAAAAAACAGAAGCTGAATTACACCATACACACCCAACAGACATCCAAAGGATGGACAGAAACTTATTTTGCTTCTGCATTATAAATGCTGGACTTGATCCAGCTGCTGATGAGTGAAGCCTGTGCTCTGTGTGACCCTGCCTCAGGGCTGCAGGTCTTGGACCAGAGCTGGTCTATGCCTAGACAGACCTGAGAGCAGAGAGATGGGTCAGGATTTCTCTACAGCCCTCCTTGCTATCAGCAGGGTGGCTGACAGTGGCAAAGGATGATGCACAGTGATTTTCACCATCTTCACTTTCTTAGGCTGTCTTATTGCTGCATCTAAGATAGCATGGACCTAAATTTTAGTATTAGGCATAGTAACACGTCATTTACTGTATAATTTAACATATCCTTATAAGAAATCATCCTTTTAAATAATGATCTTTATTCATGTACTCACTCACCGTTCTCAAAGACATTTCGTGCTGGGAACTTTTTATAAAAAAAGGTTTCAATTCCCTCCCTTTTATTTATTCATAATCTGCAAGCCATTTTTTATATAGGAAAAATATATCCTTCAAAGTCCCAGTTTTAGTGGGAGTCACACTGCACTTTTAGTAGCCAATTATTCTGATTGTATTGATGGCAATTGCTCCTTTCAGAGATTTGGATAAAGATGTGTTTAGTAAAGCAGCCCCTCTCTCCCCATCATGGGTGGTGAATGGCTGAAAGCAGAGGTTGCAATGCTTGCTGAGCAGGACTGGTCTGCAGCCATCCACCAGTGCATCCCTCCAGGCAGAAAGGTGGCACTCAGAGCTCTCCATGAGGCTTAAGCTCCTCTGGGCTATGTGTGGGGTGACTTTGGTAAGAAGAGAAGGGGGCAGGGAGGACACTTGCTGAAAGTTCTCTGCAGCAGCAGGCTTCCCCCAACTGATTTTCTTTGCTGTGTGTAAAATATGTTCCTTTTCAATGCAGAAGTCTTTTGTCCCTTCATGTGTGTTTAGAGAGATACTTCCAAGTAGTTTAGATATTACATTTCAGCTTAGTGGAATGAGTATATCTACATTTAAAGCAAATACCTATCATTGTCTTCCCAAAATAAAATAAGTAATAGCAAAACCACTAGCCACTGTTAAAACCTTGATGTGCAACACTGCAGCAGAGGTATTCCTTGAGACACTGCAGCTAAATCTCAGGAGCTATGCCTTTGGTGAGCAGTCATAGCTCTGATTTCAACAGCAAAAAGTGCAAAGGGCATCACTTGCAGAGCAGCATATAGCGCTGTAGATGAATAGAGGAGAGTATCATATAAAGAGCTCATGCTACACCTGGCAGGTCTTGGATAGATCCTTAACCTAAGCCTCAGAATTTATCAACCATATGACACAGCTTGTCCCCTAGAATTTAATTACTGAGCTAAGAAATTGTCCTTGTAATACAAGGTCTGTATCTCAATTGCATTCAGGCCAGGGTAGAATGCAGCTGGGATATGAACTGCATGTGGGTGTTGTGCTTGCTTTTGTCAAGGGAAGGAGGTGAGGGTGGGTTACCCTGTGCCTCACTTTTCAGTGCAGCTGTGCCCCTTGAGTGCCACTGTGGCTGTGCACCTCACAGACTGTCATGGATGACTATGATGAGCACTTTTTTAAAATAATTCCAGGAAGTTTTTGTGCTGCAAAACAAAAGGAGGCTGAGGGCAGCTGTTGTACCGGACCCATGTCTTTCTGACCTCAATATTATCTTTGTCTCCAGTTCTCCTGCAGGCTGGCATCATCTAGCTCTCTCCAAGTCTGAAGGGAGCTCACTCCTAGGACGGATTCTACATGGCAGTGCTCTCAAGACTGAATGCTGGTTTGGCTTCCTGAAGTCCTGTGGCACATCTCCAGAAAGCTTTGTACCCTCCTATCCCTTCATGCCACATCTCAGGGCATACAACACAAAGCCTCAGGTTCCTTCTCCAGGAGCACGATTTTGGTGGACTTTGACATCACTTTCAACATCTTAGAAACTATAATAATGTTTCTGTTTAAGGAACACAGAGTACTAGGGGAGATCCAGGAGCAAAAGGAAGAAGCAGTCTATTCTGGATGGAGTTAATCTTAGGCAGTGTGTGTCCCTTGACAGGCAGACAGTAACCTCCACTTCTCTTATTTAGCAGAATAGGACAGCAAATACTCCCACCTGTGAAAGCATTCTGGAAAGAACGACCCTGAAATTATTAGATTATAGGCAATATAATTTACATTGCAATTATAGAAGAAAATGTGATTTTCTTTCATTAAGATTTTTTTTGGAACGCAAAAAACATGTTAAAACATTTTAAAAATCCTTAAGAGTCCTTAGCATTTTTTGTTTCCCTTTTCTCACTTAAATCAGTGTCATGTTTATGAGTAGAATTTCAGATGCTATTAATTAGCTACCATCAATGACAAAAAAGGTGCTTTCTGCTAATTTGAAAATATCTTACTGGAGAATATGGCTAACCCTACTGATCCAGTAACTTCTTATCTTTGAATTGCTTGAAACCATTTTCTTAGATCTGGTCATTAATGTTTGTTTCTTCATGCAAGGGAGCCAAATGTTTATAGATATTTCAGAAATAATAAAGTACAATTTTCCAGATATTTCAATAGAAGAACATCTTTGATATTTTCCTAATTTTTCAGACACTCAACAGTGATCTCATGAGCATGTTTTATTAATAAATTAATCAAGTAAAGATGCAAAGCTATTGTATTGGTCCCTGTGTGCCAAGTCAGCACATAATTGAAACAGAAACTAATATATAGGGCCTCTCTACAGAGATCAGCTTTTTCAAATCTAGTCACCTTCCTAACATCTAAAAACATCTTCTTCCCAGAAGCAGGCCCAAATGTCAAATACATGTCAGATTTACAGCGGGATTCTGTTAGTAGAGGTGGAGGATGCTCTCTTCATTCATCCCTTTTGACAGAATGGATCCCTCCCCCACATTCCCTTGCCTCGCCATCAGGTCCTTTGCCTAGCAAAGAGTCCCTCAACCAGTAACATTTTATCACTGTTATTGCCAGAAACTGGCACTTATATTCTTTGTCAAGTGTTTTATGGCAAGGACTGAGAAATACTTTCCAAGATATTGCCATTACTGTTATTACACTTTGCAATAGCTAAGTTTTCAGTTCATTGTCTGGATAGAAAAATATTTTAGGTTAAACACAATGCTTATTAGTTCTGCAAAAAATAGATCTACATTGTCTTTTTACAGTTTTAAATGTCTTTAAACTTAACATTGTAGTAATGTTCTGAAATCTCTTTACAAATATCATGCCTTTACAAAGACCATTTATGTTATTTTGAGCTTTGCACTGAAATAGAAGCCATGTGCAGCTCATTATATAGATCTATTTCAGAGAAGATTAGATGTTTTAAAAAAACATAATCCAAGAGTTAGGCCCATGAATGAGACTGGATGAATTTACAAGATATAATTTTAACCAGAAATTTAAGTACTGAAACTTTAAATACTTAGATTTATTTTGTCACAATATCCTGAATTCTTTTTTTTTGATAAAACCTTAGCACAATGTTCTGTCTTGAAACCTGTTTATTTTATTGAGACTTTTAAATATAACTTAAATATTGTGCTTAACGTGGCTTTTTTTGACTGAACAAACTTTTATCTCCAAAAAGATATTTTTCTGCTATTCTACATCTACATATGTGAAGACCCATCTATACAGCTGTATTCAAGCAGATGTGTTTCCAAACTGAGTGCTTTGAAAATGTGTTACTCCTTTACACTATAAATCATAAATGTAAACAATTTATGTGTATACCATAGTTGCATGTAAAAAAAATTAAAATCTCCATATAGATGGTGGAAGGAGACCTGTGAAATGCCATGCTGAGGAGGTGAGTACTGGGGCTAAAAGAAGAGTAAAACCCTCTGGCATTGCTGCCTGCCTCAGCTGTACTTAGCAAAGGGTCCAAACCTCTTTTTAGCAGATAAAAAAATGCATTTAAGAGTCACAGAGCCTGGCCAGGAGGCAGGTTTTACTTCTTCACTTAGAGTTGTCATGAAAGAGTGTAGAGCTCAGAAGCAGTGATGTGCCAGAAGGTGAAAAAGCCACGAGAGTGCCCCAGGCACCCACTGGTGACATGGTGTGGAAAGGGGATGACTGGGCTGAGGAAGGCACAGGGAGAAGAGAAAGCCCCGAGTTCTGAAGTGCTGTGTGTGGGCATAAAGGCTGGTGTGACACTGGCAGCCAGCAGGGGAATGCCAGCCAGGAATTCCGCGTTCCCTCGCTCAATGCCTTTTCAACCTACTGTAGCAGGATAATCATGATCTGTCAGCCCCTCTCATTGTCTGTAGGAGAGGCTGACTGCCATTAAAATTCAATCTACTGTTGTCAGAGTTTTGCCTCTGAAATGTGCAGATGCTTTATTTGTATCTTAACTGAAAGAGGTAATGCTAGCATGCAGGAATTCAAGGTTTTCAAAACACCCACACCTTAAATTTGCAGAAGACTATTTCTTGGCCAAAAAAAAACCAAAAAAAACCAACAAAGAAATTACCTTTGTCTTCTATACATATGCTTAATTAAATTTTTCTCTAGAAGCTTTATCTTGCAAAAATGTGAACATTAGCACATGGGAATCATCGCCATCATTTATACCCATCAAAAGAAAATAAGAAATCTTATGACTTTTCTAAATCTTTGCTTGATTATAACAGTGGAAGTAGAAAAAGTCAAGAAAAAAGAATTTATTCTATAGTGTGACACTACTGCCAGCAGAGCTCTGGCTTTAAGAACAGAGACTCCCCTTTGAAGTCTGGTGTTTGATGGGATTGACCTTACTTTGTGTGTTCTCCTGTTCCCATTAACCCCTTCCCAGGGAGTGTGGGCAGGCAGGTCTGTGCAGACCCATTGAAGCCAAAGCAGAGCTGCACCCACGGGCACAGAGGGCTGGGCTTTCAGCCTGTGAAAGGCAAACAGAGAAGGCTGGTGAGAGGCAATGTGCCAAGGCATCGAGCAAATTGTGACAGACTCAGGTTCAAGGTCTGCCCTTGGCTTTCTGGGTGAACCACTTTCCCTTTCTGGCTTCTGCTTACAGCAAACATGGGCACTGCTGCCTAATAACGCTGTGCCAGAAGGATTTCCAACAAAAGGTTTGGGGTATTTTGCAAAATTGCCCCAGAGATTAAATAAAGTTGTTAAATGTTTTTATTTTTGACTTTTATGAAGAAGCACATGGAATCAATACATTAGAGAACATTAAGTAGCCCTGTGCAAAGTAGGCAGAGTAAAGAAGAGGAGGCACTTTGGTGCATTCCTGTATTTTAACTAAATGGTTTGACCAGCCAAGTATTCCAGCATTGTTTATTTTTATTTTGATCTTCTTCCACTGAAAAAGAATTGTAGAGCTAGCTCTGTTAAGTGTTTGTGGATATACATAGGAAAACCGTCATGTGAATATCTTAGTTTAGGAGGTTTATGATTTCATAAAAAACTTTCCATCATGGTGAAAATAGACAGAGTTGAGAGACTTCACTCCAACCATCACTGCCTCTGTCTGTCATAGTGTCGGTGGCTGCACTGGATGACAGCTGAGAACAAGCTCTGTTGTGAGCATGTAAAATCTTTGGATAACTCTCTGACCACATCCTCCATCTTGCAGTCCTAACACATTTCACACAGTTTGCACAAAATTTTGCAACAATCATTACCTCTCTAAAACCCAAACTCATGGAATCATAGTGCCTCCTGAAAAATGTTGGTTGTACTTGTCATGAGCAATTTGTTGCTCTGAGTTTCTGGGACAGCCTTTAAAAGTTGTGCTGAGCCCAATGCTCAGGCTGGACAGGCAGGACACAATTAAATGGAGACTCAAGAGCTATTTGGGCAATTATCTCCAGAAGGACAGTGCATCTTTGGGTACCTGGGCCAGGAGAAGAGGGGCACAGATGTCACCTGTCAGGTGCCCTCCTGGAGGTGACCACACTTCCTGAGGCAGGCTCTCACACATTTCAGGATAGCTCACCAACATTTCCCCAGTTTTCAAAAGGTTAAAAATGGGGGGTTATGCCAATAGCATATACACACCAGCTTTTACCCTTAATTTCTCTGTGTGCTCAAATACGGGAGCAAGAGGGTTCTGAGTTGTCACAGCCACAGCTGGAGAGCAGATGTGTGTGAAATCATCCCATCAAGAACTCACTGAATGGCACCCAGAGACAAGAACACTAATCTCTAACCACCTATGTGTCTTTTATTACATTAAAATGAACAGAGTAAAATTTGATAAACCAGTCAGGACCCTTGAGGTTAACACACATTCTGGAGATCTTACATTTTTGAAAATGAGTATTTCTTTTCAGACTTGGTTTGGGAAAAACTTCAAGGTTTTGTTGAGAAATAATTTAATTCACAGAAGAAGTAACTGGCTTATTGCTGCAATACCAGAGGGATTTATTCTGACCATATTTCACATATCACTGATTTGCAGTACTGCTGTGTCGACAACATAAGTTTTCATATTTTTCTTATCTTCTTGCAATTATCCTTTTTCTTTGTTGCTGTTGTTGCATAAGGAGCTCTTAAATATTTTGTGATTAGAAATCTTTTTTTTTTTTACTTAGGTTATTTTCCTGAATTCATGGTGGTGGTAAGGGCTGTGGGGATTTTTGTTTGTTTTTTCAAATGAAAATATTTTCCAAATGGGTGAAAACCAACATGAAAACTCCAAAAACTTTTAAAGAAAAAAAAAAAAAAAAAAAAAAAAAAAAAAGGAAGAAGAGCCACAATCCCCGCCCCTTAGTTCAGACTTTTCAGCTCCCTGGATAATGAATGATTACTTCTCACTCTGATGTACCTTTGAGACTTCAAACTAGAAATGGATCACACACCTGCTATGTTTCAAAGGATTTTAATTGTGCTATGACTCTTTTCTTTTGAGTGACAGAGCCTGAAGGTCTGTGACTCTCAGAGCCAGTTGTCAGTAAGTATTTATGAGTCTCAGGAGGTCATGGTGAGTCAGGAATTTCAGAGCTGCTCTGCTGGTGTTGGTGCTTCAGTGCCACTGTCAAGGGGCTCTGGGCATCTCCACTGCTTGACCATGGCTCAGAGAGGGGATACCCACCAGATTTTAAAAATAAAGGCTATAACCTTCCTTCTCACTGCTTTCTTTGTGAACAGGCCTCCTAAAGGGAAGGGCTGAAGTTTTCCTTATTGGCTTGTGCTCAGAGCAGCATCTGGGGTGGGACAGATTCTGGCCTTGCTCCACTCAGCCCAGCCTCCTCTGGATTTACCTTGCAAAAACCCATGATGTCTGCTTGGCAGGGAAGGAAGCTAATCACCAGATGCATGATCCTACTCTGAGAGCCTAAAGTCAGCCTGTACAGAGCCTAAATTTGTAGCCAGAGACTTTTCCTGCTTGTATCTTCTCCTATCTTGCACTGTGCAAGCATGCTGCAGCAGAGCATACCCTTTGGAAGATTTATTTGCAATAAAAGAAAGTTAGAAAGCAGTAATTCAATTGTAAAGAACTAGGGGGATTTAAGAAAAAAAATGCAGCAGTGCAAACCACAAACCTCAACGTACTGTTTATTCAGTGCTGGCAACTTGTACCTGCTTTATTGGTTTAAAGCACAGCATTCAGTCACAGGGTATTGTTTCAGCAGCTGGGCCATGTGTTGAAGTGAAACTCTAAGGAAGTGTAGCAACATTACAGGAGGAACTAGGAAGGAGACTATCAGAAAAGGATAAGGAGTTGGCTTTTATGAAGGAAATTTTGAAAGAGGCACAAAAAGGATTGACCAAAAGAAATTCAGATCATATTGACCTGGTTCCTCATATGAGTGTGTCAAAAAAAAGAGAATAAGAAAGAGCTTAGCATTTCAACTTGGAAAGGAGGGAACCAGACTCTTAAAATGCAACCCAATAGCTGTCATGGGGAGCTAAAGGATATTTAAAGCAAATTTGGACACTAAAAGGCATTGTTTACACCTAGTAATGGATTTAGGAATAAACAAGCAGACAGCTGGGATTGTCACAAATGAAGGAAGACTACAAGATGAGGCTGCCAGAGTGATGTTAGTAGCAGAGAACAGTGGGTTAAACTGCAAGAATGAGAGGGAAAGGGGAAAATCTAATCATGAAAGGAAACAATATGAAACTCTGAGCACTCAGGGGGCTTTGAAGGCAAAAATTGCAAGTGTGAAGAACAGGGAGAAATCAGAAAACACAGATCTACACTATAAATGCTTGTCACGAATATCGTGCTTCACGTTTGGCTTAGCCTCTTTTTGTCTGCTTAAAATAATGTCATCTCAGAATAGGAATTCTGTGCTTAACCTCAGCAGATTAAAAGAGGAGAGAAGTAGATGTGGGGGCACAGTGATACCTAGGAGGTGAAGAGGAGCTGGGAGTCCACAGTGACTCCCTGGGGCTGTGTGTCCCACTTGGCCCCCACACAGCTCAGGGCATGGTGGGCTATGGCACAGCCCCCAGAGGCAAAAGGGAAGATGGAGGAGCCCTGAACATTTGGAGCAAGATGCTACAATCAAGGAAACCTTTGGGTGCCAGGATAGGAACACAGGTGGATATTCAAATGAAAAATAGCTGGCATTGTTCTCCAAAGCCCCAGCTTTAAGCAGAGCGTTCTTGACTGTGTGTAACAAGCAGTGTGGGCTGCAGAAGATACAGCAGTGTACAAGCCTCTTGGTGTAGGGCGTCTCAGCTGCCTGCTTTAAAACTTGTTTTAAAATGTCTCCATGTGCTGTCCTTGACTGACCTAAGAATAAACCCCAAACTTTCTATTCAAAGGAAAAACCCTTTAACAGTTCTTACAGTTATTTGTATAACCTTTTCAGAAGTGCTTTGTTTTCTTTGTCTTTGCCTTTCATTTACTTTGAGGTTTGTAGTTTCTTTTTTATCAGTGGTAACTTTGAAATTCAACAATAAAGTAATTTTTAAGAAGCAAGCATGAAGTGTTTTACACTTTTGAAGAGTAAGTTGTTAAAGCCAACTTTTATTCAAACATGAAGGGCTGCTGGCTCTTGTTAACAAAAGGTCAGCTATGATGAAGATTAAAATGTCACAGGGCCAAATCTTGTGCTTGCTGTTAACCCAGGTTTCACACTTTCAGTTTGCAGAGGGACAGAAGTATCTGTATGTGAGGAACAGACAATGGCTGATACTGTGGGCTAAATCCCAAGGAGGGCTCATTCACCTGTTTGACCACACTGTCACCATGCATATTTTCACTGCAGCAGTGAGATAACTGCAGAAATTTCAAGAACTTGAAACATATGTAAATTTTGTTGTATAAAACTTTTGCCCATCAGAGATAGGTCTGATTGATGCTAAGGTGACAGATGTCCATTTTGGGAAAGGAATGGGCAAGAGACATGCTCCTCTGATGTCTGAAAAAACTCATGTTCTTGTGTAATCAAACATGAGAAGTGAGAAAATGTAAATTTGGGACAAAATATTGTTAAAAGAAAAATCAACTTAAACTCAATTTTTTCCCCCTAGCTAGTATTTTGGAATGTGTTTAGTAGCTGAAGATATATCTTTCATTTTCTGTATGAAATTTCTGCATCAACCCAGTAACGTCCATTACTTTGAAAATTCAAATGATAAAAGAGAAATTGCTCTACAGAGCCCTTCTACTGAGCTGCTTAAGAAACAGCTGTCAAGCTCATGGTATTATATGAAAGAATATGAAAATGAAATCCAAAACAAGGAAGAGATTAAACAAAAGAAAAGATAAACAAAAGGACCTGCTTGCTAAAGCCTGGACTTTTCAACCTGGGTGAAATTCCAGTATTTTGAAGTTTCTGTTTTGAGTGGGATTGAGGACTGTCAATATTTACATTTTTCATTAAAAGGGAATTTATAAATAAAGAGTTTATTTGGAAAGTCATCTGAAACAACATGAAGTCTTCTTCTGACCAGCCAAGCTGCAGAATTCTCCAGCCATTCGGAATGCTTATTCCCAATGTTTACATCCTTCTGTCCCCAGTGCAGGAAAGATATGGGGCCCTTTTTGGTCAGGAAGGCCCTTGAGCCTTGCACTCCCTTTTCCAAGAATGGTCTCTCCCTGTTCCTAGTAGGGTTTTACAGGGCTCCATCCTCAGCCCTGTGCTCTTCATTGCCTTCATAAATGACTTGCATGCAGGACTGGAAGGGATACTGAGCAAACTTGCAGACAATACAAAACTGGGGGGAGCTGCTGACTTCCTGGAGGGCAGGGAGGCCCTGCAGAGAGACCTCAACAAGTCACAGGGTTGGGAAATCATCAGCCAGGGAAAGTGCTGGACTCTGCACCTGGGATGGGGCAACCCTGGTGTATGGACAGACCAGGGAATGAGACACTGGAGAGCAGCGCCATGGAAAAGGACCTGGGGTCTTAGTCAACGCTGAGCTGCACATGAGCCAGCAATGCCCTGGCAGCCAGGAGGGACAGCCCTGTCCTGGGGGACATCAGGCACAGCATCACAGCCAGGCAAGGGAGGGGATTGTCCTGCTCTGCTCTGAGCTGGGGCAGCCTCACCTCCAGTGCTGGGGGCAGCTTTGGGTGACACAGTAAAAGATATTGAACTATTGGAGAGTGTCCAAAGGAGGGCTGTAAAAATGGGAAGGGCCTTGAGGGGAAGGTGTTTGAGGAGCAGCTGGGGTCACTTGGTCTGTTCAGCCTGGAGGAGACTGAGGGGAGACCTCACTGCAGGTACAGCTTCGTTGTGAGGGGAAGAGCAGGGGCAGGAACTCTTCTCTGTGGTGACAGTGACAGGACCTGAGGGAATGGCCTGAAGCTGTGTCAGGGCAGGTTTAGTCGGATATCAGGAAAAGGTGCCTGTGGTTTGGCACTGGAACAGGCTCCCCAGGGAAGTGGTCACAGCAGCAGCCTGACAGAGCTCAAGAAGCACTTAGACAATATTCTTGGGGTGTCACATGCTGTGACACTTGGGGTGTTCTGTGCAGGGCAGGATTTTGGAGTCATCATCCTTGTTGGTCCCTTCCAACTCAGCATATTCTGGGATTCTCTGTCTCTCTGAAGGCTCCCTAGTGCCTTTGCACTTCCAGTCCCGTGAGCACAGACACTCTCCACCATACAAAATATTGGCAGGTCAGCAAATTGTCCAAACATCAGGCAGACTAGGAAGAGCTAGGGTGTCATAGCAACTCTATGAAATATTTTTGTGCACCAGGTACATTTATAAATACATGGGATGCTTCCATTACAAAGTTCTGAAGTGCAATTATTTGACCCAAAATTATTACCTATGGCATCCTCCCTTTCAAACTAGCAAATAGTAATGGTACAATTTTAATATCTTCTGGAAGTGAATAAAAATAAAACTATAGTTCCAGTTGAGTTGAGCAGTGTAGTTCTGTGTCTAGTGTTTTTCTCTCTTTCTTTTCTACTAATTCATTGTATTAAACAGAAAGTATTTAGTTACATGGATTAACCACTGATGCTTTTCCTTTTTCATAATTTTTTGATGATTGCAATTTATGTTTGCACTGTCTTTATAATATTTTGCTATTCAGTATCTGTTGAATAATGAATTCTACCTTTCATATTTTATTTTAATAGTCATTGTTGCCATGTGCCCTTTTTTTTAGGTTTTCATTTTGGGCTATTAAATGTAGAACTTGTCATTTAAACATTAAAATTGCTGCTTGCAATCAAAGGCGTATAATAATCTTTTTGAGACAGACTGTAATCAAAACTGTTCAACTGCATTGATGAGCAAAAGTTGGGTTGTCTACCCATTAATATTGCATTTCTGGGATAAATAGTGTAAAATTGTTGAGGATATGATACAGGGCATTAAATTTTTTTCAATTCTGAAATGCTAGAAGAGGGCCTCACTATGTGAAATCCTGGGTGGAATAAACTGTAAAGCAGAGGAGAAAGTTTTAAGAGAAATCCAGGTTTGTGTTCTGAGGATCACAGAGTGGGGTTATTCAGCTCAGGCAAGGTCCAGAAGGGGAGGAATTTCTGCCTCCTCCCTTCCAGCCCATATCATAGCAGTGGTTATTAGGATGCAGCTCTGGCTTTTTAATCATGTTTGTAGCACAGGGGCAAAAAAAAACCAAACTCAGCTGAATTCCCAGTCTGGCCTGGAGCTTTGTTCCTGTTTGCAATGGCCCCTGAGCCACTCTCTACTTGGGAAATGGTCCCAATGTGTTTTTTCAGGACTGAGTTCAACAATGAATTGCTCCCATAACCACGGTCTTTTTGGCCATGTGGACATAAAACAGCTTAATCAAATGCCAAACATAGGAAAAAAGCTCTTGGCCCTGTTTGTTTTTGCCCTAAATATGGGCACAATACAGCTGCTTTGACAGAATTGCTGCAGCTGGAACTAGAGTGGGTTTGAACCCCATCTACAGATTCTCTCTCAGAAGACCTCACATTGGATACCTAGCTTTACATACTCTCCCATAGCTTTCCCTGAGTCTGGTTTCCTAGGAATGGCTTTCTGGGAAGCTGCAAAGATCAGGATATGATGCAGTCCTGTCTTCAGCCCTCAGTGCTGCATTGTAATGAGCATGACAAATCTCATCTGAAATTTGAAGTACACAAACTAATACATGGTACAATTTTAAAATCTAACCCAAGGCGCCAGTAATTTTTAATGTGTTTAAAGAAGTTTCTGAGAATCATTTGACTGCTGTGGTAACATGGACTGTTTTTCATGGTTCTGATTCAGTTCCTCCAGCTTCAGTGATTCTACTTCTGTATTCCTTTTCTTCCTTCAATCAAAACTGCAGTTTCATTGTGGTGGAGTTTCACCAAGTGAAAAAAAAATCTAAATTAATATCTTAATTTAGATACATGCTCTATGATAGAAGATGTGAAAGAATTTATTCTTAGGAGTTGCAAGTATGATGCTTCCCCTATCCTGTATTTTCACATTTCTGCTTCAAGTAGGCGTTCTGTCCAAGTATTAATCATTAATTTGAAATAAGGGACTAAACTGACAGGTTGTATCTAAAACACATAGGTATTCCCAGTCCTGCTAACCAATAGTACATCTCAGCTGTGGGATACTCAGCTCAGTTGAGGTTTTACACGTGGGTTCATGTATATTTCCTCCAGATGGCTTAAAGAAGTTGTCTGCTTCTGGCTCCTTCTCCTTCTCTCTACTGAAAGATGCACAAGGTGTAAGCACTGTTTTCCCAACAATTGTAGATCCTTCACTAGATATGGTGCTAACAATTAGTTGGCAGAAGGTAGGAAAACCTTCAGACAGTACTTCCATGTGATTCTGTTGGCCCTGTCTGTCTCACAAAAATAGCACCCCACAAACCATATACAAGGAGATAATGATCAGTCCATAACAAGGGCGTGTAAAGTCAAACTTCCACTTTCTGTCAGCGTACAAGATGGAGAGTTTGGACAGCCTTGTTTGTTTAGTAAGTTTGCCAGTAAATGTAGCTAGGATAGAATTGTAATGACCAAACGCAAGGAAAAAAACCCATTAAGATAATTTTCTGGGCATTGTTGTGCTTACTATTGGATAAGCAGGCATCAGATCAGCTGGTTTCCAGCCTGTAGAGTCCTTTGTACTGTGCAGGAGAGGGAAAATGTTAGACAATTTCCCCCACTGTCATTTAATTATTTTCTTAACTTTCTGCAGAATTTGAAAGTTACATAAAGTGTCCTGCAAAATTGTGCACAGTATGTGTGTGCTTGTAGATAGACGCCTACACCTCACACACAGGCAGATGTCCTGTTAGGATTTTTCTAAAGGCAGTTGCAATTACTTGACTTGCATTTGTGATGCAAAATATGTCTGACATTACTCTCCCTGAGCTTCAATGTCTGGCTTTGAAATGCCACTGCTTTACCAATAAGGAGCAAAAATAAAAAAAATTGACACAAGATAAATGTGCTGCTTCCTTCTATGCTGATCATAATAGACCTTTCCTAGAAACTGCTTCTTCATAATAGCAATCTTGCTGCTCAAAATAACATCCCCCTTTAATTAGGGGCTTTTACCAAACAATTGGAAGGAAGGTGTCGGATTAAAAAGTAAACAAGCAGGCAAACAAAGCCCATGCTCTCCTCAGAAGGCTGCTTTAAATTGAACTGACTAGTGTACTCAAGTTCAGGCAATTTCCCTTGGGTTTGATCTCAGACAAACGGAGTTTCAATTACACCTTGTATACTGTAGGCAATATTTAGACCTGAAAGGTTTTCAGGGATCAGGATGAATTGTTTACTTATTTAAAAACTGAAAGCTTCTTCGCTTCTGCGCACAATGCCTATTCCCCATGGCTGAACTGCTGTATCCTTTGGATGTGAAATTCAAACATTTAACATTCATTTCTGCTGGATTTCTTTGTGTATGTATAAATAATGTAATTTCTTTGCTAACAAGGGAACAGCTCTTACCATCTTTTGCCTAGTGATGTATAAACAGTTTGAAGATAAATATGCTGTGTTGCTTTAGTGAGTGCCCATGCATATGTATCTTTATATCAAATTCTATGAACTAGTCAGACTTATATAAACTCAGTCCCACACAGTATTCTATTATTTACATACCTTTCAGCACCATACCACACTGTGGTATAAAAAGCACAATGAAGTCAGTCTGATGTCCCTCACCTGCTCTGATGGGTGTTGGAGTTTGCACATGGAGGTGGACTGCTCCTGCACAAAACGTTGTCATTGCCTAATGCTTTTGCCTCTTTTATCTGTTAGCAAGGAAGCAAGTGGGTCATTGAGAAAGTAGAAAACCTGATTACTACACCAAGATATTTGTTGAGCACATATGTGTTGAAAGTAATTATACATTTGGATGCTTTTGGAAAGGACAATTTAGTAGGCATGATATGTCCAGGATTTAATAAACTATGTCAAGCCTGTTTAAGTACCCATAGATTAAATAAAATTAGATGGGGAGAAGTAAGGCAAAAACATGTTTAGGTGATATCATTTCTAGTAATGCAGGCAAAAATTGCTAAATTTTCAAATAGTCACTAAACTCTTATGAAGGTCAATAGAGTTTAGAAAATGAAAACTAAAATGTGAGAAAAAAATAACATGGAAAGGTACACATTTTTAATTTTCATTGCAAGCACCAACTTAATTAATTGAAATAATATTTAAATTACTTCCAGTGGATAAATATTTACAACAGTCACTAGAGGAGGCCTCAAGTTGACCAGATTTCTTAATGAAATCCCAAGGAAAAGGGCTTCCAAAGAAAAATCAAAGTTCTTCCTTGACTCAAAGTCACTTTCAAGATTGACATCTAAATGCAGTACGGTGAACTTTTATATACATATTCAACTACTCTTAGATAAATTATTTTGACTTTGCTTTCAAGAGCACGTCCCAAAGGTTTTCCTGCAGAGCATGCACAGGGTAAGCAGAAGCATTAGGTAGTAATACACAGGTAGTAAGCAGCTGCAAAAGGAAGTATAAAAAATGTATAGGATATATGGTAGCTCAGAAAAGAACACAATTTGGTATAGGTAGGAAGGATATGGGTACATGAGTCTTTAATTCTCTTCTAAGCAAAGTCTCATATTTTATAACACTCACAATCTCTTTTGTGAATAGTCAGCCTGCTCTGCATCAAAAAAAAACACCAAACAAATTTCAAATAGACTTCAGATCTCCCACTGAAAATAATCGATAACTGTGAAACTCAGTGCTTTGAAATCACAAGTAACAGATCTCAGTTAAAAAATTCCAACACTAGAGCCACTAAAATACTGTAACCATGTGCTTTAACGGAGGCTACAGTTAAATGAAATTTTTTAAGTGTGTAACTTTATCCGCCGTGCAAAGCATCCAAATCTGAGCCAGACATGAATCGGAAGCTGAGTAACTAAGGTTAACCCAATCTAATAAAATCTACTGGAAAGGAAAAGACTATTAGCATTGGCTTAGCAACATTTTAACAAAAAACACATGGCTTGTGGCCAATATGGACCATGGGAAAGCTGTGGAACACCTAAAAGAAGCCTGAAAAATAATCTCATGGTGGGGAATTTCATAAGTTGGTTAATGCAAATTCTGCTTTATGAGCAGAAGACACACAGAGGACCAATGGGAGATCTATCTGA
The DNA here is from genome assembly GCF_029582105.1 of Oenanthe melanoleuca. NCBI lineage: Eukaryota > Metazoa > Chordata > Aves > Passeriformes > Muscicapidae > Oenanthe > Oenanthe melanoleuca. The sequence continues at coordinate 65,322,507 of NC_079336.1, forward strand.
CTCTTGCTTGCTTTCTTTGGAGTAAGTTGCAGAATTTGACAGTGCATCACAACGAGCTATTGGGACAGGAGAAGACACACTATTTGTACAGGCAGCTTTCTAAATGACAGAGATAATAGCAGCCAGTCCCAACTGCTATCACCCATATACCCAGAAAAGCAGCCATTCACAACTTCACAACAATATATATATAACTTCTCTACCAGAACTTCTATCTTTTAAAAGATAAAGGTATGGAATGAAAATAACACATTAGTTCCTGCATTAAGTTTTCTAAAAGTTGTCCCGTGAACTTCCTTTCTTTTGAATATTGATATATTTTTACAATTATGGAATTTCTGATACAGAAATATTCAAAAACACAAAAGTTATTTTATATGAAGCTATTCAATGAATATTTTCTTAAATTTGCAAAAAATGTTAACAGTATTTTATTAGAGTGTTGCACATAATTTCTAAATGCTTCTTGACAAGATTATGGCTTCTGGTTCCTATCAACTGGCCTTGCATGGCAGGAAAAGTCATGATGTTATGCCACCTAGAGGTATTCTTACTGTGCTGATACATTATCTGAATTATGCATTAATGCCTATATTATTCTGCTCTATTTTCCTGGTGGTACCTTGTTTGTACAGCAAAGTGGATTACCACAACCATGTGAGATTCAGCTGAGACAGAAACAACAGTGCAGATTCTTCTGTTTGCTATGTGTAGTCTATAGGCTGAGAAGAAAGACTACATCATTGTTCCAGATATCATCTTACCAAAATGGAGAACACTTCCAAGATCAGTCATCCAAAACACGTTAACCCAAATCAGAGATGCCATGCTGGAAATAGAGAAAATAAGAATTGTCTTCCTCTCTGAAATGACACCAGGTATACTGCTCACAAAGTGAACAAAAGTGTTTCAAAGCACCCTTCAGTCAACAGGAAAGGAAATTTTATGGTGGTTTTATAACCATTTCATAATCCCTAAACTTTAAATTTAACTATCTTTACTATTCGGCATTTATATAGAGTTTGTGTTCTTTTTTAAGTAAAAAACCCTCTTTAAATGCCAAAAGTTTATTGCAAAAAATAAACTATATTATCCTGAGAAGAGCATTCTAGAAAATAAGGTATGTAAAAATAAACTAAAGTTTTCTGAAAAGCTGCACATGGTAAAGAGATAAGTACAGGTACTCATCCAAGCATGACTTTAATGAGTTAAGGAACATCTATTTCCTCCACTTTAGAAGTTAGGAAATGACAGCTACTTTTTAGAATTAGGAGACTACCTCCAAAGACAGTGAGGACATGTTATTGGCTTTGGAGAAAAACATGCAGAGCACTATTCTTAGCTCAGGAGAGGGGCAATGGTACAAGACACTTTTTATTTTCAGCATCAAAAATCTTCACATCTCAGCTAATCTTGTTCCAAGCCTGAAACCCAACCACCTGCTTCCCTTTTGTCCTGGCATCTGGCACTTCCACATTGGTCAGCAGCTCCATGGCAGACTCAGTTAAATTTAAGTTGCTATGATCCTGCACAACAATTTCAGATTTGAAAATGTGGCATTTCCAAATGATTTTGTAAAAAGGAAAAAAAACCTTTTAACCTGCTACAGTATCAGTGGGTTACTAATGTAACCAACTAATGTGATGTTTAAATTTGATATTGGATGGAGATGTAGGAACACTGCAAGTATTCTGCTCTGCCACTTAAACGTTCTTTTATGGTCCACTAAAGAGGAAAGAAAACTTAAATTCAGCAGGTCAGAGATCTGTGTTTTAGCTAGTGATTGAGAAAAAAAATACTTTAAATATGTCAGATTATGATAACAATATTCACCTGTTTCTCTTCACAGGGAGAATGTGTGAACATTATAACATAAATACTTCTACCTACTTTCTAAATATGCTCTTTTTGTTATTTTTGATTTTGTTTTTTTTTTTTTCAAATGTCATTATAAGAAGATTGTTACAAGGGCCTTCTGAGAATGTGCCTTCAGATAGAACCTAGATGATGTTCACCTCAAGTATATGGCCTGAGTTGAGGTGAACAGGTCAGCCATGAAGAAGTCAAAGCTGGGAGCAAGAGTGTCCTATAATACAGGAGCAAGTTCTACACTTAAATGTGTCTAAATATTCTCTTGGTTATTTTTTAAGCTCTAAGCTTTTTTCTTTTTATCAGGAGCTGAAACCATATAATAAATGTTTGTTTGCAAGCTTTTATCAGGTATATATATATAGCTAATTAATTTTTAACCAAAGCTTAATTTTACTTTGTTGTTCTTCTGTGTGCTGCTGAGGTCTTATCAATCCTTTTGATTGCACAAACATCACATGATCAGCTTTTGTTGTTTGTCATGGATACGAATGTAAACAAAACTTGTCATAAAGATCAGGCTTCTAATGTCTACATGACACCAGGAAAAAATCAGGTGTTGGTAGGAGCTGGCTAGTGCTGGTCCTTGTCCTTATGCTGGATGCTAGTGACTGAAATCCAGCAGCTGATGAAGTGGTTGCCTTCCTCCAAATCTCCATGTAAAATGTTATATTTCAGCAAATCACAGGTTTCCTTAGGGTTCTCTTTCCTGGGTGGTGGTCTGTACCAGCTGCCATCTACACCAGCAGCCACAGCCTTGTCTCCTGCTCTTGGTGGCTCATTTGAGAGTGCTCCTTGTGGAGTCACAGCCCAGTGTGCAGGGTGTTCTTGCGGCAGCATCCGTGCTGGTGTGCATGGATGTGCATGGATGTGTATGGATGTGCATGGATGTGCTCCCTGAGCATGGATGTGCATGGATGTGCATCCTGAGCATGGATGTGCTCCCTGAGCATGGATGTGCTCCCTGAGCATGCTGCTGGGGCCACAAAAAAAGCCCAGAGGAGGTATCAGGAAGGGCTGGAGCACATGAGAGCAGGTTGGTCACTGAGAGTCCTGTGAATAGGAGTGTCCTGCAGAGTTAACCAGGATGGCTGGCTAAAGCAGGGTCTGTTTGGAGTAAGTGAATCCAAAATCTGCAGCTCAGGGACAGTCAATGTAATACCAGAAATGCAGAAATTGCCTTGTTAAGGCCACTTGCCAAGCTAACTGCCATCTATAAGGTTTTTTTTTGAGCTTTATTGTTAAAGGCCAAAGAGCTATACTGATGATGTCACCAGCCAAACATGGGTTACTAAACAAAACCCTTCAGCAAAATATGGGAGGAACACACTGTAAGCCAGAACAAAGTGTGATCTGGTTCACTGCAGTCTATGTACTCCTTGGGTACATCTAATGAATACATCCTTTTCCTGGAAGGAAGTTAAAAATCATGAGTTATGCATGTATGGCTTAAAAAACACCACAAAAAAAAGCTGTAAAAATCTCTGTACCAGCCTTAAATATCAAAAGTGTCTTTTTGGTGTTGTTTTTTTTTTTCTTATTTATTTTTATTTTGCTAGTGAGATATTGATCTGTGTGTTTACTGGGTATTTGGCTGCCAGCAACCACTCAGGTAATAAATCAGAGGGAGATTAGAAAGTTGTTTGCACTTCTGAAACAAACTTCAAGGTTTCCTGTGAGCTATCAATAGTTTAACCAAATTGCTTGAAACAAGAAAGAAAATACTTTTCTAGACAAAACTAAAATGAGAGCTGGTTTTTAGTCCTGACTCCAACAATCCCCTTGAAAAACTATGGCTAAGGCTTTGTGAAGGAATCCTCAGAGACATCATTTTCTTGGCACTGGAATCAGGTTGGACTGGCCAGAGACCAGAAGTGAAAGGTACTGTCAGTACTAAGAGAAAGTTTTTGCAGATGCTTGAAGTAAAATTGCTTCAGATTGCCAACATGTTTCATATTGATCCAGGATTTAAACCTTGAATAGTCTTCTACTTGCTAGTAGCATGTTATAATTCTGTTCTGATTTAAAAAAAATATATATATATATATAAATTATATAAAAATATATATAAATTATAAAACTTTTCATCCCTTATAACTGTTCAAGGCTAAACAATTAGAGACTGGTAGGAAGATTAGAATTCTTTGTATTAATATGACTTTTTTTCAACTCTATGACCAAATTAGAATAGGCTTATCATGCTATATAACTCTATTAGCTTAGTGCCTCATTGATTGCACTTGACTGGAAGTTTTCTGCAAAACAAAAAATTTAGTAAATAGTTTCAAAATATTACCATTGTGCAATTTTTGAACACCATGAAATTATCAAATTGACTTCTGAGTTTTGTATTTTCAACTTATGTTTTGAACCACAGATAAATATAGGAGTTGCATCCTTTTTTTCCTTTTAAAAGTTAATTTATTAATTATAAAAATATTGGCTGTAAATGAGACACACCAGGCCTTCTAAAAGAAGGATGAAGGAATGAATGGGGACACCATATTCTGTGGGTTTTCTGGGGTGGCAAAATTTTCAATCCATAAAGGAGGCTTGTAAGAAAAGAACCACTGATCCCTTCAGCTCTGTGCTAATCAGGATGATTTATTAAAAGGTTAAAAGTGTATTAACAGTAATCTTATTGTCTCTTTATGTGTGATTGAGCTCTCTGTTTCCTGTAGTCTTGTTATTAAAAGAACTATTTCCTTAATAGATTGCATTAGGTTGTGCAGCAAAGGTAAATTATGATTTATATGCACTTGAACAGCATGCTAAGACAAATGTGGTTCTACTTAAAGTGTTATATTTATTTAAAACTTCTCAATGTAAACAATTCTGTAGAAATAATTATACATAAAGAGGTTTCCTGCTATTCTGAATGTGTCAAAAGGCTGGTTTCAGCTTCACTGGCAGTTTTCCAGACAAGACTAACATCAAACTAGCTACATGCACTTAATGCTTAACACAGACTGTGTACACTGAGTACACGAAATATTGATTCCCAGCTTGAATTCTTAAGGCAACCACTTCATAGTGAATTAAAATATTAATTGCCTCACATCTTCTTTTAAACAACAAGCTCTTGCAAGATTTAAATGCAAATTAAAAGCATCAGGGAGAATTCATAACTGGGAATGGTTTGGGCCCTGATTTATTAATACCATCACATACAAGTCTTGGAAACTCTGTTGGTGCATAAACCTTTCATAAGCACTAGGCTTTAAACAAAGGTGATACTAGAGGAGAGGCAGGAGCATTCTGACAGAATTGGAGTAAAACACAAGTTTTGTGAATGTCCTGTTACAGCTGGAGCAGCACAGTGGAAATTAGCCTCCTGAAATGTAGCCTAGACAGAAAGAATAAATTCATTCCAGGATGATCCACATGGACAATGGAAGAATTAATGAGCTGGAATTTTTACTTTTTTTGCCAGCCCGATACAAAGAGGCTGGAAAGGCCATCTTTTTCAAAAGAGAGAATTATTTTTGTAGGAGTCATCTTATTTGCAGAATAAGACATATTGTCTCTCAGCAGATTTGCTGCAGCAGAATAAGATATGAACCACTCAGGAAAAGCATTGATTTTGAGCAAATATTTGGGGTAAAATTATCTGCTGCTATAAACAGAATCTGTTAATTTTTATGTGAAATTGAACAGTTGTGCCAGGAAAAGAATGTGTCTTTATATTTGCTCAATTCTGCCTAGAAAATAATCAGAAAATAAACATTAGCTTTTCCTAAACCCAAGTCAAATGAAAAAGGAGGTGGTATAAAATTTGCATTTGGCCATTCCACTTTTTCTCATATTCCCTTACTAATGTTTGTTGTGTAGTTATTTCTCCTCCATCTTGAAAAATCCTACTTGTGATTATATTAAACAGAGACAGACAGATGCATTTGGCAAATATAAATTACCTATTTAGAAGCAGTGCTTCTGATGTAATTGCTTAAATGGAGCTTAAGCCTAAATGTCAGTACAACATTCACTATGTATTTGTCTGATCTATTCTCAGTGTGTCATCCAATAAGCTCTTTCAAGGTCGATTTATTTCCATATTTGTGAAGATTTGTTTTTGCTGATCCTGACTGTAAAGGATTTTTTTTTAATGTATCATTCTAGAGAGCAAGCACTAGTGGACATGCACTTTTAACCAACTTGGCCATTTTCAAGTTTGAAATTCCTGAGATGCTTCAGGAAGAGGTGATTGTATCAGGCTTTACACGAGTGGCATTTTGAATAGGGAGATGTCTTTACATGCCTTGCAGTTCTGCAGCTGAATATCACTTGCCCAGTCAGGGAAATGCAAACTCCTTTGCCCTGTTCTACCTTTTCAGCTCGTCAGATTTCTTCATTTGCTTCAGAGGAACTGTAAAGACATTAGAAGGGCTGAGATTCCCCCCACCACCTTCCACTGTTCTCTGACTGACAGCCTTTCAAGAAGATAAAGTAAATTGTTTCAGTCAACCAGCAGGTTGATCCATCACCATGTGTTACTGAGGAACTCCTGAAAATAGCAGCATGTAGAGCACCTGTAATCAATCTGTTCTCTCTTCTTCTGGCCACAGTGACTAAGTGATAAAGATACATAAATCCCTTAGAACTTTTTACTTAGAAGTCTTGCCATTAATCAATAAAAAACCAAAATTAAGATATAAGAAAACATAATGAAAACTGTGACAAAATTTTGTTTAGTGAAATTAGAAAATTGTATTTTCCATGAATTATTAATCCAAAGCAATATGATTTTATTGTCAAAATAGATTATGTATGTAATAGGTCTTAAGCCATGGCCTTGAGGAGATCCAGAAGTTCTGCTAACAGAGATGGGGTGAGATATCGATATGGATGGATTAGAGCAGTGTTTATATCTGAGAGAAACAGCAGAGACAGGGGAAAAAAAGTAAAAAAATACCCCAGCAGCAAAAAGTAGTGGGCAGCCAAAAGAACACTTAGAGCATAGCCTGAGATGAAGCTTCAACAGAGCCTTTGTATATTACAAAATACTGGAGTAGGGAGTAAACACTCTCTTCTGTTTGATTCCTGTTTCTTTCAGAGGGATCAGACTTCTCTATAATCCTTTTTATTTACAAAGAATGTGTGCAAACCAATATGTGGCCGTGCCATATTCTCACAATATAGAAATAACACCATAAAATTGGTTATGATGAAGCACTCTAGTGGAATGGGGTACCAATACACCAACATAAAAAATAACATGTTCAAGAGGTGTAATGACAGTTAGTTTTGATGTGTCTTTTAAAAAAAGACTTGGAGGAAAAGTATTTTACAAATGTCCCAAACACCCTCTGGCTTCTGTGGAACACAGTGATCAAGATCAGCGCGCAAAGATTTCAAAACAGTCTCGTTTTTATCTCCTTTTTTTCCCAGCCAGGGCAGTTTGTAGTGAATAAATGCATTTCAATAAGCCTGCAATGATGTTTTTACACACAGGGCCAGAATTTGGCCTTGACACACAGTGATGCAGCCCAGAAACTTCTCTGTGGTTTTTATGGACTCCATGCCAGTGGAGAACAAGTGCATGTCCTCTTTCTTATAATTTTTCCTTCTTTGAGAGACAAGTATGCACAGCAGGCACACGCAGGACATTCCTGCCCAACAGTAAAATATTTGGTTACAGGTTTGGAGCAGGACTGCAGAGGCTTTCCTACCTCATGAGCACTGAGAACTGACCTGTGTAATTGATGATCTCCTTCACCTGGTGCTGTGCTTGAGGGACATATTTGTGAACTAAACAGAACATTACTATAAAATGGGGAGTAACTCTCAGGTAGTGCAGCACTGGTATTTTATGTGCATTTCAGATCTCTTAAGACTGCTTGCTTAACAAAAGACTGAAAGGACTTCTTGACCAACTGAATCATGTATTGGCACAAATTTTATGATGCAAAGTTTTGATAAAATTAATTAGACTATGAAACCATTGGCCTAAGAATGTGTATTATTGTAACACGTACTAATATTAAATAATTTAGCAGTTTAACAGTTCTTGCCTAGCAAGTAATATCACTGTTAAAATTTAAAAACTTGCTGTAGCGCAGTCAAACTAAACTTTTAGGATCTTTCTTTGCACCAAGATGACAATAAAAAAATTCAGTATAGAAAAGCAGCAAATTTATGGTAACTGAAAGAGAATATGGAAGACATTAACTTCATCAGAATCATGACAGTTGCTATAAGAAATTTAAGAAAATCACTGGCTTTAGTAAAGTGGGCCAGGTTGGCACTAAATAGAAAATCATTTTCCAAGAGGTAGAGTCTAAGAAACTTTCAGAAATTGTGAAAGAAATAGCAGAATAGCAGTAATTAAATTAAAAGCTACTCAGTATCCTCTGTATCCAAACAAACCAGTCAAGCATTAGGACATCTCCATGTTCTGATCTTATGGAATTCATGAGTTTTGAGAAGATACAAAAAGATAAGCTTTAACCTTTACAATTCTGTGGCTGCTCAGATAAAGCAGTATTTCTCTGAATCTATATTAATTTTGTCAAAAACTCCACTACTGTGACAACAGGAGGCTCTGGATTCGTTTAAAATACCCAGATAAGGAAAATCTAACTCAATAATTTGGACCAGGGGCTTTAATTTAATTCTTTCCCATCCCAGTGACTTGCATAGTTAGAATGCTGTTGTCTGCTCCACAGTGAGTTTCTCAATATTTGCTTTAGAAATAGGTTACTTTCTGTCTGTCTCTCTGCCTCATTATTTTTCATATGGTCACTGGGGTTGGAGCTTAGCTTTAAAAAGTGGAAGTATGTGGTGGCACACTCCCCAGTTTATGCCATAAGCACCAGTGGGGATCGTGATGGCTGCATCCACCTTACTCTCTACTTTGGGGCACAGATGACAACTTGGAAGCTGGGCTGCGAGGGTGATGCAGGCATCTTGCAAACATTGAAAATATCACTGTAAGTGAATCATTTTACTCCATAAATAGTGTCCATGGGGCCACTGAGCTCTCATGCTCTATAGCAGGTGGCACATCAGGATATTCCCAAGTAGGGACATCTCCTGAAGATACTCATCGAGGCTGAGAGAATCCTCATGGTGTCAGATATTCAGTAAGTGATTAATAGCATGTTAAACTTTGAAATCTTAGCTATGTGATCTAGAGAATTGATTACACATATACAATCCTTTAGGCATCAACCCTTGACCAAGCCTGGAACCTGGAGTGGATCCAGTCACATTTATGGTCCTCTCTGAGGAGGAATTTAGAAAGAAAGGCTGTCCTTTCTGAACAACAATGGGAGGGCTCTTGCCAGTTTTGTCTGGTCCTGTCTTCTATGCAGCAAGTAAGTGTACTTTGCCATTGAAGCACTTACCACTGAATGATGTTGTATCAATAAAACTTGTTGTTGCTTCTTTCCTGTGAGTGAAGGGCACAATTCCAACCTTGAGAAATTCCTGTGGACTAAGTAACTGGAAAAACCATGATAATTTAGTGAACATTTCTTATTTTGTCACACATACTTGATGTGCTTCTTCCAAAAGTTCTGAAGTTGCTCAACATCAGTCTGCATACTTATGGCTTTTAACACACACCAAATATATAAAATATGAATTATATATAAATAAATAAATTATATATTTATTATATATATAAAATTAATTTAAAAAAAACAAACAAAGAGCCTTGCACTGTGCAACAATGATGCACAGTGACATTTCAGATAAAGCTGTGCAGAGAAATAAAATCTGTTTCCTATTACTGCGTTACCATGGGTCTTAATAGCTATCTGAAGGTTGTTACAGTACTCTCTGCTTGCTGTTGCTCAGTATTTCAAAGTATTCTTTTTCTCCCTCTTAGTAGTCTAACAATTCCTCGATCATGACTTGCATGTTCTGAGCCCTGCTTATATTTCTTGTATAATTTCTGTCCTTTTACTCCAAATCCCATCCTTTTCAAGATCATTTAGGTGGAATCTGGGCCAAAAATTCGCAATTCCCTTTTCAAACTGGGACTGTCTCCTACACTAATTTGATGATTCAGAAAAATATACGTGTATAATTAGTCTGCAGTAACAGTGTGAGTCCTCTGTGAAATAGACTCTGAGAAGGACAAATATTAGAGCATTAATCAGCGTGTGAGGGGGTGGTGTAGCCCTGGAGTGCAAGAGTGATCAACAGCAACTGATGCTGTCAGGGATTCTTGTGGCATTATTTTTAAATTTAGCTGTGTACCTTTTACATTCAAAACAAAAATAACAATTGCATCACACAACACATTATCACATTTATATACTAAAATTGTCAGTATAAAAAAAAAATTATAGTTACCATTAGGAAATCAAATTTTTGGTTTTCCTAATTATTCTCAAACAATTCTGATGGGATTTTCCTGTAGTTTCTGAGGTGAACCATGAGAGAAACAGAAAACCATAAGGAATTGTGTAATATTGATGCTGGTTCAGGGGACAGAGTGATAATATAATAGGAAAAAATAATTTCACAATTTAAGATTAAAAGATGCTCGTATTGTTTATTACTGTTCAAAAAAGCAATCTGTTGTCACCAAAAGGCAGAGATTGCTCTTTGACCAAGGAGTAAAAAGTAGGTGTCTGTTGGGGTCCACAGTATTTTTTTCAGCCTCTGCCAGGGACAATCTTTGTAATGACAGTACACAAAAGAAGTTCAGAACCATCTTTGCAGGAAAATTCAAATCAATTGAATCTCAGTGTTCATGGGTTTATTTTCTATGTTAGTAAAATCCTTATTTCCGGCCTCATGGCTGCCTATGAAATTTTATTAGTTACAAACATAATATTGTCTGTAGCTCCTGTCTGTGATAGAAAAGCCCAAATACTAATACCCAGTGTTTACCTTAGGATAAAAAGAATGACTGCAAGCAACTCAACTATTGCTTTCTAGATAATCCATCAAAGCTGGCTGTAGCCATGGTCTTAGCACATTATGGGTGCTGAATTAAATGAGTTTGCTTGCATCAAAAAATAATTCACTCATCAAAGACAAGGTGCACCATAAGTACAATAACAGGATACAACTTATTTGTGTGACTCAGGTGGAACTGTTGGTCTTATAGTCACAGGAAATGGAGTATATTTAGAAACGAAATCTGCTTAATGTGTCTTATATTATTTTCTATATACAATGATCCAGTTATCAATAATGGCATTTAATCTGGAATTTTATTGCATTCATTTTGCATTTACTGCATGTAGACATACATGAGCACATATATGAGCAATTACTTGTATGTAATAATAAAAAGGTATTCCAGTGGAGAATACTCATGGTCATTTTATATCTTATTAAAATATTGATAATAAGCCATTCTCAATGTAAAAATTTTAATGTTTTAATTTTAAATTTACTGATTTTGTTTATTTAGGCTTGGTAAAGTCAGTTACCAAAGTTTTCAGTAGTAACTGTGCAGTACCTGCCAACAGTTAGTTAACAATTAAGATAACATTATAATCAGCAGTAATCTCTGGGTTTGAATTTTAAGTTTCTGGCAGATCTTATTAGCTTTTATAACTTAAAATAAATATTAGAATTCAAGGAGGAAGTACAGAAGCTAAGAAAGTTAAAATAGAACAAATGGGATCAGAAAGGAGAATGGATGGGTGGATTAAACCTAAGAACAATGAATGGGTGGGCTTGTCCCTGTGGATCTAGCAAAGATTTTCTTTAAAATTAAGAAAGGGAAAGCAATCATGCTTTCAGTGCCCATTTTAGATCCAATGTACATGTATCTGGATTCCCACATGTCAAGAAAGCAGATTTCCATCTGGTTCAAATTTTCTGCAGTCTGCTAATCATCAGAATGAACCAAAGCAAGTTCTGTCTTAAACTCAACATATCTAGAAGAGAGGTTTAGAATAATGCTGATGCCATGTTACTCTGTTAACATCAGTATATGTTTCCATGTGTTTTGGAAATTGACAGCAGAGTTTTTTAAAATAATATTTTACATAAAAAAGCAATAGTTTTTTTCTCATGCAAAAGTAGTGAGAAAAATCACAGGAAATATGTTTGAGTAAGAACATGACCAGATGGTGCCCAAGCCACCAAGTTCTTTAATTTATTTGATATTGCAAAATTATTAGCAGGTTATTCTGCAACATTCCTTTTCCATGCTTAGACTTCATCATCTTTATTCTCAAAGGTTTTTCCCACCCTAAAAGCATCTGAAATTTCTGTAATTCAAGCCCAGGATTTTTTTGCCTGTGGCAAGAGGATTAATTTCCTTCCTCTTTGTAGATATTTTGTACATGTTAAAATGCTTACTGTGTATTTCTTTCTCTCTCTCTCTCTCTCTCTCTTTCCTTTTTAATTTGCTGAATAACTATATTTTCCTTCCTTGATGACTATTTTCTAAGCTTATGATAACCTTTTTGGTTTGTACCCAGCCTTTAATGGTCAGCACAATATATAACAGCATAGGTTAAAGTTGACACATGGAGTGCAGCTGAGCAAAGCTAGAGGATTGCTTCAAATCTCATATATGTCTTCTTTACATATCTGTAAGATGCTTTTGTTATTTTTCCTGAACAGGCACCGTTATTGATACATATCTAATTTGTAAATCACGATGAACTGCTCAGTTTCCATGCAGAACTTGGTTGCCAAGCCTAAAATATAATAACCTGTGTTCATCTATATAAATAAATTTTATTTCAAACTAATTTGAATATGCTTTGGATTGAAGTGTTTTTCAGGAAGGTGCAGCTAAATATTAATGTGTGGATATGAAGAAAGGTGAGGCATACAAAGACCTGTTTAAGGAAAGTGGACTCTAAGGATAGTACAGTGGCAGCATACATTGGTGCTCCATTTCATCTGAAAATGAAAAGGAATATGATTATTGCACTTCCAGCACAATAAACGAAATTCTTGACTGCAGTTACCCCATGAGCACAGGCTTCTTCTGGCAACCACTCCCTTAGCACTGCTTTCCACCTGCTGACATGCTTGCCTTGGAGAGTCACAGGAAAGTGTCAGCTATTGATGAAGATAAATGATATGAGCTTGCAGTGCTCTCGGAGATAAGTCAGCCTAATGACACAGAGTGCCCATCAAACAGTGAGATTTTAATTTTTGAAGTTTTTTCCTCTCCAGGCTTTTCTTACAGTAGACCCAGAAGTTGTGGTTAAGAGGTCTGTGTAGAAGTAGCAGTGTTTAGGTTCATAGGTTCCCAAGCCAGGGGTAATCAATCTAAGAAGGAAATGGGTTTGGACTGTGTCCCAGTTACTAGATATAGCTGTTGTACCTGTATATTAATAATCTCTTTACAAACCACAAATATTATTGTACATTTATGATTCACAATTATTTGATGAATCACTGGCATCACCCAGTTTAGACAAATATAATGTAATTTGAGAATATCAAACTACTCTGTATGAGTTTGTAGAGAAAGGCCCCATTATTTCATTTGGATTGTTCCAGAACTATTGGAACTGCTCAGGTCTGTTACATAAATAATGAGAAAACCCTCCAGTTCTACTATTCAGTAAGCATGGGGGTTGTGGGGTGCTCAGAAACACTAGTGTGAAACTCGGCAGGTTTCACTAAAATATTCAGAAATCCCCTGATGCTATATTCATTCTGCTCTGTTCCCAGATGGATGTGGTGTGTGCAGTGCCATCCACAGAGCTGCTGTCTGCATCATCTGCTCCTCCAGACACAAACCCTCTTTATGATTACAGCTCTGTTTGCAGTGCTGCATCAAGGCACCCTTCCCATGCACTGCAATTACAGATGAGAAATGCAGGAAGAGTTACAAGTTGAAGACACAGTAGAGAAGCAGGCAATGGCAGTTTTCCACTTGCATTAGCAATGTAAGCATCCTGTGGTGAGAGAAAATTCTTTTGTCCTCAGTGAAAATGCATTAGGTTCTATCCATAGAGGGTATTTTCCACTGCTGTAGGAAATCTCTAGAATAGGTTGGCAATCCAGCTTAGAAATCAGGGAATGACTGTTTCAACTGGATAAATAAGTCTTTTTGCTTTTTTTATGCTGAGAGTTTCTAGCATACTCAAAATGAATCTTGCTAGAAACATTTCTACTCTTTAAATGATGATGAACTTAAGGACCTTATTTAAGACATTTCATTCTCCTTGTTATCCTTAGATCTCATCAGTGGATATATCATTTGGATATCAAGGCTAAAGTGCCTGTAAAGTTATCTCCAAAACAAGTTCTTCCAGCACAAATATTTGTACTTTTTTAAGAACAAGATAACAATCATACCTGAAAGACAAACAAGCAATTTGGGAGCAGACAGGAGCAAACTGTGATTATAATGTGTGATTTACCATAATGCTAACAGGCAGTTCAGACAGTGATGGCAGCCTGCCTGAGATCTTTTGGGAGTACATGCAAATACTAAAATCTTCCTTCAGTGTAGAGTCAACATGCTATAGTGATTGCAATTTTCATGAACTCAATGTGTTTTTATAACATTGTGAAACTGAATAATTACAGAAATTATTATGACAATTTTGCTTTTTTTATCAGATATTTTGAGAGCCATCAATACTCTTGATATTTAAAAGAAAAGGGACAATTCAAGAAGCAAAAAGAATGTTAGGAAATTTCAAAAAAGACTTTACATGGTCACTGCACTAATCCATAACATGCATTTTAGGTTTGGGCTTTGCTTCCAATCCTGAATCCCATCCCAAAAAGAATATAATTATTTTATGAGGTGTAAATGGAGAGTTACACATATGACCAAAGTAACAGTCTTCACTCAGGAAGGTACTGAAAAGATGCCTTTATTTCAAAATGAAAGAGGAAGTAAACAGACCTCTTTCACAGGATTAAAGTGAGCTTTCTTGCCATGAAATGTTGAGGATGTCAAGAGGCTGTTAAACTCAGAGGTCTGCTTCTGGCCCATTATATCCCTACACTCCAATTTATCCTGTTCTGATAATCTTATTCAGTCAGCCACTATCCACTGCCATGAGGGAAGTCAAGACAATTTAGATCTTAAGCCACCATGCTGTTTTTCTCATCTGCAGATAAGAGCTATCAGATCCAGAATGCTCCTTGACTCTGCTCTGCATTGCAAGGCTGACCTTGTTCTTGATATTTTATAGGAAGTCAGAGTTTAATCTTATCACTTCTCATGGAAAAGAATAACTTTCTCTTCTGTGCTGGTTTGGGGTAGAGTTACTTTTCTTCCCAGTGGCTAGTATGGAGCAATGTTTTGTATTTGTGCTGAACACAGGGTTGATAATATGGGGGTGTTTTTGTTATTGGTGAGCTGGGCTTACACACAGATTTTCTGCTTGCTGCACTTCAGATGCATTCAGAATGAATGACTAATTTGTTCAGAAACACTGATGCTTTCTTGTTTGTTTTTGGGGCTTTTTTTTTAGGTTTTTTTTTTGTTTTGTTTGTTTGGTTTTTTTTTTTTTTTTGGGGGAGGGTTTGAGAGAGAGAGGAACAATGATTTTAGATATTTGAAGAAATTATAAAGTAAGTCTCGGTACAGAAAATATCTAGGGAACATTTTTAGAATGTCTATTACTTGCCATCTATATATGCATCCCACAAAATTAATTTTAAAACAATGGAATAAAATTTCACATTTAAAAATGTGTTATTGCTGACAACTCTCAAGAAAATAATACTAAAATTTTAAGTCCTAGTGAGAGCTGGCCTGGTAAATGATTCTGTGTCACTTGGCATACAGCATCTGAGAGTAAAGGACTATTGTTTCTTTTTGCACAAGGGATATTTCCTTGAAGTTATTTATTTCTGCCCGAATAAAGGAAATTTAGGAAGTTGTTATTGGCTGAATGCTTCTACATTGAAAACAAATTTTGCCTCTGTCCCTTCTTGAAGTTCTATAAATTCCTTCTGTACAGAGTGATATCTTCACCATTTTGCCTGCAAAGTGAGGCTTTGTGCTATTGTAAATGCTTTAGAGTTCATCTCTGCCCAAAAGGGCACAAAAGGAAAATGGAATGGTGACAAATTATTTCAAGTTGTCTACCAATTCTTGCAAAAGTTTAATGTGAGAAGCATTTCCTTGAAGGCTCTTGTCTTTCCACGAACTCTATATTTGGATTTTAGAGAAGCCAGCTGCCTTTTGTTTTGCCTGGGTGGTAGTGTCCCTGTGAAAACACTGACATGAGGCTCTTCACCAGGAGTTTCCAGGTCACTGGTCCCCTTCCGTGGAGATGCTGTGCAGCTACTCGAGGGTTGCCTGCCAGTGTCAAATAGATAGGCTCATAAAGGGGCTTTGGTGATCAGTTCTATCCTGAACTAAATAGTAATTTGTTATAACATAAGCAAACAGAAATATGGCAACCACTGGTAGTGGTGCATCTTGCCTAATATGTTAATGTAAGCATGGTTCCTGCCTACAGTAACATATTAGCTGCTTGTGAGCAGAGACAGAAGAGACCTTTTCCAAAGCAGTTAGCTAAGACCAGCTGCCACTTCCTATAAAACAGTGTCCAGTTCATTTAATGAGTCTAGACATTCATCTATCAGTGTGTCTCTATGTAAGACACAAATTCCTAACTCTAGAAGCAAGTGCTTTTTTGCTCTTTTTCTTGAGTGTTGCATGATAAGCTAGGGGACAGAAAGTCCTAAAGAGGAGTTTCTGAGCACTGAAAGTGAAATATATGTGGGTTGTAAATAGTACAGTCTAGATTAATTATTTCATTCTTCCCAAAGACTTTTCTTTGGCAGCACTCTCTAGGCATTATCTAGGACTCTAATCATTCTTGTGCTCATGTAATCATCTGGTTGTGTAGTTACATGGCCTTCAGCTGGGCCAGCACATGCATGAATCCAGTAGCTCCAGCAAAAACCTGAATTTGGCAAAGAATCCAGGTATTTTCCCCAGTCCACTTTGGGTAAGCAGATGACATGGGGGCACACACAATGCTAGGTTCTGTTTAAACATTACAGTGAGAGTGAGGAAAGCCTATAGATTTCAAGCTCTAAGCATGTAAACCTCTTTCACTATTTATGGATGGCTTAAAGAACAGTCCACACTGGTGAAACAGAGAATTCAAAATTTGTGAGGTGCAGGGTATGAATGCTTTTTCCTTGACACTGTTTATATTTCTTGTCTGGATGCCACAAGTTTTGATATATGAAAACAAAGAACATCAACCAGATATTTATGGCATTTGCTGAATTTATTAACCTTTTTTAGATGTGGTTTTGAACAGAGAACAGCCTAGCCACATGAGAAATAGACATTATCTCAATATTTAGATAGGAAAATACTTCAAATTTGATTTTTGTATCCTCTCACTCAGGAAAATTTAGTTCAGATTAACACAGTCTGCTACTAACATATTCTGAAGAACAGGTGGAGTCTAGCTTGTTTGTTTTCTTCATCATGATGTCATTTGGAACTCAAATATTATTGATGACTGCCCAAGGTTGGGGGTTTTTTTCACTTTTATCCATTAGTATTAGTATTCCTGTTCAAACCTTTTAAAGGAGGCAAATAATTCCAGTGATCTTCTTTAAATTGTCTCAAACCAAGAAATAAGTTAAACTATAAAACTGCTTAGAGAATACATTCTGTCATGGAATTATTTAATTTTTAAAATTATTTTTTCTGCACTAGTATTAGATATTATTTTACTCATCATAATTGTTAAAGGAATGATGGTGTTCTTAAACAAGTTAAATATATGCTCTGCAAAGCATTTTTTATCTTGTGTAAAAGCCAGTAAATGAGAAATTGCAAAATAAGCTTGAGAGTATAAAAAGGCTTATTTTCATATATTATGCAAATATGGAATAAAACAGAAGTATAAAAAAAACTCCTGAAAAATCTATGAAAAAATGACTAAAGGTGATAATTCTGTATTTTGACTGACTTGCCATTTTCAATGCAGACAGACGTAATGCACAGAGTCCTGCAGGGAAGGAGTGAGTTTTGCCTTATTTGGTTTCTGTATATGAGTCAGAAAGGCTTTCCTTTAAGGAGCACACATTCTAATTTCTTTTTTTAAAGCAGAAGTTTCCTGGATATAGAAAAAAATGGTGAAATTAGGGCACATTATTCAGATACATGCTGGAGGAAATCAGTCCATAAGGCAGATAATGTTATCATACTCTTGTTGTCATGGACACATGGCAAGGATTGTTAAGACTGAAGAAAGACTTAAGCCTTTTCTTTTGAAATTCCTGTTTTCCAGAACTCTGAATATATATTTTTGGAAGCTATCTTGCTATTTATGGGATGAATAATACAGGCCAACTCCTAAATAAAGAGAAGTTACCTTAAATCTACTAATGTTAAATTATGTTTGTGTGTGTTTGTTGTTTACAATGCAGTATCCTCCTTTACAACTTTTGTGAAGAGTTTTTCTCTTTTAAGTGGTTGCAGCATCATGTAGCCCATGCCCATGCTGTGTATCAAACTGGAGCCTTATTGTTACCCATATGGAATACATTTCCTCTCTCACTTTCTTTCAATTATTGGTTTGGTGGTTACATTTTTAATTTTTTTTTCCCTGTTTGGATTTCCCAGGGGCTGAATCTCCCCTTCCAACTCTCCAAAACCAGGCTAGGTCATGCTAACCCTTTATCCTTTGCTATTAATGACCCCTGAACCATCCACACCCCCAGCTTTCAACCCTCTTAGGCTCCTCTGTGGCATGACAAATGCTTGCCCCACAGCAGCATCCCATGAAGTTTGTTTTTGTGCCTGCCAGGCAGGAGGGTGTGAGGATGGGTTAACACTGTGTGACAGCCCATACAGACATCAGACTTCCTCACATCTTTGCATGGGAGTAGCTGCTGCTCTCCCTTACCTTTCACCATTGTGCTCTAAGCTTTATGTCATGTGTTTTGTATCTTCATTTTTTGAGTCTGAGTTCATGTCCACAGCCTTTTGTGGCCACATATAAATGGCTTAGTTAACTGCTTCTACAGTCGTTTCTTGATGCCAAAACCTCCTCCTTTTGCTCATCTATAACTTTCTCTATTTTCAAAGCTCAGTATGAAGCACCTCTTAAATACCTTTATTTGATATGCCAACAAAAATAAGCTCAATGCTCTGAAGCATGGATCCTCATCAAAATTACTTGTCTATATTTTAGCATTACTGGTATTTAAAAATTCACTTTTAGAACTGGAGATGACAAATATCATTTACTGTTCCTTAAGTGTGTACAGTGCTGTCATTACTCACAACAACCCAATCATGTCAGAAATCCCACCCTCAAGGAAAAACTGCATTTCTTCATTCCTTTGACATGCACTAGATGTTGAAGTTTGGCTTGGTTTATAAGTTTATTGGCTTAGGTGTACCTAAATCCAAAGCATATTAAAACTGGGGTCCAGGGGTCTGGGTCTGCAAGCAGATGGAAAGTGTCACAAAAAGGCAAGCACAGCACAGCAAACTGAGTTTGACCTCTCTGGGACATGCAATACAAAAGAGAGGCAAAACCACAGAGCTTTATGTTGCTCTAAATGGATTCATATTTCAGATCTTCTGCAGAAGTTTTCTGCAATGTGTCTAACATTCCCTGCTACTTCACAGCTTTACTGCACACCTCCTTGTGAAAAAAACTCCCAAAAGTGTAATGAAATAGACATGCTATCCAAAAGGTTACAAGTGAGTCAACACAGCCCTGTCACTGTCCTTTAGCAGAGATATGATTGGTTTGTGTGTTTGTTTGTTTTGACTGTACTGTGTTGCTTTCTGAAGATATGAACAATCCTATCTTAGGAGCAGATGTGGGTGGCTGGATTTCTGACTCAATCTGTCACTTCTCCCACCTCCAAGCACGAATATCTCAGCACACCTCACTCTCCTGAAGCAGATGAGAGACACCTGGTGTCATGGCAGGACTGACAGAAGCCTTTCCTGTAAGAAATTTTTAACAGACAGTAAAGGTAACTCAGAAATATTTAAAATAGGCATTTCTTCCAGATATTTCCTTTGTGCAGTCAAGGGAAGATCTGAAGCTGATCTCAGCAACATGACTACTGTGCTAATATCCTGAGTCTGAAATGACTCCCCATTGTGGTTTATATGGCAAAGAAAATAGTGCTTAATAGAGTTCTTGTGTTACTCTACCTGCAGGATGTCAGAGTCTTAGGATTAGTACTTGACATTTTCATGTTTTACAAAAGAGTACATAACACTGTGCACAAGTGTTTTTAAAATGTCCTCATGAAAACATTGCTTTCAATCTAAGTTTATGAATCTGTGGTTCAGCATCACAGGGACATAAAAAAATCAATTTGGTGACTGTGGGAAGCCATACAGCCTTCATCTACTCTACTCTGCCTCCACTACCAGCTCTAAAACTTGGTCCTTGATGGACAGTAAGGTAAATTTAATGCCTTACTCCAGTGGCAGTGGTTGCAATAAATCACAGTGATGACAGCATAATGCAAACAAACTATCAGTTGGCACTGCCTGGGCTGTATATAATGCTTGTCTACACTCAGGTCCAATGCTAATGGAACAATAGGATGAGAAAATGGGATATGACTGAAATGTGGATTAACTGGATAGGAAGTAGCAGAAGGAAAGTGAAAATAGCAGCACACTGTCAAAATGCAGGAGAGTTGCTTCCTTTGGCAAAGGCTGTTGCACTTTGGCTTTGCTTCATTCAGCTATAGCTTATTTTACTGGCTAACTTTTTTATGAAAGGAGGGTGAGGAGGAAGACCTGGATTTAATTTAGTATAGAAATTTTTGTAAACAAAGCTATATTACCAAATTTGGGTAAAAATTTTGGAAAATTACTCATTTTGACTTAGATTTAAACAAGCACTTATGATGCTTCTATTTTCCTTCTTTTTAATTTTTTAAATTTGTGTGGGAAGGTAATTTGCATTCAAAGCACTAGTTCAAGATCATTTAAAAAGCAGGTTTCCCTCCTATACAGACTTAAATGCACAATGTACCTTTTCTTACTAGGCAAGTTGAGAGGCTGTAATAAACAGATCTCCAGATTTTGTTTAGGAGGAAGTTACACATGCAAGAGAAAAAAAAAAAAAGCTAAACTATTTTTTCTATATTGTTACAATATGATTATTTTAATCCAGCAAATAGAAATATCACATAAGAGAGAGATGTTATCCATCAGCATTTAATAACTTTCCCCCCTGTTCATTGCAGAGTAATGAAACAGAACATGTAAATTTGTTATCATACATGGTTACCATTCAGGTGTTCAGTTTTTGCTCTAAAATATTCTGTTGAGCCTTTGTTGAAGTGTTTTTCAAAAAAAAAAAAAAAAAACAGCTGGAAAAATGAAGATAGATGGGAAACTTTTAGTTCTCCTCCATTTCTGATAATTTATTTTTTTCTGAATGCAACAATAGTACTTGAAAAATGTGGATTTCTACATTATTCCATTTAACTGCAGAAAATGCCACTCAGAAATGCATCAAATACATTAATTTTGTATGTTTTTTTCTTTAAAAGGCTTTTTGTTATCTAACAGGGTTTTTTAAGGATTTTTAGTCTGTGCAATATTTTATAAAAGGATATAATTTTGCCACATGATAGTTAATTAAAACAAGAAATAGTTTTTTTACCCTGATGTAGTAGCACTAAAATATTATATATATTTCTGATAGTTAAGATGTATGTAAAAACTGGAGAACTCAATGGCTTGCATACAAGAACATATTGCAAATTGCATGAAACATAAAAGAAGAAAATATATGATCTATAGGAGTAACATGAGGTGTTATATGTCTGATTTCTCAAGAAAATAGAAAAGGATTTTAAGTTTAAAGACATAATGAGGAAGCAGAAGAAAACAGTTTGTCAGGCTGAAAAACCTAATGGCTGCTTTCTTAGAGCTACAAAAGGTCATATCTTCCAGGTATAAGTAGCTAACAGTTGTCAAAAAAAAAAATTCAGAATAAACAGTTTGGGTGTGGAAATTGCTCTACAGAAAACCAAGATCTCAGGCTTTCCTGGAAAATATCAACATGTTAAAAAAAATGTACAAGCTTTGATTGCATTTGGAAGCATCCTTTTGCTTTTTTTGAGGAATGCATCAATATTATAGACAGGCAAGTCTGTTTCTCAACATGTGTTCTAAGCTGAAAATGCTCCTCCCGTGGACTCCATAAGGGAAATACAGCACAAACTGAGACATCAAAATGTTATAGTTGAAGAAACATAAGGCAGTTTATTACAAAATGCAGGCCAGCACTGGTAATTGCTCCACAGGAGAAATGTATGCAGCATTTTATTTTTCCATAGTGCTGCCTTGCATGCTGCACATGGATGATGTAAATCAATGTGTATTAACAGAGGATTTTCTTGCAAAAGTACCTCCGTGTGTTTGTTTGTATCTTGCCCCTTATAATGTCAAGTGTTTCAAGTGAAAGATGCAAGAGGAACCCTGCAGTTTCTGCTGAATCTGAAATATTTCAGCAAAATGCTGTTTTCTCCTTTTGGATTTCCAGATATTTGTGGGTTTGGGGCTTGTGCAGAAAAGAGACAGAGGATGCTGAGCCCTCAAAGTACTACTAGGGAAGAAAGAGGCTCTGGCTCAGGGAGGTACTTTAGGTGGCTGATTTCTTTGCAATATAGATTATTGCTTTCTGAGGCAGGAAGTGTTCTTGACACACAATTAGGAACATCTCTGCTAAGACAGAAAGCAGCAGTAATGAAACCTGAGAGCTGGCACACACAAGCCAGTAGTCAGCTCTTTGTCAGGGTCACCCTGTGTGTCTTGGTGCTGGGTGCTTGCTGGTGGCAGGGGAAGGTAAGACTGATGCTGAAGAACATTTTAATGATGAATTCTAATGATCATTTTAATGATGAAATGCAAGCATTTTGCAGCTTCCCAGATAGCTGCTGGAGCAAGCCAAGGAGTGGCAGGGTGCTCAGCTCCTGGCTCTCACTCTGGCAGTCCCACATCGTGTTTGGAAATGCACCTGGGGCCCACACATGGAAGGGAGGCATTTAAAGCTCCCTTAGAAAAGGGAGGAGAGGCCCTCAGTGGGCATGGCAGCAGGTGAGCCTGGGGGCAGAGCACAGGGGGACACTGTAGAGATCCTTCCAGGGGATGCCCTGCCACTGTCCCCTCCTGCTTTGCCCTCCTGGGTGCTCCCCCTGCCCCTGCTTGGCCAGGTGTCTGCAGGGGGAAGGGAAAGTCACCCCTGCCACTGCCCAGATGGCAGCACAGCTAATTGCAGTCTGATGGGATATTACTTCAAGGACTTGAGAGGCAAAGACAAAGAGAAATGGCTAGCTAATTTAAGAAAAGCAGCATAATTTTTAATGTCTTCACATTGCCAGTGTAGAAGTTGAGCATCTCTTTCCTCAAATTAAGGAAGAAAACATTTTAAATTACCCTTAAATTGTGCCTAATAGCCAATACAGATGGTATGAGATGTATCATGCTTATATTGAGTCATATTCTAAGTGAGCCTTAAGTCCCATTACAAGGGCAAGTTACTTCACTGATATTTTACTGATTTTTTAATGCAGGCACCTCTGATGGTTTATTACAGATGCTCAGTGCCTACAAATCCTTTGACCAAATATGGAAACATGTAAACAGGTTTTCCATTAAAAAAAAAGTGATTATTTCTCACTGCAGGCTGACATTGTATTAATACATAGTCAGATAAAAAAAATATTAATTTTATAAGATACACTGCTGAACTTACATGTTGCTAATTATGTTACCCTGCAGCTCTTCAATATGGGATTGACACTGTTAGCAATTGACCAAAGTGTTCAGAGTTTGCAAGGTCCAAGCTCTGAGGATTGTCATGCCTGCTCAGTCTGAACTTTTATTGACCTGCCAGCAGCTTTACTTTAATGAGGTTTAGCTGTAACAACATATTTCCTAATTGCAGATTGTCTACAGCTAATTTGTTTTCCTTTGCTGTGATGACTCTAACGATGATGTCACGTATGGATTCACAGGTTGGTGAGACAGGAGCTGCAGAAGTGGAGACACCAAACACAGCAGACTGGTTGGAAGGGGAAGAGGCTGGCCCTAGAGGCTGCAAGGCCATAAACTGCTCAGCCATGGTCAGTCAAAGAAATGCACACCTGGGTGACAGCAGAACAAAGAAAAAGTATCCAGCATAGAACAAAGATACCACAGGCAGGAAGCTGAGACATAACATGGAGCAGCAGATCAAAGAAGAAAGAATGAGGTGTGACAGCATGATAGCAAACATAGAAGGAGGCCAAGTGAGGTGAAACCATCAGCATGACCACAGTGTTCCTATGAGTGAAACACTCCAAATGCTCAGAGCTTGCCATGAGACCTCCCACTGCCAGAACAGTGAAAGGGGGATCACAACCCTGGGAAAAAGTGATAGAAACTAGGATTGGCATACCACTTCCAAGTCTATTCCCCTTCTTTCTTTTTTCTCAACAATTAGATTTGGATGAAAAAAATGTCACACTTTTTCAATTTTGATTATATGAACAATAAACTTTTCTCTTTATATACATAAAGCATCCTTATTCTGAAACCACAAATAAGGTGTGAATGTAACTGTAGGTACTGACTTTCAAAAATTTCCTCTTCTCATTTCTTTCCCCTTCATACGTATTAAATTTGGCCATAAATAGGATGTATGATATTATATTCCATTCATCCTTATTCAGCATGACTATCTGGTCTGTAATATTTCTCTGTGATTGAAATTGATTAGCACTGCCTCTTCCAAAGCCCAGCAACAGCCTGTAAATAATAAAAAGCATAGGAGTCATTTAACATACACCCTGCATTAGCACTGACACCTTTGGCACTATCAGCCCCTTTTGTGAGCTGCTACACAAATACGAGAGAACACTGTCCTAGATCTCAGCTCACAGTCACTGTAAAGAAACATGCCTCCTATGTAATAACACTATTTCACCAAAAAAGTCAAGCTTATGTCTGGCCCCAGGTTATTATTGCAATAGTATAACTTCTGGCCTTAAGGACAGTGTTAGTCTGTCCTTCCCCAATGCTTCTCATCTCAGCTGCTGCAATGATTCCCACTGGCTGATCCAGCCATGGAGCTATGACGTGGGCCACATCTCTGTTACTGGGATACAAATATCTCTTTTTTCTTTTTCTAAATATAGCTGCAGCTACAAATGGCCAGCCATTAGTGAATTGAATATTCAACAATTCCAATTAAATTGATTGTAGCTATACTTCAGTTTTTACTGAGCCTGTCTGTGGTGTCAAAAACACAATATGGATTGCATGCCTCTTCCAAAGATTGAGCCATATTTCCAAATCCCAAAAGTGTATGTGTTTGCCATTAAAAATAATAAATAAAGCTAAAAAAGTCACTACATGCTTAGAACCATCATAAGATTAGAACCTATGATCCTACAAAAGAGCAATTCTTTAAACAGTCTGCTGTGATCCTTAAAATTATAGGAAGTTTGAAAGGGTCTATTGATTCTATGGCAGAACAATGGATGTCCTGTACTTAACTCCTTAATTGATTTTAATGATCCTGATGGATACCAGCCAAAGAGTTGGAACAAGTTGTAAGGTCAAACCAAATTATTCCTTTTGAACATTTCCGCAATCAAATCGTCTTATGTTATAAATTAATTTGAAAAGGAAAATGGTCAATTATAGCACTTCATAATTAGAAACCCACATGCAGAAAAGCTAATGAGATGTATCTGAGATTTTCCATGCTCCATGGAGGCTTGCAGTAGAAGAAACTGAATAATCTGTTTTGTGCCATATTGCACGCAGAATTTCACTTGGTATGGAAAGAAAATACACTCAGGTCCATTACAAGGAGGAATTTTTTTGGTCAGAGTATAATTAAATGTTTACTGCACAACAGTTTTAGGGAAAAAATCCCAACTTTATACTTCAATTTTAATATTCAAGAGTATGGAATATTAATTGTCCCTTCCTAGTCCCTCCTTATAGTACTTTTATCAATAATTAAAATATTTATAGTGAAATGCAAACACTGAAGTTAAATCAACAGGAATCTCTGTGCCCATAGCAAACCTTCATGAGTCACCTTGGTTCAGGCTGATTTTACAACATGCAGAGACTTTGCAAGCAAGCTGGGCACAGCACAGAGTGCACAGCAGTTATTTACTGGGGATAGTGCATGCAATAGACGGCCAAGAGCAACACAGTTGCAGACTAAATATGTTCCTCTGGCTTGAAAAAACACTTCTGCAGGCAGAATCATCTTGTTAGGGATGATTTGGAAAGCCTTTGCCTGCAGAGAAGGCTGAGCCTTGGTCTTACTAGGTTCTTTACTTCTTCCTATCAGGTATTTTGTGTCCTAGAGCTGGCAGATGCTCTACAGCATCTGTGGCTGTGGGACATCTTGTCTCTCACCTGCCATTTGGTGGCTCCAGCCCCAGCACCTTCTCCACCAGTGCAGCCACACTGAGCCCAGGTCGTGCACCAGGACTGCACGGACACCAGGCTTTGAGTTGGGACGGCTGCACCCATCAACACACATCTAATGAATGGTTTGTTCATTTGCTTATTCGACCTGCCTTCAAAAGAATGGAGGCCAAATTAAGTTTTAGGATTGATCCATTCCTAGAGGAAATTCAAATTGGTTTTGCTCCTCCTAGATGGAGGGAACACCTCAGGAGGAAGCATAGTTGATCAGGGAAGTATCTGTACATCTTGCCAGTCCATACTTGATCTTTGTCACAGGCAGGGTCCCTTAAAGAAGCACAAGTAGATCACTGTCTGTTGTCATTGGGAACTGCCTTTTGGGGGTGGAGGAAAAGAGCAGCATCCTCTGTAACATAGCAACCTTCGAATCATTTCAGTGAGTTCCTGTTGCTGGTGACCCCTTGACCTTTAAAATTCTGTGAGAAGAGATCTTGTCATAGCCACCTTTATTTATGTGGCAAGATACAGGGGAAGAAAAGCACCAGTAGCCAAGCTGACATAACTCTAAAGGTTTGCTGGTGCCACAACAATCTCTATCAGCTCAAAGCCCTAAGTCTAACTGAGTATTTTAAAAAAGTTTTGTTAAAGTTAGATGAAATGAATTGGCTGCATGACCTTGCTAACAAGAACAAAACTGGTTTGTTTTCTAGACGGAAGTGCTTGTACTTCAGCAACAAATCTTGACCTTTTTCAGCAGTTCATTTTCTTTGGTTTAACAATTTCAGAGCTATTATTTTCACTTGCAACTGCTTATGGAAAGCTTTGAGGCTGTAAAAAAGTTAGCAAACTCATATTCTTATCTTTCTCCAAAGTCCTGCTTAAAACAAACCACCAGAGTCCTGTGAGCTGGCAATCCTTTGCAAATGAGGCACTGGATTCTGCATGTTAGAAAACACTTTTCTAGCAAATGATCAAGGACCAGAAAGCAACAAAATACAACAGATTTTTTTTAAATTTTTTTTTTTTTTTTTAATTAGGAAGTGTATGTAGCGGTCATGGAAAAGAGCTTGCAGTAAAAACAAAATCAGGAGACACTGGTATTTCATTTATGTAAGATATGATAGATGTTGATATATTTTTAATGAGATGAATATTTCAAGATCATGAAGTATATGCAAGTAAGGACCAAGTGAAAAGGCTGGTTGACCAAGCTATGGCAAATAGCTAACATAAAGCTGCACAGTCCCAATTAAAAAATAATGATGAGACTTTTTGTGTCTCAAAAGAGATTTTAAGGGTTCCAATTAATTTGATTGTGAAAATATTATAAATCACTCAGTATGATATAGAGGCACTTCATGTAGACTCATAAAGTTTAGTTTTTAGGTAAAGGTAAAATTGAGAAGCTCTGTTAAGGAAGGTCACTTTGGTGTCAGTGAAGGCCTTTTACTCATTGGCATTTGATAATTGCATTATTTTTAATTGCAGAAGGTATACTTTAACATCTGCCTTTTCTGTGAGAAGTCACATTTATATTTTATGTCTTCCCACTCAGTCAGTTGTGGGTTTCCTTTATGCTGCCCTGACTGGTCAAACAGCCACACTGCTGGCACAGACCCTGCCCACCAGGGCTCCACTCACACTGCAGCACCAAGGTCTCATGGCAGATAACAGCGTGGTGGAAACTTAGAGGCATTTTACTTCCCTTAAGTGTGTGAAAACAAAGCTTAAAAAACAAAGTTTTTAAGTTGTGAGATTCATACAGATTTCTGCAAACTATGGCACAGAATTCTTTCTTCCAGAGTGTAGTGTTTGTACAGTTTTTGCACGGGAAAAAGTTAAATAGAATCTTTCATGGCAGAACAAATAACAATTCTCCCTCTACTATCATTTTGGAAAATAGAAAATAATATTATTTGAAGTTCATCCCATATACATACTACACTTGAAACAGTGCTACAGTATGTGAAAATCAATGCAAATACTTAAGGTTCTGGTGAAATTAAATGCTCTTAGGAACTGAGTGTCATAGTGAGAAAAACCTAAGAACCACAAGGGTTGCATGCTCTACATGGTTGGGTACTACCTGATGGTCTCCAGAAGTGCCATAACCACAGCTGGGTGTGAAAATGAACATTAGCTCTTTGATCTTATGAAGATAAGACTCTGGAGTCTTGCAGAAAGGTAAAGACTGCCTTCACAGCATGAAGAGCACATCAGGTTGATCTGAGAATGATAAGAAATTTTGAAGCAAACCGTTCAGGTGTGGTGAGCTTTCAAAAATTTTGGGTAGTTTTTCCCTAATTACTATCTTTATTTTACTTTATAACAAGTACTTTTATAGGAAATGCTGTATTTTTGAAAACTTCCATTACTCTTAGTGAGATAAGGGAAGTTTTAAGCACTCAAACAAATAATTTTGATGGGTCACAGAAGTTGTTCTTTCCAACAGTGCTGTACTAGAAATGTTGGAGTTGGAGATTACAAAAAAAAGAGAAAAGTTTAAAAATAGATAGAGAGCATAAAATGAGAACATGATTTGGTGAATATCCCTTGTTTCCATTCATATCTCAGACACAGGATCTACTGCTAATTATTGAAAAAAAAGAGTAATTGAAGTTAGAAGAGACCTATGGAACTTGTCTGATCCAACTTCAGTGATGCTAAACTAAAAACTATCAGGAGCAGGTCATATCTTTTCCTGGCTGAGCTGACAATCTCTCCAAAGTGGGAGGTTCCACAAAAACATCTGGAATACTGGGAATATTTTTTTGTTAAAACTATTTAAAGTGTTCACTGATGAAATAGGTGCCTGTTACCTCTAAGAATTTCAGGGTGGAGCTTCTGTCAATGTCTCTTTGCACTCTCTAAAACTACACATTAAGTAGTAGAGGAAAGCAAAAAGACCCCTTCCTCTCCCATCCCTTTTCCACGTTTGCCAAACCACCCTCTCTCAGACTCTTCTCAAAAAAACACTTGCTTCAAAATCTATAAAAGGAGATTGGGAAATGCCACAGGCAGTGTATGCAGACTGTGTATCAGACTCTTAATTGGGTTAGGAAAACCAGGCAGACTTCTAACATTTTTTTCCCCTACCTTTCAATAACTTTTGGGCTTCTTTGTTATACACATAACTTCTTCAGCATACTTTCAGAAAAAAAATATATAAAAAAATCAGGAAATAGAGTGAATGAAGAAAGTACACTCCAACAAAGAAAAGGGGGAGGCAAGAGACTGTAGCAGAGCTTCTATAGAGATTTGCTGGAGGCTAGCACCAATTCTAATCCAAATACTACGTCTGGCCTAGGGTAGAGTTCACAAATAATTTTGTTTGAATCTTTACTTAACGCTTTTCTTATTTTTAACCAAGTCTCTCCAGACAGAAAGAAGCAAAGACTATTTTCCAGGAAAGTTTTCCAAGCAGCAATTTAGTTCTGAACAAATTCTTTTTTAAAAACTGTTTTTCCAAAGGACCAGAGGCAAGATGAGGGTACAAAATGAATAACCTGATTAGCAAGCTGAATACAGCTAGTCTGGTATCTGAAATTATGTACATTGCTTGCTGGATGAGAGATTCACTTCAAAGCCTCTATTGCTGCTTAGTGTGGAATTCATGAACTGTCTTGTGGAAAGGAGATGGATCCAGAACCTCCTCCCAGGTAGAAATCATGTTGCCACAGATCAGCAGTTTCACCACTTGAAGTAAATTGCCCTTAAAAAATCCTCTTGGAAGGACAGCTGCCTGTGACTGAAACAAACAAGAAAACCATGAAATGGTTGGACCTGGGAATGTGAGGCTTGTAAAGTGAAATCTGTCCCCAGATAGCACTGTTATGCAAGCTCTTTGTAAGGGCATGTAAGTACACACAGGAGTGTGATCAGATACCAAGTTAGGGAGTGGGAATTAGGTTATGGGCTGGAAGGTGCAGAGTTGTACCAAGATTCACCATTCTGTGGCTGACCAAATGGGTTTTGTCGGGAATGTAAAGTCCTTTAGGCTAAAACAATCTCAGAAGCTGCATACATGGTTCAGAGACAGTTTTGAAGCCTGCAAAGTGCACAGTGCTTAATTGCAATGAAGTAACAAGGCAGTAGCTTGGCTAAGATTTCACCCAGTTTCCTTGAGTTCACAAAGTAAAGGTTAGGTGACCCTTGGCATGGGGATCACATGTGGGGACATCCTCCAGCAGGTCCCAGCTCTGAACTTTCACTTTCTGACCAGCACTGCAAAGCCTTTGCTTCTGCCACCTTACCACTTAATAGTAGAACAGGTTGAAAACTTCACATCCTAAAGGGACTAAGTCTTAGGCCTAGAGTTTGGGAGACATTTAATGGCCTTGATCTTTAAGGGGTATTTACATTGAAGCTTGATTATATAACTGCATGCACATGTATGTCAGTTAAACTGCAAACATCACTGACATCTGAAATCCAAGATGGGGCATGAAATCTTCCTGTTCTGAACAACTGTGGATTTAGAGTAGAAATGGTCACCTATAAATAAACTGTATGAAATAGACTGGAATTAGTCAGGCAGATTAACTTCAGTTCCCTAGGTACATAGCCTGGGGAAGTCATATGGAGTATGGCAACATTAATTGGTTTATGCTGTAAATTATTCCCAGCCTTAAAGGCTTTAGGCTTTACTACTATTCATTAGCTGGGTTTATTTTCATTATTCTGGTGGGGCCCACAAGGTGGTTATCATCTTGACTGCCTCATGCAGGAGAGTTTCCATGCCAGGCCTGAGTACAGCTGCACTTTCTACTCTGTTTCATGGCCAGAAAAATATTAAGGGCACACCACGGATCAGTTCATGGCAGAGCAATAAATATGCAGATTTAAGTGATACCATCAAGCTGTAGATGGCTCTTCTTGTTCCACCTGGTGTGAAAAACCCAGTAATGGTAGAGAATATGTCATCACTTTTCTCTTCCCTTATCTATATACTGCAAGTGGTGTCTCCTCATTTCCTCTACTGTGTTGAGCCTTGCCTTGGAGCTCAGATTCAGCTGGTGCAGGCTCTCAATTTCTAGTGACTCCCTGTGCTTTAACCTGCCTACAAAAGCAGAGGGAATAAAGCTATAAAACAATGTACATCAATGTACGTATGCAAGAAGTTGGTATTTAGAGAAAAAGAAAATGTGGGTTTTTTTCTTTTAAAAAAAAGCAGCATTCTTTATACCCAGTTTCTGTTCATCGGGAGCAACTCAATATTAATCATGTTGCACATGAACAGCTAGCTTGGTATTTAAAAAGCCATAAACAGCAAGTTATTAACATTTTTTAAAGTATTTTGCAGTGAAGCATGTTTTATTGTTATATGAAATACTAACTAATTAAACATAGACATTGCAGCTATAAAGTATTTGAAATAGACAAGCTTTATGAAAATATAGTTTGTTTGTTCTCACTATCAATACATATTGCCTTAAAGAGGAAAATATACATCTTCCAAAAGAGTACATAATGAAAAATATAATAAAATATTATAATCAATCTGTGGAGAGAGATTACAATGATAAGTACTTCTTGCAATTATAGCAAATCCAATATTATTGCAAAAAGATGAATAATAACTCCTCAGTAATATTTATAAATTAATTTAAATTGTGAATTTTTATTGTGTTTTCTTGGCAAGGTTTTGGTGGTGGAGATTCTACAGGTGTGGCTTCTCTGAGAAGATCTGAAGAGCTTCCACTGTGTCCCATGGGGACAGTGTCAGCTGGCTCCAACCCCAATCAGCAATGGTGGTAGGAGGCTTAAGAAGGGGACAAAATTTGCTGCACAACTGCAGCTGATGAAGAGAAGAGTTAGAATATGTGAGAGAAGTATCTCTACAGACAGCTGTGCCAATGGTTCTCCAGGTGCCAGAGCAAGGATCCCAGGCAATCTGTGATGAAGACCACAGTGGTGAAGACTGTGGTGAGTCAAGTATGTCCTTGCAGCCCATGGAGGTCCCCAGTGGTGCAGGGAACCACCTGCAGCCCATGGAGGTCCCCAGTGGAGCAGAGAACCACCTGCAGCCCATGGAGGTCCCCAGTGGAGCAGGGAACCACCTGCAGCCCATGGAGGTCCCCAGTGGAGCAGAGAACCACCTGCAGCCCGTGGAGGTCCCCAGTGGAGCAGGGAACCACCTGCAGCCCGTGGAGGTCCCCAGTGGAGCAGAGAACCACCTGCAGCCCGTGGAGGTCCCCAGTGGAGCAGGGAACCACCTGCAGCCCGTGGAGGACCCATGCCAGGACAAGTGAATGCTCAGGGACTGTGACCCTGCAGGAAGCTTTGCTGGATCAGGCTGCTGGCAGAGCTGTGAAGAGAGGACATCACTCTGGAGCAGGTGTGCTGGCAGGGATTGTCACCCCGTGGGGACCCACGCTAGGGCAGCCTGCTCCTGAAGGACTACATCCACAATGGAGCAATTAGTGAAGAACTTCACCCATGGGAAGGACCCACCCTGGAGAAGCTGGTAGAGGACTATGTCCTATGGAAGGAGCCCCATGCTTGAGCAGGAGAAGAGTTTGAGGAGCCCTCCCCCTGTGGAGGAAGCAGTGGCAGAGAAAATGTGAGATGAACAGACTGCAGCCTCCGTTTCCCATCCGCCTGTGCTGCCGTGGTAAGGAGGTGCAAAATTCAGACAGCAAGGCCAGGAAGAGGGCTGTGTGCAGGGAGAGTGATTTTAAGATTTAGGTTTATTCCTCATTATCCTACTCTGAATTGATTGGTAATAAATAAATAAACCAATCTCCTCAAGTTATGTCCATGACAGTAATTGGTAAGTGATCTCTTCCTGCCTATATCTTAACCCATGAGTCTTTTCTTTTATTTTCTTTCTCCTGCACAGTTGAGGAGGAGAGTGACAGAGTGGCATTGCTGGGCATCCAGTCAGGGTCACCCCAACAAAGACTTAAAAATATAAAAAGCCAAGGACAGAACAAAAAATTGGGGAGATTTGAAATACAGCCAAATATGTCTTGATAAGTTTTGAAGAATAATATTTTATTATGGAACAAAATATCAAAAGAGATTTTAGTGAAAGATGAATTGAAAAGTTAAGCAAAAATATAACTATTATTCTGTGATAATACAAGAGAGTATTACGTGCAAATTGCCATTGAGGGCACATTTTTGCTGCAAACTGGTTGGAGGACATATATAATTTCAGTTTCTTGCAGAAAATTATGTTATAAATCAGCTTGGTAAACAGGTAGATACTGTTTTCTGTTCTGGACATAACAGATAAAAAACCCCAAAGTCATGACTTCTGGTATTCCAGACAGAGCTCAGAGTAAAACAGCCGTAGGGGTTTTTTTGAGGTTAGAAACTGAGAGCTGCATTTTGTGCAATTTGAAATAGTTACACAGAATTAAATGCATGAGAAGGAATCAGCAGTGGACATCTCGACAAAGTGCACCTTTAGAACTGAGGAAAGCCTCCTGACAGTAGAAATTTACTTGATACAAAACCTCCTTAAATAGGCTTGAAAGCAAAGCAGATTAAGATATTACACATTTTACACTAAAACATTTCCAGTTGTGACTAATCTCAGCTGAATCTGGATAGGTAAAGGTTGAAACAAGGGCAATTTTTGTCTTGTTTTTAAGAGTGTAAAACTTAGAGCATTAAGCTAGACCTAGTATTTTGTGAGCTCATTTTTTATACAAGTTTTTCCCAAGCAATATTTAATTGTCTTTTGCTCTTTAGCATTTGGTTGTATTCAACTTGTGCTGCTGTTCTTCCACTGAGAATTCCATTAAAAAAACTGTATTATTTTTCTCTGTTTGTCTTTTGGTATGAGACTGCACTTCTTAGGGCTGCTTCCTAAATATAATTGTCTAAACCTTTTCCTGTCCTTTGCTGGGAACATCAATGGAATGATTTCAAGGGTTTTTTCTGTCTCCACTTTCTGAGTAAAATTTTACAATTTCCAGTATTAACAGACTGAACATCTTGCTGATTTGGATCACTGATGCTTCTGTTATATACAATAGTAGGTATTTGACAAAGTAAATGCAAAATTAAGCAAATATTAGTAAATGCAAAATTCAGAAAAGAAATATGCTACTGAATTGTCAACTCTTATGGACAGCAGGTCTGTGATAATGCCTGATCAACCTCTTGGAACAACTTAACATTTGTTCTCATAACTGGCAAGATCATATTTATAAGAATAAGTTATCCTGGGGCTCACATAACAAAGAGATGCAATCAGAGACATGCATCTCTGCAGTAAGGCACCCTGTACAAGCCAAGCCAACAGCTAGACACAGCCAGCACCCATCGAGCCCTCTGATGCCTTTCTACAAGCAGCAAAACACTGGTGAGATTATTTTGGGTATCAACTGGGTACCAGAATGATCATGCCCCAAACAACTGTGCTTGAAGTACTAGACAGGAGGTGCTGATATGTAGCCAAGAAGAGTGAAACAAATGTTGACTTTTTTAAAATGTCAATAATAAGCTTTCTCCAATTTCAAGAACAAAAATTTCACCTCTTGCTCATTCATAGCTCCGGCGAGAACATCTTGTTCAAAATTTAAGTAATGACGTCTCCGAGTTCCAAGTCACAATCATAAACAAATACAATAACAATTTCTAATCTTTGTATATTTGCTTTATAAATGCCAAGAGCCAAATGTTTAATATAATCTAATTAGATCTGGTATAGTAAAAAAAAATAAAATAAAAATTAATTAAAATTAGGGCATTTCCAGCACTGTTATCTTTATTAAAAAGAACCTACTATTATATGAATATTTTTAAAAAATGTAAACTTATGAGTAACATACAGAACTCAGACAATAGGAACGAATAGGTTATATATTGTCCTAAAGACTTAAGAATAATAGAGTATAATGTGTTTTAAAGATAATAATCTCTAAAAATAAGATTGATATGCAGTGTCCAGAAACTTCACACAAGCTTATTATAAGGCTCAAACTGTAATCTCAATCATATTTAAACTGGATTTTTTGCTTCAATGATGACTGATAAAAATACAATTCTTTGTTCTTACCCCCTTTCTACAGAAAACACTTTCAGAATAGCAATAATATGTGGAACTTCAATTTGCCATAAATGTCTTTGTCTCTTGATTTTTACAGTTTGAAAACAAAAGAGAGTTTAAAAATTAGTCCTTTCTGTGTGCTCATTTCAAAATGATGAATGAGTTCCAACTGGCAGAAAACTTGTTATAACAAGTTTTGTGATCAAGATTGATTTAAGTTATGGTATCTGCAACTGTCGTTTTATTTGCTTCCTAAAGTAAGTTCTGAGCTTTTATCTGTTGTGTATCAATCTTCACAACCAATCAATTTAGCCATCTCACATAGTTTGACAGCCCTTCTGAGGCAGAAAATAGATACAGGATTTTTTATTTTAGAATCAAGGTATCGTAGAATTGTTTGAGTTGGAAGGGACCTTAAAGATCATCCAGTTCCAACAACCTGCCTTGGGCAGAGGTACCTCTCACTAGTAAAGATTGCAGTAAGGATTTTCTTCATAATACCTATTATAAACTTACTGTCTTTCAGCTTGAAGCCATTCCTCCTTGTCCTGTCTTGCCCTTGTCAAGAGTCCCTCTCCATCTTTCTTGTAAACTTCCCTCAGGGGAAGGAAGTCCACAAGTGGGTCATCCCAAAGCCTTCTCTTCTCCAGGCTGAGCAAGGCATTAAATGAATTCTCTTATCCTTTTCTAAGAGGTGCTCCAGCCTCTCCTATGATGGAGAAACTTCTTTAGGTGGGAATTCAATCATATAAAGGCAAAATTTTTGATATACCTTGTAAGAAAAAGACTACAAAATACAGACTGTGGTGCTACCACAAGACCCAGGAGAAGTCATAGTGTTTTCACAGTTCCAGAGTGTTCTGTATTGTCAGAGATACATTAACCATGAAGGCACACCTGTAAAAGTAAAGAGTAACACCTAATAAGCCTGCAGTTGAGCCCTATGGGCAATTAAACAAACAGTATGTCTGTGGTATCATAGAATAGACCTTTTGTAGGGATTTAATATTTCTTCTAGTGCCAGACTCACAGCCATTGTGTTTCCAGTAAATTCCTCCTGACATTCACAAACCTGAGACAATTTAATTCAAAAACAGAATGTTTCAGTTGCCAAAGGGAAAACCAACTAGTGAGCTTTCCCTTTTTCAGATATCTCAAGTACTTTTTCTCCATCTCAAAGTCTGACTATGTTTATAATTTTACACATCTTTGTGACTGGCAGGACTAAAGTTATTTTTTATTATAATGACGTTAAGTTATCTGTAGAGTTAGGGTGGCTATTATGATAAAACAGTGCATTATTTTCATAATTAAAAACAAAATAGAATTCATCTGAATGGTAACATTTCCTCTATTCTATCATGCTTACCAGTGCTGCACACACTGATAAAGGGCCTGATACTCCAAGACACCCAAACTCTTTGAGTGGCACTTAATTTTAAGCATGGGTAGCTCTCTGTAAATCAGCTACTTACAGGATTGCTCTTCAGTTGATTTCATCTGATGTTACTATGGAGAAAGTTTCTGTATTTTATCTAGTCCCCTCAAGACTGTTAAAGGAAGGATACCTGAAAAGACCTCACATTTCATATCTGGTTCTTTGCTAGGAAAACACCACTCAGTGGAAGAGATTATATGGATAAGAGATTATATGGATAAGAGCATCCCAGGACAGATTTGCACTTTGTACTTTCAGTGTTCCCTGAAGACAAATGCAAGAAGACAAACAAGGATGCAGCACTTGCTTCCTTGAGTCTGTAGCTGTGACTCTGGACACAGTGAGTGCTCAGGTTTGCCTAGGCACTGGAGCTATTATGGACTTGCAGCCAGAAACCTTGAGAGTCAACAGACAGAGCTCACCCCAAGACTGACCAGAGATGAGGTAAAGTCCCTTCTGGGTCAGCAGCCTGTGGCACAGACATCCTTACCAGCTGCCTGCCTTCTACCAGCTCGTCCCTTATTCACCCTGTGAGCCTCTGACAACCCTGAGACACGGTGCAGTTGTCATCTGAGAGAAACAGCCCATGTCAGAGGTCCCCAGCAAGGCCAGCAAATAATGCCAGGAGGTCAAATCTCTGTTTTCTTCAGTTCCCTCAGGGGAATGGGAGCACTTCTGTTTTGTAAATATTGAGTTTTTAGGGTCCTCTTTTTCCCTTTGCTCATGATACCCACATTAAAAGGCTTTTCCTCACTGTTGCAATCCTTGGACAATGAAGTTATCAGTGAGGGGTCATTGACTAAGAAGAGCTTTAAAAGAGTAACTTGTGCTCAGTGAGGCTATCTCAGTAGTTAGTCACTTTTAATTATCCTTAATTGCTCAGCATTGCTCATGGAAGAAGTCACAGAGGGACAAATGGCAACTTTTGTGACTGTGACAGGAGAGCATGCTGTGATCAGTAGGGGCATAGGACAGAAACCTGTTGGAAGACATGAGAGGTACAGTGAGCAGCAGAAGAATTATCCAGGTAAAACAAGAAGTTGTAACATATCCATTCTACAAGCTTATAATGGTATTTGTTTATTCTGTAATATCATCTCTAAGGACAGTAATTTAGGGAAATAAGGTATTGTCACTTCCTGAATGTGAAGCATTACCAATGTCAGTTTACACAAATACACATTTCTGAGATTTCAATGTAATAAACAGGGCACAGAAAGCCTTATGCAGCATGCAAATAAGGCCTCTTTAATTTCCTTTAAACACTCTGAATTTTTGACAAAAGATAAACAAATAGTGGCTAAATATTACTACTGGTGTATGAGATTCTCTTGTTTTATATCAGTGTATCATACAGTTATTATTCTGACAAAATTCCTCTTTGGAAACAATTAATATCTTACATAAAGAAGGGGAAAGTGCACTTCCTATAGAGGTAATTGCTTTATATAACTTGCTGCTAATTAAATATTTACTTTGCTTTCTGAAAACCCACTTCATTGTAACTTTGAAAAATAAAAGCCAAAACCAGTTTTTCTGGTTGAAGAATTTTGTTTCCTGGGTAAATAAAATTAAATTATGCCAATAAAATTGACACTGCAATTTGCCAGGGAGAACTATGTAGTCAACTGTAACAGAGCAGAAAAGTATTGCTCTGGGAAAGGATAATTTTTATCAGAGGGTGATCAGGGATGGAAAAACACTAGGTTAGCTGATGAAACATGTGGATGATCATAATATACAAGCTGAGGCCTGTACCAGGCTGATTTAGCCCTTTATTTATTCATTTATATTTATTATGTGCGAATTTGTGATGCTGCAGAGCCGAAGAACCCCCAAAAGTCTGCCAGAATTACCTGTGAGAGAAGTGAAACTCAAAGTGAAAGTAATATATCACCACTCTGTTTTCTGGTTTTTAGGAGGATAACACTATAGCTGTATTAAAATTTTATATGTCCAGAACACGTGGATTGGCACTGAGACTGACAGGTGTGGAGCAGCCCATGTCATTGCCATGAAATGCCCTTTTCCTACAGAACAGGGCAGTGCCTTCAGCCTCTGTCCTTGGAGCAGGCTGACATCCAGATTTCTCCAGGGACAGACAGGAGGACAGTTTGACAATAGAGATTATTGATTTTTACTGTCCAAGAAATGTTTACTGGCAATACTAATGGAGTATCAATGAGGTAATGTAATATAAAGAATTACTGGACAAATTATTTATATAACATTAATTTTCAAAGCACTTAAAACTGATAGAGAAAACAGGGATAGTTCATTAAAGGTTCCACTGCTTTAAAGTGTATCAAATTTTGTAAACTGAGATTTTTCAAAGTCCCTTCTTGCTGGTTCCTCACAAATCTGAGATTTTCTTTACACTTTATTTGCCAGACCCCTTTGCATCAGCTACTATTTTTTCATTTGTTTTAATTTTCACATTTCTGGTGATCCCTCAACAGCATAGGAGAAAAAAGCCAGTGCAGGCAAAGCTAGAGAAAGCAGTATGGAAACAGCACATTTACCTTCATAGATCAGATAAACAAAAATGGGCCTAACTTAAAGTTTTATTCCTATTCTTTTTTCGAGGATATCTTTAGGCATTTTAAAATGTGAAAATTTAGGGCCAAATGCAGTCAAGAACTCTTCATGTGGATATAGTCCTGGTATATCCCTCCTTTCCTCCTGTCTCAAGAGACAAGAAGTAAAAAGCACATTATTTATCTTTTTAGATCTGAAACTGTTTCCCTGTCTACTGCTTAACTGTTTTTGATTTTCCTGTGTGTTTTTTGACAAAACCAAATCATTGATGGGACATGAGAATTCTCATCTGTGATGGATCTCATGAAGATTTGTTGGTCTGGTAGAAGTTACTGCTGTATTTACCATGTAAATGATAAAACCACACTAAATTCTTAGTAGAAAAAAGCTTTAATAATTGCCATTAGCTTGCAACAGTGGATAAATGAGTAATAATGTCTGCAAATAGAGAAACCTGCTTAGCAACTTCAGCTTGGTTTTCAGTACTCTTTTGTTGTTATTCATACAAGACAAACACAATTTTGGACAGTCTTCTGGACAGGAACAACGTGAAGCCAAAGCTTTTGTAATGGCTTGGAGCAAATATTAAGGAGACAAAAGCATGAGGGAAAACTTGAGGGTGAAATTTAACTGAGTCAAAAGATCACCTTCAGCTTTTATTTTTTAAAATAAGCATGTTGTATCCATTTGTTTAGACCAGCTTGACATAAAACACCACAAATGCTTATGCTAATAGATTAATTCAAGACAAGATGACTTCTGTAACTTTCCCAATGACTTTCAGGGCTGAGCACACTATGAGATAATTGAAAAGCAATACTTGAGTTGGTAGTATATGAGCATAATCAACAGCTCTTGTGAAAATGTTATTTTCATCAGCAGGCTTTGTGGGAGGTTTTATGACAGAGTAAACCATTAGAATTATCTGAAACTCACATTTGCTGATCAGCATGCAGCTTCTCCTTAGATTCCATAAGGCTGGTTTGCTTGGGGGACAACCTTAGCATAAAAGGACATGGCAGCATGTCCTCAGGGGAGCAGGTCCCAATTACTGAAGTGAGCACAGTTTGTATCCCATTTCATGAAACAAAGTTGATTATGTATTTTATGTGAAGCCCAGTGGTTTTGGCAAAAACTCTGTTGTTGTGTGTTTTCAGGTTACTTTATTCACAAATTCTTGGACTTTGTATAGATAGAAAAGTCTTCCACGCTCATTATATTTTTCTAAAGAGGAAATATCTGTTTGCAGAACTGTGATATATAATATAACTTTCTACACTACTTTTTTTTAATTCATCATGAGAAATGTAAGTCACAAAACATCACAACTTCATTCCATTTACAATATAATTTTCTTCAGATTTGAGCTTATTTAATATCTTCCATAGTTACAGGAAAACTGGTGCTCAGTAAAGCACATTTTAGAGTGAAGAAAAACCCCAGAAACCCATTCCAGAAGTTATGTAGCATTTTTAAGTGATATATGATAATGTCTTTTGTCTCATAGAGCTGGCATACAGCTTTAGCACACAAGATGCCTGTTGAATGTTCTGGTTGCTTTAGTCTGCTGGTTTCTGAACAAATTCATACAAGATTCAGCAGCCGTGCAGGTAAATTGTTATAATCTGTCTTTCTGGTTTTGAGGGGTCCTA
The DNA here is from genome assembly GCF_029582105.1 of Oenanthe melanoleuca. NCBI lineage: Eukaryota > Metazoa > Chordata > Aves > Passeriformes > Muscicapidae > Oenanthe > Oenanthe melanoleuca. Next base: position 65,363,312 of record NC_079336.1, read on the forward strand.
AAGGATGTGAAAGCCATAAGCCATCTAGTTCACCTTTCATTCACTTGGGGAAAGATGATTTATAGGTGTGTGTGCAAATGACTTGTCTTCTGTCCCCTGGCTTCCACTAATACAGGGACTTTAAAAAATGACCAAATAATAAGCTAAGAAGAGGAGCTATGATGGCAGCACATTAATTCCAAGCTGACTGATTTTTTTTTTCAGAAAATAAAGGTAGTCTATGTTGCTGTATTTATTCATGACTTTCCAGAAAGCCAGTGATTGAAAAGCAAATTGACTGAGCTCCTCTAATAGACTGCAGCAGTTAGAGTAAGGGGAAATGGCAGACACGGGATTTTGAGAGCTCACAGGAAATTTCAAGTTCTAGTTACCCATCAGTAAGAGGCTGATATATCTGAGCTGTGCTTGCCCTGAACCGAGACATGTAGGTAGTACACCTCGCTGTAGTCAGAGTTTTATCAAGAGAGACCATCACTTCAGCAGCAAAGCTATCTCGTTTGGTAACAGGTCTGCAATCCCCTAAGGCAGCCAAATGATGATTTTGCCAAATAGCTTTCATGCAGGTTTTGCAAACTGTGAAAAAGACAGAACAGTAACTCCTCCAATAATTCTAGCAATTGAAGCTGAAAAGAGGCTGTTTAAGCAGGTAGATATAAGCCTTACTTTCAAAAGCCAAAATATCATCCTCGTATGATTTGCATGAGTTTTGTCTTTTAAGGGGAAGAGCAGTTCCAGCTCACTCAGCTTCACCATACAAGTAAAAGATGGGGTGATCTGTGAGCAATGCCTTCCTGAGGACATGCCCCCTTTCTAGCACTCTTCCAAAGAACATACTTAACTGTGATAGCAGCCTAAGGAGGAGGAGGTGGAGTTTGGGGCTAGTGGGTGCTGGCTCCCTAGATCCTGTGGAAAAATTTTTATGTATTGAGAGCACACTCAGAGATCATCAAAACAGAAGAAACAGATAAAATCTGTTTAGATAACACAATTTAAATCTGAAAATAAAATTGAAAGCAAACCTCAGAATTCAATATCTGAAGATCCTGGGAGAAAACCAAGAGTGACTTGATTGCAGTGCTGGTGTGGAAGAATAAAACAACATTGATACAGCTCATCCCTGACCTGGCAATTCTTCTGGGGGGAAAAAAAAGCCACCAACCAAGCAACCAACCAACCAACCAGAAACAAACCTCAAAAATATTCATTCCATTTGGGAGTATTTGATGAATGAAGTTAATCTTGTGTGCTCCTGTAGCTCCTGTCAGGATCATGCAGTGTTCTGTGCAAACAGAGGGAGAGACAGACTCTGCCTTCAGGGATTTGCCTGCTCTTTGAAGGTGAAGTGTGGAGATTTGGGTTAGTAAACAATAAAAGGAAGAGGAAATACTGAAGGATGATGGCAGCACTGAACTCATGTGCCAGCAAGGTAAAACTGGTTAATATCTACTATGAGAGAGATTTTACCTCTCCCATAGATTTGTAAAATCAGAAGGAACCATGATGGACACCTGTTTTGTCTTCCTTACTCACAAATGTCATTTCCCTCTGCTCCTGCACTGCAAGAAAATATTATTTCTTGCTGTATTAATCACTGCTGCAGTCGTTAACTTCTAGACTTGGATTAATTACTTTGCTCAATATTTCCTTGGAGGATTTCTGTCTAAATCTATTTTTAGACTAGGTATTTGAATTTTAACACTTGACTCTCATGTAGGGAATGTTTAAAACCTCATCCCATGTGAAACCCTGAAAGCATTTATTTCCCTAAGCTCTTGTAGATGCACTTGCTCCCAGTGGACACCAGAAGTTCAGCTGTGTTGAGCACTCATATTGGTTTGAACCTCTGTACAATCCAAAATTATTTCTTTACAAAGTGCATTCTACAAAAATATTTTTCAAATGGTGTCCATTGAAAAGTGAAGCCTACAATTTAGTTTTATTAAAGCAAGTTTCTATTTTTAGAGTATGCAAGAAATAGTCTAAGGGATTGAAATCTCTTTCAAGGAAATTCTGACAAACTTTTCAGATGCCCCTAATCTGACACATGTTGTGATGGAGAATAGGAAACTTTCCATTCAGTATTTTCAAAAGTTTCAAGTTACATGCAGTATTACATGCAGGAGTTATTGACTGAGAAGAAGAAAACTAGGAATATTACTGAGTTATGATGAAGAACAGTATCTCTTGGAAGTACATCTCTCAACATGAGATTTAAGTAAAAAGTGTAAAACTGTAAAAAGTGTGGATATATGAGTTGATGTTGTGCTTTATTGCCTTTGTGAAAAAATTTCAAGAGCATTGCTACCCCTTTTTGTTATTTTTCCCAACTGAGAAGGCAGAACATGAGTGAGCAGGTGCAGAGTTGGTAAAACACTCTTGAGGGAAACCACTGGTGTGTTTTCTGAGTTGAGATCCTAGAATTAATTTCTCTCCTTGGTCTGTACCAGATAAAATCCACTGATAAAAGTGTGCAAGTATTCCTCAGGCATTCCTTGGAAAAACAAAAGAAGAGTTTTTGTCCTACATCTATTGTCATATTTTTCCCAGAAATTCTTACTTCACGCTGCAGCAACTTAGAAGAAAGTGGCCTGACTGCTGAGTACACTGTGCACAATTATAATTGTGCTGTACACTGCTTTGCTCTTTTCAAAGCAAAGTTCTGGTGCTTGTTGTCTTAGTCCAGAAAAATGGAACTCCAAATCTCTTGCTGGTTTTGCTCTATGCAACTGCATTTTGTCTCAAAGCAATGTTCTGATGCAGCCCTTGGAGATATTTCAGGTGAGAGAGGATGTTAATCATTTACCCTTTTAAAGGCACCTGCTCTCAGGCTGAGGGGCCCTGGGGAAGCAGGGGCTGGTCCTCCCCAGCTGCACAGTGGATGAGCAGCCAGCCTGTACAAAATGCAGGCTCACACCATGTGGGCAGGTTTCTCACAGCAGGGTGCAAACCAGCACTGAAAGGCAGTGTCTGTAGGCTCTCCTCACAGGTGCAGTAATGATTGCTCTAGCAATATTATCCTTCACTGTGCAAAAGCCTTCTTTAACCTCTGCTTTCAAATGGTTTTAAGCTGCTGTCACATGTCAAGCACATAACAGCTAATACATTGTTATAAGCACACATGCTAAAGCCATTCAGCTCTGACAGCTTGAGCAATAAATGCTCTGCTTTGGAAGGGAGACTGATGCTGCTTACTGGTCCTTGCAGCCCTCATTATCCATAATATGCTCATGCCAGAAGTGTTCTGTGTGTGATTACCAGGAAAGTAAAAAGCTCTGCCTAATTTTTTTTTAATTATTATTGCAGGGTTGTGAAGATAAGGTGATGTTTAGACTCTATAGAGAGGGATTTGCTATAGAAATTTGAAGTGCCTCTTAAAGCTTCAGAAATAAATTTCTTCTTTTTTTTTATGGCTATGATGGCATTTTGCAGAAATTAATAGTCAGGTTTTCAAGTGACTGTCAATTCCAACAGAATATAAGGATGATCAAGATAACTCCTTCAAAGCAAAAGGAAAATCTACCTAATCCTCATACATCACTTTGTTCCCTATAGAAAATAGGTTTGAAGAGTTCATGAAGTTTCATGTGATAGCAAAGACTCTTGGAAATGCAGCCATTTAAATGACAGAAAAATGTACTGTCAGAAGGTTTTGTAGGTATAGGGAAAACCTTGACATATACTGTTTTGTGTTAGAAAATATAACATGCTATAATATTTCATATGGTATGACTATTCCTGTCAAAACAATAAAAATTATTACTTTGGCAAATAGTGTTATTTTAAAATCAAAATATATCAAATTATAAGTCAGGACCTTATTCTATTGAAAGATCATATCAATCTCTATTATTTTGGTAAAATCCATCTTTTTCTTTAACAAAGACTGCTTTTACTGAAATCAGAGTCAGATGCTTTGATTTTTCTGTAGGGGAAATGAGGTTTTTTGTGTATGTTTGTTGAGGCTTACTCATATGAAAATATCAAATCAACAGCACTGTGATTTATCTTTGGTTTTAGGTATTTCTTAATTATATTGCAAGGTCACAAACAGTGGAAAGTTTAGACATAAAAGCACTTGAAATGGCATATGAAATCTTCTGCCCTGTTGACAGTTTTCATTCTTGGTGCTACAGGTTTCACAAGTGAAAGGTTTTTTTTTCCCGAGTTTCCCTTTACATTATGCCTGATAACCAGTACAAACAGTGATCCTGGCCCTTAGCTACACAAGTTTCATTTTAGCTTTGAGTTCTATATTCAATCAAACATCCCACATTTGATTTTACAAGGTTAAAAGAAAAAAAAGAAGTGTATTTTTTTTTTTTTTTTTTTTTTTTTTTTTTTTTGTAGCTGAGCGGAATTTGGCAGTTTTAGGAATTCAGGTCTTGCGAAAAAAAGAGTAAGACAAAATAAAATATGGGTGGAGGTTTGAATTCCAGGCTGCAGATACAAGGTCTTTTCTAATATGAATACTGAGATCCAGACAGTCAGTGTAGAATGGACTGAGAGAGGTGACTTCAGCAACAAGAAAGATGAAACATGTTTTATTTTCTACCCTTTGTTTATTTGAATCTGACTGAAAATAAATCAAATTACATACAGGATATTTTTATGGAGAACAAATGGAATATTCAAATTTCCTCTGAGGTTAATGCAGGATTTTTGTCTCTGAACATGCAATCCTCAACATCCCTGAAATTCTACCACTAACACATTATTGCAAACAAGCAAGACTGGACATGAACTCTTATCCTCAATAAATGAAAAGAATTACCTTTTATTTCCCTAGCTCTTATGGAGGTACTTCCAAAACTCACCACTTCCACCATATCTTTAGTTCACATTAAATTTTCTATCAGTTCACTAATTCTTCTGTTAACTACTAAAATTTCTAATTTTAATTCCAACTTAAAAAAAATATTAAAATGCACAGGAAGAACTACTACAAATGAGCAGTTTCCTGCAGAGCTAACTCTTGTGAGCAGGACTATTCCTGATGAAGTGAAATTAGATTAGCTGTGTTTGCATAACAATGTAGTGATATTGGCAGTTTAATTCTAGCCACCCACACTAAATGTCTAGCTAGGACCATCAGTTTTTCTGGATAGCTAATGCAGAGATGGTTTACTGTAGAGCACAGTAGCATAGGGGCTTTGGCTCTCTTGCTCTGGAGAGTAAGGAAAGCAAACTCTTTGAGTCAATGAGTTGCATCTGGTTGGAAGGCCTGGTGCTTGGCACTCTAGGTGTGGGCACAAGTGGCATTTTCATAGCCCTGCTGAGTTCTTGGGAGCAGCAGATAGCCCCAAAAAGACAGACTGCAATAGTCTGTCTCACCCACTTCCCCCTGCAACACAAAGCTGCAGAGAGCAGAACCCTCCTCTCCAAGCAGTGGGCCAGAGCCTGGGAAGCAGCTCCTGGAATGCATGAGGAGATGGAGATAAAAGGAAAATAAGGAAAGAAAAGGACATCTTGCAAGTAAGATCTATGTGACTGTACCCTTTTCATTAGGACAAAATTAATTCAAACTTGCTTCCACCTCTGACAGGCATTCCACACGTCCTTCTCCCTCTCATCCTGCTGACTCAATCCATGGAGTGCTTTTTGGGGTAAATATTAACCTGTCCACTTAAATGCATCCTCTTAATAGTCTCACTTTCTTAATTAATGCTATTGACAATTATTTTAATGCATTAGTTAATCAAAGCCACTTTTAAGAGAATCTTTAACATACTTTGAGACCATAAATTTCAAAACATAACTTTTCTTTTTTGATTCCCAGCAGTGTAAAATGCCTCTCACTTTGCATTTTGAAGCAATTCCCATGTAACATATTAGCAAGCTATAAGAAACTCCATTAAAATGAAAATAAATAGTCCTCTTACACTCTGAAGGGCATACATCTTCGTAAGAGCACAGATAAGTCAATGGAGCTGCTTACGTAGCAAACCCAAATTCAAATGCATGAATAGGCTGATAATGCTTAAAAACTTCCTTTCCAGTCATGGTCACTCCATGACTGAGGATACTGTAACCTGAAGACAGTCCTTGATCCAGGTTAAGTGGCTGCTTACCTTTGTGTTTGTGTAAGTGGCTTACGTAAGGAAAGGGGAAGTCTGATTTCAAATCATTCTGCTGATGATTAGCTCTGCAAAGTCAACAGAAGCCTTCTATTTCTCAACAGAAGGATGCAGGGATACTTTATCACAGTCGTGACCTTTCCACGTTATTTTTCACTGCTGTCTCAGTGAAGTTGACATTCCAGTTCTAGCACTGGCTACTTGTTCATGGAGTTACACAACACCTGGTTTTGTGGACTGGAAGGGGGAAGGGAGGAAGGAGAAGAGATAAAAACACAAGCCACGGTAAAATAAGCAATATATACAGTTTTCCTCAGTAAATAATATATTTTTTTAAATCTATTAGAGTGATTTTTGGTAAAAAAAATGGCTGCCAAAAGGCTTGAGCTGTCTATTGTGCTCAGGAAAGGGTGGGAAGAGCACAGAACGTTGCCAAAGGAAGGGGAAGAAGGAATAGAACAGTGTTTTTTAGTTGTATTAGTGAGAATGGCTTTTTTACTTACTAGGGTGAAGAACCTTTGGGCTTGAGCACATACTCTACTGTCTCTCTGAGGGTAGAAATATATTTCTATATTATCCCTGGCTTCTGTTTCATGATAGCAGCCCTGAAACTAGCACCTGAGTCATGTCCTCAATGCCAGCTGTTTCTGCAATGAACTCAGGGGACTCAGCCAGGAAGGAGGTTTGAGGTGAGCTCAGTATGATATTATGGTGACCTTGTGGTAGCTGGTGTTTTCCTTTTAGCCAAGTCCTGAGTCTATGCCAGTCTTAATTTTCAGCTAAGAGGAAAATTTGCCCGTAGTTGCAGAGAAGAGCTTAAAAATGTAACCTTAGTGAACTTCTCAGGTTTCACATGAAGAAAATTAAAAGACGAAACCCAGCTTTTAAGTCAATAATTTTTGGATGTTTGCTTATTTAGATTGCTTTTACTTGTAAGTACATTTCCTTTCTGTATGGATATCAAGAAGAATTTGCTTTGGAGAAACAGTACATCATAATACACATAAGTGTATTTTTTTTGCATGACTATCTAATCCATTTAACATCTCTTGTTATGATTTTTTAAAGGCAGGATTGCAACTGTCTTGTTGGATGAAGAGATCTATTGTTAGAATTACCCAGAATTACAGAGAAAAAAGTCCTGTTGTGCAGTAACCTTCAGTGACCTCATAAGTGACACTCTGTAATTACCTTGTAAAAAAAATGCTCTTATGCAGACTCTGCTCACAAGATACTGTGAAGCACGTTTGCATGAAGAACCTCATGCTTTACATGAAGTGGTAGAAATTGCTGGTTTTAGAGACTGTATCAGTAGCACTAATACAATCCACTTCACTGGGAGAAAATATTCTGTATATTCTGGGAATAAGAAAATATTTCTGGAATTCTGGATTCCTGTTAGTGACCTGACTTCAGCTATTTTATGTTCAAGAAGTGCTCCCTTGAGGAACTACGTGGGATCTGTTGCATACACACAGTCACTAAGCAGGCTGACTCTCCTCTCCTCCACCAACTGGAGCAGTTGAATAACCGGCCTTTTGTTTTCTGCCTTCCGGAAAACATCCGTAACCTTGTCTCCTGGTACACATTCCTAACCTAAACTATGTATTCACTAGTTATTGCAGCAATTGTCAACTTCCTCTAGCAGTGAAATGGTTGTGAGGAATTCACCTGCTCTTGCGTGAGAGCCAGCTGTCGTGGACAATATCCAAAGCATTATTTATACACCATCTGTACAACACTGACTTTTCTTTTGTTCTCTCCTTAAAAAGTTCAGGAGAGGCAATGCCTGGAAAGGCCTAAGCAGGCATTAAGGAATCATTCCTTTGCCCTGCCTCCTCTAAATACTGTTCTCACATTTCCCTAAGCGAATGAGTAAAACTGCACTTGTCAAAGTTAGTTTTCATTTCAATCAATACTAGTGTGTAATATGAGAGGAAAATAATTTATTATTTACTTACAAAGATTATTTCAGATAGAGACTGTAGAAAGAACGAGGTTCAGTAGTTTAAAGATAAGTTCCTGATTGAAGAATCGTTCATTCTTTCAGTGGAAAAGGATAAATTATGAAATTAATGCCATTTTATACTACCTGGTGAAGATTACTGACTTTGGCCTTAATAGAAGTTTCTTTGTTTTTTGGAAGTAGTGAGCTCTATTATCCAATGATCAGAGCTAGAAATCTTTTCCTCACCAAAAAAAAAAAAAAAAAAAAAATCTGAAAGTGTAACATTTTCTCTGGAAGAAATCTGGCTGGATGCCAAACCTTCTTAATATTTGGATATATGAACCTCAAGAGGCTGTAGGGATACAAAAAGTTAGCGCTGGGCAGGCAGGGTCAGTGCCACAGAGAGTTATCGTTGAGAGTTATTGTTCCCTTGATGTTTATTGCAATTCAGCCATACAGGTGTTGGTAATTGTGAGATTGGACCTTGTGTCTGTGAGGGTGTTAAATCAGGTGCAATTTCAGAATCTCTCCCTGGTGATGCTGGCAGGAGGAAACAAGGATACCCTGTGGTGCCGGCGGCGCCCGCTTGCGCGCACGCAGAGGTGGAAGTGGGTGTCTGATTCTGAGACAAATCAATATAATGTTTCACACAGGAATGTGTTGCCCTTGTTATCTTCTTCCTTAGTCTCCTATGTTCAGCCTAGCCTCAGTGTTCAGTGAATTACACCAGTCTACCAGCACCCAGTCTGTGTTTAAAAGAGAGGCAGTCCTTCATTATTTGAATAGGTGATTGTGCCTTTCTGTAATCAAAGCTAAGACAAGTAGAACTCTTGTAGGAGAAGTAAAGATGGCTTTTTAAGACAGAAAGACAATTATTGGCAAATTTTTATTTTTTTCCAAAAGATATACAATTCAATAGTATTTCACCATCCTCTTCTTTTGGCTGCCTTGACTACTTTGAAGTCCCACCCATGAGAGGATCTGGAGGAGGACAGGTCTGTAACACTTTTTAGCTGGATCATAAAAAGTCTGCAGACTGCCAGTTGTGAATCATACCATTATGCAATTGGTCAGACAAGCCATTTCTTGCATTTTAGACAATTCATAATTTCATTTTTTTTGTCATTTTCCTTAAAAATTGTTATCAGAACCTCCTGTGAGCTTTCTGATAGTTACTATGTAGGTGTGTACGTGTGTGTGCATTTGTGTTTCAAAGATGCATATATGTTGTACATGTGGAGAGAAATTCCCATTTTTTCATCATCTCAGGACATTACAGTATTTTGGCTCTGATTTTATCCTCCAGCTTTAATGTGCCCATTCCAGAGTAGAATTTCAAGCCTTTATGAAAACTCCTAGAGGTCAGGTCACCTGTAGACCAAAGATTTTTGTGTCAGAATGAATAAAGCTGCCCCCAAACCTCCACCATCACTCATTCATGCTCCATCATTTCAGCCAAGGTACAGGCACTCTGGTTCACCATTTAGCTCTTTCCAGGGACATTCCATTTTAAGAGTAATTAGACATAAGCTTCACAAGGCCTCTTTAAACTCTGCCATTTGCTTAAGTGATAAAGCCTAAAAGGAAAATTTAATTTTGCGTAAAGCATCCAACCTGAACACCTGACCACAACCCTCCTTGGCTAATCTTTGCTTACTGACATTTAACATATTTCTGTCTCCCATTCAGTGCCTCCAGCAGCTCCCTGTAGTTTCCAACCATCAGGAAAAGGTTCTGACAGTCAAGCCATTCCCTGTCCTTTTAGCATCCCATTATTAATGCTGGTGTCTGTTCCTGATCCTTTTCTGAATTACAGGCAAGTTCTTCTGGCTATAAACTATCTATAATCATGATTTTCTCTGTGTTTCAGTTCATTAGGAAACATTCTAAGAAACCATTAAGAGAGACAAAACTCATTTAAAGATTTGGAAATGAGTTTTAGGTCTAATATAAATAGTTTCTAATATCAGAGAAATAAGAAACCTATTCTCCAGATCTTCATATTTTTTTCCTGATCTTTTGCAGCTGCATGTTGGTTGCTGGATGAGAGCCAGAAGCATGGGAGACCACAAGAGGAGAGACACTACTGCATTGTGAGCTGATCTACTAATTTATATTCTATTGGTGAATTAATATTTTCAAAAATGGTGTCTTTCTAAGATAAAAAAATAGGTCAGATATGGATTTGGAAAAAGCATAAGAGGCATGACCTTTTAGCATAAGGATTTTTATTTCATTTGCAGTCTGTGTTAGAAATGCCTATTTCAGAAAGTACTCTCAGGAAAGATGAAGAACTGTGATGCCTAAGCAGATTCCTGGTGTCTATTGATTTGCCTTCAAATAACTGAATCTCAGTGCTATGAATGGAGATGCATAGAGATGATCTAATACAGTATTAACATTGTCTAATAAAATTATTTTTGCTCTTATCTTAATTTCTGCCTCTCCTTTTATTTTCCTCTGCTTGATTTTCCTTGCATCTGTGGTACAGGATTCAGAAGATCAACAGATCCTGGCTGCATGAGCAGCTTATTGCAACCAGTAAAAGCCTTAAATCACATCTGCACTAACAAGAAGAATGTTCTAACAGGAGAGACTCTGTAGAGCAACACAGATTATGTCTGTTTTACCTTTGTCTGCTCTGCAGTCACTTTCCTCCAGACCAATTTAGTAGGACCCCCATGAGATGATGGCTAATTAGCAGCTAAAATATATTTAATGTGATCCCAGATTGCAGCTTTCACTTCAGTGTTAGCTAAAGGGAACAGAGTTTGTGCCTCCTGGCACTCTTCTGCCGTGCAAACCAAGGAGCAGTGAGAGAACCATTGCAAAATTCACTTGGAAAGCATCTTCCTGAGCCATATTAAAACAATTACGTGAATGCCTATGCTGAATTTCCAAACTTTGCCCTCCAGAGGGATGGACACAACTCTAGGAATCTGAAGAGCGATTATTTAATCTGCTTTCTTCTCCTAATGTAAGATTAACTCTGTTTTTCTTGGTGTTTTCCAGCTTGCTTGTAAAGGTGTCCAAAAATGTAGACTTATCACTTCCCACATAATTTATTCTAGTTTGTTCCCTCTTGGATATTACTTGCTTTACAAACACTCCTAATAAAGATTAAGCTGAGGCTTCCTTCACACTGTTAAATCCCCTTCTGCTCATCAAATCCACCACAGACACAGATTGTCCTGTTCCTTTTTGAAATAAGCTTCAGTATCCCTGAAGACTATACATTGCCTAGAGGGGATTTAATTTGTATATTTGTATATGTATGTATGTACAGATATGTATATATTTATATATTTTTAGCTCAAACAAGAAACATAAAATTTATCAGCACTCACATTTATCCAAGCAAAGATGTGGACAATGGGAATTACTTTATCCCTTGATAAAATAACGTCTCATAAATTTTAGTTACCTATCAAACCATTAACAAGGCTCTGTGATTTCTTTCAGTGCTTATAAGTTTTCTATTGTGGGACTTTTTTAAAAAAAGAGAATATATAGTTTTTTATGAAAAGATGTTTTGGTTTTGTTTCAGTTGTTTTGGTTTTGGTTTCGGGTTTTTTTTTTGTTTGTTTGTTGTTTTTTTTTTTTTTTTTTTTTTTCTTTGATCTAGAACCTATCAGACATGACAAAAACAATATACTGACTTCTCAGGAATCTAACTAACCACATTATCAACTTCATTCATACTGGTGCAGGCATGGGTTTCTGAACATTCTGATCTTTCTAGAACATTACTTAGAAAATTGCTCCTCCAGCAATGTAGGCTGGAGTACAGAGATGAGCTTAGGATGCTCTGCTGCTATAGGAATATAAATCTTGGCAAATTGTGTGTGTGTCAATGGTAGGCAGAAAGCATGAAGTTGCTGGTGGCATCCCTGGGAATAAATGAGCAGAGGACTCTGTGTTGAGACTCCATCCCTTTGGTTCCTTTAATTCTTGTATCTGAAAGAGAAAGGGGGTTGATGTTGGTTTTAATACTTTAGCCTGTGGGCTGTTGAAATAATTATTAATTTACTACAAGATGATTCAATAAGTCAGTGTATTATTGAGCAGATTTAGCATTCTGTATTGTACCTCTAATGTCTCCTAATGAAATTAATTTGTTTTTTTCTGGTCTCTGCCAGGAAACGAAGACAAGGGATGAAAAATATTCTATTTGAAATTTGAATAATTAAAGGAAGATAATTTAGTGAAATGTTCAATTTTTTACATAGTTTGTTGCAAGGAAAGGGAATTCAAAAAATGTCCAGCATAAGGAGGCATTATTGAAGGATTTAGTTTAATCTATAATCCCCATATTTTTCTAGGCTATTATATGCAATTAGTCCAACTATAGCAATTTCCCAGCTGACTTCATTTTTATTTAACTGAATTGCAGACGATACCATGAACTCATATTCCTCAAAACTAATAAGACTTTTTATTTAATACCAAGCCTTACAGAGTTAAGACACTTCACAGATGGCTAAATAACTGGCTAAACCTGCATTGTAATTCTGTGCCAAGTGACAACATTAATAAGAGGAAACCCAGTAAGTTGCAGCTGATAATAATTATGGCAGCCAGGAGACCAAGTGTTTCCTTATAGTAGAGCTGTTACAAATCTAATACTCCTCTTGCCTCTCTCATGGAAACAAATGCATTGGGATGAGAAACTGGTGTTTTGTGTTGCTGCATTATACTGCAATATCTAAATTTCTGGTGCAAGGGACCATTTAACTTAGGAAGGCAAATCCAAGTTGTTAAAAAAGTTTTCGTGTTTTCTTCTCAGTATGTGCAATACAAGCATTTCCTTCTCCATTTCCTTTGCCAGGTTCTTGTCAGAAACAAAATAGTCAGTGTAAAGCAAAAACAAAATAGTCAGAGTCAGTGGAATACGTGTAGTTAAAAGCACGAGAGAAACTAGTAAATTCAGTTCTATTTCATATGTTGTGATTCATGATGACTTCAGCCAATGCATCTTGCCAGTTTCATCAGAGCTGCTGGATTGAATTCTGTAGTGAATGGAATCCTGGTTTATATTTTTAGAAATCTTTCATAATTTAAATAACATTGCCTTTACACACCCATTCAACAATCTTCATACTGAAGTGTATAACTGTGGGTGTAACAATCTTCACTTGACAATGAAATTTTCAGGTTTTTTTCAAGTGTAAAGAAGAAGAGAATTTGACTGACTTCTGAAGCGTGAATACTTCTCCACTTCAAAATCAGAAATGTTTTGACACTTATTTTTTCCACTGAATATAAAAAAATAAGCTGAGCAACCCTGGTATAGATCCATAATTGCCAAATTAAGGTCCTGTACATGATACTCTTACTGCTTTTCACCCTGCATGAAATCAGATGTTGCTACTTCTGAGAACCTGCTTTCCAGAGAAGTTTCTGAGATATGAAGGTAATTAAAAAATCCAAACTGTTTTTAGGGGGACAGACAGTACTTCGGAGAACACAGTCAAAGGAAATTACCATGATTTCATGTTTTATATCTCTTTTATATCATACGTTAAAATAAATTTGATAGAATCAGCAGAAAACCTGAAATGTTCATAGTGGCTCCTGATTTTTTTCTGTCTTTATATGAAAATCCAGTTTCTTAGCATCTGTGCTTTACTGGGGACAAATAAAAAGTGTTATTCTTCATCTCCTGTCTATCTGGAAGGCCTTGTAATATAATCTAAAAGATAAATCAAGGAAAGCACTAATATTAACTCTCCTGTCTGGCAAAAAGACAACAAGTTTCTGATTTCATTGTTCTAATGTGGATTGATACCACTTTTTTAAACCTTTGACCAGTAGAGATCCCCAAAGGAGATTTGGTAGAAGGAAAATGGCATGTGTTTTACAAGAGCAAAGACTCCTTAATTCAGAGAGAAGAAAACTTTCCATTATATTCTTCTGCCATGTGAAGAATGGACCATGGATGCTGAAGAGTTAATCTTGATGTACTGTTTTATTTTCTCTCTGTCCTTGCATTGAATTTAGTTGCTCAGTCATAGACCCTCTTCAGTGATCACAAAGCTTCCAGACTAATGTAGCTAAAGTTTTATTTCAGTCTTGTAAATATTCTGGCTAAAATACTTCAGCAGGCCACAACTTTATTTTTCCAGACAAGTGGCTCTGGATTCCATCCTTTGACTGAAAGCAAGTTCATGAGCTCAGATCAAAAACTGAAGAGCAAGAACAAGAGGAATTTTTCTTATCCCAATTACTGCTTCTTGTTTTAATCAATAGAACTTGGTGATATTAAAATCTCATTCACCTGTTCTCTAAGATTTTGGGATGAGGAATAATTTTTATGCATTGGGAAATGTTTTGATTCCACTCTAATTGTGGCCCGTACTCTGACTGGCAGACTTGTCTTATTTCTTTTGAGCAGTCCATAATCCCTTAAATATCAAAACTTCTACATAATTTTCAGTATTAAATTGGGAGTTTAAAAAATATTACAGAAGAGATCAGTTATGTAGAGGAAAATGAGATTGAAGTGGAAACCTAGTGAAGATAACATCGGGGAATCATCAAAGTCAGAGATGGGGAAAAATTCATTAGGTAATTTTTCTCAGCAAGGCACAGCATGAGATCTGGCACAAAGGGCAGGGAGAGACTGTTACTGACTTCAATGGATTCACAGCATATTCTTGTTTGGACTGGTTTATTTTTTAATGCACAGAAACAGCAGCATGTGTGGGAATAGTTACTAGTCATGCTCCCTAAGTACAGGTGTAAGTGTCAGCCCAGGAATACTCACTAAATGAATTATTCACTTTGTGTACCATATCAGCTCACCACACTGCTGAGCAGCATCTCCCAGCACACTACTAAAGGAAAAAGAGAGAGTGCTTTCCTTCTGAAAGCAGAAGAAAGGAAGAATCTCAGGGGTTCAGCTGGTGATACTATTGCTTTTGGCAGCTCTGACCTGACTCACTCTGTCTAGTTTTGAGCTACTTTTGAAGAAATGCTGTATTGGCTTGACAAAGAATGTTCTGCTTTTCTTATGTGACTTAGAATCCTGACCACATGAACAAATGAACTTATTAGTGATGTGGTGTTTTAGGGTTTATGAGAGTGTTAGCTGCTAATTGATACCAGTTTTGAACAAATCCAGGGCCACTCAAAGGATTTCACCAACCTTTCCAAACACGTTCCTATCAATGGAGGTGAGGTTTGCTTCTGTACTTTTACCAGAGGTAATTTTGTGACTTTGTGAGTTTGCTTCAGAGCATGTAAACTTCCAAATGCTGTATCTTAGTTTTCATCCCTGTAACAGCTGGGTGTAGTGCAGCCTAAGGCTGATTAACAGGGCAGGGACATTACTTGCATGAGCACTGTTGAAGATTTGACTAGTCTCCATGTCACAAGGGCACATTAGGATGGTCTGTTTCACTCCTTTTTCTGAAACTGAAAATAATTAACAGCTGAAACATACTAAAAGTCGTAGGGACCATCTATCACCTGGCCCCTCATGATATAGATAAGAAGTAAAACCACCTAATTTATCATGGAATAATTTCCTGAAATCCTGTAGTCATGGAAGAAGTACAACATATTTGAACAGTATAGTCCCCTAGTATACAGGAATATAATATTTCTTGGTAATGTAATATAATATTTCTTGGTAATGTTAGTACCTCATTTAAAGTAACTGTGTTTGTGCATGACAGCTATACTAAAGTAAGAAATAAATTTTAAAATAACAAAATGCAATGAATCTGCAGCGTGTTTTGTCATTGCATATGTTTTGCAAAAAAAATAAATATAACCTTTGAAACTTTTTCCAGGGTTGTGATACTGCCCCCTAAGGGGAAAAGCATCCTTTTCCTTTTTGTCATGGCTGTGAAAAGTCTTCTACCACAGCAGAGGTAATGTTGCCACCAGGATAATGTATATGCTGGGCCACATGCAGGCAGCTGTCACCACCAGCCTGAAAACTACCACAGATCTAATTAACACAGTAATGGGTTTTCCACTCTTATGCTCTCTGAGTGACAGTTTAATAAGGAGCTCCACAGTGATCCTGTAAATCAGAACCAAATTTCATCTTAACAAGATACAGCTAAAGTGTTCCAAAAATTAATTCTGAGGAATTCAGTATGTGGTGTGTCCAGTGTATAACCATAACCATTTATTTCCATTAACTTATTTTATTATCTATATTTGAAAATCATTCCATGACTATGTGTTAGCAGTTTAAGAAAGACACATGGCTTTATGACCTAAATGTTAGATGAAAATACTTGAATCTGTATATTTTATACAATTGTCTAAAAACAGGAAACTCTTTCACAAATATGGCTTTGCTCTGCAGACATCTATAGAACCAAAAACCTTCAGACCATCAGTATTCTTCAATTTGGCCTCAATTTAGTACTTAATATGTAAATTTAATACCTGTAAAACAGGTCTATTGGAATTAATTGGATCCTTTGCTTCAAATGAAATAATTTGAAAGTCAGTCACTAAGCATGAGCTAGTTGACTTTTGATAAGGTCCATTTATGTTTTTGAGAGAATTAGGACCCAATCCAATAAAGCAATTTTGAGCACACTTTGAAGTAGAGCAGGTGTTTAAAAGCCTCATTCAATCATGCTTTTGAGGGCACAGAGGATTAAAAATTATAGTTTGCTTTTAATGAAGATTGAAATTATAATTCCCAGGTACTCTAATTCCAGGATAGAAAAAACATTATATTTTTCTCAGTCCTTTGCATCTTTCATGTGTTTAATTTTTATTTGTGTTTCATGGATAAGATGTTAAATGCAGACTTACAGGAAGCACGAGCCAAATCAAACTGTCTCATTCCATTTCTGAAACCTCTAAAGAGATGGAAAGACATAATCAATGACATATGGTGAGGAAAAAGCAAAATTAAACGCTTTTAAAAATTGAATGTTGAACAGATTATTAATCTGCAGGGGTTTCTGAAATTGTCTCTGTTTACATATTGCTAAGATAACTTTTTCATTATTTCCAAAACATGGAATATTTGAAGTATTTTTGAGGTTGCTGCAGTCACTACACTGTTCCCATGGATCTGCCAGCTGTTCCCAAAGGTTTTTAAATCCTCATATTATAGGCAGCTTAGTTCACACTTTTATTTCTAGGGGTCAAACACTCATTTGTCTGTCATTAATTAGCCTCCAAAGCAGAATCACTCTCTAAGTTCAATATTAGAGTAAGTGCAGGCCTGGACATGTGTACACACAGACAGACAGACACAGGCTCACTGTCCTGAACAGGTAGTTAGAGGCAAGATGGTAACACAGGAAAAACAAAGGGATTGGGTAGAAATAAGTGTACTGTGAAAGGAAATGAGAGTTATAGGGATGGTTATTTCAAAAGGTTGAATTCTCAGTTGTATCTGAGGCTCATATCTGGCCCTGAAATGGAAAAAAAGAGAGATTGAAATAAAAGATGTTCACTGAAAAATGTCAAACAAAAATATTTCCTACAAGTGTAAAGCAGAGGTGGTAATGTAATTTTGATCCTTTAAAACTCTTGAAAGAGTAATTATCACTGGAAATTTTAATAACAAACAGAAACAAGGACATATCTCAACCCTGACTGCTTGGCAAATTCTTCAAATTAGTAGCAAAGTTGTAGGACATTCATAATGCATATCATAATGCATAGCATTGCAACTTCATGATCCAAACAGAATGCACAAAAAAGGCCAGAATGAAAACAAAAGCTTTCTGAAAGGCAGACTTCAATGAAATCAGAAAATTAGAAGAAAAGAACTTTTAAATGGCTTGTATTAGTAGAATTTGTGAAGGAGATTAGTAATTTATGAGACTATCAAGGGCACTGAGCTGAGAAACTGTAATCCCTTTGACATTTTAATCACAAAGTGAACAGCATAGAGAACAGACCCCAGGTCAAACTACTGAGGATGGGTGCAAAAACACAGCATTACAATTAAACTTTGGGTTAGAAAAACAAAGTCAGAAAAGGAAAATCATGGAGAAAATTAACTCCAACAGAAACCAGTTACAAGTAAGTACTCCAGAAGTAGGACAAAAAAAAAAAGAGGGATCATTAGTCTGCTCCTGCAGAGATTGAAAGTGATTGGCATGCCATGCTGAAAATTTCTAAACACTTAATGACTTTTTCCACTCTCGCTAAAAAGCTCAATTTGCTATCATAGTTAATATCAGGCATGAAGGATCAAGATTTCAGCCTGGTGTAGCAAGGAACAAATTGATACTTGACTTAATCAGATGTTTTCAAACTGCCTTCATCTGACTTTTTTTTTTTTTTTTCTCAGAGCACTGAAAGAATTCATAAATAAAAGCTCAGTGTTTGGTTGCATCTGAGAAGTTATGACAGATGGTTGTGAAAAAAATAGCAAAAGGCAAAAGTGGTGCATTCCTTTATAAAAGAGGTTCTTGAAAATTGCAGATATCCTAACTCCTGCTGCTTAAAAAACCAGGGAGCCAATAATCAAGCAATCTGAGTAAACAGAGGAGTGAATAACCACCAGCCTTTGTGTCTCTGGAATGAATCATGCCTAAGTAGCTTCATTTCCTCCTACAAATTGTAAAGGTCTTATGCATATAGGAGGAACATCACATGTCTAATTGCAGTTCCAGTTTTCAACACAGGTGCCTTTCCAGGAAGAAATATGGAAAAACATTGTTTAGATAAAAATACTACATGTAAATGGAATACTCAGCAGTTTCCACTCTCCTAAAGGTTTCTGTAGGATGTAAAAATATAAAATATTTGTATGAATGATCTAAGAATTGAACAGAAAGTATGCTCATTAAGTATGAAAGGCCACAAAGGCAAGAAGATTTTAATTATTGCCATGAAATTCAAAGAAATCTTGTCAGATTTTAGATGGGATCAGAAAGAATCATGCTATTCTTCTAGTGCAGGTTGTTACATACAGGCAGGAATAAGCAGGATAGGATATTGACTGAAAAAATACCTACAAAGTGACCTGATTTATGAAGAGAACAAGGATGTGCAACCTTTTTGCCGTTGAAGAACAGGGGAGTGTACAGAAGGGAAAAAACAATTTCCGTGCAGAAAATTTCTGCCTATGACATTTGAAGTAGATTTTCTCTGGTGTCTATGTTGCTGTGATAAGGTCTCAGCTGGAATATTACAGCCATTCTTATGCTACAGCAAAAAATCTTTGCTCAAATGAATATTGTTTGGGATGAGCACAGATGTAGGAAGCATGACAGGTAAGTATCAAGAATACTGGTTTTGTTTAACTTGGAGAAGGCAAAAGCAAAATGAGATGTGCCTTTCTTCATGTATAAGAAAAAAGATTTAAAATAGAAGAACGATTCTGTTCCATTTCTCTGTGACAGATGGAATTAAAATATTGGTTTAATTTACAGCTTGTAATTTAAAAATGCTTCTAAAATTATTATAAACTCAGGAATAAGTTGACTAAAGTGATTGTTACAGTCTCTATCATGGGAGGTCAGACCAGCTTCTACATCAATGGATAAACTGGGGGTGGGAGTCTCCACAACTACCTTCAGACACCTGTCTAGGCTGTTTAGATTCCACTTTCTGCACTCAACAAAATATAATGGACAAATTTAATTACCAATTAATCTGGTCTGTTGTAGACCTTTACTTTAGGATGGGACTGATTTCTCCCCAGGATTGTTCTACTGACAGGTGATTGCAGACGGTGAGATAAATGCAAACATCTGTGCTCCAAATACCTTAGTCTGTATCCACAGCTAGCAACCTGGTTTTTTTGTGTGTGTGTTTTTGTTGTTGTTTGTTTGATTTGGTTTTTTTGTTTGTTTGTTTGGTTGGTTTTTTTGTTTGTTTATTTTGTTTGTTTTCTTTTTTCCATAGATAATTTGGTTTATTTTCAGCAATAGGAAGGTATAAAGTTATTGATTTGACAAGATCTGTTTTCCATAAACTTATAGACATAAGTATACTGGTACTAACTACATTACTTTCCTTTAAATCTTTATTAACAAATTCTTATTATCCATTTTTCCACACTTTACTTCAGGCTTTATGATAAGCTGACAGACATAATTAGTCTGATCATCTCAACTGTCTTTTTTACAATACTGGCTATTTAAAGGAAAGCCATGTAATGTTAATGACAGACTCTTTCTGAAGTATGTAAGTGAATGTGTTCTAATTATATTAGAAATCCTCATATAAATATGTCTAGCTCTTGTAACTGTTATTAAAACCTCTCAAAGTTACTGATGCCATAGAAAATACTTCATCATATAGTATGAATTAAGTACTCTACTGACATCTTCTATCATAATATCTATTTCTGAATGCTTTAGCCTGTCATGCACTTGAAATGAAAGGGTAGAGTTTGCCAAATCTCATTGATCAGCTAGATTTGATTTATCTGTCAAAAGATGTACCCCTTAATCAAGCAAAAGTGTGATCAATACAACTCACTTCTGTTTCTTTTTTTTTGTGCTCTTTGATATATATTTTATCTGTCTGTAGATGTCCTAATGCTTTTCTAGAAAGCTTATCAGTTTCCTGAATTCCTAGCTTTAAATTTTATTATGACTGGTCTTGCTTCCAATCTAGTCTTAGTATACTGTGACATTTTTGGATGTCTGTTAAGGTGTTGTAAACACAATTAAAATTTTAATCTTTAGTTGCATCCCTCAAATGATTTGGCTCAGGATTTATCCTTTATTGAAAATTGTCTTTTTAAAGAAAGAGGAAATTTTTTCCTTTCATATTACTTTCCATATAAAAAAACAAAACATATTATGACCTTGTGTACCTCAGCATCAGCTCAATATACTGAAGGACTCTTTGTACTCCAGACACCACTTTGTGATTAAACTGTTGTTTTCCAGGTATTACATAACAGGTTTCTGAGTATCCCAAAGGTTGAGTGTTGGTGCAAGTGCACATCAAGCAAACTGAAGTTCTTCACAATGACATTGAATTTAGGAATTGTACAAATAAAGCCTCAGAGTGAAAGCTGTGTCTGGCTTTTTGTCTGTTCCTTTATTTGCTTTTTAAATAAATTGGATTATTTTAAAATAGGCCTAAAGTAGGAGATATTTTTTTATCATGTGTAATTTTATTTTCCAATTTTCTATTGCCAGGACATCTACCAGAGAAGTTAAAACTCATCCAGCTGCCAACCTCAAGAAAGTGAATTTTCAAAAGTACCCATTCATAATGTATTTTTGACCTTGAAGCCATAGTAATGCTTCTTCTGGTGAAGTAAAAATTTTCTCTTATTTGAAATGAAAGGGGATTATTCACATATTGAGGTGTTTATTAGTGATTTCCATTGATATTATGGGTTATTTTAAAAATTTACCTGTTGAACAGAGGGACGCATATAATAACAGTAACAGTCCTGTTCTCATAGTAAAACTCCAATTATTCTTCAGAGGAAAAGAATGTTTAAAGCCTATTATATTTTCCAAAATCAAAGAAAAGTAAAAATAATAATACATGATAGAGATGGAAAAGATCCATCAGTAAAGAGGGAGTTTTGGGTACAAACTTTCTATTTCCTCTCTAAGCCATGCAAGTGTGAATAGTTGTGTGAAATGTCATCAGTATCCTTGTCACTGTAATTCTACAATAGCAAAACCACATACTGCAATCACGGAGGAAATTTTAAATTTCTTTTTTCCAAATTGGTTATTTTTACACCACTCATCCACGAGAAAAATTAATTGAATGGGGAAGAGTTTGGCAGTTAAAAAATACTTTGGGTGTGCAAACAGGAGACTAGAGAACTATAAAAAGCTACAATACATTATGTTTGATATTGTACATGAAGAAGTTATGGCAGAATATGTTTGCAAGTGTCAGAAAGCTGATATTAAGTAATTTGCTTTATCAGTCTTTGGCACTTTGGCACTATCTTGCCACCTTCTAATCCTACACAACTGACAGCAAGACAATCCTGTCTTTCATGGACATCTGTGGAAGCAGTCTGCAGGACCAACAAGGGTGATAGAAACCTAGAGGTGCACTTTATCCCTGCTCAAACAGCAGAAACAAGACAAAAGCATGCAATAATGTGATCAGCAGGAGTGAACTGAAAATCACCCCCAGCAAGAGTGTCACTTGCTCTTGTCTGTCAGGGAATGTTGTTCCTCTGCAGAAGGAGCTGGTGTGGGGTCATGCTGGGGACATCTGCCATCAAACAGCTCCCTCCTGCCCCTGCATCTGCAGCTTGAGTTGCAGCACGGATAAAGAATTCCCCAAGGGCTCCATCTGCAAAGCAATGGCCACTCAGCACTAATCCTACCTTCTACAGATTCTTCAGGGCTACTAACATGCAGAACAAAGGAAGAGAGAAAGTACCAATAGGTTAATTATTATTTTTTTTTCCCAAAGTGGATTAGCATTATAACAGTCAGGTTTTAATTTTAAAGAAGGCTGAGATTGGAGTTCTCATTACCCACCTACAGTTGCTCTCATTGCATTCCAACGAGGACTGATGGACTCTCAGGGATGCACCAGTGCTGCTCATTTTCAGGATTAGAACAGCTCCTAAAAAGCTGGGCCCCTGTAAACTTTGTCATGTCTAGTTCAAAGAGCTTAAACACTTTCACTTGTTTTCTGTACAGTATAGAAGAGACAAGCACTCAATGAATCATTCAAAATATTTCAATAGCTTTTTATTCCTCTGTCTCCAGTTCTAGATGGATTAGGAAAATGGATTTATAAATTGGATTCTTCTTTTGAAACACCTAAGATAAATAAAGTATATCTATAGCTTTAAAAATATTTGTCTATAACTTTCATAATATTTTCTGTAGATATCTATAAACCAGAACTTCAGAATGAAAATGAGTATTTCTAAAAATTTCACACTAATAATTGTGGAAAAAAAAGTCTTCAATAATCATTTAGATTTGGTTATGTTCAGAGAAGACATAAGGGAAATTATTTCCTATTTTTCTTGCTGATATCTTACGAATAACAAAAAAGATAATTTAGTTACCCTTTATTTTCTGTGAAGCAGTTAATGAGATATTTTGGATTAGAAATGAATTAGAATGGATTAGAAAATATGATAAACATATTTGCAAAGGCTTTCAATATTTTTTCCAGTAATTTCCGTTATAACCGTGGATTCTTGAATTGCAATAAAACTTTGATAATTCCCAGGGCCATATTTTTTACTGAAAAATAGTTGCACCACAAGAAATTAAAAGAGGTGCAAATAAAAGTGAGATAATAAGGATTCTTGTATTTGGATTCTGATAGTTGCTGTTTAGGACAATGCTGATATGTGCCTGAAGTATCATCTGCAGTGATGAAGTTGCATTAATTTCTTCTTCATTTATGAGTGAACAGAGCAAAGATACTGATATGAAATTGAAACCTGTTAACTCCAGAAGTAAGTCTGAGAGCTATAATCATTACACAAAGTTTAAAAGGAGTCAAGTGTACCTAATGGATTTAAAAAGCTTTGATCACTTATATCTGAGTATGAAAATAATTATTACATTTAAAGTCCAGATTAGAATGAAAAAATATGGCATTATCTTTTCATTCCTATTGCTCATTATGCTCATGCATGCTCCTTAACCTCTTAGCTTTAAATGTCCTTCAGGAAAATAGTGTTTGAACTACTATAAAATCCAGGAATTACACACAAAGACATTTTTTGCAAGGTTTGAAGTATGATATTTGACTACAAAATTGCTCTTGTATTAGGAGCCTGTATGGAGCCATCAGCAGTGTGACTTCTGTTTCAGTCAGACACCTTACTGGGTTTGTTGCATGTGGTGGGACAAAGTGTAGTGACCATGCTGTTGTCATTACTCAGCATATGGAATGCTCCTAATAAAAATATTTGGATTATGTCTTAGATTCCAATTTTGAACAAATATTCGAATTCCTGGCCTTGATGTTTTGTGAAGAGGATACTTTTGTTATTGTGTTTTGCACGTGATAATACAGCTTGTTCTCATGAAAACTGACAAATATAGGATAAAAATTACTTATACTACAAAATTATCTTTCTGCTGAAAGTAAGATAGAAAACTGATACAAACTTAGCTCTTCTTTTTAAAGGGGATGTGACACAGAGCCCTTCACTGCTGTGATACTAACTGCATAACACTTCAGACTTAAGAACTGAGGATATTTTCTTCTCTACAACATAAATTTAGGTTTTATCTAAGATGTTAGGCAACAACTAAAATGCCCTGAACTTCAAAACTATCAGGTGGGTTTACTTTAACAGCAGTGGAAAAGCTAACCACCAAATTAAACACACTGAAAACAGTCTTTATTAGTATCTATCACTTTACAAAAACTGCCATAATAATTGATGTATGTAGCAAAAAAAGAAAACCAGGAGAGAAACCTTGTGGCTTTTGCCACAGTTATAAGCAGCTGCAATTATAAATTTGAAGAGAATTGAAAGTGAACAGAACAAAGAGTCAGATGCAAGAGGACAGGCCACTTAAAATTAAATTAGTGCAAGATCTCTTGCGTGTCTTGATGAGCAAGTCTACCACTGGAAAGTTTGGAAAGAGGAAAAACTCCTGAACTAATTCTCACTTCAGGGGAAACTGTTAAATCCAGCTGTTAAACACAGATTCAGACTGACATCAAAATTCAAAGATCTGAATACTGATGAATGCTGGAGTATTTGATTCTGTGGTTTACCAAGAAAAATAATCTAAGAAATTCCATTTTTATAATCCAAGTAGAATTTTACAGATCAATTTTTTTAAGACTTTATGGAAGGTATTGTGGGACAGAAGTAAACACCTAAGTCTTACCTTAAGTCTAAATGTTATGACAACACTCTGTTTTAAGGAACTATTCATATTCCCATGCTTCTTATCAGATTCAGGTTTTTCACCTTAAATACTCATTTTTGCCTTAAATACTCTTGAATATATACAGGCTCTGTCCAATCACCTCTTTCCTGACATTACTTTATCTCCAATTCCATTCTCTACCTCCTATTCTTATTCACTTCAGGTTCTCACTTTCTTACATATATTCACATATGCATAGTACATAGCTGCATGGAGTGTAACACAGCAAATTCAAATGAAGTTCTGTAGCTGGAGAAAGGATGCTATTTTCTCACGTCTCTGATTTTGTTTATAAAGTAAATGTTAAAAATTAAAAATTAATTTATGTAACATTTAGAATAGCTTATGACAATAGCAGTGGCATAGCTTTTATGGGAATAGTCTGTTTAATTAAGCTTTCAAGTAACAATGGAAATAAATTTGAAATATGCACTGCCTTTTCATACTGTTCAACTAAATTGTTATGATGTAGTTTTTTTAAAATAATTACTTTTTGAGAGAATATTTATGATAATTTCTCTTAGATCCAGACTGTGTTTTTCTCACTCTCCCAGACACAAAGTACTCTAGTTGAGTTACAAGTTAAGCAATTAGTTGGAAAACACAAAAGAACTTCTTTGTTGTAATAAATGTCAAATGATGTGAACTCAAAACTTGCAGAGTTAAGTTAATAGAGAAAGCAGTTCTTGTTGTGTGTCAAGGGCATGAGACCTTCATGGCAAACCAGTCATGAATCTACTAGAGAGGTCAAACACAATGACTGGAATACTCCTGCTCCCTGAGATCAGAAAGTTTTGTGATATGAAAATTTATTTTATCTACTTTATTTTATTATTATTATTTATTAAGCCAAATAATACTGAAACATAAGATGATTATATTGAATGCTTAAATCTGTTCTGCTCCAATTCTTGTAAGAACAACCCTCCAGTAATTCAATACTCAATTCAGAATTCCAATTGGACCAACCAACTAAAGAGTGAAGGTTAATTTCTTATTTCACAGAGCTTAGTGGTTAGATGATAATCTATATATTTCCACACATAACCAATCATTATGCTGTTG
This sequence comes from Oenanthe melanoleuca, assembly GCF_029582105.1. Lineage (NCBI taxonomy): Eukaryota > Metazoa > Chordata > Aves > Passeriformes > Muscicapidae > Oenanthe > Oenanthe melanoleuca. Next base: position 65,389,195 of record NC_079336.1, read on the forward strand.
TATCAACTTAAGTTTTGTATATCAAACTCAAAGGCTACGAATTTAAAAATCTAGAGGAAGATGTTTAAATTCTATAAATTAAGAACTTTGTCTGCTAATACTACAAGACAGAATTTCAAATGGAAGTTTTCTGAGTCTGAGGTCTAGTTTGAGGATGTGAAGTTGATGCTTTTTCCTTGCTTCCAAATCTACAGAAGTGTCTTTTTAGTGAAAACAATACAGCAGTCCAATCTCATTATAAAAAGTTTCCAATTGCATTAAAAATATTTAAGAAAAGATCTAATTTGGTCATGATGGTTTGGACAAGGGCAGTGAAAGATGAAAGGCTTTTAAGATTGCTCTTTCCACAGTGACAGTTAAAATGTAGCTGCAAAAACAACCCCAGAATTAAGCAAATCTTGGTGACACGTTCCCAAATGTGTGAGATTTCCAGACTAATCAAATGCAGCTGGCTATGATTAACCAGTCTTTAACAGTAACAAAATACATTGCACTGCAAACTGTCTTTTCAGCTTCATACATCTTAAACTGACAGTAACAATTTTTGAGGTTTAATTGAGATAGTAATTATAGTGAGCTGTATAATGAACACACAATACATCATTTGATGACAATCCTTTTGTAACATTGTGTAACAGCCTGACTTCAGGAAAAGCAAAAAGCCTTGATTCTCATTGTTCTGTTGCACCTGTAGAGTTCTAATATTTTAAAAATATTCCTTAAGAAATTATCTTATTTAAACCTGTATGTAAGTTGCCAGTACAAGTTAGAATTTTATTGCATTAATGCAGTAAGCAGAGAGATGGGACTTTTATCATTGAAAATGAACTGGAGATATGTAAAAACATGTAGTTACTAACTCTTCTAATGAATCTAGAGTACCAATTGGCATTTCATTCGTGTACAAGCTGCAGTCTATGGCCATGTGGGCTTACTATGGCTTTTAACTGCTACAAAGATCATGACAGTGACTGAACAGTTGAGATTTCATTGCAATTCCTAGATCTGCAGGGGAGGGACAGGGTTTCTGAATGTGCTTCACCTGCTTTGTGTTTAATTTATCTACATGCATCCAGAGAAAATAGTAAATTTATTTTACAAGAAGGACTTTATAATAGCCCTTCTTTGCCTATTTATTGCTTCTCTCCTGGGGTGACTTATGGGAAAGAATCACAAAGGAGACAGGTTGAGGGATGTCCATTCTCAACCAAGGAATCTTAAAAAAAATAAAGTTCATGCTTTAAGCAGTTTGCATTGCCATAACCCCCCTGTCCCTAAAGCATAAATACAATAAAAGGCAGCCTAATCCAAGCCTTTATGAAGGACTGATCAGACAGCTCTAAGATTCTAATTAGCTTTGTGTTAAATGGCAAAGAAGGCCTGGTCTGTCCCCTGATTGAGGGAGGTGCTTCTTGCCTTCTGCTCAGCACTGGAGTGCTGTGCTCAGTTTGGGCTCCTCAGCACATGGAAGATATGAAGGAAAGATCCAATGAAGGGCTGTGAATGTGATGAAGAGACTGGAGAACCTCTCCTAATAAGGAAACTTGAGAGAGATGGGGTTTTTCAGCCTGGAGAGGAGAAGGCTCTAAGCAAGTCTTGTCAGTGTATGCAAACACATGAAGAGAAGTAGGGAAGAGGATAGAGCCGGGCACTTTGCAGTGGGGCCCAGTCACAGATAAAGAGGCAGTGGGCAGAACTGAGATACAGAAGGCTCCATCTGACCTTCAGGAAACCCAGCTGCTGGGAGGGTGCCTGGACATGAGCACAGGCTGCCCAGAGAGACTGCAAAGGTCTCCAAGCTTGGAGATATTCAAAAGTTGTCTGGACCTGCTCATGGGCAACCAGACCTAGGTGATGCTGCTTGAGCAGGGGGGTTGGGAGATGGGAACTTCAGGGGTCCCATCCAACCTCAAACACAGTGTGAGGCAGGCAAGTGCCAACACCTGGTTTGTACAGCAATTTCTGCCAAAGGCAACCTGCAGCATCGTGTAAACTTCTTCTCACATGAAGATATCAAGGGGATTTGTGGAATCCATCAGAAAGACATTAAAGAGTATAATACTCTCTATTCTATTAGTTTCTCAAGCAGCTGGTTGCATCTAATACAAATAGAATATGTATTATGCTATTAAGACATCTCTTTTTCTGCATTAAACACATTTGGCATGCATGTAATTTAGTAAAATAAAAGTAATTTCCTTGCACAGGATGAGATTAGACGGCTTATTTTTCCTTTTTAATATCAACAGAACAATGGCTCTTCAAAAAACTAATTGAAATTGGCATAAAAATGCTATAATCACTATTCATTTTGCAGGGAAAAAAAAGAGGTACTGCAATGCAGCCCATCTACCTTAGCACTTTCTGCAGCATCTGTGTAGTGTATAAGAAAAGGGACATGAATATTCAATAAAATTGTTTCCTAAGATTTATATACAGGGAAAATAATCTCTTTCTCCTCTTAAGGTGCTTGCAGTTCATCCATGTGTGGGAACCAGTGATTTAAATCAACATCAGCAACCTTAAAGCAAATATAAGTTTTTATATATCTCACATTTCGTATTACTGCAAACAAGAAAGCCACAGTTTCTCTTTGCCACTGAGGTTTTTCTGGAGCAGCATGAGTGAAGCTTCCCTGGCTGCTCACCTTAACACAGCTCCCACCCAAGCACCTGGGCACCTGCAGGTGACACAGAGAGGCTCTGAGAGGAACTGCAGGGTGTCTTTGCTGTGGGACTTGCATCTGCCCCTTTTCATTTCCCTGAAGTGACAGCAGCTCCCTAGCTCAGACACCTCTGTTTTATCCATTTTAGTGGAGGCAGCTGCATGCTGAGAAGCAAGGTCAGTAATTTCTGCAGCATGAGGATGCTCATTTGAGCCATGCTGATTTCAGGGCAGGATCTCTGCTGGTTGCTTTTTTCCCACTCAGTCAATTCTCACATCTTTTTTTGGTTTTTCTTTAGACTCAGCTTCTGATCGATTGATCTGCTGCCTATCACTTTCCTGGAAGGAAAACATATCCCAGGCAACATCCCAAAAGGAAGCAATTTAAATTACTTTTGCAATGATACACTGTCATCTGCCCTCCTGTCCTTTTTACAGCTCCAAAGAAGTGGCTGTTTGGTTTCTCTCTTTTTTTCCCTGTGTTGTAAGGAACAGCAAACAGGCACATTTAAGCACATAAACAGGCTCAGAGCAGGAATTTATGTTTCTGCAGGTGTTTTCTAGGTCTGGTAAATTTAGAGCAGTTTGCCCCTTGCTGTGAGAGCCTACCTGCATTTTTATGGGGCCTGCCAGTGGAGTCCTCTGGCTGATCCTTTTGAAGTGAGAGGTGCTGTAAATTAATCTTCAGGCTGTCTTTGCTTATCCATGCCCTCTGCTCTGCCTTTTCCTGATTTCTTCAGTCTTGGCTTCTTGCCTTTTTGGCTCACCTACCTGAAAGTTTTAAGTCACACAAGTGGAGGGTTTTTTTGCCTGAAGGTGCCTTGTACTTCTATTCTTCTATTCTATATATCCTCATAACAGTTTTCTTTCAAGTCTGTTTGTAACTAATGTTTTCTATGTGGCATAATTGTCAGGTATAATTGGGTAAAAAAAAATTATAATGGCTAATAGTATAATTATTTTTATTTTAAAAATTAATAAAATTAATGAATCTTTTGATTGATTATTTGGAAGGTAAGAAAAACCAAACCAAGTAACAACCATTCTCTCCCTTCAGCCAATAATTTAAGAGGTAAATATACACAGAGTTTAGGAAAGATTTTATTCCATGAGTATCCTGATGTTAAGGAGGGCAAATTTTGCATAAAGATATGCAATTTATAACTTTAAATGGTACTTATTTTTTTCTGGGTTTTTTTTTCTTCTGAATATAGACAGCTAAAAATGGGCATTTAGTTTAAAGCTGTTATCTACAAATCCTTATTAAAGGAAAGAAGGAGGCATTTCTAAACTGGCATACTCATCTGGGAAGCTCTCAGTGCCAGATCAATCCCACCAAGGGCTGTTTTCCCTGGTTGTTCATGTAGGAAGCATAGATGGGATGATTCATTTGGCCTGTCTTGCCTGACTCATAGACCCTTTATGAATCCTGCCCATACAAATTTGGATGAAAACTGAAATTATTGGGGAGTGGGTTTTTTTGTTTACTGTAATGTGTGTAACATTAAACATTTAACCTCTTACTCAATCTGAGTCCAAGTATTTGAAGTCAAGGTTCTTTTATGAATATAGCAAAAAGGAATGGAAAATTTTAAAGGATAAAGCTTGCTATATGATTTTGTGAGATTTGCACTATAAGTAATTGATCTTTATAATCTCTTAATCCATATATCAGCACATAAGAGCAGTATGGATGCTTATCAAATAACTCAATGAAAAATTATTATCATAATTTGTCAATATGGCATAGCTAAGAACACTGGAATTTGGAGCATTTGGAGTTTGTTTCCTTTAAATAACAGTTTTCTTCTACTAGGACAGAAAATTAAGATATGAAAGACAACTTTGAAGAAATCATCTGACATACCATCAAAATAGATCATAATTTGCATTTGCTTATGAAATAGTCCCATGTGCATTAATTACTTGGAGTCTTTGGCAAGGGTTCCTCATATCTGTGTTTCATGAAAGATCAGCTCCTGGCAGCTCTGTCTAACGAGGAGCACAGAAATAGCTGTGAAAGTAAAACCCTAGAATATAGAAACAACAGTGAAAGGAATTTGTGCATCTGCTATTTCCCCCTCACCCCGTATTTTTTCCTTACACTTTACTATGAGAACTTCTTTAAAATTTAATTTTCAATGGGAAGAGTTAGAAATTGGTGCAGAAAATATTTCCTACTGATTTTCATCTGTTTTGCTGTGGATTATTATTGCTTTCAGTGGCTAGTGGCATTGCCCCTCCAGCTTCAGTCTGTCAGGCAATGGAAATGAGCCAGATCCTTTATAGCTTCATCTGTGGTACAGAAAGTACAAGGCAAAGCCGTGCTCAAGAAGAAAAGTCCATGCTCAGTTTTGAAGTGAGACCTATTTATCACTTCAAGAAATGATGTGAAACAAGTAGAAAGCATGCACAAGAAGGTATAAAGTAGATTAGCTCTGAAGAGAAACAGTAGCACATGGCATGCTGCTTTGCAGAAAGAGCAGATCCTCTCACAGCTCTACACTCAGGTAAATTTGTCAGGTAAGTTTGAAAGAAATCAAGTGGGGAATTGTGTCTTGTGTGCTCACAGCTGCCATACACTATCAGGTGGGCTTTTCATTTGGCAAATAAAGGCCACTCATTGATATACCCCACCCAGCCTAGTAGTGACATCTCCACCACTACCATCACCTCATTTCCTACAAGGATTTTGTAATCTACCTCTTAATGTGATTTCTGGTAGACAGGTTGATCCAAGTAAACCAAGTCAGATCATAAATGTTACAAGCCATTTGCCTGGGAGTGTCTGCTAGAGTAAGATTAGAGGAAAAGAACAGATAATGGAAATATTATCTTTTTATCTCTTTTTTTAAATATCATTTTATGTTCCCAGAAATTAGTAGGAAGATTTCTAGAAATTTCCTGACCTAGAATTTGAATTCAAGTCATCATGCACAATAGCAACAGCTGAAACAACCTTACAATTGATGTGTTTAAAAACATTTGAAAATAGTCTCTCTTGTAGGAGAAGAAAGGCTTCCTTTTGATTTCAGTATAATAACTTCCTTTTGATTTCAATAATAACACTCAGTTTATAAAAGAAAAAAAAAATAATCAATTTTGCCTACATTTGCCCTAACATTCATAACTTCTTACATCTTTCTCCAGCTTACAATTTTTTCCAAGCAGCAGCTTTGAATGAATCATCCTTAACATAAAAGCATTCCCACACCAGTATTACTCATAGTTATACTTTTTCCTGGTTTACTACAAATATTGATTTCGAGAAATTTCTGTGTAAAAATGAAATCTATAAATTTCTATTGATAGGAAGAGCAGCCTCCAAGAAACAGCTTTCATTGAAGCAATTTTCTGGTGCCAGATATTGATCATACTTGAGGTAACTAGAACATTTGTTCAAATAACAGGCATAACTAATACAACTAAGATCTGTAAGAGACACATGATTCCCTGGAGTGGTGGCTAAATATTTCAAAGCAACATTTAAGTTAATTCAACATTTTCACTTACTAATCTACTTTAGATTGTCTGAGTGATTGCTATCCTTGAAAAAATCTGTTTAAAGACAGAGTATTTGAAATTAAAATTTTCTGACAGCTCCACTGACCAATTTTCCAAAAAACAAAACATTAGTATTATCACTGATTAATCTTGCACAGAACTTCTTTGAAAGTAGCAGTTATTTTTTTTCTGTTTTCTCAGTCTGCAGTTATCTAGAAGAAAAACAAGTTAGAAGTTAGTCTTTGCTTCAGGAAATATAAGGCAATCACACATGAAAATTGCCAACGTGTACATCAGAAAGTAACAAAGGAAAACTATTACAGAACACTTTAAATGTGACAGTGCCCATCTAGGTATTTGTTATTACAAAATACAGACTCATAAAAACATCAAAATAACTATTCTTTGAGATTAATTTTGCTTACTTCTTGATTTCCGAGAAAAACTCTCAAAACATAAAAGTCAAATGGAAATGGAAAAAGAGGGTTTTGTAAAAAATAAAGGTAAACTACTTAATTCTTCTCTGATACTTATGACAGCACAATGAAATTTGAGAAGTATTTCCCTCTGGCAAACACATATTCTGTTGCTTTAAAGTTTACTCCTTATTACTACATCAATAAATATGTATATAGGAGTAGATTACTTCCAAAGAATAGAATTTCTATCATGTTCCTTTTTATTTTTTTAAATTTAATGTTCTCTCTTTGTGATTAAAAAGTAAATTAATTCACACCAATTTTTATCAATATTTATAACCTCATGAATGGCAGTTTTTCAGGTGTTAAGAAATCAGATGTGAGAAAGTTACTGTTTTTCAAGTGAGTCAGCCCTGACAAAGGGCTAAAATTTATAATTGAAATATATGAAGCAAAGTAATAAATTAGGATCCAATAGCATTTAGACTGTTCTTTCTAATTTCCTGGAGTCAGCCCTCTGGAACAAGAGCTTCATAGTTGATGTTCTTTTTTTCATTTCTATTTTATCAATATGGCATTTTTTCATTGCTATCACTGAAAAGAAAAGCCTTTTTCTGTTCTGTTCTGTCTCACTTTAACCACTTAGGCTATTTCATTTCATTTGCATAGGAAAATGAGTGAAGGATATGGAAATTTTTGTGTCTAGCTATTCCTAATTGAACACCAAATTCTTAAACATCACTAAATGATGAGTTACTTTATTAACAGATCAGCTTTATATTCTCAACAGTCCTGGCTTTTTTGGAATAAGAGTGTTTTTAAGAAAAAATTTGGTTTATTGAAAATCAACCACAGAAAGACCTTATATGATCACTCAACCTGACTTCTTATCTTAACCTTGGTCCTGGTATTCAACCTTGCAGCTCAGCTGAGTCCAGTAGCTTGTGATTTGATTGATACAATCATTGCTTTTGAGTGAATTGTCTGGCAGAGCTTAGCTGAGGTTCACATGAGCTGCTATGACTAGTTTACAGAATGCACCTATTTCTATGGTGACTAAAGAGATCTATTCTCCATTACATGATGACAAAATCCTTATATAGTTTGAAAATTCTACTAACATCCCATATGTTTTGTTAGATTTTTCTTGTTTCTATGAAACAATAACATTTCCTTGTAAAAGTTTCCTTTTCAATAGCATATAATGCTTTTGCCTTTATCAGAACAAGGAGATATATATATTTATATATGCATATATATTTATATCTATATCAATTTCTTCTATATATTTTATATGTATTTCTATAATAGTGTAATTCATGAAAACAAAGAACAAAACAAAACAGGAAATAAAGCAGAGATAGAAGGCGGCACAGGATTTATTAAGATTTAGTAAGTAAAGACTAAAGGACTGAAAATAATTTTATCATTGACTATCAAAATGCTTTACAGATTAAATTCAATTTAAATTGATATTTTTTGTCAAAAGAATAATACCTTAACATTAGAAAATATTAAATTTACCCAAGTGATCTTGAAAGCTTCTTTTTAATGTCCTTACATTCAGTAGTTCTTGCACTGTGAATGAAAAACAGGGTATTGGACTCAAGTTAAAAGGGCACAGCTGCTTTGATGGGAAAGTTTCCAAAATAGTTTTTTCAGTACTTCATAGGAACAACCATATTTAAGCATGAAACTTTCTGGTTTTCTTGGGTGGACAGAGGCAAAACTTCCTTTTCTTTTTTTTTTTGTTTTTCTTTTCCCTGAATGCTCATGAGATTAATTAGGGAGGAAGCGTTGGGTCACTGTGATATTCATTTCAGGAATAAAAGTCCCACTGTCTTCAACCAAACCCGTATTTAACTCCTTACATTTTGCTTTTAATTTCTCAGTGGAATAAATCAGTAGCTCACTGATGAAAACCAAGAAAATAACCTGGAAAATGTCTGGCAAAAACTTGCACAACAAAACAAACCACACAGTTTCAAATTATTTTAATCTGACCATGTAATTTGCCTCACTTGTGCTCAAAACTCAAAATTTAACCAATGTTTCCAGGAAATTTTGTCCTGTGACATTTCATTATTTGCAATTCTTATAAAAGCAGCAGGATTTTAAAATTATTCTGAAAGCTAGAAATAATCATCTATACTGTGAATTTATGCTGTAGGTTCAATTTCGTAGTAAGAAAAATCTACATGTTTGTATCACTTCAGCTATGTGAAAAAATTACTTCTCCACTCAAACCTAATCCTGCTTAAGGGACTTGTTAACAGTTAAAAAAAACCTGAATTTAGCTGTAGATTTTAGACAGATTAATTCCATAGGATAAGTGATAGAAAGTAGTTCAATGAGAAAACACATGAAAAGAAGAAAAAAAAGAATAGTAATCAATTTTTAGATATTTCAGAGTTGAATGGCCTGACTTTCAGGGAAGACTCAGATGATAAATCCAGTGGAAAGGGGAGCAAGACATCTTTAGACCAGAGAGGCAACACAGAGATTTAAATCCCTCTCAGGTCTGGATTCCTGACAGGACATTTAGTGTCTTGGTTTCAAATTTGGTTTTCAAAGAATAACAAATGAACTTTTTTTCACTTGACAAGCTAGTGCTCAAGCCTAACACCTTTACCTTTGGATTTTAAATCCACCAAGTTTTCAGCTTTTCTCTGAATATCTGCCTTTGAGAGCTCTTCACTTCAAGGGCTCTTGGCTGTTTTCTAGCTGTATGTACCTCATGTACATATCTGCAAAGGCAGTACTGACCCAAGAGTTTCTGTAGGGGATTATGCACATCCTCTGAAGAACCCTACCAGAATGATGCAGAGCTGTGGACTTCTGCTTAACCATGTGGTAGGTGTCCTCTGCCTTGCTGCTTCACAAAATACACAAGATACACAGAGTAGTATCTTTGAGATACCTATCTTTGAGAGGTAATAAAAGGCATGCTAGTTAATTTTTATATTCTCCCTAAAATGGAGATTTAATCTGTGTCCTTTAGACTGTGCCCTTTAGGTCCTTTCTGTGTTGACAAAGGTAATGCCAGAAATAAAAGCATTCACCTCTATAGAATTGTCATAATCCAATTGCAAAATAGTAGAGAAACTAATAGTCCGGGTTTTTAGTTCTCAACTTTAAATGTGTTCTTTTAATAATCTCTTTTCGTGTAATTAGCCTATATAACAAGTGTATACCCCTGGTGGATAACCTCCAAAGCTGATCTTTTGAATCCCATGATATTAAGGTCAGAAATTCTTATATTTTCCTTGATCTGAATGGATACCTGGTATAGCCACAAACTTTATAACCCCATCAGCAGAGGTAGTTTTACATCCTGGCTTTCCCAGAGAATCAAACTCAGAATTTCAAACAATTTGAAAGTTTCCCCCCATGTTTCAGCCTTTCAAGTACTCTGAGAATACACTTTTCCTACATTTCAGAAGTACCCATTAGGAGAAATAGAAATAGGTCTTGTTCAGAACTCCCACAATCAATTGCGTATTTAAGAGACAAAATATATGTATGTAACTACAAACTATGGATATTCACTCATTTTCTTGTCTCAGGTATCTCAACATTCTCAATGTTTTAGTCTTAGACCAAATGAGTACTGGATCCTTTCTTAATTTTTAAGAGTCTGTCAGCAAATAAAAATCTCCTTGCTTTCTTTGCCCAGGTCTATTTTCTCACTCAGACATTCTCATAGAACCATTCCATTTTTCCTCTTATTGTTTAGTCAGTAAAGGATAGCAGTAAGAAGGGATTATAATTATAATTTTTTTTCTTGCACTGAAGATTTTCTCTTATTCCTCTATTAGGAAAGCCACTATTAGCAATCAATCATTGTGCTATAGCATTTTCTTTTCCTACAGCCTTATAAGCCTTGTTGGGAGGCTTTGATATTGACATTTTATTCCATAGTTCATCATGAAGAGAAAGGAGCTCATTCTGTTAAAAATAGCAGAAAATCAGAGTGCTTATTTACGCCTTGTTTTTGTGAAGCACAAAACATTTGATTTATAGAGGCTTTTGATTTTGGTGTCATTGTTTAGTGAAAATTCAAGGTCAGAGAACACATTGTTTTAAAATCTTTTTTCCATGAATATCAATCATTTAGGGAGGATTTTAATTTTGAGCGGTCTTAAGTAATATTCCTTTACTTTTTCTGTCTTTCTATCCTTGTGAAATTCTTTTCACAGTATTTATCAATTACTATTTCATTATCAGGAATCAAAATACTATTGAAACCGGAAAACAAAAACAGCAGAAAAAAATAAGTTAATACAGGAATTTATTAATTAGGTTAACATGAGAAGTTTTCAAAACAAGAAGCTGCTGAGAAAAGCTACTGAATTTCCTGTTGTTTGTTGCTACTTGATTTTCTTATTTTATCATGATTTTCCCCTCTTTGTTTTCCTCTGAAACCGATTTATTATGTTCATTGTCAGTAATCTTCATTGATTCACATAGTTTTATCTCTTTATCTGTGGGGTCAGGTAATTTGTTTTATTCTTGGTTTTAAAAACATAGAAAATAAAGCAAGTTAGGGAAAGAAGTGAAGAATCTCATATAAAATAACAGCCAGAATGGAACATAACCTTGAAATTCAGCAGAATATTATTGCATTTTGGCAGGTATTGGAATGTGAGACAGATAAGAGCTTGCTCAATTCAAAAAGTTTCTCTATTTCTTTGCTTAAGTGCCAGACTTCAGTTTCCTGGTTTTTTTTTTCTGGTGTTTAGACTTTATTTTATAGATACTCTAGCTGGACAACTAATGATGGTCTAGGAGATATTATGCTGTACTCTTTGTACCATGCTGCCTAAGCTGCATTTGGAGCATGACAAAGATTTTGTTATTACAATGTCAATTTATTGTTCTGAAGAGAAGTGATAGAATAGTGTATTAATTTGCAGGGATTGCTGTGCAGTGAAAACCCCTTTCAAAACATCAACTCTAGAGTTTTTTAATCAGAAATCTTAATATGCAACTCCCCTCCCCCCAACACTGCAAGTAACTCTTCCTTACCCACAGATGTGCCTGAAATCATCCTGAGGCCCTTCAGTGCATCCTTCCCTCTGCAAGTAAAAGTCTTGGACTTTTTGTCTACAAATGCTGCATATAGACAAACCCCTTCCCTTGAGTTGTATGCCTTTGTCTTCTTGGTGGGTGAAATACATACACAGGGCTCTTGCTTCATCTTCATCTATCTTCTTCTTCATCTTCATCTTCCTCATCTTCTTCAGCCCAGAAATACATTATTTGCATGAATGACCCACAATCAATGACTTGCATTCTGCTTCCTTGTATAGAAATATCAGACAACAAGACCATGGCACCTCTGACTCCTGGAGGCTAGTTAAAGTACAGAAAACATGCCAGGTTGCTGACTGGTGACAAAATGCTTCTATCTGTGGGAATAAAAAGGGTTTGTCACAGAATTATTGTTTGAATTAAGAAGTTAGGGAAATGTTAGTGACATGTTAATGACTATTTTACTTTGAAAAAAGAGCCTGAGTTTTTAAACTCTTCCCTCTCCTCTCTCTCTTTGAATTTCATGAAGACTGATGGTTTTGACAGAGCACAAAAATACAAAAGAAAGATGAGGAACTTTAGTTCAAAAGCAGCTTACTTAAACCTAAGTCTTGGCTAGTCTGTCCTCATGTCTGTCATGGCATCAGAGTTCCTGTTTACTTAGCACTGTTTCTTCAATTTTTTTTTTTCTTTTAACACTTATCAACCTTATATAAATGCTCATTTACCTGAATGGTAATTGCTTTTCTGGAAGATGTAATAATCTCTTCTTAGCATTTCTTTTTGAAAGGAAATGTATCTGAGAATCTTTAATTTCTAACTTATTTCTCTCAGATTTAGAATTACTCACCCACTGATATTTATCACAATACAAGGACCAGATTAGTACAGAAAATATACCTGTCTGAAGGTGACTTCTTTCAGTTCTCAAAAAAAGGAACACTGATTTTATAACACAAACTCCCCTTTTCCATTTAAAGACCTCTACTATCCTGGACTTTATTGCATAAAACTACACAGGTAGGAGGATTTGTTGAAAGATATTACAGAGAAAAGTGATTTACTTTCATTATTTGCTCAGCAAGATAAGTGGAAATACAGCATTATACCACTTTTCATTGAGTGTAAAGCACCTGTTGCAATTCTTTCATCAACTCACCCCACAGTTTTCTGAAATGGCACCTTTGTCACTGCAAGGAAGTATTTGCTCTATAAAGACAGCTACAGTAAGGACTGCAGGTAGGCAAAACAATGAATATTACTCAAAAAGAAAAAAATCAAACCCATAATTCTAATATTTCTTCTTTTGGGAAAAAAAAAGGCAAAATATTATGGTATGTGAAATTTATCTATACTTTCTTTTAATGGCAACACAAGTTTAAGGAAATAATGGCAGTTTCTGAACCTAATGCAATTACATAAAATTACTTTTAGGGAGGAACTAAGTACTCAGTGAAACAACTTACATGCTTGTAATGTGGATATCTTTCCTTTTTGATGTGAGACTGTAGCTTTATGAGGAGCCAGCAATCTGCACTTTTGACAAGTGTCAGACTTGCTCAGATAGATAAACGAATATATGTTTAAACATTTTACCAGATGTTTAGGAATTGTGCTGTGTTTTTGGAGTCTCCATTACTAATCAAGTATGGATAAAAGAGACTCATTACTAGGTACTTGCCAGCCTTCAACATGACCAGCTGGTTTCTAGGTAACTTTTTTAACAATCTGAAACTGATTAACTTTTCAGGGGAGAAAAATGCAAAGATAAAATCCCCCACAGCTTTCCTCATGATTTGTCTGGACTTTGCTGAGGTACCACTAATGAAAACTTTGCAATGATTATTCAATTGCAATAAGGTAGAACTCAAAGTTGATATCAATCTCTATTCAGCATCCCTAACAGGAACTGAAAGTTTGTTTTAGCCCCCAAATATGGTAATACATATGGATGATTGAAGTATTCTGAAGTCTGACTTCTGGCTGCTCTTATTCATGTCCCTTGCAGAAAGAACCCAGATCATCCATAGTCTCTTCAGAATTCCCACCCCTCCAGAGATCTCTGGGAGAGGCTTTGGTTAGCCACAAGATTTATGGCCTTCCCCCATTAGAAATTTTCTCATTCTCACTGGTTAATAAATCCACCCATCATTATGTTGAGAAGCCATTGCAGTCAACAAGAGCATGCTCTCTCAGAATGTTAAGAATGTTGGATTGACTCCATCAAATTATAGCAGTATCTTATTTTGACACAAGTACACTTTGACAAAGTGAAATGTGGTGGATGATATTGTAGGGATTAAGATTTGAAGACCTTTGAATTTGTTTTCCTTTCTTAGGGTGGGAGAAGTAAATGTTTAAAAAATATTTTTAAAACTCTCACTAGAGGTTTTATTAATTTTATTTTGAAGCAGAATAATTTTCTTACCTAAAGAAGCTAATTTTTAAAAGAATGAAGAAACTCCTAACCTTTTACATGAATAATTATTATTTGTACTGTAAATGGACACATGATATCCGCTTCCAGTTTTTCAATTCAAGTCTAAATGGAGTGAGGAAAACTTAAAATGTGTTGTTATCTTCTGAAAGCTGTATATTGGCAGATGTGAAATGAGATTTCAGCCTAAAAGCAGAATTAGTTACATTTGCATTTTGGTATTATGACTGAAAATAGCAGCAAAGATTCAGCAACACACACTAAAAGCTAAAGTTTTAACCCAAAGTGCCTATGAGGATTTTCCAAGTTGCAGTAAGATCATGAAGCCATGAAAGTGTTTTCTATATTATGACATGTATGAGTGCTTGTGGTAAAATATATTTCAGAGAAGATGTATTTAGGGGATATATTTTCAGTATTTAACAATACCAAAATAGGGTGTTTGAATTTGAATGTCAAAGGAGTGGATGATTCATTGACTTAAGTTGTAGGATATCTACCTGTCTCATTAACAGCAGTTTTCCATAACTTATAGTCACTGAAGATTTCTCTAAGGAATAAAATTTCTGATTGTGTGGAACCTCCTCTACATATTTCATAAGGATCCCATGGGAAAATAAAAAGAAAAAGCAACTAGAAAAATGCTTGAAAAACACTATCTGCAGCTAATGTTTAAGTCCTGAACCTTGAGTGACATCTCTTTATATTTCAAATTATTTTTTCAGGAGAAAAGATTTTCCAGCTAAAACCAGGAGGTTTTCCCCTTTCCTATGCATAAACAGGTATGTTTGCCAGAAACATGTAATCCAAATGTAGATTACCATTTAGAATGAGAAATCTGCTTGAAATACAAGAGGTCTCAGATTAATTATTTCAGTATTCTGTTTTCCAAAATGGAAGCAGGGAGTGGCACCGTTATATCAGAGTCTTTAGATATTTATTTTCCCTTTTTTGACTGTGACTACCCCACCATAAAATATTTGATTAAACAGAAATTCTCCCATTCAGCAAGCTAAAAATGAATTAAAATGATTGCGTATTCAAATTAAATTATACTGTGTGAATCTGAATGTATATTTAGGGAAAATTAGTTTAGAATACACATGCAAAAATATTTAGAATGACCCCTTAGAAACCACTTTTTATGAAAATTGCAGCTGACTTATCAGTAAAGAAAAAGACCATGACTAAAGGTAGAGGCAAGGAAACTGGACTTTTTATGAATAATAAACAGCTTTGTGTCTATTTCAGTGGATGGGGGAGTATATACATATATATGAGCACACATGTGACAGTGACTCATAGAAACAAGCTGACACCTAGCAGGGTCCTGGAGTCTTGCTGGGCTGTGACTGCAGGCACTACTGAGGGCTGGCACTGCCCACACTCCCTCTCAGGCTCTTGTCTCTGCATTTCTAGAGGTGTTTTGCTCCTGCTTTCTGCCCATGGGACCACGACTTCATGGCAGAAGCAGGAATCTAAGCCCACACTCCTCCCAGCTTGTCTTTCACATTTCCTACAGCAGGCTGTTGCCATGCTTCCTAACCCCAGGATAGGATGTAGGGCTTGGGTAGGGTGAGGATGGCCAGAGCAGAGCTGCAGACTCTGCTTTCCTTCTTTCTGCAATAAACTTTATGGACTTCTGACTTATGCAGGGTCTTCTCCAAGCTGGCTTCAGGGATGCCTAGAGAGGCTGATGTGGAACAGAGATTAGACAGTTAAAAGAATAAAATAGGTGTTTATTGAAAGGCCTTAGAAAGATACACCCTGGGCAGTACAAGAGCCTGGCCAGGGCTACACCCAGGATGGATCCAAGATGGATCCCATCATGAGTTTTTTACACTTTTATAAGTTCTGGTCCATTCACATGCTGGGGTCAGTTGTCCAACCAGTTCCAGGTCATGAAGCCTCAAACTCCTGGTTTGCATTTTTCTCTTTGTTTATGTTTTTTGGGTACTGGCTGTCCCTGACTCTCTAGCTGGCAAGGGACTGCTTTGTCCAACTACTCTATGAAGAGAACTTACCAACACCCAATATGAAGTTTCAATACCAGGCAGCAGAGAATCAGAAAAACATAAAAGCTGAAACTTAAGGCATCATCTGATTGACTCGAATTTGGTCAGTTCATCTGCTGGTTTTTTTCCTTCTACCCAAAAGACTCCCTTTCTGGATATGAAGACCTTAAGGCATGGGAAATCACTCTCCTCTACAATTTGTCCAGTGATTAAACATACTCACAGTTTAAAACTGCATGTTTCAGTTGCCCTGGGCTTGCTCTGCAGCTACTAATCCTTGCACCTCCTCTCTCTCCTCTATTAGTCAGCCCTTCACTTTCCAGTGTTATCTCCCATTAAACACACTTATCCATCATTCAACTAACTGCTTGTTTTTGGAAGTTTAAACAAAATAAGCTCTAAGTACCTTCCTAACAGAGACTTCCTATACCAGTGAACTCATTCTTGCATCTCTTTTGGCATCTCTTCAGATTTTTAACAAGCTTTTAAAAATGTTGGACAAAAATCCTACATGACTTCCCAGTACAGAAGCAAAATCACTTCTTTCCTTCTATTTACTTTTTTCTCTGCATTTATCTAGGCCATTTTGACTTAGCATTATAATGGCAGTTCCAACTGAGTTGTCTACCCCATGAGAATCCCTACATCACTTTCTCTGAGACATTCTTTTCCAAGACACCTATTTTCCTGCCTTATTTGTATACTTTCCTTCCTTTCTTTCTTTTCCTAAATTATGCAAAACTTCTCCTTTGGCTGTATTACAGGTTTTCATTCAAACAAGCAGGGTTTATCACACAATTCAGACTGTTCTAAACAATACAAACCCACCAGTGCTGCAGTGCAGTAAGCTGTCACAGAGTGTTTGATAAGGCCTCTCCAGAGAAACTTCCCTCAGGATGGGCTGGGAAAAGCTGCCTTTCTTCCATACTTTCAGACTGGTCCTACAGTCCCACTCACAGAATAATTGAAATACAGCATGCAAACAGCTAGATGAAACAAAAACTTGCCACTTACTTAGTCATTCATCAATTTCTGTGCAGAGTTTTTCTCTTGCATGACATTTCCTCATTTGTCTTCTAAGTTTGAGACCAATGCCAAAAGCAACAAGAAAACTTGATCAATTATTAGACAAAAAGAGACAAAAAAGCTGAGGGTGTGGGTAAATAGTTTACTAATTTTAAAAATATCTACAGCATCCCTGAAGAAATCTAACAAAACTTTGGATATTCTACAAGAAGGCACAACCCAGGAAAAAAGTCACCTCAATAATCCTAACTAAGTTGTATAAAAAAAATGTTACTGTCCATAACAATTTAGACAATTTTTTTTTCTCATAATCTATTTTGCATGTGTGTATTGTGTATATATTTTACATATATACTTGTGGTATGTGCTTTTATACATAGCACATATTCAAGAAGGCTAAAAAACCACTTGCTCTTGAAAACTTTTCAGAGTTTTGCTCAAATTCAAAAAAAGCCAATTTCCTCTGAAGTGAGCAAAATTTCCCTGCTTTTATGAGCAGCCCCCCGGATTTCATGGATTTCTACAGTTGTGCATTTACATTTTAGGATTTAGACTTTTAAGGTGTAATTGCAATTTTGGTACACTCGTTTAAATTAGGAATAACTGCAGTAAACCACACCGATTTTAAAATAGTGCACTAACATAAAGCATAAAAAAGTTCATTTTAAGTTAGCTTTTTAGTCCTGAATGACCACCAGCCTTTAGAAAGTCATATGTTCACAGCACTATTTTTCAGATACAGAATAAGGCTCGGTAAAGAACAGCTCTTCTGAAGCAATCATGGTGACAGATATTCTTACTCATGAGTAAATTTGCTTCATTCTAACCTGGATTCACACTCACAGCAAAATTCATACACCCTTCTTTTATTCAAAATATCTTCCAAGGTCAATAAAACCTTTATCCTTAGCAAGCCTTCTGGTCCTACATTGCGTCCACATGGAAACTTATCCTCATTCCTGTTATTGCATGTTTGCAGGATCAATTTAGTCAATTTTCACAAAGGCTATGTCAGAAATGTGAGATGATAGAAGTACAACCTGGCCCAATATGTTTCAGAAATCTGAGAACTTGAATGTGAGTTTGGGCTGGGCTGGGAGATGGATGAAGCAAGAGAAGAAAAGACAAGCTTAGAAGTAGCTGAAATACATGGGAGGATGATACTTAATTCATGTTTTAACACTGTTCTTTGTCTGCTTTGAACTTCTCTTCAGACATGATTTTGAAATATCATGTATCTCCAGATCATGTGTAAAGCACCTTTTTTTACAAAGCACCTTTGTAAATCTTTTAGCTCAAGCTTGAGGAAGTCCTTGCCCTCAGAGCATGCTGAGTCCATCTAAGACCTCAAAGCTTCCCCATAGCCCTGTCAAGGTGAGACTGTGAACCACTTTGAAATACTTCTTTGTGGGAAATATGACTTTAATAGGAATCAGAGGAGCAATGGCTTAACTACTCACCCATGGCCCTAACAAGCATATAATTCTGTATTTCGTATCTCTAATTTTGACTTTTCCTTTCAGTGATAGCTCAGGTTCATTTCTGATAAAGGAGGAAGCAAATGAAGGTAGCAGAGCAGAAAGTACAGTCAGAAATATTTTTTTGCAGAGTTCTGAATCCTAAGATATAGGTTAATATTTGCATTATTCAATCATTCATTCACACTTGAGGCTTAGGTATACTTTTCCTGCTTTCTACTAGGAAATTAAATATTCTTTTCCCATAAAATTCTGCTAGCATCTTACTCTCTTTCAGATCTTAAATTTCAATATTTTTTGAGTTTATGTCCTTTATGTACACCTCTCTCATGAAGTAATAGTATATTTTTTTGGTTTTATTATTCCTTATATTTCTGCAGAATATATGTCCTGAATAAAATTGCAATGAATTTGAGGATGAAGGATATGTAAATATATACGTGAGATTTGTCATTACTTTTGCCAAAGGCCCAAAAGAGTTCTAGTCAAAGGCTTTGTCTCTGCTCTGACTTAGAGAATGTCACTATAAAATATAGAAGTGAAATGAAAACATCAAATGCATAACCAGTGTTTATGACTCATTTTGTCACATCCATGTATCTGGAGAAAGCAAGGTGAATGCATCCACTTATACAAAAGGAGATTTTAAAAATCAGGATTCACTTTTAGCACAGTTGTCATCATAATGAATTTCTCCATGACAAATTTGATTTTTCATATATTTCTTTCACACATAGCCTTTAATAATGTAACTGTTATAAGATGAAATCTGTTTATGTTTCTTTTATGTGTTTGCTGTTGTTCAGGAAACAATTTTCCAGAAGCATATGCTTGTTTTTTTTCATTATGGAAAAGTGTTATCTTTTATCTTTGAAATATTGTCTGTCAGGAATAGTTTACTTAGAAATTTAAATTTTATTGTATTTTTGCAGGCTCATGCTATTACTGTTTTGCATCATATATGTAATTATAATATCAAAGAATAAAAAGATGAGCCTAAATTTTTTTTTTCTCAGCAGCAGTAAATTGACTTTTCTAATAATATAGGACAAATCATGGAGTTTGGGTATTGCTTAATTATGCATCAAATCCAAGTTTTATATTATTAAATTTTGTCACATGGTTTTGACCTGCATTCTGAAGAAAAAACTAAGAGCCTCTGTTATCCATGATATTTTGTAGATATCTTAATCTGTCAATTCAAGACAAGTTTACATTAAAGAAACAACATCCGAGCTCATTATAAAATTTTGTTTTTTTCAAGAATAACAATTAAAGGGATCTATTCAAATCCTTGTATTTCTTCTTTTTGAAAATCTGCACATAACTCTGCTTTATTGGGGTTTTTTATATACCTTGAATCTTTTTGTTTTTCAACAATTTTCTAGGAGATTGACATATTGCCAATTGTACTTACTTTTATAATCCTAAAAATACAATCAAAATTTTAATAATTATTTAGAGAAAAAAAACAATATTTTTCTTCTTTATGATTAAGCTATATCCTGATTGCAGTTTTCAATACTGTTTCTATGTGGTTTTATAATTTCTGAATTAGTTTTGCTGTTTCCCATTACTAGAACTTTTTAAGGCAAGATTAAACCCGCATAGTTAGATTATAGAAAATCCTCATGGAAGTTTATCTTATTCTTCCACACCCAAGATCAATGAGCCATCATGCCTGACATCAAGGATATTCACTTCCCTCAGTTCATGTCTGTAATTTCTTAAAAAAATAAGCAACAGAACCTAATTCAATCCTTTTGCTTCAATGCATATAATGAGTTTATGAAATAATTAAAGACAGGCCACGAATAGCATGGGACAGGAGATGAAATTGAATAACATTGGCTGGTTGCATAAGAGTAAAGATACGGATTTAATGGCAAGTTTTATGCAAGAGTAACCTGACCACAGGACTTTAGTGAGTTATGGATCTATTTTAACAGCCATGTGTAAGGGGAGAAGACAGCTGTGCTAAAGACAAGAATAGGATTGAAACTTTGATTAGTTGATTAGTGAGAAATTTGATATCCTGAGATATAATATAGACCAAGGGAACTGTTACCATAAGCCCTTGCTGGTGAAGAAGCAAGGAGTGAGATTAGCACAGTAATACAAAGAATGAATTATATGGAGAAGTTTCCCCTGAGCCATTTTGCAGTATTAGACAAGATGATGTGCCTCCTCAGCAGGTGTGCTGATGACACAGAGTTAGGAGGAGTGGTCAGTACCCCAGAGGACTTTGAATAGCTCCAGAAGGACCTCAACAGGTGGGGGAGATGGGCAGAGCCCAGCCATCTGAACTTTAATCAGGGCATGTGCAGGGTCCTGCACCTGGAGAGGAATAACCCCAGCACCAGCACAGGCTGGGGGCTGAGCTGCTGGAAAGCAGCTCTCTGGAGAAGGACCTGGGGGTCCTGGTGGACAACAAGCTGTCCAAGAGCCAGCAGTGCCCTTGTGGCCAAGAAGGCCAATGGTGTCCTGGGATGGATTAGGAAAAGCATTGCCAGCAGGTCGAGGGAGGGTTCTGCCCTTCTAATGAGCCCTGGTGAAGCACATCTGGAGTACTGTAACCAGTTCTGGTATCCTCAGTTCAAGACAGACATGGAATTCCAGGTCCAGTGGTAGTTAAGGGACTTATTAACAAACCAAGGTAATTAAGGAACTGGAGCATCTCTCTTACAAGGAAAAGCTTAGGGACTTTGCCCTGTTCAGCCTTGAGAAGAGATGACTGAGAAGGGACCTCATCAATGCCTATCAGTATCCAAAGGGAGGGTGCAAGAGGATGGAGCCAGGCTCTTCTTGGTGGGGCTGAGCAATAGGACAAGAGGCAACAGGCAGAAACTGATGCACAGAAAATTCCACCTGAATATGAGAAAGAACTTCTTATTGTGTTGGTGACCAAGCACTGAAAAAGGCTGTCTAGACAGGTTGTGGGGTCTCCCTCACTGAGGATTTTCGAGAGCCACCTGAATGTGACCCTGTGCCAGGTGCTCTAAGATGACCCAGCTTGAGCAGGGAGGTTGGGCCACATCATCCGCTCTGGTCCCTTCCAGTCTTACCCAGTCTGTGATTCTGTGATTTTTATGCTCTGATTTTGGACTTCACTTCTGAGCCTGCAATATGTTTAGTGGAGCTTGAGGAGAATCTAAACACGTATTTGGAAGGGAGATATACAGTGGGCTAGCAGCCAACCACGTGAGTCATAGGGAAGCCTGGGAAGAGGAAGACAGGGGATATAGAACATTTCCTTCCTTAGGTACTTCAGAAGCAATCTAGTCTTGTGAACTCTGTGATACCTCTTACTATTTGCTCCAAAAATGGCTATTTTCTTTGGCTTGATAGGTTATTGTCAAAATAAATTTTCCACAAAAGTGAACTGTATCAAGCTCCAGAAGTACAGACAACAAATTACACAAAGCCACTGTATTCTGTTGGCTGCATAATTTTTTAATTTCTCTGTCATTAGGGCACTAATTCACTTCTGATGTGTGCTTGAAGAAGAAAGACTCCTACTACTATCAGCGTGGTTGTCACCCTGACCTAAAATATCTGGAACAATATTTCTGGAAATAATTACCTTGCCACACTTTATAAAATGCTTAAAAGATGTGTTTTATATTCATAAATATTCCTTTTAATAATAAACTGAAAGCTAATCTGTATCCAGTAAGCCTTTGAAGTTTAGTAAGTAATGCCATATCCTTTGAGACACGTCAGACTTTTCTCATATCATAAAAGAAACAATTGCCTGGACTATTCAATTACAGTAAAGTCTTTTAATATGCTCACAGCTACAGAATCAGACTAAGATTGATTGTCTTCTTTTGAAAATTGTTAGCATAATATTGATTTTTTTATAGATTTTTTTTGTGTATGTGTAAAGATGTGTTTCTTTGAGAAACAAAATTCCATAAAATCCAACCAATTTCCAGACAGAGATGCTATGGAGAATTGGTTTTATTTATTTACTTTAGTTTGTTGAAGTTATGAAATTTAAATAATATGACTGCTTTTGGAAACAAATGAGAAAAATCATATTCCTGAAGATTACATTTTCAGGTTACAAAAGAGAGCAAAAACTTGAATATTTAGTATTAGGGCATTGCTCTGTGTAACCCGGTAGGAATGAGAAATTAATCCAGATAACTGTTGGCAGAACTACTGACAGAAGTCTAAAGGAAATTTAAAAAAAATTATACACAGATGATTTGAATTCAGTGTTTTCTCACCTGCAAATCTGTGAAGCTAGGTGTGTTTGTGAAATGTTAATTTTGATATCCTGAAATTGGCATGTGAACTTTCATAACAACACTAATGCTATGATAGGCTGGTTAAACATTAAACATGGGCAAGGATTTATCACATCTTCTTAATATATTTAATTTAATACATTTAATTTACATTAGTATAAAATTTTGTAATGATTTTTTAGTTTAGTTACCTATACATCTGTATCTTTTGAGAAAATTATTCTGAAAAGGCTAGAATAAACTCTTGGACATGCTAGACTCTATTAAATAGGATACATTCAAAAAGGAAAAAGAAACAAAAGGAAAATTTGTCTTTGCTTTTAACAGTATAGACCTGTGAGTGCTAAAATGTGAAAAACAAATGCTTCTATTTCATAGCAAAAGAAAAACATGTTTTTATTACGGTTTCATTGGTTTTAAAGTCATTAAGATTATATAAATATAATTTATATATATAATTTATAATTATAAAATTTATAATATATAATTTATGTTGCTTACTTTCTGTAATGATAGTTTTTAGGATCAAATCTGTTCTGAGAAGAGTTCATATGGAATACAGGAATGTGAGTGTGTTCCTAATTTTTTATTTTAAAAATAAAATATTACCAGATAAACCCCTTAATAATTCAGTTTTTGCTAATCTCTTTTTAAAAATTATTTTTATCTATTTTAAATTTTAAAATTTGATTTAATTTACTAACTTAATTTTTAAAAAATAATTATTTTGCCACAAAGGACAGAATAATTTTGCAATGATGGGAATGATCCAACTCTTATAGCCACCAGCCTCTGTCAGGTTTTCTTCATTGTCAGCTTGACCTCTCAAAAACAGACACTGTAAATGATTTTGGAAATGTTTTTCTGAGAGCTAATTCCATTTTGTCTGAAAACAGAGAATATTCAAATAAATTTAAAATATCCAGTTGTTTCTCTTCAAAAATAATAAAGGCTCATCATGGCTTCTCATCTTGTATTCATGCTTTCAAATTTATTCCTACCACTGATCATTACATGACACTGGTCTCCATCTTATCCTGTTGTTTCTTATTCAGTGGTTTCTGGACTGATGCAGTGGAGGGGACGTGGTACTGCACAAGAAACCTACAAGGTTTTTTTTTTTTTTGAATGTGTATCTTGTCAGGACATCTCATCTCTTTGGCTCCAGTATTTTTGTTTGCAATGTGCAATAACAATGTCTTCTTACACTTGCAACAGTATTTGTGCTCTGCCAACGAATATTGCAGTGTCGTGCATAACCATTTATTATTCCATGGCTGAAAGAGCAGAAAGCAAAAATAATAAAACCAAGCACTGCATGTAGGAGTACCAGTTACACATTTGTTTTTCAAGATGATCCATGACTTTTTCCTTTCCTGTTAGAAACAGGATTCATGAGGGTATCTTGAAATCTGCCCGAGAAATCACATCAACCTACATTAAATTACAGCTACTGTAACCCTCAAGCATTTTAGTAATACTAAAATTTAGTAATACAGAATACTCTGTGCTTCCAGGATTGGCCTGGAAACAGGAAACATCCTCTGCACCATGACCTGCAGCTGGTATAGGATTTTCTTTTGCCTTCAGAGGCATGAAGGTGGCAGATAAAGGTAAGGAACCATGAGAGATTGTGAGTATCTGATGTTTCTGAGACCCAGGATAATAATGAAGGAATTGGTGTGGTACAGGGACTTCTGAGTTCAGGCAGACTAGAGGAGAATTTTGAACATTCCTCCCACTCATATCTGCATGTACTAATAACAGGGCATGTTTATTTTTCAGTTGAAATGGAAAATATAGCAGGCAAAGGAAATAAGAATATATTTTAAAATTTTGTTAACTTTGGTATTTTATAAATATTAAACAAAAAATTGATGACTTTTAAAATATGGCATTAAAGCCAAAACTAGGCATTTAATTAATTTTCCTTTTAAGAACTGGATGTGGCACAATCTAAGCTTTTCAATAACCATTTTCATTATTCTACATGCATATTCCACTAAATCAAAAATTTCTGTTATAAGCACTGCCTAACATCTCTAGCATTTATTCCATGATCTGAAATTCACTGTTTTATTTTGGCTACCTCATTCAACACATCTTTTACATCTGAACCATCATCTAAATTCTGTCAATTATACAATGAGATTCTATGGCACTCATCAGAGCAACTGATGATGGGATTCATACACAGCTCTATATTCCCCAATATCCATATGATGTGAAGATACTTTTATCCTTACTGAGGTTTTGGAGCTGAATCACAGAGAAATAAAGCATGCTTTCCAAGAAGAGAATCCTCAGCCAACTACCTTGAAAGGTTTATTGTTGGTCTGCATCCTTAATTTTCTGAATTGGGCAAGACACAGCTGATATTTGTTTCACAGTGAGCAAACTCTTGATCCAAAGGCAGTGTAACCATGTCACACCTGAACTCTAAACCCTTTGCAGCTCTATGACACAGAGCAGTCAGCAGTTGGGCTCTAGAAAAATACAGCTGGAAAGCTTAAGAAGGAATATCTGACTATTTGAACTAAGATTTTTCAGGTAATCAGAAGCCTCAAGTTAGCTAAAATTCTCTCTTGCATACAAGTATGCAAATGCAGAAACAGGTGGATTCTGACCCAAGCTGTGGGCAAGCTGGCCTTAACTTACTGTCTCTGCATACAGGGGGCTGGCACATCAAAGATTTTACAAAATTGGCTGCAGATTTGGGTGGTTTGTATCTTTATTTGAAGACTCACATTTCAGTTAGCTTTAGGCACTCACTTACTGAAAAAAAAAATACACATTAAAGCACCAAAAATCTCCAGCCAGCCTTGCTGGAGCTCAGACTGGTAAACACACAGAGGCAGTAGCACTGCTGAGGTGTCACTGCTCAGTCCTGGGGAAAGAGTGAAAAGCTTTGTAATGAAAACCCTCTGGAACTCAACCTAAATGCCTGTCTTAGCTCTCTGCAGGGAGACAGCTGGTCACAGTGACATGGCAACACATCTCACATTCATTTCTGTGTGAACACACTCTGCAACAGCCTTCAGACACAGATCCTTGAAGGCTGGATCTGGCAGCAGGCACTTTGTAGAGGCTGCTGTTGTCAAACAGTCCAGGTTTGCATGCTGCTATGTGAAATCCCAGCTGGCATCTGCTGCATGAGTTCATGTGCTGCTACGAAATGATGGACTTTTTCACAGGAATTTTGCAGATCCACAACTGGTAATAATTTGATTGTGATCTACAGATGATATCTATTTATGTGGCACTTCCCCCCTATATTCTTGATTAATAAAAAAAATTAAAGAATATTCATAAATGTAAATGTATTAGTGGTTTTCCTATGTTCTTTTCTATTGCAGCACCCCAGTATTCTGTCACAATTCAGCTTCCATAATTCAGGTTATCCTGGAAATTTATGCAATCACATCAAGAAACAAAAAGAAAAAAATCTAGACAAACACCAGCAAACTCCAACGGCTGCCCAATAAAATTTGGAATACTTTCTTTGTGTGTTTTATGTTGCAAATACATAATATTAACAGTTAATCAAAGAAATCCAAAGATGACAAAATTCCTGTGACAGAAGCAGCCGAGAGGAAAGGCTCATGCAGCACTAGCACAGCACATGGGTTTTACTTAGGAGGTTTCAGAGGCTCCTGCTCCCAGCACAGAGTTTATAGAAAGGCAAGAAGTGAAGAACACATAGAAGCACAAATAATTCCAAATTAGACACAGTGTCTGGTGAGGCAATGAACCAAGAGACAAACACCCCCACAGACATTTCAGATGGTGAAAGTGCATCTTGGCTCTATGGAAACGCCCTGTCACTCTGCTGAGCCCTGCAGAGCTGGGAGAGCTCTGCTGCAGCTCACCACATCCAGCAAGCACACAGAAATCACCACCCTGAACGTGCACCACACCACCACTGTTTGCCAAACTAGTATCTTGAAGAAAATAGTTGCTGATTGTAATTGCCCTGCAAAATTACACTCATCATTGGCAGACAATGATTAGCTTTCATTTTGCAGCTTATTTGAAAATTAGTGGCACACAATGCTTCTTGCTAATTTCCTAGGAGGATGGGGAACATTTTACATGACCTCTTGCCACAGCTTTCTACGTGAGCCAAGACATAGATGTTACACACATTGCAGAATTTTACATTAGCACTGTCTTTTGGATTTGTGCATATAGATTTTAAACCCCAGGTCTTGGTTTAAAACTAAAAATCAATTACCCCTATTTGAACCTACCATAGGAGCTGCAGCTTGCTAAGCTCCAAATCAGTGCTACACTGACCTGAGATAATGAGATTCCAGTCCAAAAACTTTGCTGTGTGCAAAATCCTTGAAACAAACCTGGACATGCCATCCTCTCTTCATATGGTTGGTGGAGGTTTACTTCAAGTGTAGAGAAATCTCTCTTGCAAATGATAGAATTTCATCAGACAGAGAATAAATAAAAGCATTTGCTGTTCTCATTAACTCTCAGATCTCATCCACACATTTTATATAGATTTGAGGGTCCATCAACACAATGCACCCTAATGATTGTATGACAATGGAAGGCAGATTTTTCTTAACAAAATGTATTGTTCTCTGACTGATAGACTGATTTTAAATAAAAATGTTCCAAAAAGTAATTTTAAGAATAATAACCTACCTTATCAGCATACATAATTTTTGTCTAACAATTCTGGCAGCCATAATCACAGAAATTTAAATTTTCAAGGTGTTTTGTTTGTGAATTTTCTAATTCTATGATTTTTGGTTCTTTTGTCCTGTACAAAAGTGATATACTGAATGAAGTTGTTAGCTCTGCATTTTCAGGTGTGGGCAGGGTCAAGCTACATCACCTACATCATTGACCTGCATCACCTTCATCTCAAACATTTGGTACTTCACTGACCCAGTTTACAGTAACCCTCATATTAAACAAGTAGGAGATTTGCTTCTTTTCACCAATACACTTGCAGATAATCATCTTATTCTCTTAAGGCATCTCTGGACACCATCCTGTGGGGACTTGACTTTATTTTGGATGATCTACTGAAAGAAATTTCCATCACAAACCTCACTTTGAATCAAACTATTGCTGTTCACACCATAATCTGTTACTCAGCAGGAGTAATGATTGCAGAATTTGTCCTGTGACAACTTTAATGATGAAAATGTTGTGTACAGAGATTTTTATCTTCACAGAAGGAGCAGTGAGACAGTTACACAAGGTCTCTTTATCTCCCCCAGTATTCAGGCACCTCAAGTTGCCTTGCAGTGGCTAATGGGCATTTTATACATGTAGGTCCACAAGCTCTTCTGTGAAGACAATGTTCTGAGGAAATGTCACAAAATACTGTACTTATTTTCAAAGTGACAGTGCATTCATCTCCATGTGGGATCCTTCAGTCTCTGGGACATTTCATGTACCTTGAAGTCTGCTATCTAGAGCAGCCAAAATATATCCAGTCATTTTCTGGCTTTCAGATACATAGCTGAGTATAAAAAAATAAAAGATTCACACAAAAGAATGCAAATCTACTTTGTTTTTTAACCCAAACCAGACTTTGTGTTTGTTATGATTTGGGGGTGGAGGAGTGTTGTTTTATTTGTTTGTTTGTATTTTTTACGGATTTTATGTTTACTTTCTAAATCTTACCTATATTCTACTGTGAATTAATCAAACTGTACATGGCACAATTGTGAGGTATTTAGGGGTTTAAACCTTTTTGTTCCAAAAGATTTTACTATGACAGAACTGCAGATCTAAGTCCTTTAAGACAAACTTGACTATTTAATAACTCCTGTAATGACTATTAATTATTGAAAATAGTTAATAGCTTTAAAATATTTATCTTATCCTTTTATTCTTGTGGCAGAATTAGAACATTCTGATGATTCATTCTTATTCACCTGCAGTGGATAATTCAACTGCACCTACTTCCATCAAAATATTATCTGCACAATTGTATTCATTATTATTTCAGCTGGTGTCACAGGTTTCAACAGAGCTTGCTATTCTGCATATTGCCCATATTATCCTAAGCCTGTTTCTCATCTTGAGAATGAATGTTATTTTGAAATCACAGAGCCAAGAAAAAATGAGCAGAGCAGAGTCAGTGCTTTAGTTAGTTAGATTTTTTTTTTTGCTGCATTGCACATTTCTTTTCAGTGTTGTTATAGGCAAAACTCGTTCATTCACTCAG
The DNA here is from genome assembly GCF_029582105.1 of Oenanthe melanoleuca. Lineage (NCBI taxonomy): Eukaryota > Metazoa > Chordata > Aves > Passeriformes > Muscicapidae > Oenanthe > Oenanthe melanoleuca. The sequence continues at coordinate 65,418,227 of NC_079336.1, forward strand.
GTGCATTTCATTGATTTAAAAATAATGGAGTAGCAAAAAGGCAAAGGTAGCAGAAGAACCGGCATGAAATGGAATCAGAAAATTGTTTGGGTTGGAAGGGACCTCTGGAGATCAGCCAGTGCAAACCTCCTGCAAAGGAAGGGTCACCTTGAGCAGGTGACACAGAAACAACCAGGTGGATTTTGAAGGCTCCACAATGTTCTTGGGCAGCCTGTTCCAGGCTCTGCCACCCTCAACGTAAATAAGCTCATCCTCATTTTCTTTGGTTTTAGTTTATGGCCATTGCTCCCTGTCTTGTCACAGGGCACTACTGAAAAGAGTCTGGCAGCACCCTCTTGAACTCAACTTTGTATTTCTCTGCGTTAATGAGATCCCCTCTCAGCCTTGTCCATACAAAGCAGGCCCAGCTCCCAGAGTCTCTCTCATAAGAGATATTCCAGACCCCAGATCATCTTTGTGGCCTTCACTGGACCCTCTCCAGGAGCTCCTTTTCTCTCCAGTCCTGAGGAGCCCAGAACTGGACACTGCACCCCAGATGTGGGCTCTGTAGGGCAGAGCAGGGGCAGGATCACCTCCCTCATCCTGCTGGCCACACTCTTCCCAATGTCCCCCAGGATACCATTGGCCCTCTTGGCTGCAAGGGCACTGCCAGCTCCTGGTCAGCTTTCACCCACCAGCACTCCCAGGTCCTTCTCTGCCAAGCTGCTTTCTGGCAGATCAGCCCCAGCCTCTGCTGGTACTTGGGCTTTTTCCTCCCTAGGTGCAGGATCCTGCCCTGGCCCTTGTTAAACCTCACCAGGTTTCTCTCTGCCCAGTTCTCCAGCCTATCAAGGTCCCATTGAATAGCAGCACAGACTGTAGGTGAATCAGCCAGTTTTGTGCCATCAGCAAACCTGCTGAGGGTGCATTGTATTCCTTTGCCCAGGTCATCGATAAACAAGTTGAATAAGTATCCAGTGCTGATCTCTGGGGAATGCTGCTGATTGCAGGTCTTCAACTGGATTCAACTCTCTTGATCATGATCCTCTGAGCTCTGAAATTTAAACTGTTCTTGACCCTCCTCACTGTCCCTTCTCCTAACCCACATTTCCTGACCTTACCTGAAAATAACCAGAGAACACACAGAACTCGGAGTGGTAGAAGCTGGAATTATAAGAAAAAATGAGAAATAGCATTTGTTGTTCCATCTGAAAGGTATTTAATATTTTTCTGTTCTGCCTCACAACCATATAAAATGTATAGATTTGTAATTTTCTTTTCTCTTCTTTCCTATTTCATTTGCTGTTCTATTCCCCTTGTTTTTCCTTCTTTCTCTTCCTGGTGGTAATAAAGCCCAATGCAATTATTCCAGTAACTATTGGTATCATTATTTCTATAATTCATAACCTTGCCATTCCTTTGTACTTCATGATAGCCCCAGAGCTATGTAATGAAGGGGTCAGAAAAATTCCCTAGCATCAGATTCCTTGTCATTCCTGCCTGTCAGATCTCAGGAATAAGGATCACCAGCTGAAGTCACCCTCTCAGTAATATTTACAACTTTAAGTCAACTGCTGTTTGCTGATCTGGATGAGAAGTGACCCTAGCCTACATCAAACCTCTGGTGTCTGAGGCTGTATATTAGAACCTTAATTACTCCTGATATTGTCAGCTTCACAGCTAGCAAGAAATAAACAAGTCAGAAAAACTGAGCTATCTTCCCACCTAAACAGAGAGCTGGATTGTTTGCTCTTTCCCACACAGGTATTGAAGCACACCTGATGGAAGAGTATTTGCAAACTAAGGACTGGCAAATTCATTCTTCAACTCAGAGAATACTGGATTCACAATTGGATAATGCAGCCAGGATTCTGACACATATTTACTTATAAAGTAAAAAATATGCTGCTCTTCTACAAACATCTGTAACTTAAATGTCCAGAATGTTGCTTACCATTTTTTTACACTCACTGAATTAATTTTTGAGAGTTCAAATGGTAAAAATGAAGACCCCCTTTTTTCATTAGTTTGGGGTTTTTTTCACCAAGACATAAATTAAGTGTGGGGATGTGCTTGGGCATGTGATTTCAATATATTTCTGAACTTGAGTTTTTCCACCGAAATTGAGAATCAAGTGTAGCTGTAATAGCTGACAAAACAGAACAACATGACTTTTTGTCTTTGTCTTGCTCTGTAGTGGATGGTATCACATTACTCTTTAGCAGTCAGTGACATTTGATGACTCTAATCTCACCCCATCCTTCCCTGAGGACTTCTGAGAGGATGTAGCCTTTAGATAAATCTTCAGTAGTGAACCTAACAAATACTTCTAAGGCAAAAAAACCCCACCAGAACCCTTCCCCTTTCTCCCATTTTATCCCTGTAAAATACCTATTCCTGCAAAGGAAATTTGTGAAATGTAAGAAGGACACTTGGTCCAGTGAAAGAATATTAGTTTTAAGCTACAATGCAGGGACTGACAAATCCATGATTTGTCATACTGGCAGTGCATCTTTTACTATGAAAATAAGATATGATGCCTGCTCTGAGGAACAAAACTACTGTAACTTTTACTTTAATTTCAGAGGTGATACATTCACTGCAGAAAATGTGACTCCTTAGCAAAGTACCTACTGGCCCAGGTGGTGCCCAATGCAGTGTTCACACTCACCACTTTGAGGGAGCTCAGCCTTCTGTGGGTAGAAGGCCATGACCTTGTTTTGTCAGAAGTTTTGTCAGTCTTTAGATAATAAATGTGTAAAGGGCTGTTGTACTGAAAAACAGTGGTAACTCACCTTTGACTATGAAAGATGTATATAAGAAATATGGTTGTTAATTACAGTAAAGAAGCAGCTGCACCATGATTTACCTCTTCCACAAACAGTAATAGTTTCAAGTCCATGTGGTGTTAGCTATCTGTCTTGTTAGCAGTAACATTCCATGAAACAGGAAGAACAAAGTATTTTTCTAAACCAGATTTTTTTTTTCTTTTTTTAAGTTTACAAAGCTAAAGCAAATATACTCTTTAAATTCAGAATCATAACTCGGGGAAAGAGTTTACTTTGATAGAGTTCTGTTTCTAGGCAGTGCAAGTAATCCTTGCTGCAAAAAATCAGTTCTTTAACAAAAGGAAAAATAACCTTAATAGTCTGCTGATTCATACATCCTCCTAGAAGGTGACAGATACCAAAGTTTCAAAGATTTCTCTGACCACTCTCTCACAGATGTCAGTGGTACTGAGTTGTGCAATTAATTTTTTTGTACAAATCCCAAACCTATGTTTTAAGCATGCTTTTAAAATAAGTCCAGGACTGTCCTGTTCAGAGAATGCCTGCTCTTGAATCCTGAGACATTCTGAATGTGAAATGCTTTCCAGTGTTATCTCAACTATAGCAAGTGGGAAGAGCACAGTAAAAAACACAAAAAAAGCAAAAAAACCCAAGCCAAAAACATAGGCATTGACAGACCATCTGGGAGGGAAACTTTCAGCCCTGCTGTTCCTAAATGACAGAAAATCTCACATTTGAACTATGTGACTATGTAGTAGGTCACAGATGCATTTGTCATGAAGTAAGACAGAAACACAACAGTAATTGTATTTCTGAACTTCTGGTGAAAAACAAGCTATTGTTTTGTGCTCTGAGTATAATTCATTCACCAAGACATATTTCATTGTTTTAATGACTGTTGATTATTTATCCCTCCTAATAAATAATAAACTTATTTTTCAGAGCTACAACTAAAAGGCCAAGGGCAAAAGGGCATTTGGCATTTATATGGTATTTTCTTTTATTCTAGAAATAAATATGGTACAAGTCATTCCCATGGAAGAAATAGAGAATTGGAATATTCCTCAGGCAAAATGTGTAAGAACTGAAACATACTTAATCTAAAAGTCAAAACCACAGTACTAAAGGAATAACAATGGAATAAAAAAGCTTTGCCCATATCAAGAAATCCAAAATAGACTGGCATAAAATTTAACACTGTCAAATAGTGTTTCTATCACTGTCCTGTTTAAAAATATGTAGAGCCTTGTGCATATCTCTCTTTCTGCCATGACATGATCCATGACCAAGGTAGGCTCTCAGCATAAAACTACATGAGCTTGTGATAAGTAAGCAAAAAAGTTCAACATGACATTCTGCAGAAAGCTATCATATGACACAGGTGGGATTCAACATTTTTACTCCATAGAGTTTGTATCATTCCTAGCACAAGGTGAAGACAAAATGGAGAGCTGGCACAGATTAATTCACGTGCTTGGAAAAAAAGAGAACTAGAGTCAACAAAGAAAGAATGTGAGAGCTAAACCTGTTCTAAATAATGAGGTTAAAAATGTAATTTTCACATTTAAAAGGGTGAAGGAAAGAATCAAAGAATAAAACCTGATAAAGGAATCCTTCAATCCTTCATTAAAAAAAAAAAAAAAAAAAAAAGAAATAATGTTAAACTGTTATTTTACACAGTTTCACATGTTTTCACCCTTTGATTTTCCTATGACTATCACACCATCACAACTCTATAGGGGTGAAATAACAGACTGTGGAGCAAGGCACACTCTTTATAACATAGCTTGCCTTTTATCTTTAACTGATGTTAGGATTTTAAGGTGATTAAAATCTGATAAAATACCAAAGAAAAAGCCATTACTTTCATTACAGGTAAACCCATGTGAGTTTATAAAATTCAGTGGAAACTATAGAAGATATGACCAAATAAAATCTAATAAATACTAAAGTTAGAAAAGTTACTAAAAGTCAGAGGAGAAAAGTATATTATTATACAATTAGCAATTTTTAATATGTGGGGTTTAACTTTCAGTTAAAGCAACACTTTTTTCGGAATAGTTTTTTGAAGAATACATGCTTAACTCATGTTTTGTTTCTGAAACTGTTACTGAGCTATCCAGAGAAAGTCAGCAGCTCCCATTAACTTGTACAAGGAATGATTTTCTTGCAACATACATATCTTTTGGTCAAGATAGTAAAATTCATAAAGAAGAAAGGTACGATATAATAATGATTTTTCCCCCAAGATGTGTCACACATCTCTAAATTAGAGGGAGAAGCACTTTAAAACAAGTGAATAAAAAGACTCCAAAATTAAATTCACAGACAACACAATAATTTTCTAGGGAATTTGACCCCTGGTCTCTTCTAACTATTAATTAGTTATGAAGTAGTCACATAATACACTTAATAAATTAAATATATTTGCTCACCTAAAAATGAGAGAAAAACTAATCTAGAAACCGTTTTAGGCAACACATTAGTGTATGATGTTTCATGTTCTTCAATTCCCATTTTCTAGCTCATTGGGACATATGAAATTGCTTCAAAGCATTTGTAGGCAGTAAAAAAGGAAGTGTTATCTTAAACTCCTTCACTTTTATCTTGCACCTTAAGGGTAAATTGTTAAGTAGTTGCTGAACCATTCTATGAACTCCAATCCTCTTTCTGGTCATTGAACTCCTGAACTTTTTATTGAAGGTGTCAATTTTCACAAAGCTGTCACATGTTCTTTGAACAGGATTGAGGTAAAGTGACTAAAATTACTTTAAAAAAAATACTCCAGTAAATTGCAAGTGTGTAAATCTTGTGGCATAATTTTGTTGAATATGCACATCTTTATAAATACACTTATCAATTTGAAATTTAAAGGTCAGCACAACACAAAGAAAGCCCAAAGTGATGCCTGTCTTCTGCCATGGCTTTTTCTTTAAATGAGTAGATAAAAGTGACACTTTGCAGCTTGCTCAGAATTCCTTTTAGTTAGAAATTTTGTTTCTATATAAAATCACTTAAAAATGACACTATAATTTTTTATTGCCCTCTGTGTGACTGTCTACGCCTGACAGGGAAGCACTACTTATATTATTCAATTAAATCTTTTCAGAAACATTGAAGGGGGGAAGAAAAAGTGACTTTTGAAAGCATGTCAGTTAAGGGGAAGCAAAAGTACGAACAGAACTAAACAATAAAATAAATGAAAATAAATGCCACTGACAACAGAAAGTCATTGTCATTATGTGCAAATACAAGTTCAAATTATGCAGAGGTTTTCAAGTATCAATTTGTTTATATTTTGAGTGGATATTTAACAAGTAAGTTCAGTGAATATATCCTCAAAATCCTGCATTGTGCTTGAAGCTGTATTTATAACACATTTGCTTTCTCATGACAGTAAAATAACACATCTCAAATACCATTTTTGTAAGCATGTCTGCAGGTTGTCAGGAAAAATAAGATCAGATCAGAACAACCCTTTATTATAAATTCGTATCTATCTTAGACTTCCAAATCATTGACTACCTGGAAAAACCACAAGTGAGGAGTTTAGTGGCATCAACTCAGATCCTTACACTGGTTTGACTCAAGGACTCCTCTTAAGTAGGGACTGTAAGTTATCACAGGAGTGAGAATGCCCTGTAGTTCTTCTGGATCTGTCTCATTTTCTCAATACTGTGTAGAAATACCTTAGTCGTACACAGAGCACAAATTTTATCTTCATTGTAAGACTGGTGCTGTGTGGAGTCACTCCAAACCTAAAGTGAGGTATTTGTAACAGCTGAGAAGGGAGTTTCAAACAACTCTCTGTAACCCTCCCAAAAAACCACAGTATCTCTCAGGATATTACAGTCAGTGGGGGTCCTCTTCCAGAGGGGCATTTATTAAATAAATGCTCCTTGAGAAGGGTGAGTTCTGAAGGAATCATGTCACATCAGTTCATGATGAAGCACAGATGACATTGTACATGTTGCTTTTCAGATGCTTTCCTGATGCTCTGAACATGGAGGACCTGTGCAAACTTACCATCCAATTTCCTCTTCATAGTGAATAAAGAGGGAGAAATGGTTGTATCAATCACATCGCCCTCTTTTAGCTCTCATTCATGCTCATTAGATTTAGGAAGAGGAAATTCTCCTTTTTTTTATAGGAGTCAGCTAGAGCTAGCTAGAAGGACTTGTCCTTTGTGTGATCTTTTAACTTTTAGTTTTTTTTTTTTTAACTGTCGCAATCATCTTTCCAGTCAGAGCCTGCTCAAAGTTGATCAGAGTATAAATGACTGCTAGAATAGAAATGCATGTGGGTATGAATTATCAGCTAACACTCTAATCCAAGGCAGGAATTTTGATTAATATATTTTTTTAAAAAATTTAAGTAACACTATGCAATTATTTGCATTCTAATCTTTTAATACTAAGTAATTTGATTAGCTACTAATTGATTCACTTGAATCAAAGCTATGCTTTAAAAGGATTGTCTGCTTTTTCTTTCCACTCTAAAGTAGATAAGAGCTCTATTATTTTTTGAACTATTTACCCTGTGAAGCCTCAGCTCTCACTTTGCACAGAAAACTGGCAAACTTGACACATTAAGAAAGCTTTTCCATTCTTACTGAAGCTCCCTGATTTCAGCTTTAAGGACCATGAGTGGGTGGGTGATGTCTTCTGTGGTTTGGCCATCATATTGACTCAGGCAGTTTGAGCTGTCAGCAGTAGAGCTAGATATCAAAACTGCTTGTGAAAACCAAAAAAAATCCTAACTAAATTACTTGACACCCAAATCCAAAGGGAAAGCAAAGCTCCCACTGTAGCTGTACCCAGTCTTGATCTCCTGTGCCTCTCATAATTTCAGTATCAGATAATAGAAGTCAAGGAGTGTTTCCAACAGACACAGTAGGGAATGCAGTGCAAAAATAACAGCAGTAAAAGCCTAGGTTTAGCTTTTACTTCTTCTTGGGTTTTAAGATCTTCATGTCCTCAAAAAAGCAAGGAATTTGAGGGCAGAATAGCAGGGCTTCAGGGAATGTAAAACATCTTTACGTTAATTTTTATCTCTCTCACTTCTTGCTTGTTCCTGAGTTCATCCATCTTTAGTTGCCTGGGGCCAGATTATAGATATGGAAGACAGTGAAGGAGTTTGTGAAAAAAAGTAGGGATCAGACAAGAATAAAACTCTGTAGTGCTTAAGCACAATTTAAAGACTGAGTTTCCTCAAGCCATAAAGCTTCCATGAATCTCAGACAGACTGAATATACTTTACTTTCAGCACTCAGCCAGCCATCCTTTCCTAACCTTGCATCATTCTTTTCTACATGCAAAGACCACAGGTATCAGACCTCTCAGATTAAAAATCATTCTTTTCTATACATTATGTTCTACAGAAAAGCTTTTAGATATGAAATAGTAGGAAAGTTAGATATCAAAACAAGTTGATTCAGTTACATTTGAACTTTTATTATATTTTTTTTATATTTGGATTTGGTTTTTTAAGTAAGGAAACAAGTGGATGAACTGTTTGGGGACAGCTTGTAATACAAACGGGGGAAAAAAATGGAGGGACTCAGAAGTGTAATTCTTCCTAAAGTTGTCATGAAGCATAAACTTATAACACAGGACAATTACATGTTGCTATACTACTAGGGGTTTTGAGGGAAGTGATGGAAATACACATTCAAACCTGCAAGTGCCATAGCTACTTGCAGCAAGAGCTGATGCACCATTCTAAGGTGTGCAAGGTTTTGTTTGGAAATATAAAACACTATCTCCCTAAGCAAATTATCACTATTTCCCCAGTGATATTATTGCCTGGTCAGGTATGCTGTCATCATCACACATATTCCCTGAGAGCAGCAACATGCTGCTCTCAAATGAACTTAGTGGGGAAGGACAAAAAAAAAAAAAAAAAGAACCAAAAGCAGCAATCTCCTTGTTTAAAAAACTTGGACTCACCTTGACATCTTAGATGAAATGAAGGTAGAGGAACTGCCACATGCAGTTTTCCATGGATGTGAGGATACAGGGACTCCTAGTAACAAGAAGGATGTGATCAGGGTGCAGGTATGTGCAGTAGCATCTTATTCTCCTGCAGCACAACTACAACCAGAAATCCTTCATGAACTCTGCTGAAGTAGCACCAGTGCTTGGAAAGGAAGCCAGTAGCTTTTGCATGAGCTCCATGGTCTGTGATACTGAAAACCTGTCCTGGTTCTTGGGCATGGGTAAAGGGCATTGAAGGGGAATTGATACAAATAAGACTGAGGTCACTTTGCACAGCAAACCCACACCACTCAGAGGGTGGAATTACATGCCTTTCCATCTAGAGTGCACAGCTACATGCAGTGGCTGCTATATTTTCTGTGGAGGATAGACTTGCAGGTCAGCACTGGTAAAGAGCATTGTTTTCCATTTCTCCACTCCAATTGAGAGGGAAGTGCTTAGTCCATAGGCAGCTTTTTTTGTGGTCCAAGGTGTTTTCATCTAAACAGTGGGTCACTGCAGTGCAGCATTATAAAGTGTGAAATTTAAAACTGGGCAATTGATGGAAACTGCTTGATACATTAAGTTTAGTGGAAAAACTGGATAGGTCCATGGTCTTCGATTGCTACTGATTTCTGATCCCCAGATTTTTGAGTGGTGTACAGGAATACAGTATTCACTGTGAATGACATGCTTCTTTGAAAATTCCATCTTCCTTTAGATAGCCTTCTTCTATTGTCATCTTAAGCAAGCTGCAGAAACAAATTAATGAGGAAATTACTAGCTGTTGAGAATCAGGACAGCAGCTAAAACATCATGAATTCTGACCTGAAAGAGAGGAAATGTAAAATATCCTATGGGAAAGGCTGAGAGATTTGCTTGAGAGAGTCTACTACCTTGATTATATCTATGTAATATTGACTTAGGAGACATTATAATTATAAAAATACGAACTTAATTTATATCGTGCGTGTAAAACACTAAAAAAAAAATAATTAACATAGACAATGGCCTCAGGTTACCACAGAGGATGTTTGGATTGCAAATTAGGAAAAATTTATTCATGGAAGGAATTAGATCAGGCTGCTCAGGGAAGTGATGGAGTAACACTCAGTGTTCAGAAAGTGTTCAGAAACCATGTAGATGTGGCACTTAAAGACATGGTTTAGGGGTGAACATGGTGGTGGTGCTAGGTTAACAGCTGGAATTAATGGTTTTAAAGGTCTTCTCTGACCCTGAAGATTCTATGAAATTTTGTTCTTACGTATCCTTAAGAAATTGATTTTTATTATTGCAATAATTTTTCATTGAAGTGACATTGTTCTTCTAATATTGCCTCCTAAAAATACACATGGATATGCTAGTTTTAAAATGTTGCTTTCTGAAGTGTGAACATTGTAATTTTGTTTAGGAAATGTTTAATTTAATATTTTAGCCTGTAGGTATGCCTAAAGTATTAATATATGTCACAAAATGAACAGCAGGTTATTGAATCTGACCATTGGTGATTAATCTTGAACTGTCTTTAGGGTCTTAAATTCATTATGTATCCCTAGTCTGTCAGGGATATCCAATACTAGATTTAATTTGGGAATACTTGTTATCTTGGATGATATCCACCATTATTCAGCATAACCTTTTCCTTCAAGTCCATAAACCACACTTTGGGCAGACAATTAAGGCACATAATAATGGTGATTTCCAAGGCATGGGCTTAAAGGAAAGAAGAAGAAGCAGTAAAATGGGTATGTGTAGGTTTACTATGCAGTCCAACCAAATCACACTAAAATAACCCTGTGTCCCTCAGATTGTATTCTATTAGGTACAAGCATCAAAAAACGTGTTAAATAAAATGGTTTTAAGAAATATGAGTCTTATAAATGTAACACAGCAACAGCAAGAAAAACAGACATTTCCTTGCAGAGTGCTTATCTCTATTAGCACATGCAGGTATTCCACCTGCCTCTCAGGCATCTGAGTACACAGAGGATGTTCCTCCAATTCATCAGTGCACACTTCTTTATCTATGTTTCCACAAAACCACTGGCACTCAATTAATGGTGCATAAACTTTTGGGTCCCTAAAGCAACTCATTTTTCTAGGTTAGGTTAAAAAATAATAAACAGCCAACAGCAAAACAAAACAATGAATATTTCCCCTTGCTCATGTATATTGAGGATTTGGATGCTATGTTTAATACATTGTTACATTTCATTGGTTTTGTAAGAAAATACTGCATCTGTTTCTAAATTTTCTTGTATGCCTATATGGTCTAAGTGAAACAATGAGTCAGAAATCATGAAGTTTTCCCTTTCTACTAGCATTATTATGCAGATTTATTTTACTTTACCACCAAGCCTCCCAAAAATTTTCTCTGCCTTAATTGCTAATACACTTGGATGCTTTGGAGCTATCAAGGAGGGATATGTCTTCTGGTTTAAATCTAATAGATACATATTGCTGATGAGTTTCTATTATATGCTAATTAGGAAACATCTGTTCTTGTGTATGCAGATCAAGTGGAGGACTTTGCTTTATTCTGTAGTGATGGCTGGTGATTTCCATCTCCCTTAGGACCTGTTCCATAAAGATGCCACCCAGGTTTTAAGGAATCTTCTGGCCTGGGTTGCACCAGCTGTGTGATGCTCCCAGTTAATTTCTGGCAAGTTGAAATCCCTCATAAGGACAAGGGCAGTTGAATTGGAAGCATCCCCTAGCTAGGAGGTCTGTGGTAGACTCCCAGGATGACATCTGCACTATTTGTTTGCCCCTTGGTTTTTACCCAGAGGCTCTGAACTGAGCCACTGCCAGCTGTGAGCTCCATACATTCTAACACTTCCATTATATGGAGTGCCATCCCTCTGCCTGTTCTGCCCTGCCTTCCCCTCTTAAAGAGCCTGTAATCACCTGACAGGGCACCTCAGCCACAGGACTCATCCCACCAGGGCTCACTTTCAGCAACTGATGGCTTGGAGTGGCTACTAGAACAGAGGCTAGACAGAGCCAGAGAATAAAGTGAGTATTTATGAAAGGCCTTCAATAGATACTCAACAAAAGTCTTCCAGAGCTACATCCAAAATGGATTGTGGTCATGAGTTTCTCACACAGAAAAAAGTTTGGTCAATTTGCATATCAGGGATTAATTCTCCAATTACAGTTTCAGGAAATGAAGTCATATTCCCCCAGTTTGCTCCTTCCCAATTCACTTTTCTTGATACTTTTGGGGGTTTCAGGCTATATGGGTGTCCTTGGTTCTCAGGGCTGGAAGGATTTTTTGTTTTGTCTGACCAAAATGTGAAGAGAACTTACTAACACTCTATATGGAATTCAGACTTATACACAAATGCAGCACAGGATCTGAAAAATATAAAAGCTTAAAACTTAAGGAGACACAATGATGTTAAATCTCTGGAACTGGGACAAAGTCTCAAGCTCCTCTTGTTTGTTCTTCATGCTGCATGCACCAGTGTAGAAACTGAAGAGATGATTGAAGTGAAGCTCTTGTGAAGTTCAATTTTTTCCCTGCTCAAATAACAATACCTTTTTTTACTGTATGTGAATATATATTTCATCTGTATGTCACTTACTTGCAGTGTTATTCACTAATATAATCTCAAAAAGGACTAGATGTGTGCATAACTTGCACAGTCTTTACAGGTTTTCTGAAGTACAGATACCATATATTTTGGAAATTGTACACTCTCTCATTTCTTATGCTTTTTCTAGATTGAAGTAACTCACAGAAATGAATACCTGACCTTTATGCACATAGTTTATCTTTCAAAAAACCCCTAATTTTAAACCCTTAGCATTTTTTTATTCCAAGAGCATGAAGTCAAAGAGAAGAAAAATAATGATAACATTCTTTTTATCAATATGTTGATGTAGTTTCTAAACTAGGTTTTCTTTGCCTTTTTTTTGTTGGTGGAATTTTTATTTCATAAGAATTTAAGCAGCTACACTTGTGTTAGATATTTCTGTGCCACAGCTGAACATTAGTCCAAAGCAGAGGTAAGGTCATTCATTTTTTGTCATTTGGGAAGGAATGACTCAAGACTATTTGGTACTAACAGGTAACTACATCAGACTAGTTTTTCTTTCTTTTGAGGAATAGCTTTATTAGTGATACACCCTTCTACTTGCATCTTAAACCTCCACAACACAGTGGTTTTAGCTTCACTTAATTTTGCTTCATTCTTCTAGGAAAGCATCAGTGATCCCATGAACTTATTTATCTTCATGTTCATCTCATTAATTGTTTTTCTTCACAGCAAGTTCCTCAAACACATCTAGCAATAGTTGAAAATTGAATTTGGTTTTATTTATTTTAAATAAAAATAATGTGTAGAAATTCTTCAGGAGGAAAGCCAGGCTGACAGAGCTAAAATGCTCCCTAAGTAATATTTGTGCTTTGACAAAGTTACTTTTAGGCTGACAGGAACTTGGAAAGCACAGTATGGGACATAGGAAGTCAATCTAATTTACCTCAGCTAACATATTGTAGCAGGGCAAACATGATTAAGTATTTGAAAGTACCACATATTGATGAAAGACTTAAGGTCCTCTATGTAGTCAGATCCAAAGAAAAAAGTTCAGTAATTAGGTTATCTACCTTGATTTGAACTAATTAAACTCTAATCTCCATTTCCTTCTCTCCCACTGCATTTTTTCCTTCTCTTCCTTTGTTATCCAGCATTGCTCCTACTGCCACCTTATTTCATGCCACTTGCCTCTGCTTTTTTCCTAAAGCACCTTCTCTATAATGGACCAACCCTCTGACTGTACATAATTCCTCTGTGTCAAAGCAGCTGCTGCATCTAACTCTCCAAAGACCAATTCTCATTTCTCAGCAAAGAAAAGCTCATTTTAACTACCCATCACACTTCCACATTACTCACATATCTGACAAGTGGAATATTCTCTTAGTGTTGCATAAGGTCTTCAATTTTTCTGCTCCTGGCACTATTTTAATGAAAACTATTCAGAGTTATTCTGTTCATGACCTCCACATGTAAAATGAGCTTTGCTCTGATTTACTGTGTCTGAGCACAGCCAATGTATGAGGCCCATGAGACAAGCACATATGCTGTGCATGCCCACTCAAGCCTTGCAGTTATCACTCATGACATATTGGCCACATAACAAGAGAATCATGACCTCTTTACCTTCTCCTTGAGATTGCTGCCAGCTCTCCAAAAGCCAACAGCATTGTGCTGAATCTGCTGTGCACTTGCAGCCTTGTGCTAAATGCTGCTGTTATCTGGCCATTCAAGAATTAGACCTCGTTCTCTGCCCAGAACATTGAGATAAAATGAAAACAGCTAGAAGGCAAAGAAATGCTGAAAGGGCAAAAGATTATCAAAAGAAAAAAATTCATAGCTATCATACACATAAAAATGTGTCAGAGCCATGAAGTCAGTGCTCTGACAGATGATTTGGACTTCCCTTGCCCTCCCTCTTATCAGAGTATTCAAAAATGAAGAAAGCAAACTGTAGAATATTTCAACAGCATAAACAGCTTCCACTTTCAGGCCTTGTCCATATTACAGAAAGCATCATTTGAGCAATCTAAATCTCAAAAACAATTCTGAGGTTTGTTTCATATGCAAAGGCATTCTATGCTCCATTAAACTTATTGCTCATATTTTATACTTTTAAAACTGAAATGAAATGCCTGAAATAAGCTGCAATTTAGCTCTTGTAAGTGAGGAAATAAAAATGCAAAGATATAATAATTGTTTTAATTTTTTATGTTTTGTTTCACGAATCTAACATTAATAGCAGCAAACTGTTTTATTTCAGTCAATAACTGAAAGGGCTTCCAAAATGCCAGGACCATTGTGAAGTAGAGGGAAAGCCAAAAGGAGATGAGGAGAAAGGAGGGTAAGAGTCTCTCTCTTACATTTGTGTAAAATTTCTCTATGTTCATACATATCAATTACAGCTCTTAGTTCCAGATATGTATTCTCTAACTCTGGTGATATTTTCCTAACAGATCTTCCTAAAAATCAGCAAAAATACAAAATTCACGGGAGATTATAATCTTTTGAACAATCCAATATTGGTTTTCCTGCAGGCAAAGGAACAGATTTGTGCTTCATTTGTTAACCTCGGATGAGCTAAAGACTCTCAAGATGCCTAATCAATGGAGTTCCCCTACTGCAGAATTTGTCAGCATTACTGTACCCTCTCTAGGTAAGATTTTTACCTGTGGGAGGCTGTCACAGCTGTCACCTGAATATAGGCAATCATAAGCCTATTTCTCTTGTGATCTCTGGGTTTTCTCCAAGAATCCCTCAGCTGCAACTGAAGATCTGTTTCCTAAACCTCCTTCCTGTGTCCCAGTCACACCTGAAGAGCCACTGCCCCCCCCATTCCTAAGACTTGTTAGAGTTTTGCAGCCTGTGTTCTTTTCCTGCCAAGAGAATCCTTGGGGTGACATGCAACGAGGAGAACCTTTAAGTTCAAAGTTTTCTAGTTGCATGTTTGAGCTGAGTTTGAAAGCAGAAGCAAAATTCAAAGGTGTCAAAAGTGAACCAACCCAAAAAATTGGTTTATATTTCAGACAAGAGGAACTACCACAGTTTTGCAGACAGGCAATGCTATCTATATCAAAAGTTCTCTGCCAATTTTAATAGTATTTTTTAAATTCTAATTCTCATTTTTTGAAGCTTTATAAAATGTAAAAAAATTTCAAAACCACACTGGTAGGGATGAGTGTAATTCTGTATTACAAATCCTTATGAGATTTTGTATTACAAATCCTTATCAGATCATCCAACAGTTCATGCTTTGCAGTTCAGTGTGTGGTCTGTTTATAGGTCTCAACAAGACCAGAATTAGCAAATCAATTCTTTACATCAGAGTGCCTAATGCTTCCTTCAAAGTCACCACATAAGTTATCCAAAATAAAGCACGAAATGAATGCAGGGAGCTGCTTACATTCAGAGTAACACATTGTAGCAGTTGCAAGGATTTCACTCCCATTTCATAAATCAGGCAAATTCATTGAGGAAGACTGAGGAGGACCTTGAACTCAGAGCTGATCAAGGAGAACCTCACCCCAGGTTCTTTTTGTCACCAGGCTTGGTTGTCTTAATTCTGTCAGATCAACCACAGATCAAGCAGACCACGAGGTGATTGTCTCATAGTTGACATCTGGCTTTTTTTATTTCTGGCAGTCCCCCTCTGCTGTGTCTGAAATGTTTAGTCTGATGGTTATTTTCTGCAGTACTTCTGGCAAAGCCACTGTAATTGTGGCAGGGTACAGAGCCAGTATCTGTCCCAGCCTGGTTCCTGATGGCTGCTCAGGGAGCAGCAGCATCTCTGCCCCATACAGGCTGCAGTCTCTTCCCCCCAGCAGAGCAGGGAGAGTGGGACAAAGTCAAAATCTGAAATTCTCAAAAAAAATGTGAAAAAAAATCTGAAATCTCAAAATTTGTTAGGATCTGGCATCCTATTTAGTTGTTCAAAGCTGGTATTAGCAGTGAAACATATGTGCATACAGCCACCATTTGTGCTTTTTTGTTCTTTTACACACTATTTTAAGTGTGTAAATCTTCTTAATGATTTACTATGCTACCAAAAAATAGACACACACTTCAAGGGAAATAGGAACATTTAGCACATCTGACTAATATAAAAGTTCCCTGCTAAGCTACAGAGTTCATTTGACACTCAGAGACAGCTAATAGGAATGATTCCTGTAGGAATGGTTTTGCTATAGAATTTATACGTAAAACGCCCTGAGAAATGGCTCATAACAATAATAAAAAATATTGGATTAAAATCTTGGCAGTTTTCAAATCTGTGACTCAGTTATCATTGTTGATGCAAAATCTATTTTTCAGTTCAAGCAAAAATGAGTGAGTTTCTTTTCCAGTTTCCCAAGTTACTCTAGTTTGTAAATGACTGTGAATGTACATGAGAATTTATAGTCTGGTTAAAAAAAGTCCGTGTTTTTTCTCTGTTTTTCCATATGGGAAAAAATTTAAAAATAATATTATGAAAGTGTGCATGCAACAGTGTTCTTTTTTATACTATTCAGTGTTTTATATCTAAGGATCTTAATATGTAAGTGAAATGTTATCTCAGTTTTACAGGTCAGGAAGTGAACAAAAGGAGGTCAAACAAGCCAATGTCAGGATCAAGATTGGAAGCCACGGGCCTTGGACTGTGTGATAATGATCACATTTTGCTGCATGTGATTTTTATCTCCCTGCTTCCTCAAATCTTTTGAATTGTCTGAAGAGAAAGAAGGTAATACTTGCAACTGAGCACTTTGAATTTCTTACCACCAGTTATGTGAGGCAAAGTATCACAATTACAGATCTGCACCTGTCAAGCACAGGACTGAGCTTGGCCCCTTTTCCTTGGTAAATAATAGCACACTGTTAATAGTAATGGCAGCAACTAAAACCTTTTCCTCTACTCTTGTAGCTTTGTGTTCCAAATTTATTAAAATCTGGTGGTATGTAAGTACTGTGTTGTGCATTATGTTACTATTTTCCTTAAACATTGTTCCCTTGAAAGGTACCATTTAAGGGAAAAGGCTGGACTGAAACCCCCACCTCTACATTTTCCTGTCTGGAATGAAGGTACTCTGGGTTAATGGTGTTATTTAGTGGGGTGTTAGGAAAGTGAGATCAGTGCAGAACAAGAGGGATTCAGCTGGTGGCAGTAACCAGGAGCCTGTACATCACTCAGGGTGTCCTGGCTGCAGAGGGCTGGAGGTCAGCTCTGCCTGGCCATGGTTGATTTGCTCTTTGCACAATGCACATCATGGAGCACTTTTGGGGGGATGAAAAGGCGATCACATCACTGAGTCAAACCCGAGGAGACCCGAGCCCCAGCACAGCAGAGCTTGTCTGTCACTGTTTCCCTCTGACTCGGGCTCAGGGATGGGAGGAGTAGCAGGGAACAGCTTCCACCCTGTCTTTGACCCAGGGGACCACATGGACACAACCTACAGGGAGAGTCCACCAGCTTGTCCTCATCCCAACAGTCATGCAGAAATACACCCTTTGTGTGTAAAGCACCTTCTCTTTTTCTATACTTTTGTTACTACATTGTTGCTGTTACTGTAATTCTTTTATTCCACTATTTTTTACTTTCAGTATGTTGGAAAAAGGAAACAATCTCCATGGCCAATATAATTGTTAAGAAAATAATCACAGGTAAAAAAAGCACAAGTTCAAGATGAACATAGACAAGGACATAAGCAGTAATGACACAGTTCTGCCAATAAGGCTTTGCTAGGGAAATGATCATTCATTCCTGGTCAATAATAGACTGCTACTTCGAGGTGTCAATCAATTGAGAAACAAAAGTTTCCTGCTTTAGACAAAAATCATGACTGTCAAAGTAACTGAAAGGAAAGCTGCCAGTGCTGAAATAGTTCAGCCTTGCCACTGAGCCAAGCATTTGCCCAGTTCTAATCTCAGTGCAATTTCTTGAGGTTTCCTTCAAAGCAAAATGCACATTTTCCATTGTTAATTACAGGGTAGTTCCCCTCATTCAAGCTGCTCATAGCTTTCCACCTTGTTCTCTTTTATTGCCTTCACTTGGCAACCACAACCTTTTTACCAGGAACTTTAATCTCTCTTTTGGGATGCTTCATAAATTATGTCTAGTCCCTTCCTCAATAATGATTGATATAACCTCTTAGCATCTTACTGTCACAGGAAAGGATATTTTTTAGCATAGAACAAATAGAAGCAGAGATGTGCTGTCACAGTTAACATAGAAAGTTTATTCTCATTCTCCCATCCCAGCTTTTCTCTGCTGAAGGATTCATTTTTGCATCTAGCTGAACATAGGTTTCTGTGAAAAAACCAGCTATCCATCTCCAACCTCTTTCTTAGAGCTCTAGCCCTTTACAAGCAGCCAGTGAAATAAACAGTCTCCTTAAATCATGGAAGGACAAGATTTGCAAGATTATGCATCAATTGCCAAAAATTGCCAACACCTGCATCTATCAATCTATTAGGTGCAATCTTAGGGTCTCTACATTGTTTAAGGAAGTACCTCAGAGTCAGGTAAATTATGGATTTTTCCAAAAGTAAATGTATGACATATCTTGCCAAAGTCAGCATTATGAATTTTTTCTTTTATCTGTTTTCACCTATATGTTCTTGAATGTGTGAATACAGGGACATGCTGTAGCTTCTTTCTCCCTCAGAAGAGATGTAGAAAAACAAAAAAGAAATACTGAAAGACAGTTTTTCCACATATCTAAGGTGATCAATGAGGAAGAAGTCATGGAAGTGAGTCTGCAAGTCTATGTAGCAGCTGTAGTAACTACAGTCCTTAAGTAAACCCACTTCTGCAGATGCTTTTCACATTAATTTCTTTGTCTCTAACATATCTAGCCAGCTAAATTCAGAAGGTATGGAAGGCTCTCACAGAGAACAAGATAAGAGCATTCACCTGGGAAAACTGATGGATCAGTTCATGCTCAGCTTCAATGGATAATTATTATAAAATATTTAAACATGTTCTGACACCTACATAAGTGTTCCTACCCTTGTGTGGGCTTTTTGTTCTTTCTTCATGGCCCAATTAATATTCAGTTATTTCAATTAGAGTGGAAAAGTTTTTACGCCCTTTAGTCAGAGGAAGAAATTAAATCTCTTTTTCTGCATCCTGGCTGAGTGTGTTAACCACAGAAAAAATTGCTTATGAGCCAGGTCCTCAGGCTGTCCTGCATAAATAGGATCTGAGGACCACTTCTGGACTGTTTCAGGTTGAAAATCCCAGTTGGCAAGTATTACTTCTGCCTCTCTGAAGCAGCTGAATTACAAGACCCTGACATTTGATTTCTTCACAACTTCTTTCTCATTAACTCTCTGGGAATTCCTCTAGAGCCTGGGTTTCTAATTAAAGACTGTGGATTTACAGAGAAGTAGTGTGGCTGGGAAGAAGATGTTTTAACTCTGAGTGCTTTCTTTCCCACAGCCTTTCATGGACCTTTTCTTTGGTGTGCTGATGTTTTCCTGGGAGTGACAGCTGGACCCATGACCTTCAAGGGAACAGCCCTGGCTGTTCTCTTGGCATGCCTGAGCCAATGGCTCATTTTGGCATGATGCCACAATTCCTCCAGCCCATCAGAAAGCTTCTGCCCCATTTGACAGCCCAGTAGAGCAACTGTGGAGAGAAGGCTCTCAACACAATCTCAGACTGAGATCCTGCACTAAGTGCTCCCCCATGAAGGATGCTGACAAGTGCAGAGAAAAAAGGTAAAATATTGACAAGACTTTATGGAAATCCAGCACAGACCAGCCTTCAAGTGCTATTTGCATCCTACTGCTTCAAGCACATGAAGGAAAGTAGTTTGAGGAAGGAGAAATGGCCCAGTGGTGTAAGAGCAGTCAAAACAAACAAATGCTGATAGATCTGTTCCTGCTCTTCCCCCCACAGTGGATAGCAGCACATACATGCATGTCTAGGTCATAAAATACTTTCTAAAACTCTAAGGTGGGCAAATACATGGCAGTATAAGGAAATCTTGAGTAATGAGTGCAGACTTGTCACACAGAATAGGGCAGTGTCTAAACAAGGGGTGTCCTCAGGCTGTCAGGCTAGCACACAGCTCAGGTACAGTACAGACAGTCAACAAATGAATTAATTATCTGTCCTGTGGATGTAAAAATAAATTCTTCCACAATAAAAGTGTCATCATGTAACAGAGGCAGGCATAAATTGAAATGAAAGAAAAAGAAATAAAGGGGAAATAGGAAAGAAATCATGTTACATGATTTATTCATGTGCTGTAGGAAGTGAGAGATCAGAGAAGACAATAAAGGCACAGGTTACCATTTCTCCCTTCAGTCATTTCCAGAACTTTACTTTGAATTCTGTGTATGTAAACTAGTTTCTATAATAACACCACTTTGTAACTCTGTTTTGTAAATAAGAGCACATAATGCACTCTGCACTGCAGACAAAATGTGAACAGGGCATACTTTCAAATTTTAGTGGTATTTCAAACAGGCAAGAGTATGATAAACCAGGAGAAAAGATTACATAGACTATACATTACAGACAAAACATTTTTCATCTCTGTCTATTAGCTAACATGTTATTACACATATTGTTGGTTTTCAGATTTCTTTAGATTTCATGCTGTAAAATTGTGCATCTCTGTAACTAGTTATATTGGACAGATTAGAGCAAATGGTTTCAGGCCTTATACTGGATTTATTTGATCTTATTTCTGTTTTTGTAACAGATAGATACATCCATTTACAATGAAAAAGGCTTTTCCACTTTATGTTAATAGAAGCCATCAGTTTTTAGGGTAAGTCCTTTATCTCTCAATGTTCACTGCAACATTTCCTGTAATGTAAAGATTTGAATTGCTATTACCTGACAACATTTGACAAGCAAGTACATACATGAATTACTGAAACAGCATTCAAAGCATCCCATTTCTTCAACTTTACTACAAACAACTTTCTTATATTTCTCTACCCTTCACTCCCATTATCTGATTGTAGCAGTAGAAGAATGAGAACTGACAGGTTTTATGGAGTATTTTAAAACTGAATATTTTCATGGAGTATTTTAAAATAAAAAGAGGAAGAACAGAAGAAAAAAATGTCATAATTTGTTTATGTAGTGATGACTGATGACAACCAGGGTTAAGATAGACCAAGATTCAGTTTTCCTCCTGTGACTCATCTCATGTGAACATAGTGAAGATGACCTAAAATTTACTGGTTCTGCTGCAGTTTAAAACAAAAGCAACTGTCCAAAGGCTGACAGCATTGTTCAAAGTCTGAGATACAATACATGTGAGAGGGGCCATAAGTATCACAGTCACTTAGAGAAGAGGTCTGAACTGAGCCAGGGAGGATTTAAGTGTCAAAGATATTTGGGAAACCACTTCTGCTTCTGTTTAGATGAACTCTCATATACAGCAGCAAGGGAGGCAGACACCTATGCCTGGCTTTCTTCAGTGTCTTTCTCCAAACCCTTTCCCTGGAGAACATGAAGTCAGCCAGTCTCTTATTAGGTTCCTGCAAAGTATTATAGCCCTGTGAAGTAGTCAGTCTTGTTTCAAGCCTCCTTGCATGTGCATATTCACAATATAGGGATGACAGGTTCCAGTTTGCCTAGGTTTTCAGGATTAAGGAATGTAATGACTCTCTCAGACAAAAGAGAGAGGGAGAGAAGATCTACAAAAATTATTAAATCATATGTAAGGCAAGTAACCATTATGAGAAGATGAGCATTTTTTTAAATCTGAGATGCTTACAGAAAACCTTATACCTCTAATTGACTGGTATGAAAATCAGCAGGAAGTATTTTGAAACTGTTTGGAAGAAATATTTGTACTGTGAGTACTTTAGGGGGAAATACCTCTAATCAGAAGAGAAGCTCTTGAAAAAAAAGAAAAATCTGCAATTTAATAAATGATAAAAAGGTTTAGAAACTGAGGCAATACAAATACAGACCAAATAGATAAAAAAATACAGCTAATATAAGCCAATGCTGAAGAAAAGAGCACTTTTTTAATGGCAAAGCTTTTGATAACAGTTTGATAACAGTTCTGTCCATCTCCCACATCCCTTCTTGGTTTTTGTCTAGAAGGACTTAAAGCTTTCTCATTCTAAGGAGAAGTAATAAATGTGCGTTTCTACAAACTGAGAATCAAGAAGCAGTATAAAAGTGAGAGGTAAGGAAAATTGTAATTTTTGGCAGACAATAATCATCAATGAAACAGGTCTAGTAGGACAAATCCAGAAATATGGGAGGATCTGTTTTCTTACCATAATACTCAATTGGGTTCATGATTCAATTTTTTAACACCAGCAGTTTATCAAATTTAAATAATCATAATGAAATAATGTTTGAGTCTATTACAAGAGCAATTAATACTCACAGATCTGAAAGTGAAAGTCCTTGAAGAAACAGGACCATCATTGGTGGAGGGTATATGCTTATTTGAAAAACTAACAAGACCAAAGGACACTGTGAACTTAGTCTTAGGAATCAAGCCAGTTAAAATAAGCAATATTAAACCTGGCTGGAATTCAGAACCTGTTCTGAATTAAAAAACTAGAAGTCCTCTGGAGTGATTAAAGGAAGGTGTCTTTTAGAAGACATTTCAAAAGCAGGCTCATGTGAAGTTAGTTTACAGTATTGCATGCAGAAATTTTGAGGGCATGTAGAACTTTTCAAAACAAAGGGTTTATGCTCCTACATTTCCTACAAAATTCACAGCTGATTAACAAATTGCAAAAACTCCATGTAGCTCTGATCCATGGGAGGTCATACCATCCACCAAAACACTCTTCTGCATATCATGTACAGAAAAAAAAATGTTTAAAATATTCCCTCACATGAAATGGTAGAAAATGAAGAATGGAAAAGCACAGGAAAGTGTCACTGTACAAAGCCAAGAATTTAATGGATCAGTTAACAGACTCCCATGGAGTGTGTTAACAATCTGACACTGAGAAAATGGGCTGGATAAGACATGATCATTTTCCTGCTGTTTGTGTTGAGTAGAGGTCTTAAAGGTTTTTGAGTTCTTGGTGTTGTAAGACAGATTTTGAAATGTTTATGTGCAACTTTGCATATAAAGCATGTTTTTAGTAGCAGAGTGAACCCCTGTATAGGAATCTTAATGGCAACTGGCTCCTTGGGTCCTGTATCTGTATCAGGGTCTCTTGCAAATTAATTTCTCTCTTCTTGTCTTCTATTCTTCTGAAAAATTAGTCATCTATTAGAATGAAGTTTGAAAAGGTACCTTATTTTTACACAATGTTTCTTCTGTGATTATTTAAACAATTAAAAACACTTAAAAATTACAAGTTGTTATGGAAATGTGACTCATAGCACAATTTATTTTCATAAACAAAAGAATATATAAAGATACTGATATTAAAACTTGTACATGTGATGTCTGTCCAATTATTCACTTATAAAGATATCATCAACCATGTTTTGGAATCTAAATACAAACAAGTTATGCAAGAATGATCATATGCGGTGAAAATAAATGGCTTTTTATAATTATGTTAAAAATTTAAACAAGAACCCAATCTCTTCTGAGCTGTGACAATATGATAAATGTTCAGGAGCTCAACAATATAAAAATGCCCTTTTCTAACATCAGATTGGATGGTAGAGGTAGATTTGAGGGGTGAAATTTGGCAGATAAATACATTTTGAATAAAATTTATAAAAGCAATTTTCATCATGTTTTACTTTTTTACCAGTGTATATGCAGTGCTTTAATTTATTAATTTATTAACAGAGCCATTTTTGAGGCAGTAATCTCTGATTGGTGTAAGGGTGTAGCATATCTACACCTGGATTTTTCAGATTGAAACAGCTCTTCATGAAAATAAACCTTGGTAAAGCAAATATTTTTGTTTGCTTTTCCTAGGTTTGTAATAAAAAGACTTGTGGCAGACAGATGACTCTGCAGCTGCACAGAAACATTTAGACTCTTGATTACAGTCAATTATTGGCTTTAAGGAAATCTGCAGAATGGGAGATATTAATGTGATAATTTGAAAATGGATATACTGTGATCATGCCAGTGAAGATTTAGAGTCAAAGGCATCAAATAAGATAATAGAGCTAAGCCAAGTGTGACTAAGTGGGATTGAACATAGTAGAATGACAACCTAATAACTTTTGAAAGTCATAAAAGCTATGATAAACAGAGCAATCAGCCACATTATGAATAAGACCAACCAATAAACATTCTTCTAACCAGAATATAATGAACTTTTGTTTTTGTTTTTGGTTGTTTTGTTTTTTTTTTTATGTGAGGAATGCCATTGGATGTGACTGAATGGCTGTGGAGAAGACCTAAGGCATAGGAAGCATTCCCCTCAAAATAGTGTCAGTACAGCCTTGGGGTACTTAAAGATTTGTAGGAAGTGGCCCACATTATATGATAAAAAGATAGATAGATTAATAGGAGTAGATCTTGTGAGGTATCTTTAATAATCCAAAATTTGAATGTTCTTAATGGCAACTCAGGATGGTAATCAATTTTGGGAATGAAATCGAGGACATTAAAGACAATAATCATATGTTCTCCCAAAGACAGACATGTAAGTAGGCCAAGAACAAACAAGTATTTATGTGAAGGAGATCAATGAATGGCAGCAACACCTCAAAAATTCACCCTAAGCTGCATAAAGGACTACTCAAAACTGAGTAAATAGCTAACTATTCTGGAAAACCATAAAAGACAAATAGGAAGATAAAAAAAAATACTCCCCTTTGTAATCAAGGAATATAGAAGAACTAGAGGAATTCTGAGTCAGTCATTTTAGATTAAATAGTTAGAAAATTGCTGAAATAAATTATTAAATAATCAATTTTTAATTGCTGAGATAATGAAGTAATAAAATAAAACAACTGCCTACCATGAAGGTAATCTGTCCCAACCAGTTAGAGAGTTAAAGACAAGATAGATGTTAATTTTATTATGTTTGAGATATGACAGTGGTTCTATTTCCAGTTTTGTGCAAAGGATCAATAAGGGAGGCATCTTGTTTATTGGACTTAGACAGATTTTGAGAGTGGTCATCAAGTGCATGGAACCAGGGGAACACCTAGTTTGTGGACCAAGTGAATGACTTTCAAGGTGCTGTAGAGATGCATAATACCAAAAGCAGAATTAATGATAGAAGTTAATGTTCATGCATTCTGAAAAAAAGAATAAAAGAGCAGATTGTTCTTTTTTTTTTTTTTTTTTTTTTTGTGGCCTATTTTTGAGGACAAGAAACTTCAGTTTGAAGTGGATTCATCCTCTTCATTCTCTTACTCTTTTACTCTGTACTCTTTTATCAGCAAATGTTGACCCTAATAAAGAATGGGGAATGAGAGAATAAGACCTCAAAGTTCACTGCCTTCTGGTACTTCTTCATTGAAGCCCAATTAGAACACAGTCCATCAATATTTTCTTTCTCCTATGCTATTTTTTTTTAATTTTTGCTTTTCTCTATGTTATTTTTTTCTTTTTTTTTCTGTCTTAAATGTAGACCAAATCTGATTGATAATGTGCTTCCTGTAAGTGATAAGAAGGGTTAAAGAAATCTGTGAGTAGCTTTATGTGCTGTCTTTCTCCTAGAGAAATTATTATGATGGCCTGTTTTAGCAGTCATATACATTGATGGGTATCTAATGGAATGTGATCAAAAGTAAATTATCTTAATCTTCTACTCCTGTTTTTATGGGGGATGGAAATTACCTTTGCTGTGTGCTTCTCCTTATTCTGAAAAAAGGGAATAATGAGAGTAAGGCAGACACCCAAAGATGTTTTTTCAGAGTGAATTATGTACTCCATCACTTATTGCTGCTGTGAGGTATGGTGCAGTTGCTTTATCCCTGTGGCTTCCATACAAGATATCCCTACTTGCTTTTTGGAAAGGTAAGTTCTAACTTGTTTTCTGAACAAAATCAAATTTAAGCTTTTCCTGAGTAAAAAACTGCAGATGTTATGGAGAGTAAGTTTCATACACATTTGTGGGCTCTTATATTTTAGCAAAGTTCTTGTTTCTTTTCAGAGCCATGGTGGGGGTGGTATTTTCAGCCCCCTCAAGATAAATATGTAATGCCATGTAATCCTAGAGTAGGCATTGGTCTCATCTGGCAGATGCAGTGAGTATGGCTCGAAAGGCACATTTGCAGACATGTATACATGGGGAGAGTGAACAAAAAAAACTCAAGGCAATAAAGCTAAGACTACCTAGAGTATTACCTACAAGCTTACCACTAACAAGGTTTCATGCAATACATGGATCATCCTCACCTTATTATATTTTCCTGCCATTTGATAAATTTCTAGTTGAACCACTGCAAATAAACAGAGAAAATGAGAACTTTTAATCTTTCTGGTTGACCTAATCTTTAGGGAGATTTCTGTCTTTTGCTAATTAGTCTCACAGGATGCCATGGTCTGTGAAAAAATTTCAGCAGCATTTCTAATTGCACATTTTTTTTCCTGATATGTCAAGTTGGAAAAATACCAGAATCCACCCCTGCACTTTCATTCCTTGAAATTGTTATGTGTTTGCAGGACAGATGGACTCAAACCCAAGCCAGGGGTCTAAGCCCAAGCTCCTGCCTAAGGTTTCATCCCCAAGGGCAGACACACAAGTTGTACTGACCCAAATGCTCTCCTGTGTGTATGGCCATCTCAAAGGCCTGACAAAACTCACCTTGGCCAGAGAGTGCCAAAGCAGGACCATGTTGTGCAGGGGTTGTCACACTGCCTTCAGAGAGCTTTTGCTTTTGAGATTTCCTACATGTGCTGCTTTTGGGGGTGAAAAGGAGTGACCAGGACTGGTTCTGTCTTTACTTCAGAGCTGGTGCTGTTCTAGTCTCAAAAATACATTCTGTTGGGCCCAAATTTCTGATGTGAGCTTCTGGAGGCAGGTCTTCTTTCAGGAGTACTTAGCTCTGAGACAATCTCAAAGCAAAGCCCTGCTTTGAGAGCTATTTGTAGTTGTTCCTGTCCCTACACAGCCTCTCACCCCATGTCAGCCCTGGAACCATCAGCACCTGCCCCAGAAGCAGCAGGACTGGACTCCACAAGTGGCAGCTGACCAACAAATCCTCCAAGCTATCAGCATAAGCCTGAGTGCTCTGGCTTGAACCAAATCACCCAGTGGTTTTGTGTCTAGTAGGTTTGGTTTGTACTGGAAGGAATGCTGGGCTGGTAAGACAAGGACTCCTCTGAATAACCTGTGCCCTGGAGAGCATCCTGCAAAGCAGCAACAGGGTTGTTCAGGGATTGAGCCACTTTCAGTGTTCTTCTGAGCACTAAAACTGTGCAGTGATAGTGTGTAAAGCACAGAAATAGCAGAACAGAGAGTGGTGCTTAGGCAGGGAGGTAGAAGAGCGTGGGGAGGGCTCAGGTGGTGTTTAGGTAGGGTGGGGATCCATGAATGCACTTGGAAGGGGCATTTTTGTATATCAACGACATTCACCTAACTAACCAGGAGATTGGAAAAATCTTCTGTCTCAGAAGCATCTGAATTACTGCTTTTCAGACTATTTGAGACTAACTTCTAAGATTATATATTCACAATCACTTACTCTAGCAAAATGTACCACTCCAGTAGAATTGTTTCAGCTGTGAAACTACTGCTGTAAGTCAAACAACTGAAACATGTGGAATGAAGCTCTTCTCAAATTAAATAAACAACACTCATGGTAAATCATGAGAGGAGTAAACATTTTCTCTCTTTATTGCCTTGAAGCACAAGCTTTACAGAAGCAAGCCTTACAAATATTTAATATAGTTTATAAATAAATTACACCAGCAAAAACCAAACACCAGACCTAGACAGGGGTGATTTCACTGTGCAAAAACCCACTGAATTTTGCCATACTACCACCTTCTGCTACACAAATGTTTTTCTTATCTTGTTTTCTTTCAACTTTCAACAGAGTTATCAAGGCTTCAGAGGAAACATGAAATTGACAGAAATGTTTCTGTCTGCCATCCTCTCCTCCTTAATATCCTAAGAAAAAAAATTAAGAATCTGACAGAAGAACCAATTGATCTGTAACAACAGCATTATTACTCAGGAAAATCCCTTGCCCTTGAGACAAAGGGCAAGTGCATGAAATGAAATGCTATTACTTAGTGCATCATACTAGAATAGCAAGACCCTTGATAAGTGCAGGTAGCACCACAAATCTCAAATAAAGTTTCAGTTCTTTTAATTTGCTTATTTCACGCTTTTAATTGAGAATGAAGGGTTTTCCCCCAAATCTTTGCTCCCATAGGATTCAAGCTCAAATTGACTTTTACAGCTGTTTCAAGTGTGCCCCTGGAATCACGGCCACAGAGTTTGTAATCAGATGACATGCACCACAAAAGCACATCTGTAGAGCATGGCAATGATCAGATTTACCAAAGACACATTTGCAGGATGCACATGGAGCTGTGAGGCCTAAAATGACTGTAAAAACAAGTTAACATTTGCACAAGCAAGTTTAAAGCAGCATATGCACAGTGAAGACTGAAATCCTCAAAATATTAAGGAAAATGCTCAGAATCCGAACAGGTATTACACCATGGCTATTTCACTACTTTGAACCAGTTTCACACAGAATTTTTGTCTTCACTTAGGTCACCAAATCTGTGTGACAGGTTCAACTGCAGGAACTCATCGCCTCCATCGTAGTGGATGTTTATTTTCATGCTTTCTTTACACTACTTTCTGTTAATAACTATGTATCCATGGCATCAAATCTGACTGCAGGTCTGGGTCTGGGTGGGATTTCACACACAGCAGCTGGGCTGGCAAGGAAATACAGCAACTCCTGCTGATATGGCCTCTGCGCTTTGGATGTTCCCTGTTTCCAGGAACCCATCTTTATTCTGAAATAATGTCTGACTCATTAATGTCTTTTGGAGAAGCAATAATGGAAAATGAATCTAAAAAAATCACAAGAGTGCAAATGCAGGAAGTTCTCTAAGTCATCAACATACACAAGAATAGGGTATCTGCAGTTATATAGAAAATTTTCTTTAAGGTAGTCAAAGCCTGAATTTCAGCTTCTAGAGGAAGATATGGAAACTCAGTAGGTATTTTTCTGTACTTCAGTGTTTTGCCTAACTTTGTTCTGATGGTGATTCACAGTATGACCTCCTCCCCATCCCTGACCGTTCCAGGTCAGCTGGACAGGGCTCTGAGCATCCCCTCTGGTTGAAGACCTGCTGGAGCAAGTCCAGAGCAGGGCTAGGAACATGATCAGAGGGCTGGAGCACCTCTCCTATGGAGGCAGGCTGGGACAGTTGGGGCTGTTCAGCCTAGAGAAGAGAAGGCTCCAGGGAGACCTTAGAGCAACCTTCCAGGGAGCTAAAAGGGAGCCCGAAAGAGAGTTGGAGAGAGAGACTTTACAGGGAATGCAGTGATAAGATATGGGGGAATGACTTTAAACTGAAAGAGGGCAGATTAGATTAGATATTAGCATGGAATTCTTTACTGTGAGGGTGATGAGGCACTGGAACAGGTTGCCCAGAGAAGCTGTGGATGCCCAATCCAAAGTGCTCAGGGTGAATGGGGCTTTGACCAAACCAGAGTATGAAAAAATGTCCCTGTCCGTGACAGGGATGATGAACTCAAAGATAATTAAGGTCAATCAAAGCATTCTATGATTCTATGCTTCTCCAGTAAGATAAAATATTATGCTTCTGAAAAATCCCATATGATGGATTAACTGTTGTTTGGCAAAATTATTAACAGAGCTGATGGCGGTACCATTACTGCTAGTGGTTTTTTCCTCTTGGATTTCAAAAGGTTTCACTGAGGAAGGCAGTGCTTTTTTCCAGATGGGGGAAATGATGTAGAGAGAAGGAAGTGACTTGGCTAATTTTAGAACTTACATTTTAACTAATTTATACTTAAAAGACTATATTTTTTTTTTCATTTTCCTCACAAATATCTTTTCCCACATTTAAAGGGAGAACAGTGTTAAGGAAAAAATCTTAGCACAAGACAGATTGCTGTGGCCTCAATTTAATTTGATAAAATTATTTCAAATACATAAAAATACACCTAAATAGGGGTTAAATTAAAGTCAACTAAACAAAAGCAGCTTGCCTGTCATATATAGTGATGTGCACATAGATATATAATCTCGTATTTTGGTCTACAAGACTAGATTTAGCTTTCATGTAGTCTCAAGCTTAGTTGCTGGTAAGTTATATTATCTAAATTGATTTTTGCTGGCAGCATTCATGACTGCAAATCATCTCTGACCAGACCTGACCAAAATATTCTTCTTATCAAATTTCTATAAGTCAAGAATTATAACTTTGATAGCCTTAGCCCTAATTCCTAGAAAAGGCTGTTACTATCAGGAAACCTGCACTCATTTAGTGTACATTACAGAACAGGACTTGTCAAGAGGCCAAAAGCTTGGGAAGCAGCTCCTGTGACACAGAGGCTGTGATCTGAGATAAAGTGCCAGAGCTCAGCAGAGCAGACTCCTGTGTGCAGCTTTCTCCTCTCTTCCAGTGCCTTCTGCAAGGGACACTTCAACTGGGCAGGAGCTGTTGGGGGACATATTCTGTGTCAGTCACAAGCAGGTTTTGAAGGCTTGATACTTCTTCTGCTCAAGCAGGAATGGTTGAGAAGTCCATTTTGACAGGCTGAGGGAAAGAAAATGAAGATACATCAGCTGTAGGATCAGAAAGCAACTTGTGCTCTTTTAGAAGGCTTAATATTTTTCAGATATGCTGAAATATGCTGAAATAGCAGGACATGCATCCCCAAAAAATCAGCCCTTTCTCTGCTGCTGCAGCTGCATGCATTGCACATTTGACCTCTCCAAAAACTTGACACTTTTATTTGAAATAAGTTTCAGTCCTGCCATCCTCCATACTGAGGAATATCTCAGTTACATATTACCAAAAAAAAGCCAACTTTTTCAATTCAATTTTAAGGTTGCCTTGTGCTTTTCCAAGAGATGGAAGCTGGCAACAGAAATTCAGGAAATTAATGAAAGTACAGACTGTGCTTCTCTAGAGCAGGCACTAGGCTCAGGGAGTTTCCTGGATACAGGAGTGCAGTTGGTACCTTAGCTATTGCTGTGCTGAGGACTGATTAGCTGATTCAGCTTGGCAGATTGTAGTCTGAACAGACCTGAGGATTGTTTCAGAGAATGAGGCAGAGGTGTGATTGCACTGCAGTTGTGATAGACCACTGTTGTTGGATTTTGGTGTATGGCAGTGGTGATGTGGGTGAGATCAATTCTGAGCAGTGCAGAGATGTGCAGCTGTGTGAGTACCCCCAGAGCAGGGCTCTCTCTGCAAGGAAGGACAAGACAGCGTGCTCTGGGATAACAGTGCCTGGCCAGAAGCACAGTGATACACTACAGAAGCACAGCAGTGCATAGAAATCTGTGAATTGGAGAGGACAGCATGAAAAATGACGGCTGTGCTTGAAAACATTGATGATTTATTACAGCAGAAAGTTCAGTGCTCACTGTTGAACAAATGTATGTTGATGACCATCCAGAAGACCTTTTACTTTAGCAAAATATATGTGGCTTGCTTTGAGCTGTGCTGCATGCTGTTCAGAAAGGAGCTACATGGGTTTGTGCTGGGGCATGGTGAGTAGTGCCTGAGATCCAGCAAGGGAAGGGTTTTCCCAGCCTCTACCTTCCCTGTGCTGCTCAGCTTTAGGATCCAGGTCACTGTGGACATGTTTCTCTCAGGTCCTGCCTGACCAACCTGATGTCCTTTCATGACCTAGTGACCTGCCTGGTGGGTGAGGGGAAGCCTGTGGATGTTGTCCACGTGGACTTCAGGAAAGGTTTTGACACCATCCCCATAACATACACCTGAAAAATCTGCCAGCCCACAGCTTTGCTGGGTTAAGAACTGGCTGGGCAGTTGGGCCCAGAGAGTGGGGGTGAATGGTGCCATGTCCAGGTGGACATGATGCCTGTCACCAGTGGTGTCCCCAGGGATCAGTGTCAGTCCTGTTTAACTATTCATGTGTGATCTGGATAAGGGGGTTGAGCCCACCATGAGCAGATTTGCAGATGAAACCAAGTTGAGGGGAGTGTTGATCTGTTGGAGGGTAGGAAGGCTCTGCAGAGGGACCTGGACAGGCTGGATAGATGGGCTGAATCCAACAACACAAGGTTTAACAAAACCTAAGGTCCTGAACCTTGGCCACAACAACCTCTGCAGTGCTATGGGCTAGAGGCAGTGGCTGGACAGTCCCCAGGCAGAAAGGGACCTGGGGGCACTGGGCAGCAGACTGAACAGGAGCCAGCAGTGTGCCCACATGGCCAAGAAGGCCAGGACATCCTGGCCTGGATCAGGAACAGTGTGGCCAGCAGGAGCAGGGACATCATTCATCCTCTGTGCTAAGCACTGGTGAGGCCGTGCCCTGAGTGCTGGGTCCAGTGTTGAGCCCCCAATTTAGGAAGGATGTTGAGATGCTGGAGAATGTCTAGAGAAGGGCTAGAAGACTGGTGAAGGGTCTAGAACACAAGCCCAATAAGGAGCAGATGAGGGAGCTGGGATTGTTTAGACTGAAGAAAGGGAGCATCAGGGAAAACTTTATTTCTCCCTACAACTGTGCTTAAGGATGCTGTAGCCAGGTGGAGGTCAGCCTCTTCACCCAGGAAACCAGCAACAGTACAAGAGGACACAGCCTTAAGCTGTGCCAGGGAAGTTTTATGTTGGGCATTAAAAGAAGTTATTCACAGAAAGGGTGATTAGACACTGGGATGGGCTGCCCAGGGAGGTGAGACAGGAAACTGTCCCTGGAGGTGTTTAAGACTGGCTGTGGCACTCAGTGCCATGGTCTAGCTGCCATGGGGTTGTTAGGTTGGGCTTCATGGTCCCCAAGGTCTTTTCTAACCTAATTGATCGTGTGATTCTGTCAGCAGCCTGGAGCTACAGGGCAAATGCAGTTCTGCCTCAGTGGAGTCATTTGCAAAGAAGGTTTCAATTGCTGGGAGCACTGAAATCTTGTTAAAAGGTCTGCTGAGCCTTTGGATATTAAACTAATATTAAAGAGAAACAGATACTGACAAATATCTGGATTTGAAGGTTTAGTTCACTTTTCAGAGGAAAATTGTTCTATGTTTAACAATTGTTAAACAAACAAACACATGGCCTTAAGGTTTCTCTTCAAGCTTAGGAAGCAAGGGCTTTCTCCTGATATTTCATTCTTCCTATTCCAGGGAATGTCAGAGCAAGTCTGAGAGCATAATAAGTAAAAACTAAAAGTAAAGTAGTAGAGAGAGAAGAAAAATGTTGTCCAAGACTTCAGAATCTAATAATAATGGTTGCAATAGCAAGCAATAGGCATAGTATGGTCTCTTTTTCCCTATTTGTGATGGCAACAGGTACGTGAATTTCATTTTTATTTCTTAGTTATTTCTGATTTTTTCTCATGTCTATAATTCAATATTTTTCTTTTCTTGTCAATGCTGCTTTGAAAATCACAGGAGTTTCAATCAGTCTTTGGGATACAGGATCCTGGTAGCTCCTTTTGGCTGCTGCAGGATTTAAAAGTGTGTATCCAGGCCACCTGGGGGTATTTCATCTGTCTGCCATTACCACAACATTTTTTCCCTATGACTTTACACAGTGATTGGGCACACTCAAATCAACAATCCTGAAAAAAGCATAAAGGTGTTTTGGAAACATTACAGCTTCTGACTTTGAAACTGTAGATTCCCTTAGTGTTAGAACATGAGTTAATTATTCCCTGGTTACACCTGGAAATGTTTGAAACCCTAAGCTCACTAGTATAAATACTCATGAAAATGAAACTTAATTTTACCTGCCCCCTTGGAATTTAATATTGGTTATTTACATAAATTTTCCAAGAAAAGGAGAAGAGGGAAAAAAAGAATCCATCCTGTTAATTTAGGCTCCGATTTAGACTCTTGACACCCATAAGAAACTCTAGTGTTTGGAAATAAAAAATAGGTTCTGTTTTCTTGCATAAAATGGACATGCTTTCAATACCACTCTATTGAATAGCAAAGGAGATGAGGTGGACAACGTGTGCTAAGTGTCACACTTTTACAAACCTCAAGTCAGATGCATGTCTGAAATATTTAATCTGTGACAAATTAAATATGAATGACACACAAGTAATTTACTGAATTTTTATGTTCAGCTTTATGAATCAAGACTGACTGCTAGCTTGACATTTCTGTTTTAACTTTGATGGGATGTTAATGTTACAAATTAATTAAGAAAAATATACTTTTTTCATGTTGGAATAAAAAATTTTCTATGAAAATTCTCCCCAGCTACATTTTGAAATTACATTTGAATCTCCCCATTTTCATTTGTAAGAATGAAAATATTGTTGCATATGAACAATTTTTAATACGTTGAACAGTAAATTGTTTGGGTCAATTAGTAAACTAGATGTCACTCAAATTCACATCTATCTTTTTTTTAAGCAAAGAAAATTTTTTTCTTTCAGTTTGCAGGGGAGATAATTTGTACCTTCAAACCATACAACAGCAGAAACAAAGTGTGAAGGTTTGTTTCCTGTAGCTTGAAAGTAATAGTACTATTCAAAATCAGAATTAGAAGAGTAGAAATAATGACCTTGTTTTCTAGTTATGGTTGACTAGGTTTTTGAGAGGCATTCATCTCAGGAAACTAAAATTTGGTTCCTATTACAAGCAATAGCACTAAGAATTGCTTTCTTTTTAACACCTTGAAGATAGAGCTTTTTGAATTTTATTCAGCATATGCTTGAGAAGAACAGCATAGGATTGCATTAAATACTCACATAAAATACACTCAAAGTTATCTTGCCCACTGAAATTCTAGTTTTATTATTTGAATTTCAGGTAGCAATTCTATTATTTCCATAATAGTCACTAATCTGGTTGAATAGAGGAAAAAAAAGCATTTGCACTCAAACTATTGACAGCTTTAGAAAACAATTCACTTAATAACATGTTTATGTATGTGGGAGAACACATTTTGGAAGATTAGGAATGGGGCTGAGGCCAGCCTCATCCCTAATGGGGTGCAGCTGTATAAGACAGGTGAACAGCATTGAAGGACAAGAATCAAGGAATACTGGACATGTATTGAACAACCACAAAAGAGTAGAGGGCACACAGGTGTTATGCATGTGAGAGAAAAGGTACAAAGGGCTAGGAGGAGAGAGTTGTCTTTGTTGGAGCTGGCAGATTTTACTGTGAGAGGAAGGAATCACTGGTGTGTGGTGCTATTTGTAGGATTGCAATAGAAGAAAGGCAGAAGGCTTTAATAAACTGCTAATGCTTGCTACCATCTTCAACATCAGCCTTTTGAGCCCACAGTCAGTCAGGGGAAAGGTATGGAAGTTTTTAGATAAGGGACTGACCCTTGTGTCCATTGAGTGTCCACTATCAATTCAATTAGTGTCCCCTGTAAGGAGTGGCTGACAAAATATCTAGATGTCCTGGTTTTCTGTCTAATCCAGAGAATCTTCTAGGAAATGGCTGAAAATAACAAGGAATCTAGAGACCATTGAGTTTGAAGGCTTGGGGTTAGGGCTAGGCTTAACTCCCTGCAGGAGGCTGTGAACTGCAGTGTTGGTGATGACCCCAGGCCAGGGCTATTGTTCCTGCCTGTGCAGACCCTAACTGGAAACAGGTACACAGACAGCAGAACTGTGCCTGCAATGCTCCTCAGCAGAACAGAAGAGGGATGTATCAAATGTGCACCTTATATTTTCAGCTCACATGGAGAGCACCAGCTCAAACAGTGATGCTTTCAGTCTGTCTGTGCAATGATGCCCTTCTGCTGGGTTTGTCAGACAAGATGACAAAGGGAGATGTTTGAGTCACTTGCTCAAGAGTATGGCTGTCATTTTAGTCCAGCCTGTTCCCATCCAGGTCTGGTGTGGCCTCTCCCACCACTCAGTACTTTCCAAGACGGGAGGACTGGAATCATGGGACATACTGAGTTGGGAGGTACCCAAAAGGATCCTCAAATTCCAGCGTATGGCCCTGCACAGGACACCCTAGGCATCGCACCATGTGCCTGAACTCTGACAGTCTTGATATTGTCACCACTTCCCTGGAGAACAGTTTCAGTGCCTGAGGATGAAGAACCTCTTCCTGATGTTGTCATTCCTACCAGACAAGAATCCAAAAGGCAAAGAAAACAAAGTTTGCAGTATCAGTAATGCTGGCTCATACCACTTTGGAGAACAAGGGAAGGGTAAATTGGATGTCATCACATTAAGGTGAAAATAGAAATTTCACTAATCCCAGTTATTTTCTGTACTAATTTCTAGTTTTGTGATAAGCAGGTAGGTATCAGAACCTGAATAAAACTGTAATGCCAGCTGTGGTTTCCAGACTGTGCTATGAGATTTAGTCAGTCATGTCAGAAATTTGTGGATAGCAATCAATTTATTTTCCTCAATGTGTTACATATGTGGAGGACATAATTATAGCATTTATATATTTTTCTTGGCAAAGTAATTACATAAAAAATGGAAAGGAAACATATGGAACTTCTTTTGGGTAGCATTTTTGAATTTTTTTCTCTTCTATGATAAAAATTCTTTTAGGGTGTTATAATTCAATTTTAGTGTGGACATGTTTTTGGAAATGAAAAATGTAATTTAAAATTTCCCATTTCACAATCCTGGTGCTTAATTTTCCTTTCTTCTGATTGCAATCAGCGGATTTCACGTGGCCATTATCATGCATAATCCAGGAAAAGTTGAAAAAGATGAAAGAAAAAGGAAGAATGAATAATTGCTAAACATTTCTTTGAAACTGACTCTAGGAACCAAGACCAGTTATACTCCAGAGGAGTCACAATGCCATAAATGAAGCTTATTTGAGAGTTAAATGTATTAGGAAGTACAGATTTAGACATAATAGTTATTTGTAAAACAAAACTCTTTGCACAAATGTACTGATTCCAAAGGCTTGGTGTCTTAAGATGTATCCTATAGGACAAAGATTTATGACAGAGAGAAAGTGTGTTGAATGATAAAGAACAACTTTGAATGTTTGTGTAATGCTGCCCAAAACTAAACATTTTTTACTTTTTTAACATAGTATTTCCAGCCTTTGTTCATTTAACAAAACAGAGAGGAAAGTCCTTTTGAAAGGAAAAATGAGGTATTGCTCTCAACTGTCATTCAAAGTCACTGTTGCATCGTAATGCAGACAAATTAATGAGGAAAAGGTGTCAGATGTTTCCCAACACCCATTCTGTTTATTCTGGAGAGAAAAGGAGAAGATGAATTTGCAAATTGCTAGGCATTCCTTGTGGGTAGTCTGGAAAGTTGCATGTGTATGGAGTGTGTAGCTACTACCTAAGACATTCTGCTCTCACTGAAGTTAATGAAAGTTTTGGTAATGATTAGCTACTGATTAATTTAAAAGGTTGAACAATATTTTCTTATGATCTGAATTAAGAAATTGCAGAGGATGGTGAGGATGCCATACAGTGAGAGAACAGCATACTGAAAACTGAAGGGAAGCAGGATTAAATTAAAGAATATAAAGTCTGGGGTGAAATCAGAAATTTTGAGAGGGGCACTAGCTAATGGGCATGAGACATGATAATCAAATACATTTCCTCACAACAAATAATTTATATTGGAGCTGACTAAAAGTAGGCAAAGCTGTGAATACACTTGTTATAGTTTATGCTTGCCCTGGGTCTTAGGGCAGGCACTGAAACAATGACCCTGTGGACAAATTTGTTTAGCTTGATTTTCACCCATGCTGAGATTTCAGTGTCACAGAGTCCTCATAACTCTTCTGTGGCTTGTTTAAACCTGTCCAAGGCAGAAAATGCAAAGGCCTGGACCTTGTGCTAGATCCTAAAAGAGAAGATACAATTATATTAAGTTCTGTTGGGTATAGCCTAAGCTCTCATTAGCCAGCAAAAAGTATTTTTCAAAGAGAGTGATGTACTAAGAGCTTGCAGTTGAGATGTGCTGAGCTAAAGTATTGTTTTTCTTGAAACAGTGACTCTGGGTGATGATTAGGGGAATTTTTGTTTTCTAGGTCATTCTCCCTTAGAAGGTAGCATTGCCCAGAGGCTCTGCACCAGAGTTGACTTCAACTGTATATAGTTTTTTAAAATATCTTTTTGACCCTATTGATCTTTATATGATTTAAAGAAATTCCTCCATTAACTTTATGGAATGGCCTTACAACAGAAAACCTGGAGCCCTGTGCCCTAAGAAGTACAATTCCTGGAAGCCTGATCTTCTGCTGCCAGTACTTTCTGGGAATGCTACACATGCTCTACTGACTCACATCACTTCAGAAGAGAAAAAAAACAACATAAAACAAAAAACTGCTGGTAGTCTTGCTTTTCCCTTCAGGGTAGAGCGTTTCTGCTCAGCATATTATCATAAAGGTCAAAGGGAGCACTAATGTCATCCAGCTTGTTTCATATTGTGACCAACAGGAGATTTCATTCTGCATCACATATAAATTTCTAAAACTAGAGAACAGTTTTAGGGAAACTTTGGTTTTAAAGTTTTCATATGGAAACAAAACTGTCATATCTTCTAATAAAAGGGTGAGAAGGAGACTAATTTGAGAAAAGAAAGAAGGTTACTGCTTCCAATTAATTAGTGAATAAGAACTGGTGGAGACAGACTGGATCCACTGGGATCATGACCTAACCCTTTAAACCATTTTTATATTCTATGGATTATATGCATGATGCACCAGCAGGATCATGGAAAGAACATGCCATTCAAACATTGACTTTCCCAGTATATTAAGGGATATATTTCTGCAGGGACTCTCCCACAGGAGAACCCAAGAGGCACAGAAGGACCAGTGGACAATCCAGCACCCCAGAGGTTATGGAGGAATCACAGCTGACTGACAAGAGCTTTTTGCTATCAAGGTCCTGCTATTCCTCTCAAGCTCAGTTTACATCATGTTTATATCTCCTGACAGCTGTGCACAGTGAGCAGTTACTACAGGCTTTATATTTGCAGTTGCTTAGGCTGTGGTTAATAAGATTTTTGTCTGCAGTTGTATTTATTTTCATCTTCTCAGGCCACCCAGCAAACAGGGAATTGTTTAATGCGCAGGATTACAGGTTTAAAATTTGCTGAATTCAGTTATTCTTTCTGCTTCTCCCTTTTAATAGTATATTGTAGTGCTTGTTTTTTTGTTGCAAAATAAGTAGCTGTTTGAACCTTGCCATAAAAACATTTAAAATGCACCGCAGAAACAAAAAAAAAATCCTCCTCACTCTTTGACACTCTATGGCAAACATAACTCACATTGGCAATAAAAAATTATCTTAATGACTGAATTTACTTCAGTTCCAGAGATCCAGGTAGTAATAATAATAATAATAATAATAATAGCATAACAGTAACAGAAACAACATTAATAATAACAGTAGTATTATTGTTACTTCTGCACTATATACAGCATTCTCTTTTTAATTTCAGCTTGTTACATCCTGGTAACGTTTCTCAAAACCTGCCTGCCATTGCACTGACTTCACATGAAAATAAATGAAGATTAATTTTGTATATATGAGAAAAAAAAAATAAAGGCTTACGTAGTTTCAAATATCCATTACTGTTAAGTGACACTGACTGTTGTTTTTTCCTGCAAGTCACAATGAATGAAATTAGCCTCTGGCTATGTAGATTAGGTGAAAGCATAAAGTGCCTTAGAGACTATTCTGCTGCAGCCCAGCCATAACTGGTTATGTTTATCGTGGAAAATAAATGTCTTTTTGTTATTTTTCATCTTAGTAATGATGAAATTTCCTATTGGAACTGTCCTCTCATTGCATAGACATGGATTTTTTTTTTTCTTTTGGTGCCAAAAGACGACTATCAATGTGTATCAACATTTGTAGCTGGGTGCATATAAAGGATAGATAAGTGATGCACCCAGCTGTTGCATTTTGTTAAAGTATTTGTATCATTATGATCCACACAGTGTTGATGGTCGCATTTCAGTCTGATGTTTTTCTGCAATGATCATTTAAAATAAATACTTGTTTATTTTGTTATATTGTTGAGAGCTCTCAACTGAGTTTTAATGGGATCTGAATCCCTCCTCACATGTTATGTTTGTGCAAGAGCAAATGCAATTTACAGAAATACACATAATGATATGACAGAGTTGCATCCAGTACACAGAAATTTCCTATTGTAAGTGAAAAAAAGGAGCTGTTCTTTACATCTTGATGGCAAAATAGTGTACATTGCCTACAAATTGCTTATGTGGGATTTAGGGAACTTGGTCTGTGACAGTTTGTGAGACACAATGAGAAATCCAGGAATTGTACATGAATTGTGGCCTAAAAGTTTGGGAGAGTTACTGGATATGAAACAATATCATTCCTGGGATTCATCTGGGATGTGATCTGCTTTGGCATGGAGAAAGGAGAAGAGCTTTAACTCTGCATATCAGGACCAAATTAATCGGAGAAGTGAGTTTCTGTGGTTGAGAGAGCTGTGGCAGACCTGTGCAGGAAGGCTTTCCACAGGTAGCAGATGGACTCATGTCTGCAGGGCATGTTCTCAAGTAGAAGGGAACAGAAATGACTCTTACTAAAAGTCAGTGGGAGAGTGTGAAATTCCTAGTCTACTATCTGGTGCAAGTACTTTATTTCTGTAATGTG
The DNA here is from genome assembly GCF_029582105.1 of Oenanthe melanoleuca. Classification (NCBI taxonomy): domain Eukaryota; kingdom Metazoa; phylum Chordata; class Aves; order Passeriformes; family Muscicapidae; genus Oenanthe; species Oenanthe melanoleuca. The sequence goes on from NC_079336.1 coordinate 65,459,089, forward strand.
CGAATCTATCAGAAATTTAGAGACAGAATTTAAAATTTTCCTTTCCAACTGAAGAAGGTTATTTGCTGCCTCTGCAGAGTGGCCAGGCAGGCACACAACACTGAGGCTGGTGGAAGCTTTCCCTCTAGAGGGTAGGGTTCTATGACTCCTCTTTCCTGCAGAACAGCTTTTCCTTCTCTCCCAAATGGACTTGCCAACATGATTTTCCTCTTTACCAGCTGAAATACCTTTACAGCACATAGAAACATCCTGATGTGTTTCACAATCTGCATTTCTCAAGGCTTTCAACCCTTAACACTCTCCTAGATGGCTTTGGCAGCTCCATTTCAATTGTTTACAGACATTCACAGTACATGCTGTAATGCCCATCTTATATGTGTGGTGTTTCTTACTAGTTGGATGCCTAGAAAAATTCTCTACTCTGTGGAAAAAATTCTGTCTCCAATGGTGCTGGCCTGGGCTCATGGCAATTAGAGCACTGTTGTTAGAGTCCTGCCGCTCACTATTCCTGCATCTTATCTAAAGGCTGTTGTCTAAAACTTTATAAATTAAACCTATGTATAAAAATCAATAAAGCAGGCATCCTTTTCTATGACCCATGAAGGCTTATCAGCACATTTGCTCACTTTGTAACCAGCCAGAACCAGATAACTTTTGTGGCTCAGTCATTAATGTCAGTCCCAGTGTTTACAGACAATAAAATGTCAGTAAACCCTACATTAAATATTGCTGTGTCAATCATCTTTTTTTGTCCTTTAGTCAGATGTATTGAGTACAGCTCCTAATAAACAGGAAATGATGAATTTACCATCTATCAGGATCCAGTTAGGAATCAATGGCTGAGATGAAGCTTTATGAGCTGTAACAAAGCTACAATTATGATTCTTAAATTTTAATTAAGTATATAGCAAAAGGTCTACATTAAATAAGTTTTCCTCTTTTTAGCAATTGTAAAAATCTGCTGTTCTCTTCCAAACCATTTATGAAAATATAGATCTTAAATAAGTCTTAATGCCTATTAATCAGATATTGAATTATTTCTTGAAACTTCTACATCTTTATGTATTAAACTTTGAATAATCAGGTCTACTGATGATGGAGCTAAAAATCCCTATCAGTGAAATGTGTATTGTAGGATAATATTGCTTTGTTTGGGGGTCTACATAAAGCTGAAAATGCCACTGAGCAAAAGAACTCCTACATCTTGCATAAATTTGATACTGCAAAGATGTTTTTATTCTCATTCTGCCGTTGAATTAGCAGAGCAGAGAGAGGCAAAGCAGAGAGAAAAATCATTTGGTTGATAGGGTTCAAAAGTGACACATTTTCTTCATCCTCTAAATTGCCTGTCAAATTAAAGAGCAAGTCTTAAAACTTCTGTAATTATCTAAACTATAATCTCTAACAAAGATTTACATGTCTTTCCTACTGTGCTAAAGAAGGGCAGTTTCAAATCATTAAGCTTAAAACCTTCTGAGATGCAGTTAACAACATCCCAGAGCAAGACAGCTAGTTACAAACCACTCTAATAAAAATTTCAAGCAGAAGTCTAAAGTTTACTTAGACTGTGTAGATACTGAACTGTTCTGATCTAAACCCTTTAAAATAGTTACCACTTCCCCTCCCAACCTCATCATATTAAATTGATGATTTATCAATGCTAAAACTTTTCTTAGGGAAGGGATTTTCCCCCATGGTGTGCACTATACTTAATGTGTATTAAAATACTGATTAGTCAAGCACCAAAAAGTTAGATATAGATTTAATAAAAGCTAAAGATATCAGAAATTGTAGCTGTTGTAGCTTTTGCCTTTTGGTTATCACAAATACTCTTGAAATAACTTTTAAGATGCAATCCCCTTCCTATAACTGGAACCTAAATACATTTATTATTTCTATAACTTTGTTGTGTTTACTTCAGAAATTGTAGAACACAGCAGGATTTCTGTAGAGAAGTTGGTAATACAAAGTTGTGATTTTTATAATTTTCAACCTTTGTCAGACTCAGCTTTTTCTACCTTTACCTTTTAAAATTCGTATTATTTGTGCAATTAAATTATTTAATTAATGCAACAGAATCAGAACCTGGCAGATTTTTGGGAGTGATTTTTTGGGAGAGATACTGAAATATATCCTGAAGATGATGGCTTATTAAAAGAAAAACTTGCAGAAGTAACATTCATAAAGAATTATTAATGAAATATTTATGAAGTTCTTTCAGAATCAGTAAAGAAAATGTAGGGAAAACTTATTAAGAACTCAATGAAAATACTATTAAAATTCTTGTAAATTATACAATCAAATTCCATGTAAACCTTTTTACTATTCTATTAAAACCAGGTGCCATAGCAGCATCCTTGATAGTTTAGGAGTGAATTGTAAAAAATGGCATTATTAATCTACATACATGAATCATGGTTTTGCAGAGGGTCATTTAATTAATGGGGTGTCAGGAGAAAGAGATATTTTCACTGAAACAATGTTGCAGCTCACTGAATCAAGATAGATGTGAATTTTGAATCAGAATTTCATTAATTTTTTCTAGTGACAAAAATAACAAATATTCCTGATCAAAATTAATGATGATTTATTAAGTAAGTGAAGGTTACCTAATTGCAACTGCAGTTTAAACAATGCCTGAATTGCCTAATTAAAAATTTTATGCCTCTTGCTTAAAAGGCAATTGCTTGTGAATTGCTGCTTTACCACACTGATTGCTCTTCTTAAAGTTCAGTAAATTACTGAAGCTCAGAAGGCATCAAGAGCACAGCATATGCAGGTGAGCCCTTCTTTGCTACTGAAGCACACAAGGAATTGGTTTAGCTATGAAGAAATGGGAGTGTTTTGCAAACAATGACATCTCTATGGTTATCCATGGAATGCTACCTTTGCTCTTGCTAATGTAAAAAATATAACACATGTTATTTCAAAGCATGCACATGGCATTTGATGTCACTAAAAAGTCCATTTGTATCTATGACATTGTGCCTAGTGGTATTTGTGTTTAGGAACATCTGCTGAAGCAAAGTTGCCCTTGCCAGAACCTGTGATTAAAGCCTGATTAACAAGGAAAGATGTTTCTGCCAATAGATGATGCTCTGGAGATCCAAAGCAAAAGTTGCAGATTCCTCTATCAGCTCTACTGGACTTAGCATACATAATGCAACTTCCTAATATATCTCTTTAGACTTCCAGTGAGGTTTATACAATCTGGGTAGCACGTGTTCTTTTAAGTTATGATGTCATGCCTATTTATTAATATTATCTGCATTGAACATCTCCATATCAATGGGTACCTTCAAATGAAATTTGTGATCAATTTTATGTCTTAGAAAACAATATACAACACTAATGTAATTTGTAATATGCATCTTCAATGAATGCTATTTGTCTCTCTCATATCCACTCAGTTGCTGTGATGGAAAATAAGGATGGGTTTGGAGGATATCCAGGTCTGTCTCCAGTTATATCTCTATATATCACTTTTGTATATATACAAAAGTTCAGAGCTCAATCTGCCTTCACTGGCTACATAGAAATCAGTATCATATCTCTTCAAAGACACTCTCTGAATGGACCCACTGTGATAGATCCGGGACAACCATGTCTAATATCATCATCATTCTTATGCCTAAAACTTTCATTTGAAGTTTCTAGATGGAGGCATAAGTTTTAGATATAGCCACAACTGATCATCCTGTCAACCATGACTGCTAGGTAGAGTATTGTCTGTGGTCTCTAGGCTGCCCACAAACACCAAAGTCTGTAGAAGATACTGAAAGCTGCCTGTTAAACCAACAGCCAGGTCCTATCTCCTTTGCTGAAAGGAAAAGTGAAAATGGATTTGGACAGCTAGATGTATTTGATTTATTCTTAGACACCTTACCAGCTCTGGAATAATAAATTTTGCAAGAAGAGCTTTGAGACATCCAACTTAGCTGTTCCTGTCCAAAAGAATGAAATTGAGGCTAAAGAACTGAAGTGCCTCAAGATTCCACTTTAATGTTGCCCTCAATACTAGTCATATTGTCTGAATCCCAAGTCTTGGTTTAGCCTCTGAAAAAACTTATTTTCTAGGCAATTTAGAGGCAGCAAGTGCTAGCTTCTGAGACTATCTGAATGACCCTCTTTCAAGTGAACTTGGTGAAGTGGCATGCATGTCTTGCATGTTCCCTTGTGTTTCTCAGGGACAATAAAGAAAACCTGAGACTGATTTTTAACGGCAGGTTTTATGTGTGCTGAAGAGGAAAGAAGGCTGAATCATCAACTCATAGTGAGAGGAAGCAAATACACTTTGCAATGAGAGTGATTTGGATTTTTTTCATTGCATTTTTCTCTTGCACTCTCGAAGTTGCGTATTTTATTCTTTAGGGCTTAACTTCTATGTGTGCTAATTAGTCTGAAAGAAAGAGAACACACATTTAATTAGTGTTTGCTGTAGCTCTTTTCTCATCTGGTGTCTTCCTGGGTATTATTCAGAAATATGAGGTCAACCACTAATATTGACAATGCCAAAACCCCCTAACTTAGTGCTGCTGAATATCATTCTGTCTCTGCTGGCTACAACCTCCCTCTATCCTTGCTCAGCACCTTACAGAGTATGGGCTAGTCTTCATCACAGTTTATGTTTTCAGGTATTTCCTCCATAAAAGAAAAGGATGAAGGTATCCTTGTTTAACCCTATGTACATTTCCATATGAAGCCTCTTTTCTGGCACATACAGCATGTATATGACAACACATTCTATCTTTATATACTTATATGCAGTTATATAAAAGGTGTTTAAATAGAAAAAGGCAATTAAAATTATGTGTGGAACTCAGATCCAAAGTAAGAGTATGGCCTGACTATGAAATCAAGACCCTCCAAAATGTCTATTTTTCATGAGTCAAATCTGAGCATGTTCCTTACAGGTTTACCACAAAGATAGTAATAATGTCATGGTGAAATGGGTGATTCTCTTAGGCTTCTTGGTTTTGTGGGTCTTTTTGCATTTTGCATAGAAGCACTCAAAAACAAAAAAAAATGGACAAGTGAGGCATGTTCACTTTTATTGCATTGCTGACTTAGTTAGGAAAGCCTTACATATAACAGGAAAACCTTATGGAGCCATGATTGTTTTTTCTTTTGTGCTTGCTCTCATCACTTTCTTCCCTTTCCCAGGTTTATCTGTTTGTTGGAAAACATAGGTGCAGCTATGGATGCTTTAAAAGAATTAATAACAGCAGGGCTGTTGGGCATGATGCAGAGGAGACCACAACTCTTGCTTTCAGAATTATTCTGGATACTGTAGGGGAAAACCATAGGGACTGACTGATGATATGACCTTTGTCTGAAGATTAGAAACAATGCACCACATGAAAGCATTCTTTGAAACTATCACTGTATTCAAGTTAACTGAGACATTGCATAATACACTATGTCATGTAGATAACCCCAAAGTGAGAATTTCTTCTAATATATACCTGAGTGGAAATTACCCTTTAACAGCATTTCTAGGTAGCCTTCATTCCATTATTAAAGCAGTAACAACTCCCCTGCTCTTGAACCAGAAAATCAATGTGGAAATTTTTTGCTAGGCCTATAAAATTGTAATTCCTTTAGAGTACTCTTTACAGATAAAAGCTTGTAAAATAATGCTTATGAATGACTGGTTTCAATTACAGAATTAAAACCTCAGCATTAGACATTCTGGTTGCTCAAAAAACCACCAGATTTCCATTATTTCTCTGAATAATTTAGAAATTCCATTGTAGTCTTACAGGAGATAGTTTTCTGAATTAAAAGGCCAACAAGAATACCAGGTGATATTAAAAAGAAAAATCAATAACTTACAGAAGCACATTCTGGGAAATGTTTTGTTTGTATATTGTTTCCCCTGTGTGTGCAGCCCCTCTGTTTGCTTTCCAGGATAGTTGATGTTATAAGGTTGATCAGTTTGCTTGCTTGCTTTTGTAAAAGATAAGAAATAATAAACTGAAATAAACAAGCAAAACCCAAGTAGAAACATGCAGCAATTTATACCACTCTTCTTAGTCTGCTGTCAGGAAGAAGCACACTTCAGAAATAATAGAGAGGATTTGTTTTTCTTTCCAGATGCAGTCACAGACCCAAGCAGAGATTAATGCTTTTGTTCTCAGGGTTCATATGGGCTGCAGAAAAACAAGCACCCACCCATTCAGAGCACACTCATGGTAAGTCAAACCTTTTAGACTGTCAGACTCTCTTAACATGACATCAGAGTTTATTTCCCAGTGCCTCACCCTCCCAGAAGAGGCAGAGCACACTCTCATGCACTCACTCCTCCAAGGAGGCTCAGCAGAGCTGCCAGGTAAAGTCATGAATCCCTCCTGGAAGTGACACCCCGGGCAGATGGCAGAGCAGCTGTGCCAATGTATGCTTCTCTATATCACACTGCCCCCCAGTGCTTCCAGTGGGACTGAAATATCTTCTCATTTTTACCACTGAGGTGAAAATTACCCACTCAAGCAGCCAGTCAGAGGATGATATTGTTTGCTTGTAAAATACCTGGATCTATATCAGACACAGTCCAGACTAAAGCAAAGCAAAGTTGTGTAAGCTGTAAGCACAGCACATTGATGCAGCAAAACTTAAGTGGCCTTGCATGTGCCTTATCACATCCTTTCTGTAGCCCTCTACTCATACTTGCTACTTTGTTCAGGTCCCTGGACAATCAGGTTTGAGGGAGAGAGAGGAAAATGAGGAAATGAGATTAGGAGTGGGAAAATGCCAACATGAATTTCAGTTTCCTTTTTCTTGTGCAAGATGTGAAGAATTTGGGACAGATCCCATTCCTACCCAGGCCAGTGACAAATTGTCCATTGACTTTAATGAGAACATGGCTGATTTGCTTGGGTTTTATTGTTTCTTATTTTCTAACTTCATCTCATGGCTGGCCAGAAAGTTTGGGTTTGGTTTCAACTCCTGATAATAGCTTTGATACTATTAATTTAATACAGAGAAATCTCTTTCAATCCTATATGCTCATAAGATTCAGGCTGACTCAAACTGATTGCATGTAGTAGGAAAGTAAATCTCTCAAGAATCAAGCTGTATTGCATTTCTGTGGCATATTCCTTCTTTCTGTTTTTAAGTGGTTTAATTAAGAAGAAAAGGATTTAAAAGGGTGATCTAGGGCAACTATAGGAATTGCTTCTTTATACTTATTTGGCTTCAGAAACAGTTCAGATATAGATGTTTTTGGGTTCCTGCTTGGGCTGAATTCAAAGTGATAAACATCACCATGTACAGGTGAGATTTTGGGGAAAATATCAAAAAGAAATTAGTCTAATTTTGCAGACAAAGCAAACTAAACAAATAAATCTGTTGTGATTGGTGGGTGGAAGCCAGAAGTTTTTCTGACAGTCAGGTAAACTGCAAAAATCCTCATCTGTTTCATTGCTAAAGTTAATACAAAAGCAGAATTTTACTCAATCCTTTATAGACTTCTCTTGGACTTACCTAGGTATATGGATAGATACATAGAGGCATAGAGGGACAGACAGATAAAAAGAAAAATAACATATTTTGATGTGACTATTGAAAATCAATTATTAAGTGTGCTTGGAGAAGTTAGCTCAGTTTTGAAAATTCATAAGCCTTCAATACCACTTCTCACTGCTTTCATTTGTTTGTTTTGCCGATGGCACTAGCAACTCTTGCAGCTTTTTAGACTCAATTCTGAGAGAAAATGTCTTTATGTGAGTCTACTCTTACTGTTAGTCTTTATATTTCCACTCAGTGGTTCTGTTTTCAGTTTGCCACCTGTGAAGCAAGGCACCAATTTCCATCCAATTCCACAGACTGTTCTGAAAATGGGTGAATAGATGCTACTACTGTCAGCTTCATCTTTACCTCACACTTAGACAATCAGGCACTGCTGTGGGACTCAGGGCACTAAAGCCTAGCAAAGCTGGGCTTCTCCTGCCTCAGAACTTGGGGGGTTACTTGGGGCATTTTACACAGAAATACTGAGCTTCAAATGAAAAATGCAGTCCCAAGTCTTGCCAGTATGGCACAAATTAAACTAAACAACAGTTTCACTTTCTTTCATCATTTAATCCTTTTGTCTAAACTACTAGTGACACAGCTGAAGAATGTCAAACAATGACTTTCATCCCCTCACATTGCAAAGGAAGAATAACAGCTCTGTCCTGAGGTTATAAAATTTCTTAAAATTTTAGATTATTAAAATTTCAGGTTTAAAATTTATGCTAGTTATAAAATTTCTCCTGATGAGCACTCTGGTTTTGGAATGTAGGTTGACTTATGAGCATTTGAATAACTCAGAGATGAGGACTATCAGAACACAGCTAGTCCTTTTTTTTGGTAAAATTTTTACATTTGGGTGGTCGAAAGGCAATGAACATAAAACCTGGTAGCAGGTCTTCTGGCTTCACTCCTCAATTAAGGTTTCTTTTGGAAGAAAATCCAAAAACAGTTGCTAGTGTCATGAGAGAGTATTTGTGTACAGGAACAGCACAAATCTATGAGTAGTGCATTATTTGGACCTACCTGGCTGATTGTTTCCTTGGATAGGATCTTAGATTTTTCAAAAGGAATGAAGAAAATCCCACTGACAAAAAGCATTTAATGTGTGCTTTCCTTGAACATCTACATCTTCAGGTTGGTGACTGCCAGTCACTGGTGCCAAATGAGTCCTTCAGGCAACCAGCAGAGCACAGGGGCCCACAGTACTGGGCAGTAATCACTGCTCCACTCTGGAAGTGGAGAAAACCAGGAAAAAGAAAAACAACTCAAGTTCTGAAATACAGAAACAGATAAAGCAAGAAAACACATCTTCTTGATGAAGGCAAGGAATGTTGGCCACTGTTAGCAAGTCACAGGGAGAAGGGAGAGAAGCAGAAACAACACAAATAAGATTGACATTGAAAAGGAAGAGAGAAATTTCCCTACTTTTCAAATAAAAATAATAAAATAATATGAATGAAAAGAAGCAGATATAATCCTGTAAACATAATGAGGAAGTAGTAAATGAGTAATAAAGTCAGCTACAAAGAGCCAATTGTGTCTTCTGTTCTGATCTGGTGCCTAAAAAGCTTTCCAGGAAAGTACTCAACATTCTCTTATGAAAGCACATAGCAGTTCTGTGAGAGAGGATAATTTATTTACAGGTTATGGTGTTATTTATAAGATGATTCTCAGAAAAGCCTTGGATTTTCCATTACTCAAAATGAAATATAGAGAACATTTTGTTCAATTCTTGCATGTGTTAAAAGGAGAAGATTGGGACTGGGAAAATGCCTATGCTAAAAACATAGTAATCCAATTTATTTCTACTCTTTCTTTAAATAACATTATTTGGCTTAAAATTATTTTCATCAATAACATCTGATTTCAGCCAACGATTTTAAAAATGTGTGAATTGTTGCCCAAATAGTTTCAAGGCTTGATTTTGCCATTTGCACTGGTGTTGAAAATTTTACAATCCACAGATGATTTAACTGGACCTACTAAACAACTGAGAGGTGTGAAACATAGTGCTGTAAGAATAACCCTAGTAAAATCTTTATTGAAATGGCTTGGGAAAGGTATATTATTAGGAAAAGGAGACCAGAGTTTTAATTCCCTTTTTCTTAGCATGAAAACTAGCCAATGTGTTCTACATTCAATTTAACATTTTCTTCTAAATTAATTTCTTCTGAGCTTCATTTATTTGGTCCTTTGGGGCACTGTCAAAATAAATTGTAAAGCATTGCATTTTAGCCTGATCATTTTGACACCTTTTTTAAATTTTATTTTATTTTTCCAATAATTTGCACTTGAACAAATTGGCATGTCTCATTACCAAGAGCTTCTTGAAGTTTTAGTTACAAAAACTTTTTGTCTCCTCAAAGAGGCTTTGCCACTAGATACAAATCATCCCACTTCCCTTCTACTCTAGTGGGTGCAGAATGCTCAGTGTATACACTCAATTATCACAGTCTGACTACATGAAAAATCCTATTATCATCAAAGGATATCATATTGCAGCAGGGCAACAGCAGAAAAATATTTATCCTTTGAAAAGAAAATGGGTTCATAAAGGTAGCTGACACAATTCTGTTACCTAATTCCACAAAATTTCTTGTACTTGATGCTCCCTTTGAAACCCATATAGCACTATTTTTCCTATGAAGACTAAAGCTGTAGTAATAGGGCCATTACTCAGACTCATGTGAGCTAGCTAAGTTTTAACTCACTTCTACAGAAGCTCATAAGGTGCTCTTCTAAATAAAAATGGATGCTGACAGGTTAATTTTATTCATTGCCTTCAGAGAACAAATGACAGAAGTTAACCTGCTGGTGAATATTTTTTGATGGTGCATATTAATTGTAAATTCTCTTTTATTTCAATTTGTGAGACACAGGACATGTTATTAGTGACAGAACAAACATATTTAGGTTGAACTATCAGAGCTGCTGCACTTGCCTGTAGGAGAACATTCAGTGCAGGTAGCAGATGAGAAATGCCCTTCCAGAACCAAGCAACTGTGGCACCAAGCTGCTTGGGAAGGGCTGGGGATGGCACAGAACTGTCAAATATTGGCAGGAACGTGCCCTGCTTACCTTCACTGTTCCCAACCTGAAACTCCTGCCAACTTGTACAAGTGTATTTGATTTTAGTCCTTATCATAATGGGAACTTTTTTGTAACCCTTGGTAGAAACAAATTAAAAACAATCCAGAATCTTCTGGGACTGAAACATATTTAGGATTGTTCTATTTTTATCCTATAACCTAGGGTTGTTCACATCTTCAGCCTTTAGTCTCTTCCTGATTCAGAGCACAACTTCACCTCAGTAGAAACCATTTCTTCACAGACCCATAGTAGGTTGCAATACCTGTATGAAAATAGCAGTCAAACCTAAGGCAGACAAATATTTTTCTGCTCCATGACCATGGTCTGTTCCATTGTGAACGTGGTCTTAGCTTTTCTATGTAAAGCACAGCTTAATACTAAAATAGATCATAGTTGTTTCTAAAGTTATGGATGGTTTTGTGCCAGAAATGATGGGAAAATGGTTCTCAGTGGGCTATTTTGGCCACATAAAAATCCTGTCTATTATTGTTGAAAAGAAAATATCCCAAGCATGGCTACAGATCCATCCCAGAATCATCAGAGAACTCAAGTTAGGAGGGACATCAAGAGGCCTGTAGTCCAGCCTCCTGCTCAAAGCAGAATCATCTTAGAGATCAGATCAGGTTAATCAGGACTTTATCCAGCTGGCTCTTGAATACCCACAAAAAATGGAGTCAGCACAACCCCTCTGAGTGACCAGGGGCTTCCTCAGGATCCAAGTCTGCTCTGAAACCTATCCAGCAGTGTAGACAGAGGACAGCTGTGCTGATGCTGCCCTTGTTTCATGTGCTGTCCCATTCACCCCATGTACTTTCACTGATCTGGGCCATGCTGCTCCTGCAGTGCCCAACAGCTTCCTCCCCAGCTATGGGGATAATTCCTCTATATGGCAATCCAGTCACTGATGGCATCCAAATTCCAGCTCTGATAGCTGTTTCATTGCTCCAAAGAACAACAGCAAAGAAGACATCCTACCAGGAAAAGCTATGGAGTTTATTTGGCAAAGATTCTAGAGCATATGGGTGAGATGAAAGAAGGCACAGCTGGCTTCAATTTTCTGTAGTGGAATTTAGCATTCAAGAGTATGGCAAACATTGGTAGAAAGAACAATTTCAAACTCAGTTTGGCATCAAACAGATGGATGGCACAGATTTCAGTCAATATACTCCTTCAAACTCAAAACAAAACTGAAATTTTCATTATCCATAAAAAAAGCAGCCCACCTGCACATGTTTATTGGTTTTAGTTCTAATCATGGCAATTTATGGATCTTCCATTTACTATTGATGTTCATTTGCTCTTGCAGACAAACACTAATACTTCCATTTTAAGACAGAAAATAAAATAGACGTAAAATTTAAACCACTGTATTTTTTTTAACTGTAAATAAGACTGGAAATATTCCCCCTCAAGGAATTCACACAGAAAATATACATTCCAGCTCACAGAATGCTGCTTAAAAGAAGATGAAGGATAGCACCTTAGGGCTTTTTTTTTTTTTACAGAGAATTATGGTTATTGGTGACAGGCATGGAAAGGTTATTTTTGTGTGAATGACTGATTGTTTCCAAGTAACATATTCTACTGCTTGGGAGGATAAAGGCAGTGGGGCTGTATATGATTTTCTGAGAGCAGACAGATGGAGAAAAATTATCTAGTACCTATCTTTATGCCACTGAACTCAGTAAAGTTCATTTACATCTTTTCCAGCTTCCCTGAGTATACCTATCTACTTTTTACCTTATTATTTTTTCCACAAGCTACCCAGCCTACATCAGAGAGGGGGGGAAAAATGAATTAAACAATGTTTCTTCAGTACTAACAAATAAAGAAACATCCCTTTAACATCAAATGTGGAACATCTTCTGGCTGTAGTGGAAGATTATCACTAATTGAAGAAATACAGATGGGTCTGTGATGGTTCACATCATCTGAATAAAGGATTATGGTAATTCTTGGTAACAATCAACCAGAACTTCCCACAAAAGCCATGTGAGGTGGAGGGAATTTCAAAGAGATGATGAGATTTATTGCTTGTGGGTAGGTAGGGAGGGAGGGAAGGAGGGAGAATATTTTTTCCTTTAAAGTCTTGCTATTCTCAACTCAGTCTCTCCACTTCTGAAAAAAACTGCACTTTCTCCCCTCCCTTGTGGAGGTAAATCTCTATTTCCATCCTGAGCTTTCTGTTTTGTTACCACCAGGCCACTTTTCCAGCTGTTGGGTGGATTTTGCTATGGATTGCTGATAAGTGTGGATTTCCCACAGTGCACATTTATAGTGAAATACAGCACATGCAACACCATTTGTCCAGGGCAGCTGCAATCTCCTGCTCATAGGCAGCAGCCCTGCACTAAGTCCTGGCTTCAGAGAGTTCTCCTTCCTCACTGGGAAAGCAGGAGACTGCACTGCCTGGTACCCCAGTTTTGCTGTGACTGCTCAGCATTTTCAAATCTCCCTGCTGCCCTACAAGAGGAAAAATGCATCTCCCACCCTGGAAGTTGCCTCTCAAGCCAGATGAACCCAGGAGAGAAAGAGGGCTTCAATTCTGACAGGAGAGTATGCACAGACACCATTATTGTTTGCTCCAGCTTAGGTGTTTTTTTCAGAGAGCTATATACATAAAAGTGAAATACACCTAAAAGAATTCATGAGATCTGCAAAAGACCCTCAAGGAGTGCAGATGAAAGTTTGTGCAGAGGGAGAGTACTCTTCATGCCGTGTCAGTGATGCACACTGTGAATGCAGAATGATGAAATACAATAACACACTTATAAAAGTTTTAGTGTTTATTGGTGGGTTCATTTCTTGTGCTTAAAGAGACATGCTAACTTTAATAGTTTGTAATTAAACCTCTTCCTTCACTTTATTTTTATGTTAGTGTGTAATTGCTTCTGTATTTTACAACCAAAGAAAGGTTTCAAACATTTTTAGCAAGATCAACATTATGTAATCAAACATTACATTAACACACATGTTCTTTCATTGTATACATTCAGTGCTCATAGTTATTGTGGGTAATTACCTTGTGGAAGATTTCTTCAAAACATATTTTTGCTTTAAGTCCAAGGTACTTTCTTTCAAGTTCCAGAAAAACTGGTACATGAACAAAAGTGATTTCATTCCTGGCACACAAATGGTCAACCACAGCCTTGGAGCAGGAGAAAGGGCTTTAAGATGAGTTAAGGAGAATGTGTGTGGGAGCACTGGCTCTCTCTCCTCGAGTGGGAAGGGTTTGTATGTACTGCTCTGACTCAACCCTGCCTTGCTTGGTTTGGTGCTGGTGAGGATTTCCATGTAGGAAAAGCCCCTTCAGCTCCTCGTGCTGCTCTAATCCTGCACCTGCTGGGTCATGGCACTGCAGAAAGAAATCTGCTTTAAAGACAACCACAGGCACTCCTGAACTCCACTCCAATCAGTGCCACTGCATGGACTTCATGTAGTGCCCTGCAGCCTTCCACTGGAGGAGTGGGATAAGACAAACTGCTTGCATGGAGCTGGGAAAGTGCAGGGGCTTCAGGAACTGCTCTCTCATACATGCCCACAACTGGCACATCAGGTAGTGAGAGAGGTCCCAAACAGCAACATTTTAAATTCTGAATTACTGGTTTTTGAGCTATCTTCCCATCCCTACAGTTTGCAGGATCTCAAGTAAACTTGACATATTCTTTAAAGGAATAATAGTATATAATTACTGTAGTATTGTATATAGTTACTATAGTATTTACAAATTTGACTTTTGCATGAATTCTTTGTTTCCTTAGAATGGGCCCCTACCTATATTTTTTTTGTTGTTTTTGAAAGGTTAAAACCACAATAATATCAGTAAGTAATTAGTCACAATCATGCCTCAAAGTAACAGAAATGAAATATATTTCTATGATCTCTCTTGATCCAGCATTTGCAGATTCAGGAAGGCATTCTTTAGTATTGAGGACATTATGTGAGGTTCTGCATGTAACTTACATACATGTATGTCATTTAATGGATTATGCTATATGTGAACACCATTTTCAACCCTTTGTGGCATTTGTGCAGTTCTATTGTATTTTCTTTCACCTCGAGTACTGCAAAGCAGTTTCTGTCTGAGTCATCTAGGATTTTAAAAATTAATTATTAATTCCTTCATTTTCTGAGTGTTCTGTTATACTTTTAATTGTTTTCATCAACTCCCTCTAGCAAACCAGGTGCTTCAGCATCTGAAAGATGTCAAGCAACACAACAAAACTGAGAAAAAAATTATTCTGCCAAGAATGAGGACCTTGAATCTTGTTGCCAAGGCTAGATGTTTATATTTACCCTTGCAGAACTGCAATTCTTGAAGTGCTGTTTAAAAATGTTCTTCTTTAATGGAGAGAAAAAAATGAAAAATGGTAGAATTCCTGTGTTTTGTTTTTTTTTTTTTAATAATGTTTCTCCTCACTCTACTCAAGTAAACTGCAACTTCTGTTAACTCACTGAAAGTTACATTGCTGAAAGCTTTTGTTTTTTTGTTTTTTTGGTGGGAGGGTGTTTGTTTTTTTGGGAGTTTTATGAAGAAGATAAGAGGAAGAAAATTACAGAACGGAGTAAACAACTTTTCTAGATAAAATAGAGGTGTGAAAAGAAAAAAAATAACCACTGTATTTGAAGTTCTATTGCTACCCTGGAACATGATTTCTTGAAAGATCAAAGAATACTTTTTTCTAGACATGTCTTTATTTTATTCCCTTATTTAACACTTGAAAAAAAATTGTGTAAGTCATACAGTGGGAAATCCAAGACAAAATTCAGTTATTATTTCACTTTGCCTGAAATGATGCTATTTTGTTCTACTGGACTTTTACATTAAGAAATATCACTGATGGACTCTCTGAGGACCTCTGGGGGAAAGGTCTTATCATTTTGAGGTGTAAATAAGCTCCAAAGTTTTTCAGAGGATTTTTCCTTTTCTTCTATATCTTGCCTCTTTGTAGATGCATGGCATTCTTTCACTGCCATATTCCACATTGCTAAGAACCACTAAGAGACAAGAAATTGCCATCAGAAGCACATGAAAGGCAGGAATTTTCTTTTCCAGTGTGAAGTCAAGTTGACCTGAAATGGACTCCAGATGAGACTGCAATGCTTTCACTGAAAAATATATACTTTCTCCATTATTTCCCCACAGACAAAGTGAGTTTCCTACAGAAAATTATATCTTGCCTTCTGAACACTTTAACATGTCTTGAGTAATTTAAAGAGAAAGAGATCAAGTCCATTTTCAAGTCCATTTTCTTAATATAGGTCCCACTTCAGCAAGCTGTGCTTGGGTTTTCTGTTCATTCTTCTGCTATGACTGGGATAAATTGCTATTTATTGATATCATCCATTGATTAGCAGAGACTGTTAATGAAATGTGGATTGGTTTTAGCTTGGGGCAGGTTTTAGCCTGTTATGTTATTTCATCAGCACAAGATCTATTTGTTTACTCCTTTGTGGGTCTTAGTGGGGACTGTTTTGAGGTTTTTTGTTTGTTTTTCCTCTGGCATGCTGTAAATGAATCAGGGGACATTTTTATATTAATAAAACTGTTAGTTGTTAGTGGCAAGCAAATCTGACTGATATTTATTTTAGAATAAGAAAGACAGCAAAAAAAAGCAAACAAAGTAAAATAGATACCAAATATTTATTTTATGGGAGGAAGGGAAATTATCTCTCTATATTTATGCAACTTGAGCTCTGTTTACAAATGGAATTGAAATATTTGGCATTCTTGGAAGGTAACTCTTAATGATGACATATTTTCAACATCTTCCTGAAAAATGCAGTAAAATAACTCAGCCTTTCAGAGATGAAGGCAAGAGTCACTGTGGAAGAAAGGAAGAAAGGAAGAAAAAGAGAACATACTCATGGAAGACATAGTCTGGTAAAAGAATATATGCTAATAAAGTGCTAATAGTAATAATTAAGTGATAATATCTCTGATTATCCAGAAAAAATAAAAGTGGAGAAAGTAGGAAAATTTTTATTTCATCTTAATTTTCTAATTCATTTTATTATAACTGCTGAGTTATGACACTGAAATTACTTGGTGTTGGATGTAGCAGGATTTGCATAGACCTTTCCTACAGACCAAAACCTGTCCCTTGGCAGGTGGGAGCAGGAGCTCCCCCATCTCCAGAGCTGGATGGCAACCACTGGAACTTCACCTGAAGGTCCCAGCACATGTTTTTTTATCTTTTAAGGAATCTCAAGTCTTTTCCCAAGTGTGTTTTGAGTGAGCAATTTCTGGGCCTTTAAATGTGGAATAAACATAGAGCTCCCATTTTCAGATGCATGTGCCTGCTTGCTTTTAAATATAGATGAAATACTTACATTTATAATATATAATTTATATATTTGGTGGAAATTTATAATTTTGTTCTTATTTTCATATTTATAGGGTCTGTTGCTGATTCCTTAGCTTTGCTTCTAATAAGGTTGCCAGAATTACTTAGAATCCTGTGGATTTCGAGGCACCTTTCAAATTGTAGCAAACTCTACCTCCTATTTTTCTTTATTCAATTGAATGGAAAAGGGAGAAATTGTTTCTTCTTCTTCTTTTTTTTTTTTTTAATAGGAAATATTGCTTCATTGTTTTATTTATTCCTTTAAACTACCTCAGCAAATACTTGCAGGTAATACCAGAGAAACATGGTATTGAATTTTTCCTCAGGAAAATGTGATCATGCACCTTTGTAGTGGTTCAACCCAGTGGCCTGGTCTGAGTCACTGAGATGAAAGCTATGGAAAGTAATTTGGATTATTATTATCACTCATCTGGCTGATGTTCTGGAAAATTTCTTTGTCATCTCCAGTTAAGGCAGAGATGTGAAATATGACCAATATTTAAATCTCTGCACATACATGCATACATACATATATATGTACATATGTATACTTGCATACACATATAAGCACACAGTTATAAAAGTGTTTTCTAAGATCTAATCTGTCCTTTTTTTTCACCTTTGTATAACATTTTGAAATAATCTCAAGTGCTTGTGCATGGTGAAACCATCACTGTTGAGCTCATAGCTTCCCAAGGCTGCCAGCAGGATGTGGATGGAAAAGGCAGCTGGGCAGATGAAATCCTTGTGGCTGGTTTGCAGCAGATGGGTCCTGCTGGTTTCAGCCAAAGCCCTGCTGAAGCCTGCACGGGCCAGAAGCAGGCACAGAGGTGCCAGGAGAGGTGAGGGGTTCCCTGTCCTCAGCCATGCTCACTTTGAGCTGAGCCTCTTCACTCCCCCTGTCCCCTGGGTTCTGGATCCTCCTTGACTGCAGAGCTGCTTGGTAAGAGGTTTGTCAGCTCTCTGCTCATAATAGGTAACTTCAATTCCAGAAAAGTTTAGGTCTTCCACCACTCATTCAGTGGCACCTCTGCTCAGTTACTACCAGATCACATCCATCACAATCATGGCAAGAACAGCAGCCTTGAGAATAATCTGAGAAGTATTTGCTTTTTATTTTTTTTTGTGGAATTTTTTTTTTTTTTTTTTTGGTTGGTCGGTTGGTTGGTTGGTTTTTTTTAATGAAAGCTTATTCATTATAATCCACATGCAAGAGGAAGAAAAACCTTTGACTTTCACTTTGCACCATGTTTCTTTAATGGAATTAAATCCATTCCCAAGATATGTCTGTCTAGTGTATTGATCCTGCAACTCCAGTTTCTATTTTATTTTTATGCTTCAGCTCCACAGGTCATCTAAGAGATTCCTACATAAAAATGTCAGTATTTCAGATTATCCTGATTAGGCTTTAAAGAGATTAGGGTTTATATATATATATGTATTTATATAAGTTTTGTACACACACAGACACACACACATGACATTGGTAGTGTAAGGACATGCAGAATTATAAAACCACCCTGTATGGCTGGCGTGAAGCAATCCAGTTCAGTGCTGAAATCAAAAGGCTGAAATGCTTGAACTGAAGTAGAAGAAAGATAAATAAGTATTTGCAAGCATAGGAATAGACAGGAACTTCTACAATTTTTTTTTTCATTTTCCATTTAAATATAATGTTTTTCAAGCATTTTCCAAATGTTTTTTTTTTAATTATTATTTGGAATTATATGTTTAATATGTCCCTGGTAAAAAACTCTATTTTACAGTTGGGAAAATAAAATTTCCATAATTATGCTAAATAAATCTAATATAGCATTTTAAAAGTACAGTAATATATTAGTATACACAACTTGCATTGTTCATGATGTAATTTATGATTAACTGAAATCCATGAACTTTAACGAAAAAAAGACACAGGATAAAATTCTACTGGAAAGAGGATTGAGAAAGCCAGATGATGCTAAAATCTATTGCATTTATATTGGAAGATACCCAGATATTCATTAAATATCTGAGCTCTTGTGCTTCCTATATATATATATATATACATATATATACATATATATTTGCCTTATAAATGCCCATCATCCCTTCTCTGCTAGTTAAGAGATGCAGATTATATATATATATATATATGTGTGTGTGTGTGTGTGTGTGTGTGTGTGTGTGCGTGTTCTCCAGGCTAAGTATTTAACAATAAAAGAAATTCAAGAAATAACAATTACATTTCCTTCTAGTGGAAGTAAAGGAGAGAATGATCTTTGGGAAGAATCTTCCTGAGGCATCTGTATTTTTACCAAGAGAACTTGAGAAATGGGAATTTATGAGCAAAACTTCCTGGTGAAAATTCATCTCTTGTATTCTTCCTCTTTAATTATTTTTCCTGTTGTGAATTCCCAGGATGTTTATTCCGACCTGTGCTTCCCAGATGGCTGTCACACGACTGAGATTTTACAGGGACTTCTGTACAGACTAATGAGTGTTTGGTGGTGAAAGACTTTTGATCTAAGCATGTGTGGTGTAGCAGTGACAGGGCACTTCAGCAGAACCAGGACTGGGGCCAGCAGACAAGGTGACATTTCAGGAGACAGGAAATGTGAATTTTTTCAGCTACTTATTCATGTCACAGCACAGGTCACTTGGCTTACCTACAAGTCTGGGTGTCCATGTTACGTTTCATTTACTTTGTCAGCTTTTTCCATTTGACACTTATGCAAAGAAGGTGAATTTTGTGTCCTTTGTTCAGCATCTTCCTTACAAATCTTGTGTGTAAGCATTGCATTTTACATGGTCTTTCTGAGAAAAGAGAAAATCTCCTCTACAGCCCTGAATCCCTTCAAGATGATGAAATCTTTACAATTTTAACAGACTTTTAACTTTATTTTGTGTAAAGTGGTAGATATTTACTTTTGCTTAGAAATGCTCTCTGCTCGTTTTATACATTTTTCCACTCAGTGTTCAGTAAGTCAGTCACAGCCTCTGCTTTAAGGCAAGTCTGCCTTCAGAAACACTAACCCACCAGGTCATTAGCAATTCAGTGAATCTTTCTGGCACACACATTATAAAGCCCTCACTTCATTTCAATATTATCTCAGACAAAAAATCAACCCAACAAACCAAAAACCAAAGCCAGCTTCATAGTCTTTCTTTCCAAATTCCATGTATTCCTTCCTAAGAATGCCAGGAGAATAAAAAATAGTCAGTTCACCTTTCTGCAAAAGAAAAAAGAGCAATAAGCTTTATCCTATATCCAACATGGATGGATTTTGTATCTATACCAAAATGTCTATTATTTTCCAAATATTCCAAAGTCTTAGCTAAAGTTGAATAGACTAGTAGAACTGAAAAAAAGTGTGCAGATCTATTAGGATTTTAATATAACTTCAGGAAAGATATCAACATACAGCATAATAGTTCCTAGTGCAAATTCTTTAATAATAATGTGCATTTTTATAAACTGCTCAAATACTTCAAAGTTTCTCACTAAACTACTTTTCCCATGCATAAGAAATGCCAGATAATTCTTAGTCCAACCATGGACCAAGGAAAGAACTTTTCCTTCAGGCTACTACATGACAAGTCATACCTCTACATATAAGTATGTGTTATGAAACTCTATAACAGGTTCCTTTTTAATATCTTGAAGTTGAATTCTGAAAATTTTAAATCTGTGTATGACATAAAAGCAGGAGGTAACCTTCCAACCACTGTTATTGGAAAGGTAGTCCTGGTAACTGGGGAAAAAAAATCTTTTCCCTCAGGTGCATTTGCCTTTCAAAAAGGTGAAGACAAAGACTAGGTTTAAGCATGAGAATACACAGAGTTTTGTCAGCACCCCATCACCAGTTTCATGTTCTGCTCTAATTCTCATTGGCTGTGTTTCCCAAGCTTGTTAGAGCTCACCTTGGTCAGGGCAGCTCTACCTCCACCTGGCTTGTCCAGGGTAAATCAGAAGGTGATGGGCAGAGCTACTCCATCTCCTTGCCTGGGAAGTGGTAACCATTCACACAACATCCACCATCCTGAAAAGACATGGAGCTTTCTTTTTAGTTCTTACATTACAAAAGAACTGCAATTACTCAGGATGGCTAGTTATAACCACAAATTTATATTCCCACATTGTTCAGTCTTAAAAGAAGTTCATTCTTTCCTTTCTCTTTGCTTTTTTTGCCTTTTTTAATTTAAGGGTTTTTTTCTGGTGAGTTTTTTTGTTTGATTGGTTGGGGGGGTTGTTTTTGGTCTTTGTTCTTAATAGAAATACTGCAGAAATATTTAGTTACATAATAGTCATGAAACACAAATTTTGAGTGGTAGAGTACTAACCTGAATAAAAAGATATCTTGCTTTATCTCATCTATTCAGGGCAACATAGAATAATTAGAAGTTATAATTTGCATTAATGCCCATTGTAACACAGAATATCATCCATCAAGGCTTCTGGAAAGTTGCTTGGTCATTTGCTTCTCCCCTGCCTTAGGCTCTGCAGGACTGGCTTACAAGAACATACTTTTCTAAATAGGTCTTTTTTTCCCTCAACAAGGCAACCATTAGTCTTTTACAAAAAAACCCTCAGAAGGGGGCTGCTGGAATTTCTCCATCAGCAGAACCAATGAAAGAGCACAGCCTAAAAAGTTTATCATACTGAGTGTGTGCCTGGAGACACATTGAGAAAAGCCACTGGGGTAATGGTACTCACAATAGGAGGTACTACAGTTTTGTAATAGAAAGAAAGGACTTAAAAACAGCATGGGTTAACCATGAATAAAAATACTTTTTTTTTTTTTCCCTATTCCATGTTTTAGATTTGGATCTAGTGTATGATTACTTTCCTTCTCTTCTTCTGGATAAAAGATGTGGTAATTTTTCTGAAATAATTAGGACTAGTCATCACTGCAGCACCAAAGGTGTGATCAATGACCCACAGTGCCCTCCATCCCACATGGAGAACATATCAACATCAAAAGAAAATTAAAGATCCTTAATGCATGTTTTTTGTTTTTAATGGTCTGTTTTTTATGGTAATGTAAGCTTTTGGAAGCCCTCCAAACATTTCAAACTTTGTGAGAAAATTAGTTTTTAAGAGAATCTATCTTGTATGGTTCTGTGCAAAAGCACTGAAAAAGAATATTCTCACAGTTCTCATCTATAAAGAAGTATCTGATATCAAAATCTCTAAACCTGGCTAACCATGAAATATTGGAACAATGTCTAAACATGCTCTCTTCCCATGATATCACTGACTTTTTTTTGTTTGGTTGGTTTGTTCTTAGTTTGGGGTTTTTTTTTTATTGTGTAGGAAACTGTGTTATTGAGCAGCCTTCCCTTTCTGTGGCATTTCTGATGCTATCAGCTGACTTCTAGTGTCAATGTTCATTGTTCATGTGACATTTTGTGGATTACCTAGGCTGCTTGGACCAACCCAACTCCACCTCTCAATTCAAAGCTGACTGCCTTTTGCCCTTCTCTCAGGACTTTGTGCTCTTGCTATTATTTCTCTCAGGTCATCACCACTGAATTTTTTTCTGTCTCATGTAGACCACTGGATCCTATAGGTTTCTAAAATCACTCTGATCAACCCATTAGCTGGAGTTTGGATTTTTGTGGTTTTGTGGGTGGATTTTTTGTTCTTGTTTTTTTTTTTTTTTATTTTATTTTGCAGGTGGAGTAGGAGGAAGTGGTGTAGTTCTTGATTTTTGAAAAACAAGCTTTATTTATTGAAAACAAAACTTATATGGAAATGAAAGCTTCTTTTGTATACATACTCTTTCATGTAGCACTCACCCATCCTTTGCAAGGTTGCTCAAAAATGTGCTAAGTCCTAGGCACAGATTTATTTTCATTACTATTTTATACCTGTGGGTTCTTTGATGGTATCTCTCTTTAAGATTATGGCTGTGCTAACACAAGTCAACATGATTATTTCTGCATAATTTATATAGGATATTTCAGAATAATTTGTGACTCTTGCTTGATGTTCATGGCCTCTCAACACCTGCCATACTGCTTTCAACACATGCAAGTTAATAGAAGGTTATAAAATTAAATTAATATTCTTTGGAATATCCTTGTTAGCATGATCTCAGGTTTTTAAAATTTTTCCATGTTTTTGCTCACTAAAACACAGAATTCTTGTGTTTCTTTATGTATTATGTTATTTATTCCTGGAGTGAGATCCTTAAACAGTTGCCATAGTTCCTTTCATTGTGATGGATAAAACAATCCAAAAATGCAAATGCTATTCAAGCCATTTTCTCTGCAATATTTTCTGAATCCTCCTGGGTGAAAGGCTGTTGTGTGAGTAAGTCTGTCATCATTACCTGTCTCCAAAGCATGGATGCAGAAGATGTTCTTAGCCAGCAGTCTGATTATGCCAAATACCAAAATAGTTGACAAATTGAAATGAGATTTGCTACTGGCCTTCTATCAATCAGACAATGAGAATTGCATCCTTTGAGCAAACAATATTGTAGGCAATTTGCATGGAAATTAGATATTTTTAAAGCATTTTAAGCTGTTGTAATATTCATAAGAAAGCATTGTACAAAAGAAAAACACTGATAGAAAAACACTGTCCTTGCATAAGAATATTATAAGTATGGTGTTTCAGAGAGATATCATGTAGAAACAAGTAATGATTTCCTGATGGGCAAAGATATCAAAGGAAATATGATGAAAATTATAGGACTAAGCAATCTAGATATAAGATTTAAATGATTCAACTACTATACTAGAGGCATGCTAGAATAAATTAATAGTGAAATATTAATGTAATAGCATATAATTTGAACAACTAGTGTTGTTCTTCAAACAGCAAACTAAAATTAAGAGACTGAGATATTTGTGTTCTGTCTGTCATGATGGATGTGCTAAAATATGTTCCAGACTGCTAAAAGAATTGGCTAATGAAATGTCAGTGATCATAGCACTGTCTTTGAATATTCAGTAGCAAAAAAGAAAATAAAGAAAACTGAAGAGTAGAGCTGTCTCTAGAAATGATAGAAAAGTAGGAGTTTATGACTTGAAGATAAAATTAATATTGAAACAAACAGGTAAACTTTGAAAATGTAGAAGGAATGCAATTAAATGAGTAATGTTCAGTCTGGAACAGAGAACAAGCAAATCACATCTGGTAAATCTCAGAAGCAATCTGTGGAAATGATGTTCAGATTAAAGCAATGCAGCATGGATCCAGTGGCTGGACAAATCTTCTTTACAGAGTAAGTATCAGTGTACCAGAATAGAAGGATGTGCAAGTGAGATTCTCCAGAAGGTAATATTTCATTAATAAGCAGGATGAAAGAATAGAGGTGGTACTAATCTTGTTTGTAGATGCATCCAAGTTGGAAGTGGTTGCTTAAAAATTATCTCAGATTCAAAATGAGTTTGTCAAACTGAAGACTAAAAGAAGACAAAATTCATCCCCTAGAAGATCCTGTGCTTCTGCAGAAATAGGTGATCATGCAGGATTGGGAATACCTAGCTAAACAGCAGAAAACATCCTGAGTGGAATAGCAAATTATATTTAAACATGAACTGACAATATTATATGCTGCAATATTGTGTTGCAGCAATAAGCAGATCCCATAGAGGGATCCATACACAGGAGTACATCTACAGGAAAGTAAACAATCCTTTCCTTATACAGCTTTGGGAAGGTCTCAGCTGGAGTACCTTGTCTATATTCATCACTTTGAGACAGACACAAGCCAGATGAGAAGGCATCAGTCTGGATGGATAATGGCCATCAGAAGTTGGAAAGAATCATCATGGTCTAGAAAGTCTGATGGCATGAAGAAAGGACAAAGGACCTGGGGATTAAATAATACCTAGAGGAAGGCAAGAACAGATTTTTAAACTTCTAAGATGCACCAGCAAACATGAAGCATGGGTAAGTACCAAAAGGATTTCATGGAGGAGGTCTGGCACTTCTTTATCAGTAGATTTTTAGCACCAGCTATCAGCCTTTCTCAGGCCTCTGATTCCAGTTAGATCATAAACTGGCATGCATACTTCTGCTGTCCTCCATGTGTTGATTCTTACTACACAGAATACAGACAGGTATTTAGACCTATTTGAATCATTCATTCTCAATAATTCTTTCAATAGTTTCATTCACAGAAAAGCAAATCTCAGAATTTATCACTATACCTGACAACTATGGGAAGCTCACTTGAATACCATAGAGTTTGGAGTCAGGATTTCATCTACACCCTGGATACCAAGTAGGAAAACTTGTCTATAATGAAAATATAATGAAATTTCATTGAATGAATTAGTTCTGTCTTCTCCTGGATTTAAGCTATCAGTTCTTTACTCATGTAGATAGTACAGAAGCAGAAAAAATAAAGTATGGAAGAAGGTTTTCCAGTTACTGCTTGACCTATTGCAAAGCTCTCAGCTTACTGGGAGCCAAGTAGGGCAGCAAAGTCTTTGCTGTAATTGTTTTCATAACACAGATGACAGAAATATAACCAATTGATGTTTCCTCTAGTCTGCAGCCATACTGGTACACACCATGGTTAGGTATAATGCTGTATGAAATTTCATATACTGTCCAGTTCTGAAGTCTGTTGGGAATAAACCTTACAAATTCTGATAATTGTAAGAACCTTCTGTCTACTGATTAGTAAGAAATCTAACATATCCTTTGGCAGTTAAAAGAATGTCAGTTTTAGAAAAAACCCCCAAACATATAGGAACAGGTACTATAGGATAAGGTTTAGGCAGTAGAAAATGATGCAGTTCCATACCATAAAAATACATAGGATTTTATTTAATTAAAACATTCTTCATTGCCTTAAAGGTCATAGTCAGATAGCTGATGCTGTGAGAATCTGATGCAAAGCCAAATGGTGCAAAGATAGCTAGCAGAAAATGATGCATAAAGGTGACTCATGCATCATAAGACACCAGAAGGAGTTAAACAAGAAAACAAAACTGTGGGGAAAATCAAAGGAATAATGATTCAAAATTAGAAATTTTCTGGATGCATCAAACAGGTAAAATATCTTCCAGATAAATTTTCTGAAAATGAATAATAGTAAACATTTTAAATAGAACTAGAGAATTTTAGCCTAAAAGTTATCCTATATCAGAATTTATTTAGGAAAACAAAGCACTATATATCTTCCTATGGCAACAACCTGTAGCCATTTCTGCATTCTCTCATGATATTGTGCTGAAATTTCTGTCTGTAGATCCCTCTAATTGTTATTTACCTCAGCAAAATATTTAATTTTAAATATAGAACATTTAGAATTATAGCTCTATATATCCCTTAACTGCACTTAAAACATTTCAAAATAGACAGAGTTTTGCAAAAGCAAAAAAAAAGTATATTCAGTACTATCCATTTAGGATTTTTTCTGGTTATTTCAGGAACACTTTTTACTCACATTTTCTGTTGATCATTGAAAGCTTTGGTATCCTTTACCTTTGCAGAGGTTGAAGGTGCTGACAACAACATCTCTGAACTCTCCATGGCATTTGATGGCACCATACCCATATAGTTTATCTCCTGTCCACCTGCCAAATAATTGAAAGTCTATCTCAGGCTTCAGTCATGTGCCAGAGGTAGAAATCATTGACAGAAATAATCTGACAATTAATTCTCTAAATGAATTGAGTGCATTTCACAAGCCCATATGGATCAAAAATAAAAAAACCCTAACTGACAAAACTGGTGACTGGTATAAAATAGTAGGAAGGGGAAAGATTAAATCTGCATTCTATCATGTATTGCACAGTAACTTATGTTGACACTGGTTCCTCAAGAAATGTCAGGACTTTAATTTCATTTTATCTTTTTCTCAGATATTTTGGCAGAAGTTCTGGAAGAAATTACATCAAGTAAATCTAATTGAACACACCATCATAAAATTGATATTTTCAACTCATCTCATGCCTTACTAGTTGCAATCAATTGGAAAAACCATTGATGCTGAGGATTCAAACTTTATTACTACAACACTAAAATACTGATCAGCCTAATAAATCCTCAGCTGCTCAGCAAAGATGGTTGCATGCACTCAAGAAATCTTTGGATACAGATGATTTGAGATCACTCAGTGGTGAAAAAGGAAGCAACTCCCCTTTCTTAACCCCCAAACCTCCTCCCACAGGTTGCCTGTATACAAAAACAAGAACAAAAGACAGTTTTAGGTTTGCCTTTAATCAAAAGCGTAATCGATTATTTTTCAGAAAAGGGTGGAAAGTATCCCATTTTCTGCCTTCACAGTGGTTTCTACACCCTCAAGCTGGATGCTAACTTGACAGTGGGAGACTGAGCCAGGTGTTCCTGATGACAGAGCTGCTCCCAAAGGAAAGTTTCTGCTCCCAGTGGCTGATTCAATTTGGAAACGTCCTGTCTTCTTCTGCTCATTTTCCAATTTCCCTTGTCATGGGTCTCAATATCTTCAGTTGCTACACTTGAGAAACTGCATAGCATAGAAATATTTGTAGGTGATTTTTCTTAATGCCTGAAGATTTCAAGGAGAGGAGGGGGAGGAGGAAGAAGAAGGGGAAGAAATGCTTCCTGGTTTGTTTTGATTTCAATTCTAGCATGATTAATTCTCACTGTTAAATTGAAGGCAGTTTTCAAAAGGTATGTTTTGTGAGTCACTGGATAATTTCATCAACTTCACTTTGCATTAACTAGATAGTTTATGTCAAAATGTTAAAATAATATTGCTTCACTATGGCAAGCTTGATGAAATGCTTCAATTAACAGCCTCTGAGCCCCTCAAGAGAGCCAGCAAAATAAGGAAGACTAGAATAGATCTGTCTAGAAATGTATCATATTAAAATTAAGAAATAGAGCAGCTAGTATTTAAAATTAATGACACCTTTTGCATCTCACTTTTGAATGCATTTTCTTCTAATGGAGACAGAAAAAGATTAGAAGAAAATGTCTCAGTTTTTGAGTGGTGTGGAAAACAGTTGAGAGGTCTCCTGGTAGTATTGCATGTTTCTCAATAGCTTCTGATTCTCACACCTAGATTCTCTTGATCTTGTGGGAATCACTGTTTTATTCTTTGTTAAATGTGTTCTCAGCTTCAAGGTTGAAGAGAAAAAAGTCTAAATACATGAATAGGTTCAAATTCATCTCTGTATATGGTTATAATAAATGCACCTACTCTGATTTTTTTCTTTAAATTCCACAGATCCAAGAACTCTCAGGCTCTTTGAATACTTGGAGTTGACTACCCTGTAGGTACTACTGTGATCTTGTTTCTGCATTCCTAGTGCTTTGTCATATTTTTAAATTCTAAATACATGAAAAATGCATCCTGAAAAATTTAGGTTTATTTTTTGTCTATTACATTTTTGAGAGGCTGCTGATCTCATCATATTTTAATTAATGTTTGCTCTTCATTTTAATGTGATAGGAAGGGCTCTAAAAAGAATAGATAAATGATCAGGATGGACAGTTTGCTGAGCATCTGCCAATAATTTGATTGCTAACAAGCAATAAAGTAGCACTCAAGAGAAGAATGTGCTTCCAAAGATATTTGAATTTCATTCATGTTTTTCTCTGTGAACATCCATGTTACCTCAGGCAATTGTTATCCAGGCCCCTTTGCCAAGGCTGGGTTTTGCAAGCAGCCCCAAAGTGGTCCTGTTTTAAGAGAAAACATGAGAACAGGCCCAGTGATGAATTTATTCCTCTCTGCTTGAGCAGCCTGTTCTTGCCAGTTCACTACCTCTAATTTCCAAATATTGATGGCCTTAGAACAAATATCATCAATTACTTACTTTGGGTATTATTCTAGGGTCCAGGTTTGTTGTTTTCTTTGTTTGTGCAATGTTTCAGTTGATTTCCTAAATGGAGGCTTTTTGCATTTGTCCAGTTTAACTGCTAAACAATTTTTTCACGGCTGTCAAGGTAATGACTAAATAATGTGCATCAAAGCATAATATCTGGCTTGCAATATTCCATAATCATTGAAGTGCTGAGAAATAAATGAAAATTATATCCCAAAGGATGCTGTGAGTCTACCTGATCATCTTTTGCATGCTCTGGTGGCCTTCCAAAGGTTATTTTGACCATTGTTCTGCCAAAAGAAAACCTGATTCCTGGCCTGACAATGGTTAGCATGGAATGGGTTTCTATGGAACGTCTCCTGGCTCCAGAATCATCCATAGTTCAGAGCTAGCACAAATTAAGAGTCACGAATCCTTCTTTGTGTAAGGGGGCTGACCTTGAGCTAGGTAAATTGAAGGGTTTTTATTTAAATTAACTGCTTTGTGAATAATCTGAGCGACGCTATTTCCATTTTTCCCACTAAATTTTATGTAAAACAGTGGAGTGTGATGAACATTTGAATTGTACATCAAAGTGGCAAGGACCCATGAGGCCCCTGGTAAGTCATCAGGAGCACCACTACTTACAAGACTTAAAAGACACTTGCTTAGAAGAAGGCATTAAAGTCCAAAGTTATCAGGTTTATATTATCAGTGCTAATCTCCAAATGCCCTGTGTAGTGATGCATAGCTGAATGGAAAAGAGACCAGATGTACAAAAGTGTGCTTTTAATCCAACCTGTTATTACCTGAAACTGATCAAAGCCAGGAAATTCCTGAAAATTTGTTTCAGCTATGAATTGTCAGTCCTGATGACCAAAATCAGTAACCAGAACATTGAGACCCAAAAGGAGAAGTGTCTCAAAACAGTAGATCTGATTTCTCAAATATTTATACCAAAAGTAAGATATGTTTCTTTTCTACATGCAGCAGTGTAAATCTGACTGTTTTAACCATGGATTTCCAAAATCACAGAATTTACTTTATGTCATCAATGATAAAACTCTCATTTATTTCTTCTCAGAATTGTACCCACTATTTTGAAACAACAGTCAAAAATTCTCAAACTATCAAATTGTGCTTTTACAAATGTACTCCTATGTTTCCAAAACAAGACTTAATGCAAAGCTTGGTTTGCATAAAGAGTTTATTCCATTAAAATTAAAAAGGGACATGTCCAAATTTGAAAAGCATCTTTCTTTCAGCCTGGACTCATATACTGGTTTAATGTGGTGACTATAATAACAACTATATTAGAACAAAGCAGTAATATTGCTTAAGAGTCAAAAGTGAAATCTCCCATGCTGTTCTGTATGTTATCCATATTAATGGTTTTTACTCTGTATATTTGGCCAAAACTGTGCCTACAGTTTATCTCTCTTTGAGAGCACTTTTGCACTTCACCAGTGAAACAGGGGTAATGTCTAACAGAAATAATTGAGCCTGGCTAGCA
The DNA here is from genome assembly GCF_029582105.1 of Oenanthe melanoleuca. NCBI lineage: Eukaryota > Metazoa > Chordata > Aves > Passeriformes > Muscicapidae > Oenanthe > Oenanthe melanoleuca. The sequence goes on from NC_079336.1 coordinate 65,489,293, forward strand.
TTCTTTTTCACAAAGCTTAATCTAGTGAGCCAAGAATTAGGATATTTACATCTGACTATTTTACAATATTTTGAGATAATGGGGCATGGTACAACATATAAATGCAGGATCTGTCATTGTTGGCCACCCAATTATTTTATAATTTGCCATTTGGAATAGAAAATAACCTGCTGATGTGTTTTTAACAGACTGCAGAACAAAAATGTGTACAAGTTCTATTCGGTATCACAGAAACTTTGATCCCTGAAATATGTCCAAAGATCTTTCTTAAACTAAGCAGGCTTATATGTCATTTGCATGTAGCAGTTAATTTAGTAATGCATCTGCTACTCTTTCTCACCTAAAAATTATTTCCTTATTTTCAATGACTGTGAAACTGTATCGTTAGAAATTAGGATAGTCAGTGTAAAACCATCAGATGCTTTGCAACACCAGCATGAAATGATTTCATGACCTGAATTGTTCTGTTGGTTGTCAATACACCAGCAATCATAAGAGATATGGATGTGTAACAGTATTATGTGTTAATTCATTGAACATATAGTCTCTTTTTTCATTGCAAAACTAAGAACTACCAAGATTTTCTCTATGTAACTAATCTTTAAGAATATAATTTCTACAAATTTGTCATCAAAAACACTTAGAGACCCTAGCTGTCATCTCATTAGGACAGTGCTACACCCAAATAAAAGTTCCTATGAAAATGCCAAAGGCAGGTGCTAAATGCTACTTTGGACTGTGATAAGAACAATTTGGAATCACAGCTTTTGGGGGAAGAAGCATAGAGGGGTATGCTTGAAGCATCAGTCTTTTGGCAGAAATGTGGGGACCTCTGGAAGGCCTCTTGTTCTTTGGAGAGCATCCATCTTTAAGGCACAGAGTGCTGATTTGTTGACAAAGTTTTAGGTTGAATCAATGAATATAAAAATACTCACACTTTTGAAAGTTTTCCCTTCATCTCATTTTTAGTATTTTACTTTGGCAGTCTCACAATTTTCATTTTATCTTCACCAAGTTTTTAAAATATATGAGGTTCTTAAACATAATTTTCCTCTGATAAAAAGAAGTTTCTACAGCTTCTCAGAGAAAGAAGGATGCAGAATTTGACAGAAAAAAAAGTTTTATATGCTTAAAAGCTTGTCATTCTCTAGCTATATTAGCTGTTCTAATAAAAAATTTCTCCCTATGAACATTGCTTCATAGGAGAGGCTTATTTGTGAGTTTAAACATTTGAATCTCTTCAGAGTTAAGATTTTTAGTAGTCATCTGAACCTAACAAGTATTTGCCAGCCCTTTGCTGTAAAAGGTCTAATAAAACTTAATATTTTATTAAAATTTAACAGGTTTGGGTGCCTCTGCTCTTGCTTTAACCAGGACACCTTGTGAGGAATATCCTTTCTGCAGCTTACACTTGTTTTTTACAACTGAGTAGATGGTGTTATTTCAATGCAAAAACTAGCCCTCCCTCTAAAATATTTTTGAGGCTGCATTACAGATTTGTTGATGTTGTTGCTAAAATTATATTTACTAGGGTATAGTCATATGAAATGCAACCATATAACTGCAGAATCAAACTCACTGAAAACCAGGATATCTAGAGGTGCACAACAATATTGGCAGACTTGTCATGTTTTTGTTTTCTGTTCAAGTGTTCAAGCCTCAAAATATTGTTTTTCCATTAAAAGGTTAATTTTATCCTATATGGTATCTAATGCTGTTAAATTTTCACTTTGGGACTGCAATATTTTATTTTTTTCAGTTTGATTCCTAGTCATCCTATTTTTTTTTTTTATTTTTTTATTTTTGTGTAGAGTTACCAGTTAAACAGTGAAAAAAGAGTATTCATTTAAAAATAATTTTATTCCAATCCTTCTTATTAATCTATTACATTTGTTTTCCCCTGGTCCCATAGCTGAAATTTATAAGTATGAATGATTATTTAAAGACAATTTTGAAGTCACTTAGTTGAACACACATTGATGATACACCCTGAATTTGAAAGTAAAAATGTCAGCAGTACTTGATCAGATATCTAAACAGGGAAAAGAAACAAAACCCCAGGCCTCATCCAGCATAGAGAGGCAATAAAAACTAAGAAGTGAGGAACAAATGGAAATTTAGGACTGAAAGCAGCTAAATTTATGTATAAGTGGAAGCAACATAAGAAGAATTTTTAGAATCAATAAATAATATCCCTTGTCATAAGATAAACTCAGCATCAGACTAGCATCCAGCTAGAATTTAGGATTAACAATAATTAGAATTTCTGGATAACAGACAAAGGTAAATGAATAATACCCACTTGTGTTATTTGGGAAGTTCACCAACAACTTTTCAATTACAGAAGATTTCAGCTGTGGCTATTGAGGTGGAGTACAGCTGTAGTGAGTGCACAGCTTACTAAAAGTCTAGCTCAGTAATAAATTAAGATATTAATAAAATATTAGAAGTGGTCACATGGGAAAAGAAAAAAAAATCATAAAAACTTTTTAAAGAGGCTGATTATTCCTCAGAAAGTGTCCCTAGGTGTAAATACAGCTTGCAGATGATGAGCAAAACCACAGAAAAAGGTCCTTTGACAGGTCTTAAATTAATTACCTGTGACTTAACCTAGAGAGTAATATTTGAGAAATTCAGATGAGCAGGTGATAAGTAAATGTTACAGAGCAAAGAAGCAATGAATGTGTGAGTTTATTTGACCTGAAAATGAGCACTTGTACTCCAAAAATTTCCTACTAAGCTGTAGACATTGGTATATAGGAAATTATGATTCATGAAAATCATATTAATTATTATGGGAAGAAAAATAATGTTATAGAATATATATATATATATATAATTTTTATCTCCTCAGATAATTATTTTATCATATTATCATATTTAAAATAATTTCTTTGCTGAAAGATGTAGCTTTTCATTTTACACAGAGTGCACCTACCTCTAGGGTCTTTAATTTACAATGAAGAATGTGTTGCAGTGACTCCTCATTTTGAGACTTACTGAGTATTTAGAAGTAAGGATAGATCATATTTTATCCTCATAAGAATATGTTTAGCAGTTCAGGTAGCAGTTTAGAGGGCAATGTCAAAATTGTCATCTCCAGAAATTCAGGAGCTCCATGTTTCATCTTCTCACTTCCATGAGTGAGTTCTGTACATTTTTGCTTAGAATTTTTTTAGAATTTTTTGCTTAGAATTGCTGAACTCTTATGACTTGGTGAAAATTCATAAAAAGGAACAGGATCAACACTAGGATCTAAAACTTTCTGCTTGTGAACAAGTGTCTGAGCCAGGCTACAGACTAGGCTCAGAGGAAAAAACCAGCTGGCTGTTTGTAGAAGTTGTACAAAACTGCAGGGCCAGGAACAGTCCCAAAGAGACTCTATTGCCAGGTAGTTGGGATGTTTTCCTCACACTGCTGTGGATTCCTCCCAAGGCAGCATTAGGAGCTCAGGTATCAAACACCATGATCTGAATTTCATTCTGGAAGCTACTTTAGCACTGATGACCTTCACAGCACTTGGCTATTAATGAACTAAGTTTCTCTTAATGTAGGTTTTTAATACAAAAAGCCTGTAGAAAAACACATTCTTCTTTCCCACATACTGCTGTGAATGAATATATTGCAGTACACACTACTTCATTAGGAAGCCAATTGCATTCATTAAAGGCAGAAAGTATCTGCTATTGTGATATTCAATGGATTCACTAAAATCATTGTCCCAGTAGAAAAAGCAGAGTATATTGCTGAAAGGGGAGAGAAAAGAAACTCAAATACCTCATAAAGGGATATTAAGTCAAGCTGGTAAGTCTTTTATTCAGCCCCTAATAAGCTTACACAGGGATAAGCCTGAATGGGAGAAAGGTGTAGCCCAGAACTTCTTAAACCATTTAAATCTTATTAGAAGTATTTTTTTCAGATAGGAAAAGTTTCTGTCACTTACCATTTGGAAGATGAGAATAAAAAAATCAATTTATATAAAAAGAAGAAAAAGGAATTTAAAAGGCAGAGAGAAAAGAACAATTTTCCATTCAGAAGAATAACATTTTATTACTCTAAGGTCCATTTCTGAGTCATAATTAAAATCTATCAAGCATAAAACATGTGTGAATATTCTGGACTACTAAGTGCAGTCACAATGGTGGAATTTTCAATTGCCATTATTAGATTGAGATAATTTTTAGGCAATATAATGTGCATTAAATTACTTAGTGTCAGTTTTACAAAGAAATAATAGTATTGTATTACTGAGACCAGTGTTAAATACCTCATAAACATTAAGCAACATTTTTCCCTCTCTTAGCATTAGTTATATTTCTTGCCTTTATACTTAATTGCCGTTCCTTTTAGCAAGAATACGTGGAATGGCACAAAGTAACAAATTCTGTCTCAATTACTTTTGTGGCTTCAGGGGAGAAGGGAAAGAAGGAGTATTGAAGTGGTACATGCATGTTTTCATTTCTGTGCCCATTTTATCTGCATTAATAATTTGCTGGTGAAAATAGGGTAAACCTGCTTGTCTGGACAGACCTAAACAGCTGCTGCTGGGAAGACAGCATACCATGCTCTGTTCATGAAAGCAGACAAGTTCCTTGTCCTTCAGCATAGAAATGAAATAGATAAAACTAAATTCTTCTTGCTTTCTTAGGTGGCAACAGGTCTAATATGGAACAGCAGCATTGCAAAGTGATAAACCATGGTAGTACACAACTCCAGTGGTTTTCCCTTTGAATGCCTACAGTCCACAGGTATTTATAGAATGGGGGAATTAAAGCCTGTGGATCATGTGAACTTTGATACCTGAGATACAGATCTTCAAAACCTGCTCACCCTGGCATTAAACATGCTACATTAAACTACAGGATGGGTATGATTTCTGTCCTTTGGAAAGTTCCATAAGTTGGCCCTTTCCTGCAGAGAGCCAGCTGCTTCCTTTTCCCAGACTGTTGTGGAGGTTTAGAATAGCTCCTCTTTTGATAGGAGAGTGAACAGGAAAAGTGAAGTTAAAAGCAGTTCTCTTCTGGGAATACTCAGCTCACATAAAAGAGTGGTGAGTGACTTATAACTGCCTTGTGGTCCACTCAGGAGAAGGTTTTTGTTGCTTTCTTTGAAAGCTCTGCTTGGGAAACATGCTTTGCAAAGCTTTTGATTAATTTCTGGTGTCAAGGTCTGGAGAGTTCTGGAAGGTGCTGCTGCTGAAGCCACACTGATATAGCTGGGATAAAAACAGACAGTATAATTCAAGGTTATATGAAATTTCTCCAGCCTTTTTTTTTTTTTTTTTTTTCTCCCCAGAGAAGACTGGAGATCAAACAATAGATCATCCTATGGGATGTCCCTGAGAGACATAAGAAAAATCTCATTCAGTGGGTCTATGGGAACAAATATTAGGTGTGTTCTAACATCAGACTAGGGTTGCTAGGTTTATGAGAAATGAAGGGTGAAAATGTGCAGCAGCTGAAAATGACAGGTGGCAAGCTAGTTATTCAGTCAGTGAAAACATTTCTTTCAACTTCAAGAGAAGTGTAGTGGTTCAGCCAGAAAGCTGGAAGGAGAGAGGTGTGGGTAGCCCAGGTACCTCAGAGACAGATTTTGCAGAGCAGAGTGGGCAGTGCTGCATGGTACTCATGACCTAAAATTCCAGCTGGGCACTGCCCAAGTTTGAGTGAAACAGAAGCAAGCTTTCATGTAGGAAAGGTGAAGCCTGAAATTCTCTTCACCTTTTAATAGAGGGAAAACATTTGATTATAATTTGTTTTGTGGGAAATGAGAACAGCAGTGAATGGTATTCTTTCCATTCTTTCAAAGTAGTGTAATCCTGTGTTTACACTATTCAGTCATTCACAGAGATGAAAGACTGCCTACACAGCCTAGAAGGCCAGCACTTACTGATTGTAATCAACTCTTTATGAGGCCCCCAGAAAAGCAAGGGATTGACGAAAAATCGAGTCTGGAAGTAGGAAAGGAAGTTCTAGGGCTTCAGCAGGAGAAAAAAAATATCTCTTTACATCTCAACTACATCTTGTTAATTTACAATGCTTAAAAATATACTTGTTAATGCATGTGAATTCTCAAGGAACAATACCATGTAAACCAAGTCTGGCTGTCATTCCTGTGTGAAGTGCCTATATAACACAGTGAAATAAATAAATGCAAGAAGTGAGGCTTCTGCCATCATTTTAGTGCTTTTTTTCTCCAGAAAGGGCATACAAGCAAATGTATAGAGGCCAAAAGGCAAATTGTTTGGAATTGTGTAGTAGATACAATACCTGTTACTCAAAATCAAACTTTTCATCTCTCAGCCTTTTTTGTACCATTTCTTTTGAGAGCAAAAATTTTAAACTGTCTTAAAATTAATTGAAAAAAGCCCTCTATCTCCAAGAGATTGAAGTGACAGTCTGCCCAGAGGGGAAGAATCATTAAAATTATCTGAAGTCAATGAAGTTTAATGGAAATTAATACATTGAAACAGATGTAATGTGACATCTGATATTTCTAAGATAATTGATTTCCATTTGTTAAATTATGTAGCTGAAGTTCACAGTTATGCTTCAGAGGCACTCTTTCCTTTATTAGTTACAAGGAATATGGCTGATGTTGATAGTGTACCACTGGGTGTAAAATATACAGCTTGTGGGAGAGAAAAGACTTCAAGAGATGCTCTATTTGATGTAAGGGATAGGAAAACCATCATCAAACTATGCTTTCACTACTAAATTTGTATGCCTCATGGTACATTGTGTGTCTACAGTTTTATAGTCAAATTTTAAGGTATCAAAAATTAATTATTTATTGCCAAAATTATTCGGTGCAGTGACTTTGAGTCAAATAGCCTGAAGATTGTAAGAATTAAATAACTTTTTGATTCATCTGCCTATATTTCATGATTTGTTGTAAAATACTTGGGGTTTGAGCAACTTCCCCTGACATTTAATCAGAAAATCCTGACAAGAGAGGGGAGCAGGGGAAGCAGTAGATGAGATTACAGACTCAGCATTCCACCTGCGTGGTGTGAGGCTGGGCTGTTTGCCCAATTCCAGTAACTTCCCTCCTTTCCAAAGCAAAACCTACATCCATATCTCAAATAGGAGCCTGGGTTAGGCTGGGTGACAGGCTGATGTGGTTCCCCAAGTCTTTGGCAGCACATCTGGCAGGGCAGGTGGCACAGGCTGGTGTTCCTGATCCCCAGCATCCCCACAGCTGGAAAGCTTGTGTCCCATGGCCAGACAGGAATGCACACAGTTTTAAAACCTATTGGACTGTAATAAACCAAGACTAGATGCCCCTAGTTTCTCTGAAACTGGCATCAGGTCCTCTCAGGTGAGTATTTATCATCATACACTGTATCATTACTTATCTCATTATGTCTAATTTTCACTCCATTTAACATCCTGAAATTCTGCTTTGGAAAACATAGAACAATGACCAGATCCTCACCTCCCTTGGGCCTGTCCAGCAGAGCAAATCAATAGGGAAAGCATATTAACTTCTACTGAGAAATACTGCAATGATCTGAAGCAGAGGAGTTAGATACTCTCTCTCTTTGTGTATTATCCAGCATCTGTCCTCTACTGATACATAAATTATTAATGAAATCAAAATACACATATTATTTGATATAATTTGGCTCCTTTCAGTCTTTACTTTCTATAGTCTCAGATCTCAGCTCTTAAATGAAACTGTAGACAATTATTTCTGAGGTCTCACCTTTTCTCTTTCTTCTTTTTCCCACCACATAGAGCTTGTGGACAAGCATTCACACTTCTCTAAACTTGTGGTAAGATCCCATGAGAAGCAAAAGTATATCTATATGTTTAGAATACAAACTAAGTGTTTCTATATGACATAATTCTTCTTGCCAATACACTCAAGTACAAGGGACCTTTTGAGTCTCAGGGGTAACTTCCCTGTTATTTTAAGAGATTACTTAATATTATTTTTCTTATCAGTAATGATCAAACTTTGTCTTAAAACAAGACAGGTTTTTCTCTCTTCTCATTCCCTCTGAAATGTTTTTACCAAATTTACCACTTTCATTATTTGAAACTTTCTTTAAACTCCCTTTTTGCATTTACTGGGATCAGTAAATATATTTAACAATTAACCTCTTTTAAAGTTCAACTTCCTTCTATAATAAGTGACACATTATGGTTGCTAATGTTCTGAGAACTAAAAAAAATTATTCCATTTTTATTGGAAGCCTATGTAATCATACATCATGGCTTAATCTTTCATTTGTTTCTTTTGGGTAATGGGATTAACATAAAATGAGATGAGGAGAAAACCTTAGGAATGAAACAATATTAAAATCTATAGTTTCAGGTGCAACCAAACTCTTTGGTAAATTCTGACTAGACCTTGGAAATGTATATGACCTTTTCTCTTCTTTAAGGAGCTCTTTAAAAATGTCAGAAATGCAAAATTTATAATTTTTTTTACATTAGGAATAGCTCAAAAAAAGCTATTTTATAATCCTTTTCTGTATGACAGATATATGACAGAGATAAAATTGTTAAAACAGAAACCACATTTTTTAACCTCTCCTTAATATTGAAAAAGGACACTGAAGGCAATATTTTCAAGCATTTTTAATAATGATTAATACACTTCTTTAAAATGGTAAAAAGAGGAATTCCCAGTTTTGGCTTCTTCATTTGCTAAGGTAATTTCTGCTATAATCTGGATAATTGTCAAAGTCCATGTATCTTCCTACGGTGATGTGCTTACACACACACACTGCTCATAAAAGAGCTGGCTATTTTAACTCAAGAATTCTTAGAGTTGAGGAAAATTCCACTTTTCAAAGAATGATTCTGCCTTCCATGACTGGTTTCACACTCATATTCCTGTGGCATTAGTTTTGACAGTTGATTTCCTCTCTTTATATGTCTCCTACCTTTTTACAATGGACTTCAAGATAGGTTGTCAGGGGAAGTTAAAGTCAAAGGCTTTCAGAATTGGCTTTCTATCTGTCAGCTCGTTGTTTTTTCTTTCTCTTCTATTATAGTTTGCTTGTTTATTTAGTGCACAATGTTTCTCTAATCAGAAAAGTAGAAAGAAGAGGGAAAAAGCCATGACATTTTTGTTCATTTTACTAAGCTTAAGCTGGCTGTAGAATTCTCTTGTTTTATGAGACAGATGAGAAGCACAAGGATTGTGTTCACACAGCTACAGCAATTGCTGGACAGTATTTTGAAACATGAAGACAATCTTTTTCCTGTAGTGGTTATTTTTAAAATTGGTTTTCATTTACGATTTTGTTGTTGTTGTTGTTCTATTTAGAAGTCTAGGTGAACTAATCATTGTCAGTAAACCAGAAAGAAGAAAGGCTTTCAGTAAGAAAGGAACAGAAAACCTCTCTAGTTCTTGTATTGGAAAAAATGAGCTGGTTAATATTTGTGTTAGAACTTCCCTCTTGAGCGCAGATTTCCACCAAACTGTGGGGGCATTCCATGCCTCTGTAGGTGACTTCAAACTTTTTAGGGTTGATACTAATTTTCTTGTAACCAAGAGATTTCTGATTATTGGTGTATTAGTGCATTATGAGAACTACAAGTTTAGTCAAATAAAATTGCCTGTTAAAAGGAAAAGTAAGCATCTAGCATTCTAATGAGAAAATATAATTAAAGAAAAAATAATATTAATCTAATGAATCAGTCACAGTAGTTGCTGCAGAAGCTCAGGTTTCATGAGCTGTTGAAAGGAATTTCTCCAACTCAGATTTATTTCTGTATCTACTTTGCAGTCTGTACTTGTGCATCCAAATAATACTTGGTCAAAGTAAAAGTTTATTATATAGAATATACAACTGTTGCCTAAAAGACAGAACACACATTAAAACTGACTGGAGCAAAAAATCAATCTGAGGCCATGGTTAACACAAGTATTTTAAAGTAATGTGTAAACTTTTCATTTTTTTATATCTATTTTGCATTACTCTTCAAAATAAAAAGCACTTACATAAAGGCAGTTCGACACAATGACATATAAACAATGGTAAATAATGTTTTCTTACCCACATAGGTGGGTATGATGATGGCCTGTGCAGACAGTAGCATTAACTAAGCAAGATCCAATGCATTAGGACTGCTCACATTAATAGGGGGAAGTTCTGGATGGACATGGATATCTTCACTGTTTGCTCATGGACAAGGAAACTGTGGAGGAAGGAAGATGGCAAGTGTCTTTCAGCAGAGCTTGAATTGCAGGTTGCAATACTTGTTATGATTCAGCAGCTGCTTTGTGTTACTCTTCATGCATTTTTCTGCCTTGAGCTTTGAATTCACAAAGCTCTAAAGCACACGGGACATGCTTGTATGTCTGCATGAATGCAGAAGTAACGTCCCTTCTTTCTCAGAGCAAAGGAAATTGATAAGCAGAGCTCCCTGTAGATCCATCTCATTCTCACAAGCATACCTCTGAATGTACCTAAGGAAATGCAGACAGTACAACAACAATGAAAGCATTCTGGATACATTTGTACTGATATTTTCCAGTAAGCATATAGGGATATGTAAATTTATGTCTTTAAAATCCATTGAGAAATATTTTGAACTGTGACAAGGAAATAGCAATTGCAGCAAGCAAAATTAGAAAGAATCAAATCTCATAATCAGATGTATAATTACTACAGGGCATTTTGTGGCAGATTTCATTTTGTGACTTGGATAAAACAAATGGTTCAATGATTTTCATTTATTGGATGCCTGAGGGTATGTGGTGATACGTATGTTTTATCAAATTTCAGCATGTACAAGTTTTTAGGGACTTTCATCTAATTTAGAACATGTCCCATTTGGGGGAAAATATGAGACAGTATAGAGGAAGTAAAATAATTTTAAAATTATTTCAGATTTTTTTTAAAGATCAGGATTAATTTACGTAGTTATGTGCAGCACAAAGCTTTCCCAGCTCACTGATTGGCCTTACTATTTTCCAGAGAAGACAAGCAATTTCTCATTCAGAAGTACTTAGTTAACTTTTTTTTATTCTCTTACATTTCTTTTTTATATTCTATGCTTTCATTTGGTAAAACCCTAATATCACCTGAGCCACTTAAATCCTTGGCTTTGCAGCAATAGTGTCAGAGATTTTAATCAGAAAGCAACAAACCTTGACATTTTGTGTAGGAAACAAGCTGCAAGCTCCCTGGTCTCTTTGGAATAACCATCTCTACCTTGTACAAAAACCATTTCAGAAAGACTTACCTTGTCTCATCCTTTTGCAGGTTACAGTCATAGTGAAAACACAGTTTATATGAAAGATTGTGATGAAACGATGGCAAAAGAAGCAATAGAACAGGACAAGAAAATCTGTTTACAGAATGGCTTGTGAAAATGGAGTTTCATTTCTTCTTTCTGCCTTTCAATGGAACATATCTCTAAGTCTATCACCTCTTAGGCTTACATAAATCTAAATAAGGGTAGGCTAGGAATTTAAAACCATATAGCAGATGATTTCCTTTCATTAATCACATCAGCTTAATACATATATTATTATTGTACTTAATTATTATGATAACTGATCATTAGAATTAGAGATCGTGTAAAGCAATAAATCAAGCAAACGACACAAGATTGGCTCTGACCTGAAATAATACTGGCTTGAGTGGAAGAGACATTTTTTTTTTCAGATTATAAAACAGAGCAATGAAGGCCATTTTCTTTTTTTTTTTTTCCTAGCAGATAGAAAGAACCTTTCTACCCTTGAGCAGATCAGCAGTCCCACCCAACCCAGTGTTGCCTGCAAACTGATGGAGGCTGCACTGGACGCCCTCCTCCAGATCACTGATAAAGATATTTAACAGTGCACAACCAGTTTTTCCAGGACAGTGCTGTGAGAAATGGTGTCAAGCATTTTACCAATGTCTGAACAGTCAACATGCACAGACTTTCCCTCACCCACTCAGCAGGTCACCTGCCATAGGAGTAGATCAGGTTGGCCAAGCAGGACCATAAACCCTTGCTGGCTGGGCCTGATCCCTGGCTGTCCTTCACATGCCACATCATGGCACTCAAGCCTATCTGCTCCACGATCTTCTCTGGCACTGAGGTCAGACTGACAGACTAGAGACCACAGAATTCTACTTGTGGCTTGTGCAGATGGGTGCCACATTGGCTGATTTCAGTGAACTGTGACATCCCTGGTTGGCTAGGACTGCTGGTAGATGACTGAAAGTGGCTTGGTGAGCTCTTCCATGAGCTCCCTTAGTACCCTTGGGCGTGCTGGTGGAATTGCTCACTAATCCTCTTTTTTTTTTTTTTTTCTGTTATTAATATTATAGTGAGTGTGGTTTACTAGCTGGTGGCTAGTTCATGCAATGATTTGTATTTTAGAAAAAGAAAACACTGTCACTCACTTCTCATTTTCTCCATCAATAATAAAAATGCAATTTTTTTCATGACCCAGCATATCATAATCTGAAAAGAAGTTATGACTACTCATACTTGATACCTGTTCTTTTAAAAACACATCTCATTACAATGAATCACTCACAAGTCTTTCATCATAAAATCCCACTTGGCCATTAAACAGTACTAATGTTTTCCTATTATGCTTAAAAATGAATAATTCATATCCTCCCTGAGAATAAGCTAGGATGGTGAATAACAGAGCAGAGCAATTACAGTTATGTCCTGTTTTGTATATCTTACCACATGCTGACTATGTGTGATTTTATCCTTCCTTTTTGTTGGCCAGGGTGAATTTTATTAATGTGTATATATATATTATATACATATATATATATATATATATATATATGTATGTGTGTGAATATTTATCTGTATATGATCTGCATGGATCAAAATTAATGAGCTTCAGTGTGTGTTTGTGAACATTTTATACACACACAGATACACACACCCCCACACATATACTGAAGAAACTTTCAAAACTTTGAGGAAGTAATAAAAAAACTTGACAATACTTTTGATCATGGGATAGCTGTTTGGAAAATCTCAGCTCTTTTTTGCACTGTCATTTCCCTGAACTGTATCAAGGATATAGGCACAGTCTTTTCTGGTTTTTTGGGTTTGTTTTTTTTTTTCCCCTCCCCTGCATAAATGAGGTGAATCATGGTGAATATAACCTCACATTTCTTGATTAACTATGACTATAATTCTTCCTTTATATTTCTTGCCAACTTACTTGTTAAAAAAAGCCCAACAAATAAAAGCCACCAAATAATTCCTTTAGGGGCAGAGAGGACCTATCCTGCCATTAACCCTAAAAAAAATTTAAAAATAAAAAAGAAAATTAAAAATTTGTTTAGTTTTAACCAACAAAACATCACTATTAGACCACATCATTTTTTATGATTCTCCACATCTTGGAGTTGATTAATCCAAGAACAGTGGCCTAAGAAAATATTCTTACAGCAGAAAAAGAATGAGTGTGTTTTTCATGTCTGACAGTTCATGCATTTCCAGGAGGAAACCAAAGCTTAGTCCACTATTCCTTCTACAGAAACTTAGTAGTTCAACCTTTCTTGTTGATTTCACTTATAACTGATCACACTGTGTTATTGGAAAAAGAGACAAAATCATTAGAGAAAAAAGCAAAGCCTTCATTTAATTCCTAGTTTACTCTATTTTACTACTTCTTGTAAACAAGAGAGGTAAGTGTTGGTTTAATTAACATAATTTCTGGCCCACAGGATCTGGAAAAAAGAATTAATCCCACAGGATGTGATGGGGCATAAGGGTTTGATAAAACTTCTGCTGCGAGACCAGTTTCCTTGTAACACATCCTTAATTAATGTAAATGTTGCCAAACACCACCAGCTTTAAAAAGCCAATTCGAGTTGTTTGAGTTAATTAACCAGTGCTGCTGCTCCCAGTGTTCTCTTTGCAGAGTGTGCTTGCCGCCTGGTGCTTCTCCACTGGGGCTGTTCCCAGCTGCCCTCACACCCTGGGGATTTGGGCCCATCTGGGGATTTGGGATTTTGGGAGGCACAGGCAGGACGGGCTCCTGGTGAGGAGATGCCCAGAGGCCCAGCATCCCTGGATGCTGCCATCCCTCTGTCCGTCACCATGGCTGGGCTCCCTGAGCCCCAAGGAGATGCTCAGCCATGCCTGGCCCTGCCTGGCCCTGGCACAGGAGGCATGGCTCTGCAGCCAGACACCTGTGCTGTCCCTGCACAGTGCCACGATTCTAATCCTGTCAGAGGGAGGACAGGATCTGAATGTGAAGGAAAGAAAAAGCATCTTTGTCTCATTGTACCACCCCCGTAAGTTCAGGTGTGGTTGGATGCTGTGTACAGTCTTTCTCTCCTTCACCACACCTTTTTTTTTTTTTTTGCCCCCCAGGAAATTTTGAAACTGAAAGTAGTTCTGAAAAAGTCTGTGGCTGGACAAAATGCATGGGGAAAAATTTCAAAAAATTTGTCAGTTGATGGAGAGACCAGCTCAGCTTGATTCAGATGAAAATGTACAGGACAGGGTGGGAGAACCCAAAGTAAGGACTGCATTTTGGTGTGATTAAAACAATGGTCCCCCAGTCAAGGTGTAAGGACTATTAGCTTCTGTCTTCTGAGATTATAGATCATATTCATAGATACACATATACCTGTGTATGCCTGTGTTCATATGTGAACCTGTGTATAGGCAGAGAAAGCTAAGTTTGGTGTCTTCTTTTTGTCTTCTTGTGCCTATCTTCTTCATTTAGATAAATAATGCTTCAGTGAACAGCACAGTAATCTTAATCTATAACAAATAAGAATCACCTAGAAAGAATCATCTATCCTCCCGAATTAACATTTATTTGTCATTGTAATGGAGGCTATTCCTCTCCTTCATTTTCCTGAATGCAATATTTTACCACAGCAATAAACAAATTAGAGATATTGAAAGTCATTCTTTGTCATCTGTGTGTCTTTTTTTCCAATTCCCATTTGACAACCCAATGATTTATAGTATTTAGATTAATGTTTATGGAAGATCATTTTTAATAGCACTGTTTGATAGTCTAATCTGTTCTCTTTTTGACTCAGATGCTTACATTTTTACTGACTGATGCTTATTTTGTATGAATCTTGTCATCCACCAACAAAGAAAACAGAAAAGACATTGCAGTCAGAACATATTTCTTTATCTCACAGTAGTAATTTAACACAGAGGATACCTAACTGTCTTTGTAGACTCAACAGATAAATGAACTTATCATTGGTGAAAGTGAAGAAGTTCCATGCCTTTCTAGAAGATAAACAATCTTTGTTTTCTCATAGTCTTGCTTGCAATTAAAACAATTTTTTCTAGGTTACCGTTTAACTGAGAGCTAACATAAACTGAAGGACATCTTGATTTTAATCTTAATTCTGCAGTCAGAAGTGTTTAAGGAAAAAGAGGTGTGTAGAACAAAAGCTAATATCAACCCAGAGGATTTGCATTGTGGATATGCCTCTCTGCAGAGGGCTCTTCAAAGCACAAATGCAAGAAAAAACACTTCTCTGCTAAGAAAAGGTATATTTTTTTTAATTATGCCTTAATTCACTGAAGACTTTGGCTGGCAGAGGTCTTTCTCTGGTCCAGCCATAGCAGGGCAGACAGCAAGGGGAAGCCACAGCTGTAGCTGTCTTCTCCCCACACTGTAAAAGTCCAGCAACACCCACAGCTCATACAGGTACAGAAAGGGACACTTCAGCAGTCTGTGTTCTCACAGGAAGCCATGCATCTGGACAAAACACCAGCACCTCGCTGAGAAAGTCTGAAAACCTGCCTTTAATTTGTAGGAGTTTTAGAAAATTTTCTCCCTTTCCTCTCCTGCCTGGTTGTTAGCTTCCTCAGGGCTTAGGAGGGGTCAAGGAGCTGGGATAGTAGTGTAATACAGGGAATAGATTGATGGCAGCTCAATGTGTGACTAGAGAGAACTGAAATCACAGGCAGGTTTTGAGAGCCAATTACTGGGAAAGTAACACTGCTAATTTCATCAGACCTGTAAGTACTGGCCAGGGGCTTAAGGGATCAACTGCTCTAAGTAGCACAGCAGTAAATTGAAGAATAACTGGCATCAGCCCAAAAGTAAGGATGTGTAGTTCTGTGTGAAAATAATAGCTTTAAGAATTAATACAAAAAAGATAGTTTTCAAAATCACGGTGAATCAGTTCTAGAAGAATATAAGAGAAAAGAGAAAAAGTTGAATTCTTGTAACATAGAAAAGGAGATAACTAAACAGAGTACAACATAAATATGGATATAATACTTAAAGTGTAGCACAGATAAAATATATGTAACAAGTCTAGGAGAAAAGTTTTTAAAAAGTCTGTTCTTACCTAGTTGGATTTCTGTAGACTTGTGAATAGCTAGGTTTCCCAGATATGGGTTAGGTGCCTATGTTGTTGCTTTTGTGAATGACAGGTCAACAGGTACTCTTGTTTTCATTGCACTATCAGACATTGATTGGATATTTACCTTACACTGAAGTCCACTTGGGTTGAAAATTTAGGTGCCCATATCTTAAAATCCTGGAAAAGCTCATTCTACTGACATTGTGGAACTGACACTGACAGGACTGAGGTCACAGAACAGCATAGCTCAGTCAGATCAATGTTCTTTAAAAGAAAGACTGGTGGAAGGAGTGGCATATCTGGTTTGTGTCATAGCCCAAAAAGCAGAGCAGCCTTGCAGTTCTCCACCACTTTATTCTGCAAGAGAAAGGCTCAGCTGCTTTCAGGCTTTTCTGCTGGTCCACCCTCAACAGTATGTCAGTCAGACTAACAGAATCTTCTAGCACTGTAACACTGAATCTCAATGCAGAAGTGATAAATTACTAGTTTGCAGTCTAGAATATGCATAACTGCATGTGCACCTTGACTGGACCTGAAATGTCTGAAACCTGTGGGCAGCACAGGGCCAGCTGCATGTTCACAGCCCAATGAGGCAGAGCTAGGTGTGAGCTGAAGCTGTCTGGGCTGCCTGCTGGCTGTCCTTCCACTCACATCCTTTCACTAAACTTCTCCAGTTCCCTTGAGCCATGGACCTGAATTACCTACACAAACCATGAGTTAATTTCTCTGCTTGGGAAACACAAAGATGTTCCTTCTGTAAATTAAAATCAAGCCTGCTCATAAAAAGACTTTTTAATAAAAAGCTTTCCATAGAAAATGATTAGTATAATGCATTTTCTTATGGACTACCAAGTTCCAACTTGTGAATATTCATACAGTACATTCAAAGCTTTTAAGAAAGATTAACATTTTTATTGGTTATGTCAATTATAATTTCAAGAAAGCCTATTATATCAAGTTCAGGCAAAGAAAGACAAATTTTTAATAGATGATGCATAAACTAGAATAACTCACTGAAGCAAGCAGAACACTGAAATGCATGAAAGTGGTTCTTAAAAGTGTTCATTTTCCCTCATATTAGCATAACACATAGGAATATTATACACAGCAATCAAGATGGACAGCACATATCTTGATGGCACATCATCCATCAGTAGAGGCATTACTTTCCAGAATTCTAAGTAATTAGAATTTCTATAGCAGTAAAAAGTGAGTATGTGGCATTACAGTAGGAACAGATAATGTTATAATTGAGAGGGAACTCTTCCCTGTTTCTACTTCTAAAATTGCTCAGAGGTTTCCAGAAGTAATTCCTTTTTGATTGAAATTTTTCCATTCTGTATTTCAGGTTTAAAAAGAAAAAAAAAAAATTCTATCTGAAAAGATCAACACTTTTGCTTTTCCTACATACAAAAAAACCACAACCTGACTCAAAATCAGGTTATTTCAGGTGCTATAATTTTGTCCTTATTGAGATCAAAAAGGTAATTTATTCAGAAAACTAGTATTTATTTTATGGTCTGTATAACCATCTGTTAAATGGCAATGTAGCATTTGGGTTCTTCAGTCTTGATTTGATTACTAAAAGGACTATGAGCCTCATCAAGTTTGAAAGAAAAATCTTGCTTGGATAAGCTTAAAGCAAGGAAGAGTTAAGCTGGCTAATTTAATTATGTTGATGAAAATGGTCCATTTCCTTTGCATTCTCTGTTTGTTTCCAAGGAAGAAGTTTGGAACACGAGTTGCAGAGGTTTGAATTTTGCTCAGGCTGTGTGGATTTAAAGAGAGCTTTAGCTAATGAAGTCAAGCCTGGGTGTAAACAGCACTGTATATGAACTCAGACTGTCCCTCATTTTAGGACATGACAACTGAACAGGCAAAGCCCAGTTTGAGTCTTAGATCCAGAGTTAAGACAGTAATACATGGAGTCTGTTATTTCTTATTTTTCTACCTTTCTTTTTTTAGTTTCTGATTCTAAAGCTGAAAGATTTTTTTTTTCTTGAAAGTATATCTTTGGGCCATATTTAATTTGCAGAACAAGGAATAACCCAGAACCCAGGAATAACCCAGAAATCTAACTTCAGCAGTGAGACCTTAGGCATTTTTGTGTAATTTGAAGGCCTATTTTTTAACTGTTAATCAAAAATTAAAATAATTAATCAGTTTAATGAAATTTAATTTTATTAATTTAATAAAACTAAATAAATTTAATTTAATAGTAAAATTAATTAATTGTTTATTTAATTTTTTTCTCAGTGTCAGCGTTAGAATATCAACAATTAAACAATTCATAGGTATTTTATCTTCAAATTAAAATGGATTCTCAGGCCTTTTGTTGAGACTATCAGCTGCACTGGGCTGCCTTAAAACTAGAGGGAGTACTGTTCTTCTTAGGACACCATTCTTTAATACATTCTACACTAGACTGCAATGATCACAACTCACTTCTGATGTCAACCTTTGTCACTGCAGTTCCAGAGGTTCATGGCAACCAAAACCTAGGTAGTTAACTTTTAAATATGCACAGAGCAGCACAGCAAAGCAGATCAAATCTTCTAAACTGGTGTGAAATTGAGAACTGCACAAATGTAAATATTTACATAACTGTTTCAGCAAATCAGCTGAAGATGCAAGCATCAAGTTCTTCAATTACTCTGCAGAAGAGCTTACAAAATGTCATTTTGTGAGAAGGTAACTGTTTATTTTTACCTGGCTTTTGTGATAAAAGGTTTATTACACTAAGTCGTGGAGTAACATGAGGCTGGTAGATTGTAAGAGTCAAGAGAGTTTCTTGGAGATTTAATATTCCTTGATATAAAATTTCCAAGATAAAATATTAACCTGGGCTCAATGGGGAAGTACTTTAAGTTTTGTTTGTGATTTCTAAACATCCCTTGGATTTAATTATTTTTGTCCTTTCTTTTCAGGTATGTTAGGTAGCATTACACCTACTGGCTTTAAAATACACTGTTATTTGTAAAAACAGTTGAGATCACATCTAAGAGAAGCCCATTCATTCTTCATTTACCATACTATTTCTATTGAAAAAAAATTTAGATTCCCCCTGCTATGCTGAATAATTATTTCTTATTTTAATTAGAGAGTTCATACAAATATATTATTACTGCTGCAAACTATTAGTTTTAGGGATTTATGTACTCATTTCCTATCTGGTTTTCAGGGATTAGTATAGTTTAGATAAAAATAAACCAATTATCATAGGTGTTACAGAAATTAATTTATTTCTACATTATTTTCATAGCTGAATTACACTGTTGTAATACATTGTGCATATTTAACAACATACTACTGTTGTAGTAATTATTTTAATTCATCACAGCTTGTACATCCAGTGGTAGTTGTTAACTGCTGTCCTTTTGATTCCTTGGGGCACAGTGGCAACAGAAGTCCATTAATCCAAAGAGAGAAGAAAATAAAAAGGAAGCTCTGAATTAAGCATTATATTTCTAATCTGGAAAATGTAACGTTAAATTCTGCTTTTATTTACACTGGTTCAATTTCAATGCTTTTCTCTACCCACAAAATGTAAAATATTTGATTCCTGATATACACTGGAGAAAATGTACTACAGATGTAGATACAGGCAGCTAAGATCTTTCTTCTCCTCTACAAAGAATGCACTCTTACTTGTAAATCAATAGTCAAGCTTATGCAAGACAGTAAAGTGAGACATTCATGCAAAGCAGAAGCCCAAATAAATGTCAAGATGGTAAAGATTAATGTTATAGTGCATCAAAACAACTTGACTGAGTCAGGGTTACATGGGAAAAGAAAACAAAGTCTTGATGAATTCCTTTGTTAACATTTGAGAAAAGATTTATGAACCGTAAACATTACACAGTATTTTACCAAGCAAATAGAATAACTAATAGTGCAGGAAATCACTGAAGCTTTAAATGGGTGATGTTTTGAAAAAAATAAACACAGCAATCTCTGATAAAGAAGCACTTCTCTAAGTAGAATTTTCCCAAATGTGTGTATACAAATGTATGTTTAACAGGGTAAATAGGCAGAGACTAGCCTTCACTAAATCTAACTTCACAGATTTTCTTTTATGCAGTTATTTTAATGATTAAACAGGTAAGTATAGACATTTGTCACTGGTTTCTTAACTAAAATTTGCATTAGAATTTCTGCCCTATATCTTGCTTTCCCTTTCCTTGATTTCATTTCCCTGGGAAGAAAAACAACCAACAGACACACATACACACACACTCCCCAGTTAAAAGAAGAAACAACAAAACCCAATCAAAAATCCAACAAGAAAAAAACCTTCAGGTTATTATTTACAAAGGTTTTTTTGCTTTTAAGGTAATTCTGAAGAACTTTGAAGTTTGCTAAATATATTAACATTTATCATAAGCTGTCTTGTCTATGATAACCATGAACAGAGTCATTCACCTTAGTTTTCCACGCTTTACCACAGCACAGTTATTATTTGTAGTTGCCTTAAAATTTACAAATATTACACGTGAGAGTTTTAGATTTCTTGAGCTGATTTTTTGTTTGCAAAAAATTATAATCAGTTAAAAAAAAGTTCTCAGCAAAAGACATTATTCTGGAAAGAGGGAATATATAAAAGCATGAGTGCTAAAGACATAGAAAATTTTATCAGACTTCAATATTATTCTTAGATATTAGCAAAATATTTCAAATTTCTTTTACAAGTGCAGATTTTTTTCTGAAAAGGTAGAGTCTTAAAATGGATGAGTTGAAAAATAGTACCCAAGTGTACACTGAGAATGAAAATAACTTCTCTGATTTTTGAGCATGGGGTGTAATAATAGTGTGGTACTTGCATTCACAACAATAAAAACATGAATGCTGTAGTGCTGCTTAACTTTGAAAAAGAAAACTGGTTTTGGATTGTTTTCAACAGTTAGCTGTGCCTCAAGAATGTTGCATGCCGAGCACGTACTAAAAATCTTTCAGGAAAATTAATCAAAAATTCTCTGACAAAAAAAGGCCAATTCATAATTCCTATAAGTAGATCCTCTCAGTCAATTCCCTCTTCTTAAATATGCAATCTATTCATTTAAAAGTTAAAGAACAAAATATTACAGATGAAGGTATTCACCAAAGAGCAATTCACAGTGCTCTGAATTTGTTCACGTTTATTTTAGTCTCACCAGAGCAGAATATTATTTTTTAGTAAATTCTAAGTAGTGAGGGAAGGTTATGATTTATACATTTCCATAACATATGCACACTAAAGTTTTCACTATGGCACACATAATTGATTCAACTGTAGCAATGACTATTTAATTTTTACATTCACAATACCACTACTACTAATCTTTTTGCCTTAAAGCTGAAACTTAAAGCTCTTTGTTAATTTTGAATGTTGGAAAAATCTTATTGCATAGAGAAGTATAAAATAATTGACCTATGTGAATGCTAATTACACTTTAGAGTTTTGTTTCTCTACAGACAGAAAATTAGCCTTGGCCATGGATTGGTAATAAACTGGATGTGTCTGTGGGTACCAACAAGGATGACCAGAGCAGAAAAAAAAAGCCATTAAAAGATGACAGGATACGGGAGACCAGGGAATAAAACAGATTCTGATAATATCAGATTTATTTTGTAGTCCAAAATAGGTAATAACAGAGCTATGGTTTCTAATGCACTGATGTCCTGGTCTTCTGGTGTCTCCAGAGGTCAGAAGTCATTATGTAACAGGATGAGACATGGCCATCTTCCTGTGTTTGGAACTTAAAAGACAAATTTGTTTCTCTATTTTCCCATCTGTGAGCTCCTAGAACTGCAGTTTGGTCCTTTTCTATCTGTCTTGTATTTCAGCTCAAGGAAAGGCTCCATTTATTCAGCTGTCAGAATGCTGGAGGTTTTCTGGGTGACGAGAGATGCTTTTTATGCTGATGAGCCTCAGAATATTCTCTGGCATTTCCAGTGTTTCCAAAAAACTGTTATTGTAGCATAGGGTGTCTCAGCAGTCAGAGGGAACTGTCCAACTTCATGGAGGATTTGGGAAAAAAGACAAAAACCACTTGAAACTGGACTCTCATGTCTGTGGTCCAAATCGTGGCAGCAGGGGAGAACATTAGTGCAGGATGAGCATGGAGAGCTCTGCAGCTACATGAGATTTCTTTTCTCCAGATTTCATGGAACAAGTTTTCTGATCAGAGATGGATAAGGGAAAACAGTTTCCAATAATGTATCCACCAGTACCAAAAATTCAGACTACTGGTTCAAAAGAACATGAAAAGTAGATGCCATTAACAAAACATAATAAAATATGAGAAAACCTTTGAAATAAATATTAACAGACAATATGACAGCAAAATGAGTGGTTTGGACTCCTTAAAGCATAATTGAAAAAAGTATCACAAAAACTGGTTTATACAGATTTGCAAAAATATGACAAAGTTTGGTTTCAAGGTTTACTCTGCTAATTACTCCATGCATGTAATGTACACAAGAACATGAAATTAGGATCTATTTAGAATAATTTATGTGTAGGCTGGGGTTAAAAAAGGGGTGAAGTTCCAAGAGGGAGACCCTCCATTGAGTTCAAGGTTCAGAGAGGGCCCCCTCGTTTTCTAATTTCTCGTGGAGTCCAGGTGTGACTGAGCCCAATGACTAATTTCAATGGTTTATGTCTAAAAATTTAATAGGGAAAAGCAAGGGGCAGGGGAGACCTTCCTTTTGGGTCATGAGGTTCAGAGAGGACCGCCTTGCCTCCTGAACTCCATGTCAGAGAGAATTCTATTTGTGTCTGTTTTCAATCTTATTCCCAGACTTGGTAAGCAGTTTATGTCAAAAGAATTATGGCATCAGTTTATTACTGATTAATTTATGAAGTGGTTTAATAGAATTTACTACAATCCTACCAGTGACTTAGCTATGTATTCCTCATATTTATGCTATACTTGCTGTAAGGCACTCAGATCAATACCCACACACACGGGAGTATGTACAAATGTGAATGCATCTGTGAAAAATGCCCCTCAAGAGTTACTGAAATACTCATGCTAACACTTTGGCCTTTCTCAGTGGGCAAAGGATTGAGCATTAAGAAGTGAGGGTATCAGCCCAGGTCCTGTCATCAGACAATGGTCCTACAAATATTCCACATTGGAGAGCTGGCGAGCTCTGAGAGCTGTCCCACTCACAGGCAGATGCTGGCCACAGTCCACTGCAGTCCAGGAAAGCTCAAAACATCTCATTTAGGACTGCTGTTAACATGGTCTCTAGATGATTTTCTTTAAACAGCATTTTTTCTATTCTCAGGTCAGCAACTACCAGAATTTCCAAAGGAATGGAATTTTCCAATACCAGCAATAACAATACTGCTCTCCTATCCTTAGGCTACAGCTCAGGTAGAGAAAATTGCTAGTTTGCCGTGGGATGCCTGATTATCCCTGCTCTTGTTCTTCACTGTAGGAAGACCACTACAGGAAGAACTCCCATGAGGAGTTCCTCGTGTAGCCAGTGCCATTCCACCTTAGCTGTGTAGGAGTTCAGTCAAAGGATGCTTCACCACTCAACTCATTTCACAAGGGCCAGTGAGTAGCCTGGGAAATGCAGCTTCAAGGGGGCACTGAGCACCTCCTTTGTGAGTCTGTCCTCAAAAGACTATTAAGACAACTATGAATTATTGAAATATCTGAGAATGTATTTTATCAGTGGATTGAGTAGTCACAAATTATTACTTATGAATGACAAGCAAATTCAAGGAAAACAGGCACAAGAAAAGCTGTGCTCAAGGCTTGAATCTGCAGGAACATACTTGTGTGTCAAGCATGAACAGACAAGGATTATTTTTTTCATTTATCCTTTGGGAGGGATAAATGATAGGAAGACAAACACCACTGGAACCTAAAAGAGTGTTAAATGGAAATATTTTCAGTCAGTAAAAAGCAGTAAAGACAAATCTCTGGTATAGCCAGTTATCTCAAACACCAGAGTTCTGCAGCTCATGTCATGTCACTGCCTAGTCTATCAGCTTCTCTGAAAATGTCCTCTTTCAGATTCTCTTTGTGGACTAATTATCTTCTGTAGTACTAGCCTAAATATGTTTTGACACACACACATGAAATTGATTCTCCTAACTCTCTAATCACAAAGCATAATATGCAGTCCCTCTTGTTTTTCTTTCTGTAGTCTTCATGCCATTATAAACCTTCAATCCAAATAACCATAGAAGAGCATCTCATAAGTTTTCCATTAGCTTTCTTCTGGTACAATAAAAAAAAAATTAAATTCCTAATATTTGTAGAATGGGAAAACTTCCTTCCCAGATACATGGAGCATTGGGAAATAATACTAAAAAGCTACATACAAATTGCCACAGGGAGAGAAAGGTGACAGGTAGAAGGGCATACAAGATTGTGCCTGTCACTGATGGGGGCTATGAAACTTCATGAAATGAAACCTCTGCACTTTTTTATATGCACCCACAGCCTTAAAGACTTAACATATTTTCTCTGTTGCATTTGTTACTGAAAATCTGAACAAGTTATTCTCCATATCAGGATAAACTGGCTGTGTATAATACTGGAAGACAGAAAATATCCACTTGGCTAAAATGTTCTCTAAAGAGAATGAAAGGTTGGACCACTTTGCCTTCAAGTACAGTTCCATTTAATTATCTGGAGGCAACTTGTTTACAGACAGACAAATAAAACAAGATTTGTGCAGTAAAACAGCATGCTGTCTCAGATGAACTGTGCACTTTTGCTCATGGCAGTTTTCCATAGTGCTCTGGAAGTCAGAAGAATACCAACATATAAATTACGTGGTCCTTATTATAATGTGATTCAGAATATTAATTACTTAGCTAAAGAGCTGGAGCTAAACATGACTAAAGCCAGTGGGAGTTCCCCAAATGAGATTAATAAGGCTTGAATTAGATTCTAATTCAATCTCTTTGAATAAATAGTGGGGTTTTGCCTTATTAATTTTTCCTGTCTCTTCATGACTCCTCTTCTTCTTGCCTACATGAAAGACAACAATATTTTGAACTTACTATTCACCAGGAAAGAAAAAAATATTCCAGCTTTATTTGAAAGTTGTTTTTCATTGTAAAATATGAGAGCTGGCTCCTTATATATCCTCTAAAAACTCAATGTATATCACAATACAATTTAAACTCAGAAAGCTCATCAGGAAATTATGATTTGTGACATTTCTTCTAAAAAGTATCTAAAGATTGCAACTTTATGGTGACATTGCTCATTAAAGAAAATTATTATCACCGAATTCACCCATGATAATTTGAAAAAAAAAACCAACAAAACAAAACAAAAGAGAGGTCTCCTAATAAAGAGTCACAATAGTTATTATAAAATGTCTGGAGATGTTGCTGTGGTACCCCAACTGAGTCTCTCACTTGTTCCTCTAATAACTGTCCAAAATATTACCTGCCTGCTGCGAGTGTAAGAGCCTATTACCAGCTCTGTCTTTTGGGCTGGTGATGGGAGGTGTTACCTTTCCCTGGAGGCAATGGAAGAGCTGCTGAGAACAGGCTTTCACCAGCTTCATCCCTGCCATGCTGCAGCCCTGCAGGGCTCTGTATCAGAGGAGCATGGAGATAACACAGAAGGCCTTTAGTCCCTTCCCTGTTTGGGAGAAGTGCCCAGCACTGTGAGGAACAAAGATCAGAGCACATTGCTTACATTGTCTGCTGATTTGTGTATTCTAAGTTTATGAGAATTTTTGAGTGATTTACATTAGAATTTATTTCTTTTTCTTTTTGGGTTTTTTTTTTTTTGTTTTGTTTTGTTTTGTTTTTTTTTTTGTTTTGGTTTTTTTGTTTTTTTTTTGTTTTGTTTTGTTTTTGTTTTTTTTTTCATTTTAGCCCACATGCCACTTAACTGGATTAATGACACTACATAACTCCTGGGGCACGTTGTACTTCAGCTGCAGTATATTGGTCCTCACAGATAAAAGGGGCTTCACAAATTCCATTGTCATCCCATCTCACCTGCTCTCTTTAATATTACCTCCTTTACATATAAATATGATACTCCTGTGGTGATCCCAATTACACATATCTAAAAGGTGGCTGATAAAAAGAGCCTGCCAGCATCTCTCATATTCATCCCAGTGTTGAAACACTCATGTGGTTACACGTTTTAATTTCATTTGGCTTCGCTGAAGACTAGCAGCTGTCTCATTTCACCTTTCATCTGAATTAGCACTAATTAGCATGCATGGGCTGAAGGGTGGGCCTGTCTGAACCCTGGCTCCAAAAGGCATCTTCAGCAAGGTGCTGAGCACAAATGGTATCTAAGGAATGAAGACTCCCCTTGTGGTAAGGGAGGGATTTGAAGTTTCTCAGACTGCAATATGCTGCCATTTGTTTCAACAGAAAGTGTCTTCTAAACCAGGAACAAGTGTGGTGATAAGTTTTTGATTACTTTGGTTTTGAGCAATATGCAAAAAAAAATATATATACAGTTAACTCTTCTTCCTTAAAGACTGTAGGATTGCCTAATAAATCTAATGGCTAAATGAAGAGGTTTGCCCTGGATTGCCATTATAATTCTTTCCTAAAACAAACTACAGACAGTTTTAATTAGAGAGCTGGAGACAAGAAAGCAAGACAGAAAAGACAATAATTAGAGTAATAAAATTAGGATGCATAGGGATGTAGATTTACACTGGAGTATAAATCTCTTTAAAAGTACATAAAGTTGTACATTGAAGTGAATTATGAAACTTAATAACCAGAGACAAGTACAGTAAAATCCAGTATGTAGGAGGACAAACCCTCCATATTGCTAGAAATTCATATTACTGGGAACAGATGCTTCCTCTACAGATACATAAACATGGAGGAAACATTTTTATTAAAATCAAATAGAAAGTATAAATAAAGATTATTTGAAATAAACAAAGAGGCCAGTAGAAGTGCAACTCCACTTTAATAAGACTTAGAGGGAAAAAAGGACCTAAAGAGTAATGCTCAGTACATTTCAGCTACTATGTTTTCAGTCAAAACTTAGCAAAAAAAAAAAAAAGAGAATACTTAGGTCTTTAAATGCCATTGAATTATAACAAAAGAAAAAAATTTAGTTCCAACCTCATATATCATATTATGAAGCACAGCAAAGTGGTACCCAAGATGGTGGCAACAAAGATAACATTACACCTCAAAAACTCAGAAGAAATTAAAATTCACTGAATACTTTATAGTAAAACATCTATGACCATCATAAGGTAATCAAAACTAGAGTGGCTGAATTGATGTGCAAATATTTTAAAATGTTATGTAGAAGTAAAAATTAATCAATTCTCAAACTTTGTCACCTTATTGAATTTTAGGTGTATTTTATTCTTGCTGCCATCCCATAAGTGTATAAAAATGAACTAAAGATCACCACACTTCTAGGCCATGCATTCAAAATAGTCTTTGATGTTAAATGGTACCAAGAGATTCCAAAAAATCCAGAACAACCAGGATAGATAACTCAGCCAAAGGGCAAGGAAACAGTTGCCTCTACTTTGTGTCCCTTGATGAGAGAGTGCTGGATTGAGAACCAGCAATCAGCATTTTGTTGTTACTTGGTTTTATTGCTAAAAAAGCCTTTGGCTTATTTTGACTATTTATGCCTTACTTTATAGACATACATTTATGCTGCTTACATACTTAAAGGTCTCTTTCCTGTGTGCTCTTTGGTAATTAAGTAGGTGGCATTTTCTTCCCTGAGATGTCCTTATTGCTCCTTTACTACGTGTCCTGTAACATTTCATTCAGACAGTAAAACGGGATTATTTTCCACTATCTACTAAGGTTTCTTCAAATAACAATAATTTCCCTGCAATTAGGGAGTTTTATAAAACGTGGCTTGTTTTAAAACTGATATGCCTGGCAGAAAGGAGGGAATAAACACATCATGCTCTCTAATTTCTCTTTTTTGCTGTCTTCAGTTTCCTACCAACAGGACAAAACCTCTACCTATCCTGTAGTCTGTGCAGTGTGGAGGCAAAGAGAAAGTATTTTGGTTGGGCTGCCAGCTATGCTTTCACTGTTTCCTTCATTTGGGGGAGTGAGAATGAATCTTTAAGTCCATGGGGTCAGATGCCTGTGGTGTCACTGCACCTTTCAAAGGAATGAACCAAGGGGTGTATCTGAGCTGATGTTGTAATTTCTCACCCCAAACCACATTACAAAGGCAGTGAGTGTAGATCTGAATGAGGAACTACACTGTGCTCATAATCCCATCCAAGGAATGGGGCAAGATGCCTAAATGTGACACTAATTTAAAATCATAGAGGCACCAACTATTTTGCTCTAAGCCTGGCTGTCTATTGTTGGTTTTCTTTCCAAAAGGACTGCTTTCCACGTGTGACAAGACCTATCAGGCTGATTACTGGCTGACAGCAGAGCCACAGCTTGCCGGCTGGGCAGCCGCAAGCCACTCCTGACATATGACTCGGATGTGCAGGCTCGGGGTTCTGATGAGATTTCAGGAAAGTGCAGAGTCCAAGCCTGACACATTCAATATGCCATCTCTCATCCAAAACAGACAGAACAGGAGCTTTCTGCTAAAGCTCTGTTGCAAGGGAATAGTTTGTTTGCCAGCTGTAAAACCCGATCTCAGTGGAAGAGGAGTGTGTGCCAGGTAATTACTTAACATAGCTGTTTTCCCTTCTGTTCACAAATCAGAGGCAAATTGTAGAAAGAACCAACAGCCTGGGTCTGTTTTGTCTTCTTTCAGGAGCTTCTCTAATGAGCAAGACAGCAAATTTTTACTTTTTAGTTTGAGTTGTTTTGAAATATAAATCAAGGGTCAATGAGTATTGCTATGCCTTAACATTTGACAAGAGACATGAGCTATCCATGAGCATTCCATGGGCACCTACTCAGAATGTGCAGTAGATTATTCCACAGCCTCCACGTGGCTTTTTTCAGCAGTATGTTATTGAAAGAAGTTATCCCTCATGATGCTGAAGCTAAATCTCAAAATTATACAGAAAATAATAGATTCATTCTCCATTAAAAAGAAAATTAAAAGTTTCTAACTTGAAATATATCTGGGAAAATACATTAAATCAAATAAACATCTAAAAGTATGATTCAATTTAGGTATATAAGCAATAACATCAGGAAACACAGGTTTTATATACCTTAGGCTTGTTAGCATACTGGAACAGAAATTTCTATACAGGATACTGGATAGTCCTGTCACATAGGAATTTATATGGTATCTCACCTAATTTCTGTCTTAGTTTCTTAAGTATCCTAACTGCTGTTTCTGACATTAATGATCATCCTACAGCATGTTACAGTGGTGTAGAGTTAGGATCCAAACTAATACATAAGAACATTTGTTCCCATGTCAGGTCATTTGCTGCTGTTCATTACATTTACAGTCTTGAACCCTTCTTGAAGTCTTCACTGGTTTTGACTTTGTTTTTAATGACCTCCAATCTCAATTTAATTGTAGTTACAATTAAATGATAACAAAAGTAAGAAGAGGGTAGTTACTGAGGAAAGTTAATGGAGTTTAGCTAATTAAAATGAAAATGCATGGAAGCAAAGGAAAAGCAAACTAACCTACCAATTTTGCTTAATTAATGAGGCTTCCAAATGAAAGAAGCACAGTTTGAAATTAGGACATATGTTTTTGCAAATAAAAATATACTACTATGTATATTTCCTTCTTACAGATAAAATGAATTTTTATGTGGGGCCACTTAATCCAGGAGTGGTTTTGGCGACTAACCATCCATCTGCTAACTTGTTGGGGACATGGCTTAGTGGTGATCATGGCATGATAAGTTAATGGTTAAACTCAATGATTTTAGGGGTCTTTTCAAACATAAAGCATAAAAAATTCGTAGATAGTTCAGGGATATTACCATTCGACTATGCCTTTGAATTAATTTTATGATCAATATTTTATTTAAGAGAGCATTTACTTTTAAGCACAGGGCTATATTCTCAGTACTAACTGGTTTCCTTAGAGTTCTGTGAGCACACCAAGACAAAAATATAAACAGCAACTTCTAATGTTTATCATCCCCCACTGTTCAAAAGTATGTTTGGATTTTACACAATCAGGGAAAAAAAGATAGAAAGGATTTATTTATTTGCTTTCCCTTACTAATTAGAGCCAGTGAGGCCACTGAATGCAATCACCTCTAAACTCTGTGAGAGATGAGAGACCGGATTCTACAGACCAGTAGAATGTTGATCTGCTGAAATGCTATTTCTGACAGCATTTATGTCAAGAGCTTCCAGGCAGCCTGTAGGAAATTAATGGACACCTGGGCACTGGGTCGTGCAAGTTTTCTGAGCCATCATTTAGCCTCAGGCTATAGGTAATTGTTGGTAAACTTAGATATTTTTTTTGCCTTTTATATTTGCATTATTTCTAGTTTAATTGGTCTCTAGATCTCCCTTTCAATTATGAGATGATCACAGGTTAGCTCTAAGTTATATTTTAAATAACATGTATTTTGGTTTCTATTCAAGAGTGTAGCTCTATTACATCATCAGATTTTCAAGTATTGTCATGTACTGGCCTTGTGTAACATCTGTAATATTTTTCTGTAGAGTTCACAAAAGCAGCAAGAAATAACAATTATTCATGCCAAAGCTGATCATATTTTCAGAGTTTACACATAATTTTCTTGAACATATTTTTGACAAATGAATAATACGTCATCCTAAGAAGAGACTTTCCAGAACTTATTTCTTTGTTCATGCAAAAGCACGTAATTTTTTCTCATAAATCAGGAATTTCTGTGATGGTATGCTGTGCTGTGAGAAAGTATGTGAAAGTTATATAAACCAGCATGTAAAACTTCCCCGTGATCTGCCTTGAAAAAACATGAGCAGCAGTTGACATAATTCTATCAGTAGGAGGTATCAAAAAAACAAAGGGCAGGAGTGTGACTATAAATTTTTTTGCAGAAGACTGAAATTATGTATATTACATCACTGTTCAAACTATATTGAAAGTAGAAAGATTGGAGTCACTAATAAGTTTTTAGCAAGATGAAGAGATATGGGGGAGATTGCTTTGCTGAGGTATGAAGATAGAGCTTGGATTGTGAGAAAGGCAAATGGAGATATTGTTGGTAATCTGGTGAGGCTGGTGAAAGGATTTGCTGTGTTAATAAAGTACTAATAGTATATTAAGCAGCGAGGATGGAGTGCCAAAGCTGTATATACATTGAGGTTCTGTCAGTAGCAGATTTTCTTCAACTCATGCCATGAGGAAAAAAGGAAACAAGCATAAACCTGTTGTGTCCTGTGAGAACTACCTTCTGGTTCTTGGACTTACACATCTCCATTATGTTTCCTATAAAATCTAAAATTATAACCTTAAAAATCTTGTAAAATAGTTACTTGGAATGACTATGGAGATGGTCTTCCAGGAGATCTCATACTTCATGGGAGAAGCAAGTAATATAGAATCAGCTGCACATCATGAACAGCAGGAATATATCCTTAATAGCGAATCATCAGCAGGGACTCATGAATCATGTTCTTTAGCTATAGTTTATCAAACAATTTCTCTGGAAGAAGTAAAGTCACAGAAATTTAGCATTTTTCAGATTAACTTCTAGAACACGCCTTATAAAGCAGTTTAGATCACCAGAGGGTTACTATCAACACTGACCTCAATGACAGGGAGGAATTTTAATACAAATACTGTACATGCAAGCCTTCAAGTAGTACAGAAGGAAAAAAGGAGAATAATAAGTACTATAGGCAGCTTTCCCAGTTTCCCAAGTGGGAGGTGAAAACTTCCACCTCAGAATCAGGGACATTCCCTGTAACACATTCCTCAATAACCTCATCAGCAGCCCAGACTTGAACTTGAGCTCTGCTGAGCTTGACAAGCATTTACACTTTTTGTCCCTGCTGTTTGCATTACACATTCATTACAGGATTCAGTTGTACTTGGCACAACCTTATATAACTTTCATCCATGGCTAAAATTTTTTAGCAGGTCCACAGAAATGTTAAAAAACAGACCTGGAAAAAACAGTGCTTCATCCTTTCCAATCCCTTTTTGGACAGACCATCTTTGAATTATTTTTACAGGTGTTTTTTTAACCTATTCTCAAACACTTGATTTCTATAGCATCCAAAGCAATTTGCTCTAGTGCATTACTACCTTTATTGTTAAAAAGGTTTTCCTGACATCTAAACTGAATCTTTTTTTGCTGTCATTTAGGAGCACTAATTCTTGCTCTGTGCATGATAAAGTGCAAATTCTTCCTTTCCTCTCTGCAGCAGTCTTTCGTGTTTTTAAAGGCTACTTTCAGTCTACTCTACAACCTTATCTCCCCTAGATTTTAATAACCATTTCCAATTTTTTTCTTGGTTTTGATGTTTTCTAAACCTTTGATCATTCACTGGATTGTTCCCAACTGATCAATATGTTTCATGAATCAAGGTGCCTAAAATTGAGCAATGATCTTAAGATACAGCTACACTGCTGTTTATACACACCTTTTATCTGTTTATATGCCCTTTCCAAAAATGTCAATGTTTGAGTCATAGTCATGTTGTAATCCATTTTACCAGAAGGACTTTTTTCTGTAGCACTGCAACCAAATGAGACATTTCATAGCTTCTAGTTATGCTATGGAGTGCTCATACAAAACCAGAAAATTTATATTTGTCTTTAATGAATTTAATCATATTTTTCAGTTCTTTTTTCTAATTTATCAAGATCCAGCTCAATTCTAGTCCATTAACCTGTTCTCTTGAAGTTTCATTTTGCTAAACTGCAGCAGCCAGTACTAGGTCAGTAGGCACTTGTAGAAGGTCAATATATATGTTTTTCCATTTGACAGTGATCTCAGTTACAAGTTTTCTAGCCAGCTTCTGAGAGTTTTATCTAGAACACTTGTCCTCACGTTGTTTACAAAAAATACCATCATATTAACACATAAGTAATAGATATCTGTTGCTTCTTCCCTTCTCATGAGTCCTATTTCTCCATTACAGCAAGAAATCAGATTTCTTTTATATTATTTGTTCTCAATAAGTCTTTGTTGACTGTTGATCATCTTTTTTTTCTTCTTGGAACTTCTTTGTTCCTACAATTTTCCTGAAAAATTTAAGTGATAAATTTATAATTGAATTTTCACAAACCATTTTTTGCTCCAGGGAAGTCTTATTTTGTTTCTCATTAGTCATTCAGTATCTCACCATATTCCAGTAACTCTTTAGAGTAATCACTACAATATATTGCTTAAGTCACTGCTTTAAATTACATAGGATATGGTTTATTGTATCAAATAATTTTAAAGTATCTGATTTTCATAGGTGTTAACTAAACCCTTCCCTTACTCTAGGTTAAAGTTGTATATTTTTATCATAAACAGAACTTGTGTGAGTCACCTGATTGCAGATCACATTCATTCTTTGAAAACATTGAGGCAAGGAATATCATCCATCTGTTCACATTCCACAGTTCTGCCATTTACAAATAAATTTCTGTCTTTGTTTAACTGTAGCATGACATTTTCCTGCAGTATATATTATTACATGCATTTCCCACATAATTTTTCCTTATCACTTACGTTGCTTCTCTCGTTACTTTTTATGCCCCTTACTGGCTTGGTCTTTTTTGTGCCTTCCACCTCCTGATTTTGTTCCTTTGTGTTATTTCTCCGCCAGCTTCTCCTTGAATCTGACCTAGATTCTACTGTCTGTAAATTTCCCACTTAAGTCTCAAGGTCCAATTGCTTAGCCAGGCTGATATCTTATTACATTCCTTCCTTTATAATGATTGGTGTTTCTGCTTCTGCTTCTATGTTTGCCTAAATCTAATGTCGTAAATTTGTTCCCCATAGTATCCCAAATGCTGAATATGTGAGACAAAATAATTCTGCTGTCTTGAAAATGTCACGATTTATAGATGTAAAAAATGTTTTATGAGCACATCCACACTATACTCTTGTACCTGTTGAATTAATATTAGTGACAGTCAAGGAAAATCGTGTCATAAAAACATCATTTTCAGTTCTTGTTCTTACTGGATCAGTCATAAAATTCTTTACCCCAATGATAAAATTTTGATATTATAGCCCAAATCATTCATATAAGCAGTATGTACAAATATTTATAGACTGAATGAAATTTAAGAACCACAAATGCAACTTTAAAACACCCTTTTAAAAATTCTGTTCTCCTGGAATGAATTTATAGCATCTTCTTGGAACGGAATATACATTGCTACTCTCCTGTAAATATTAAAAACAATTCTTGTTCAGAAAATCATATTGTGCAGCTATGAATAAAATTACATTGTCACCTCTAGTCTAAATCAGGTGCCACTTAGGAAGGCACTCTGAGCCTGTTATAAGAACTATACCACAGTTCTAATACATACAGAATGAGGGGTTTTCTTGAATGTGTTCAGATAGCTCAGTGGCAAATCTCTGTCTGTTGGATTCTGAGGATAAATTAATTAAATTTTACATAATTATTCTATATTATTGAGGATAAAATTAAGAATTGGTAACTTACTTTCAGGAAATGTTCTGGATATCCCTATAGCTAATGAAACATTAGCTTTTTATTTTGAAGTTCTGACTCTAGGAGCTCTTAATGGAGCATTTTCATGGTGTGCTAAATGCATTACCAGAAATAAGGCATAAATACTGCTGGATGCTCAGATAAATATTGCATATTGTCATTTAAAGGCTACATGACCAAAATTTTAATAACTTCAACTAAAGCAAGATGCCTGATAAAACTAGGTTTAGAAAGGTCTCAAAATTGCTTTTTAGTGCCATCCTTAAAAGAAGATAATAATCTGTACCAGATGAGGTCATCTCAAGTAGCTCTCAATATAATTGCCATTAATTCTGGTAAATCAAAAAGTAATGCTATATGCTTTAATATGTAGTGAGTCTTGGTAAGGCAGAACTCTTACTTGCAATTCCTTCTATCTGTAAATAAGAAGTTAAAGAAAAAGTTAATGAAGCAACTAGTCACAAAACCTAGGTCTTGGCTGAACAACAGTTTTGCTGAAGAAGGTGTTCAGAAGAGATTTACTTTCAGCTGTATAGTTTAAACAAATAGGAGGAAAGACTTAAAAATTCCACATCATGTCGTATTTGCTTTCCTTTGAACTTAGACTGTAACTCACAAAGGATCGGAACAGTTTTGAGACATTTCTCATTTCTTTTGAGCAGAACTGATTTTAGAAAGGCAGGGGCAGCTGGATCCTGTTCACCAAAGGTGAGAGATAAGCAGGCAGCCACCAGTGAGTTAGACTGAAAGTCCTAGAGTTTATACCAGAGAAACCTAAGATACAGAGACCAATACATGACATAAAACCAAACACAAGCTTTGGAAGAACAGGGGCATTCACAACACCCTGTAAGGTAGGTGCTGCTTACCTAGAGGAGAACTGGAAGCAAATCCAGGGAAATAGTAATTGCAGTTGCCAGAGAAAGTCTGGGTTAAATCCCCTCCAAAACTGCTGTCCTTATAGGAGTCACTCTCTAAATCTTTGCACATCAAAAGTTGAGCTGAGGAATAATTAGCCACATGCTGTTGCCACCATATTCAATCTACAACAGTCACTGCAAAGTCGGCAACTTAGAGCACAGGAAAAAATATATGCAGGAGATTTCATCTCTTTTGGTTTCAGAAAAGGGGTAAAACTTGAAATAGTCTTTTACAGAAAAAAATGCTCAGTGTAGGAGACATTCATAGGCTGTATTCAGCTAAAGGAAAGTACAGGCCACTTCTTTTCAGAACTGCAAAAATCGTTTGGCAGAATTCACAAGGAAATTCAGTTATACACAAAGTATGACTTTAGTTGCATTTCAGTTATTTCCTTTCCTGTAAGGATAAAAAGAAAGGTCTGATTTTTCGGTACGATGTCAGAGGTTGTTGATTAAGCCAGTTGTTGTGAAATAGTAAAAGGTCAAGACAGTACTTCAATTTCATCTAGTTGTAATTCTCACTGTCTGAATTTCACATAAAATAAATCTGTTCACCTTTCTATTACCTATTACACAGCACTTGCCATGCAAGTCACCCCAAATCCCTCCATCACCTCACTCCCAGATTTGCTGCACCCTCGAGGCAGAGCAGACACGAGGCTGGGGCTGTTTGCTGGGTTGTGCTATGTCAGTGGTGCATGATTTGTCCAAGGTCCCGTGGAGACTCAAGTCACTGTGGAGCTTCAGTGTCCTCTCCCACACCCTGACTGCTCTGCTACCTTTATATTTAGCGTTATAAAATGTGCTTTATCCTCCAGCAAGCATTTAAGAAAACCTAAGATACCTAACATATGTATTTGCTACTGATATTCTTTTCCAACTCACAGCTTATCCAGTCTAATATCCCATTTCTAGAGGGTAGTACTAAAAGCTTTATAGGAAGACATAACCAATGATGCATGAACATCTGCCCCCACATTACATTTCCGTCTAAATCTAATAAACTTGGATACAAACCTTTAGGCATAAGAGTTGATATTTTTTTAATGTTCTACTTTTAACTTTTGCATCTCAGTGCAATCTAGTCATCCATTGAGTGTGCCCTTTGGGAGACTAGATAAGGATCTTATCAGTCACAAACTCCCTGGCAAATCTGTATTCTGAAAAATAAAACAAACGAAACTAACTCCTGTGTGTTTTGCACTGCTTTCCTTTTATTCTCATACTTCTGTTTAGCTCAATAGTCTTAGAAAAGATAGACCTGTAAGAAACTACTATACTGGACTTTGTTTTCCTAAAACTAACTTCTCAATGCTTTTTCTTCTTTTTTTTTCCCCACCTAAGGGATAGAACAATATTTTTTTAAAAACAAGCATTAATTCTAATTCCAAAGTTGTCTTTGAAGTACACTGTCACTAACACTGCATTGAACATGTAACAATATCATATCTTCATAACTATTACATTGAAACTCATTTTGCTAAGGACTCAATAGTATAATCTATAAATTCTACAGCTACAGCATATAAATTCAGTTGTTTTTTCACAGTCACTGGAGATCTCTGAATGCATTTCCATAGCCATTCAAATATAGTGTATATAGAGTACTCTTGTTTGAATTAAAGGCTACCTGAAACTCATTGACTTTTCTTGAGGAACTTTTTGCAAAATATTTTTTAATATCTCTAAGAATCTGGGAATCACCCACCTCAAAACTATAGTCACCCCCAAATAACAAATTATTTTTGAGAACTATGTCAGTTAAAAGACACTAATTGCAAAGAGATTAATAAAATTTTTTTTAATCTACACTTTGATAAAAAAAATTCAAGGCTTGCTGAAGAAATCCTGGTAGCTCCAAAGAAGAGATCTTGATGTATTAAAGAACTTTTGATTAGGCAGTTAAGTTGAGCAGACTGCTATTACAACAAAGACACATCTCTTTATCACTGGAAGAGGGAGAACACTGATTCTGCATAAGAGAATGGACTGTTTTGAGGATAAAATATTAGGTAGATCTAGAGATTAAAAGACTCTCAAGACAAATGTGGCAAAAGCCCAACAAGCTGCCCTAAGAAATAAAAGAGGGTATGTTCAAAGCCTGAGCCCCATGGCTAACACCTTGGCAATGAAGATCTTTTGCTACAGGAGAAGATTAAAGTTTGTGAGTGAAATATGTATTTCAGGTCAAGTGTAAAGATGACCAATCTGTTGAGTTTCAAGTAGATCAGGAAACTGAAATACAAACAGTTCAGTGTTACAATTGCTGCTCTTTAGGTGAAAACAGTAGAACAGAACATTAACTACCAATATTCCCATGAAAGCAAAATCTGTATTTTGGACAAAGTCTGAAGCGATGGATAAATAAATATTGTTTCTTGATCAATGGTGTCTAGAAATTAAAATTAATCTTGATCCTCCCAATAAACTGTTCCCAAAAGAATAAGTTATCAAGTTTTGTGTTTGCTTGTAAAATGTCATAAGTGCTAGCAGAGTCTGTAAAACATCATTTAATACATTTTAAGGGCATATGAAACAGAAAAGGAAAAGCTGCAAGTATACCATGTTCAAAGGGCTTGATCTCATTGCATTTACAATAAATCAAGAGAAATGCCTTTCAGATTATCAGTTGAATTGGTTTTAAGCAACATGAGATCAAAATCATGCCTCAGTTATTAGAAGAGAAACCTTTTTTGCACTACATGATACTGGAACAAATTCAGCAATTACCACATCTCAGTGCTGTAAGAAAGAGAGAGGTAAATTAGACACTGGTTAAAATAGAATGTC
Source organism: Oenanthe melanoleuca (assembly GCF_029582105.1). Lineage (NCBI taxonomy): Eukaryota > Metazoa > Chordata > Aves > Passeriformes > Muscicapidae > Oenanthe > Oenanthe melanoleuca. The sequence goes on from NC_079336.1 coordinate 65,527,784, forward strand.
ACAGAAGGCATGAAAATATATCCTGAAGCAGGTAGAAGGAAAGAAAATAAGAAATTGATAAAGCAACACAAAAGACGGATTATAAGGAAAAAGAAGTCTCAGTAGAGAAAGAAAGTATCGGAAGACAGGGATGAAAGAAAATATTGAAAGAGAGGGATGAATATCCTCTCTTAGGTGGTTGTGATATAAAATGAATATCAAATTGGCCTGGGGTCAGATCTAAGCATCAAAGCAGATGCTCATTATCCATCCATAGAGTCTGAAAATCTATCATCAAGGGCATCTGATGCAGACTCTCCCTGCTACAACTGGTCTGTGGTGGTTGTGATTCAATGATTTGCCAGCTCCAAGAGCATGGCAGAGCCTTTCATCTCCATCTCATGTCATGCTGCTCCTTGTCTTTACACCAAAGGGTGTCATGCCCAAACATCCAACTACTCACATCTTTCAAATACCAGGAAAGTCCCTCCCCTAGATAAAAATAATACTAAAATCTTTCCTGTGACAGTATTACCTGGGGTAATGGTGTGCTAGGAAAAATCTGCTGGCTTGATTAGAAGGAGGAGAGTGACTGGGGAGAAGAGTCCCAAAAATTATATGGAGAGCAGCACTAGAAGATCTGCAGTCTTTGGAGAGGAGAGGCAGAGGGAAGGGAAAAGGAAAGCTTTGCTTGTTCCGAATTTTAGAAAATTACTAAATTTTCTGCAAGTGAGAATCCAGCAGCTATTTATTCATTGACTATACATGAGGAACTCATAAAAAAATACAATGTGCTGAGCTTATGAAATGGAAACAGTGAAAAAGTTAATGATCCCATAGAAGGGTAAATGGGGAAAACGTTCAGCAAAGAGACACAGGGTGAAGTTCAAGGACAAGAGGATCAAAGAGTGCTCTTAAAAAATTATAGGAAAGAAAGGCTTTGGCAGTGAAATCATTCTTGAGTCATAGAATAAGGAATAGATGAATAAGTAAAAGTAATTATATGGAAAGGAAATAATAGAATATGATACAGAGCAGACACAAAAGGATAAACAAGAAAATGAAAATTAAAAGAAGCCAAGCTGGCCAAAGGAGGATATAAAAAATGGGGTTCAAATCAACCAGCAGACACAGATAAAGCTGAAATGCTAAAGAACATCTCTAATTTTTAAAAATTATGAGGCTATCCAACTATTTACTCCTTTGAAGATGATAAATCACAAAAAAATATATATGACTTGCATGAATTCAGGTTTTATGCCTTTATGGTAGCTATTTCTTTGTAGCATCTACTGTCCATTATGAATAATTTTGCATACATGTTATTTTAATTTTATATTAGCTTGAAGTATCTTTGTAATTTGTCTTTAGAACAACAGAAAGATCTAGATCAGTGGAGTACAAATATAGACCTACTATATGAATTATTTCTTTCCTAATCATTACATCTTGTAATCTGATTTTTTTTTTAATGTAAATCAAAATGTAAACATTTATCTTTAAAAATAAAAGCCATTTGGACTGCAGATGATCTGCCTATAAAATGCAAGTACCTTATTTTCAAATATTGAAGCCTCATATCAAAAAGGAATTGAAATTTATACCTGTGAAACGCTTTGGGAAACAATTAAGGGATGTACAAATGTAAACAAATAGATCCCAAGATGAGACTACTGATCAGTATTTCATTTGTAACATCTAATCATCATCTAATCAGATGACATAATTAGAATGAATCCTCCGGGCCTTAAAATCTATGCCTGTCCAAATACATAATTGATAAACATGCAATCATATGTCTGTGGGGAGTATTTCTTTCTACTCTGTTAATTGGGTAATTTTATATTTTATTGTGCATCATAACTATTGTTATCCATTCTACATTTCCAGCTTAGCTAATGCAATTAGGTGCAATATTGGTCAAATATCCTATTGTTTTCATACCATCAGGCAATTATCCACAGAATTCTCTGACAAGCAGTTTCACTGACTAATTACTTATGGTACAAAGACTGTACATATTTTTATTTTTATTAAATTTAATGTGGTTTTATTTCATTTGGGCTAGTTCCATTCTTCCATTCCATGTATTCAATGCCAATTCAACATAGGTTACAAACACATATGTAAATTAAACTACAAAATGTCTAGAAACTCTCTAACTTACATATAGTCTATCAATTTTATAATTTCTGAAATCTGCAAATTCTGTAATTAAAAGGTTTGCAAAAGTTAGAGAATATAGCAGTCTGTGGCAATGATGTTCTCATCACACTGTATTAATATACACATACACATCTATGTGAACACATATCTATAGAATATGTGTATATAGAGATATATTTGTCACATATATGCATATATAGTATCTATAATACTATATTATGCGTATATGATGTGCAATTAGAGGGGTTTGCATTGGAGGGGTTCTGTTTTTAAATGGCTCATGGGAAATTACGGTGGCTATCATAATGATCTGCCCCTGGATGATGAAGAGCAGATAGAAATCTTCTGCCATTTTATGATAACAGTATATATACACTTGTATAAATATATGCACAAGCACACAATGCATGAATATATACTTGGAACTCGTAAACACATACTATGCATGATAAAAATGAATAGGCTCCTGGATATGAAAATCATTTCCAGCTATCTCATCCTCCTTGCTCTAATAGAACTTACCCAGTCAGTGCTGTGCTCATAATTTATAGTTATAAAGCAGAACCCACAGCATATGAATTGGAAAAAAAGATCAAAATTCAGAATGTTACAATTAGCCTTGATTTAAACATCTCAGTTTAACAGGCTCATAGCTCAAAACAACTAAACCATTTAATGAAGCCTATAGGGAATTTGCAAGAATTTGCACTGTGCATTGCATGTAAAATCTTTCTTTTCAGACACAAATGCAATAAATTATATATAAAAGTAAAAACCATTCAATGACAATATATAGTCTCTATTTTATTCTCCCTCAGAGTCCAAGCTTTATGAGTAAATCCTGGTTTCACTCTCTCCATTTTATGTTTTTCTCCATCTTACATCCAGATGTAAAGATTGTGCTGAGTGTTACTCGTATGATAACAGAATAATAAAGCAAAACCCCGAGTCCAAGTGTCCAGTGCACATGGATGTGCTGTTCCTGTATTTCCTGTGCACCACTAAAAATTTTTGCCAGAAAAAACTTTGCCAGGCAAACTTTCATTCTCATTCTGAGTCTTCATATGATCCTTAAGTAATATGTACTGATTAAAAATTTATTTTAAATATAAGATATTTCATTTCAAAATCTACAAAAAACTCTACCAAAGGGTAATGAAGAATGGAAATGAGAATTCAAATATTTTTTAATAACAAAACCCTTGTTTGATCACTGAAATTATGTCCAAGAAATAGCTTCAAGCATTACTTCACCTGTGGGAAATATAGCAAATATTATTTGAAAGCAGTTAATTTTGTGACAAAAGCAGCTTGTATGAGTTTTGCATAACATTATTTCTATGCCATTACTGCTGCATCTGCTTATGTGCTGTGGAGTACTTTAAAGTACACTTTTCAAATTAATCCCCAGCAAAGGACATGGATTTCCTCTTTTGTTTTCTTCAGACCAGGCATCTCACTTGACTATTTTTGGGTGCTTCTTTGTTGCATCATATGCAACAGTGCTGTAATATTGCTGCTTTTCTGAAAGAACTAAAGAACAAACATGATTTTTCTTCTTTTCCTTCCTTTTTTTTTTTTTAATTAAATACACCTTGTAGAAAGTGTAATATGGACATATGCTGCATGTCCTGTTTTATCTCATTTGAATATATTCAATAGCTGCATGAGTATGGATTCAATAATTTCACTGGTAAATGAGCACTGGCACAGGCTGCCCAGAGAGGCTGTAGAGTCTCTGTCCTTGGAGATGCTCAAAACTAGACGGGATGTCCTTCTCTGGGTGAGCAAAGGATCTGGACCAAACAATCTCCAGAGGCACCTTCCCACCTCAGCCCTTCTGTGATACTGTGAACTCTACCACAGCTTTCCTTTTGTGCCAAAAACCCCAAGACTCCCTGGAGCTGTGCCTCACTGGGCACCTTTTGTGTGGCTCTTAAAAATACAACTGAGAACCATCCAGAACCATCAGCAAGATGAAAGTGGTAGGAAGAAAAAAGGCAATAAGAAAGAGTTGATTTTACAGCTGAAATTCTCAGCACAACATGAATCCAAATTATTCATATTTTAAAAAATTGTACTGAGCTATGCCCATTATAACAGGAGCCTGTGCTTAACATCCAGACTCCTTATTTGAGAGTGTCACTCCTCTGTTACTTTAAACAGGGCTTCTTAGCCTTCTGGAGACTGTGCTATCATGCAGACAAAACAAACTAATTCTTTTCAGATGAAGAAATTCCCCTTGTGCCCCCTTTTCTGGTAAGAGAAGGTCTGAATGAGAAAACACAGCAGTAAATTAGAGAAGAGGCAGAACAAGTCTCCTGCCCTGCAGCCCACTCTGACATCAACACTAAGTGGATGCTGGGTGTGACAAACAGCAGCATTCCCAAGAGATATAGAGAAGTACACAGATATGGAGACACAGCTAAAAGATCTTTAAATAATTATAACACAGTAGTTCAGAGTCCTCAGTGAAAGTGAAAAGCCTATTTTGCTAGGTGGTGTATGAACTTGTACAAACATACATCTCCTACTTCAAAGTGTTCTGCTTATGAAACATACTGCACTTACTACAGGTTCCAGATTTGAAACAAGTTCTTTCTCCTCTTATAATTTCTGAGCCTTTTTCTGGAATAAATTAGCATATCTCTGAAGAAGAAAGAAAAGTACTCCTATAAACCAAGCACCCTGGTAAAAAAATCACGTTGTCTAGAAAACTGTTTTCCCCTTTTGTGAGGTCTGGGGTGGCTGCATATATAGTACAAAATTACTTATCTTCTGCTTGGCTTCATTTGAATGGAAAGCTAGAAGGAGAGATTTTTCCCACTTTGTTAGGTTTAGCTGCCTATAAGAGTGAGAGTGATGGAAATGGGCAGGTAATTAAAAATATATCAGAAATAAGTGGCTAAAGTTTTCTTAGCAGTTTTCTTGTAAGGATAGTATGTTTACTTTAGAACACAGTTCTGTGCACACATGTATCCTGACAACTAGCATTGCAGATAAGGAATGATGAGTGAATCCTTAGCACATAAAAGTAGTCCAGATGTGTGATTTAAATCTGTAACAGAATTTGCCCAAATGTATAACCATTGCCCAAAAAGACATGAGATGTATTGTACTGGAGAAATAATTATTGAGTCTCTAAAATAATTGGCTTCAAGAGACCCACATAACCCACAGAAGTGTAGGGTGAGAGGAAAGCTGAGATCATAGAGACCACCCTTTGCACTGCTCTCCATCACACCTCTGGAGAAAGTGCTGTTGGATGATTCCTGACAGGCATTTCTCTAAAGTCTTCTTAAGAACCCCCACCTCACTATATATTCATATAAATTGTCTTACAGCCAAACCAAATTCAATGTCAGTGAGCTGTGACTCCATCTGTGGGTGGGATAATGACATCCTAATTTTGATTACAATGCCCTCTTCATCCCAGAATTAAAATTTAAATCTATATGCTAAAAAAAAATCAAGAAAGAACTTGTTAAGCTGTAGCAAGAATATTTGAACAGGATGTAGTTGTATGATGCAGAAACAGCATTAACATGCACAGATGTGTCTTGTGTGCTAGGAACATTGTCAGTGAATGTGACAACTAAACAATTTCCTTCTATGGACAAACAAGGCAGGAGGCCAATGAGGCCACTCTGCTTAGAGAAATGGAGACAGAATACAATTTCCATTTTATTCTTTTAGTAAAGAATTCAAATGTCCTTTCTATTCTTATTCACAGAAAAGTTCTCCCAGCAGGTAGGTGCCATAGCATCTTTCCTGGGCTTTGGCTTAGGTCTTTGTTGCCAGATGTCTCAAAACTGAAGGATATCCCTGAGAAAGCAATATGAAATGAAATTCTCTTGGCTTACTTTGTCCTTTTTTTATTTCTACAGTAATCCAAAGAGTGCTTCAGAAATCTTCTCCCCAAAAAAAGGACACCTTTAATAATATTAAGTCATCAGAGAATACTTACTACTCAATTTTTTCCTGAAAAGATCCTCAAAAATTCCCTACTCCATTCTTAATTTAATTCAAATCCCTTACTCAATTAAATAGGGAAAGACAGCTTTTTGTCACATCTATTGATACAGGAGAGCTTTGAAGATTTACTATTTTGGTATTTCAAGTTCTTCTACTAAAGCAATTATGTAGGACAGACCTCAAAGCCACAAGAAGATCCAGAGCAGATTCATTGCCTGTTCCAGCTCATTGATATTTCAGTGAGTTTCTTTCAGCACTAGAAATTAATTATTTTAGGTATTAAGTTATTTTATGTGCATTAGTCCTTTGGGTGAATGAAAAATTAAGGTTAATCCCTTAAAATGAAAGAAAACATTTAATCTGATCTACCTATATTGAACTGGTTGTTTCAGTTTTAAAGATATTTTCAGTAGACCTTTGAAGCTCATATTTTATCTTACAGAATAAGTGTAGATACAGTCAAAGAGTTCCAATAAAACCTTTAAATTTTCAGCAAACCAAGATTAGACTGCAATACTATATACAGAATTTTCAGCTTGTTTAACTACAGTGATCAAGAGTATAGGATGCATAACTCATTTACATGCATGAGAAAATCCCAGTTTTGGAGCTGGGTGTAACAACTTCACAATTTTATCAGATTACTTTTAATGAAGTTCATATTTTACAAACTTACCAAGGGCAATCATATGCATGTTTTGGTTAGCACAATTGCACCAGAAGAAGGATGCTTTACCTATTTTTAACCTTTGTGCTCCAACTATTATGTATAAAATTTAGATTTTGATTACTATGTATTAATGAGAATTGTAATTGTTAGCTATCAATGTGCCTCACAATTGAACCAATATTTTAATGAAATATACCTCTAGGTCTCATCACCACAGTTTAAGTTTATTTTTCCAAATGCGCAGCCTAATTGGTAATCAAAACATTATAAATTAGTGAGAATACATTTAGTATGTGCCCTCCATCCAATTTTTCTTATTACATCATTTGTGTAATCACTACAGATCTGTCCATGCTTCCTTATGCTGCAAATATGAACATCTATGTCCTTGAAAGCTTGAGATTAAAGCCCTGAGAAACAGGAATGGCCCTTTCATAGCCTAAGCAACTGATCCTCCCTTAAACTGAGGAGCATTAAGGTACTTTGTCAAGGTAAGGGATGGAGTCCTTCCAAGAGCACACATTTTACAGACCTTTCACTTTGCTGGAGTGGATTAAAAAACGCAGTCAGCTGAAGTCATTGGCTCCGTGCAATTTTGTGTGAATAAATATTTCCTGTCAAAAAATAAGCACTGATACTTTTTCTTTCACAGCATATAAAGGTGGTGAAATTATTATATCCATTTCCCTGAGCATGCAGTTACAATATTGATTTTCTTGTTTTCTACCAAAGTATTGTTCAAATTTATTATTAAGCAATATTTCCTCTGAAGAAATGAACTACATAAACCAGCAGGGTTTTCCAGTGTGAGATTTGCACTAAAAATACTGGTTAACACAAAAGCTCTGAAAATAGTGGGGATGAGGAGCACTTTGTCTGAAAGAGCTGAGAGCAACACGACACAGAGCACATTTATGTTTCCACCTGGCTCTAAATGACAAGCCTCTGCTCATTATTTTTTTGCACGTGAGCGTAGCAAATTTGGCAATACACAGAAAGCATGAACCTTGCCCCAAACATTGTACAGCTCTGAAGAGAAATTTCAAATATGTATTCATAATACTAATTTTCCATTAAAGTTGATGCTTTAGGTGCCAAAATATAATTATGTAATTATTAATGCCACTACATTATTTTTAAGACTACTATTGAGATATCTATATTGCTATTAATGTCCATGTCCATACTTTGCTATTCCAGGGGATGTTGCAGAGTAATACAGCAAATACCTCAATGCTATTTAGCAAATTAAGGCAAAATGAGTGATCCTATATGCATTTTCCAACTGTAAATGTTCAAAGTGCTTAATACTGGTAAGATGGCAATATAGTTTTTCAACAACTTCATAACAGGTGAAGTCCAGGGCACATAACATTCCCCCTCCAAAAGAGGATATGCAAAGGAATTAGTGAGACATCACATTACAATCAAAGAAACCAAGCTATTGTAAAAAATTAAACTTTGTCATTTTAAAAGAGAAGGACAGCATAGACAAACTAGACACAAGCACTAGATCATGTGGACAAGGAGGATGAGAGAACCACAGCTCCTATAAACTACTGTCATTTACTCTGATCAGCTGAACTGAAAATCTGGGGACAGCAGATTTTGCATCAGCATTTTCTGGCTTTTGCTCTAACACAGGAAGCAAAGAGGAGGCCAATCGGGTTCTTTCACTGTAGCTTCACAATTCCTTTAAGAGCACCAGAAAAGCCCCCAAAACATTCCAGCTGTTGTCTTCTTCCTTAAATATGACATCACTCAATTAGGGGAACCACTTGTTCTGCTCTTAGTTTTGACAAGCAATGGTGAAAAGTTTTCATGCTATGTTAAAATCAGCTCTTATTTCTAAGTCTTTCCCCTTTCACTTTGGTTTATCATTGCTGGTTTTAATATCAGTAGCTGCATTATTCCAATAAAGAAGAAAAGTGGAGCCTACTTTTCACAAAGCCTTTTGGTTGTTTTATTTAGACATTTAGTAGGCTACTCCTCTTAGTGCGAGTGTTTTTTGATTTACTTTTATACCTGCTTGGTCTTCCCTACTAAACTTTCTTTACCTCTTTCTTTTCTGTATTTCAAAGCACAGCAAACAGTACCACTGATCAGCTGGTATATCTATAATGTACATAAAATATATATATACAATTATCTGAATTTTTAATATAAAATTCATATATATATTGAAATGGTTTTGTATATATATATGTATATATGTATACATGTATGTATATATATGTATATATGTATGTATGTATGTATGTATATATATATATATATATATATAAAATACTATATTTGTGAGTCTCAACATTTTCTCCGTGTCTTAATTTTACATGATGAAATTCATTATTATTCCAACGGCCTGAGTCATATCTAATTGACACACAGGTTTTCCTCTTTCCTTCCAAAAAAGGAAGATAATTCTGTCAGCAATGCTCATTAAAATATATCTGATGAAATTATCTCAAATAGTATTTACTTTATTATTCAATCTCAACCTCTTGAAATTAATAAATTTTATTTATTTATTCAAGGCACTCAAACCTCACCATGAATTATTCATTACCTGAAGTGGAAATTGAACCATCAAGTTTTTTTCTCTCTACTCTGTAACTCAAATGTCACATGGTTCAAATGGCTTCACATCTCAATCAGTCTAAGAGGCTTCAATCTACTTGCAAAATGAGATCAGGCTTTCTATAGTACAATCTAGAAGAAATATTATTTCATAATTACTGTCCATGATTGCAAAACAGATAAGCCTCAAAGTGGTATTTCCATTAAAATTAGTTAATACATACATTTTTAAAATATTAAACTTTTAGAATATTTTTGTACTTTTTTCTTTTGTTTCCTTTTTCTTCCCTCAGTCTTCTCTCATTTTTTTTTTCTTTTGGTATGTCATGTTGGCAAGGTGAACAGAGTAACAGAAATTAAAAAGGAAAGGAAAAAACACTGAACCTTTGAAAAAAAGAAGTTTGTTGGCTGATTTTGTTAAACATTGGTTTCACTTGGGGAAAGAGGTTAGTTTTTCGCAGTTTTTATTAACAAAACTCTTTGATTCATTAAAAAACAAACATCCTTTTAAAATTATTTTAATTTTAAGAATGTGCCTATTTGTCTTATATCTTGGGGAAAAAATGGTTGTGGACATCCTCAGATGGAGGCACTTTTAAGAGTGTCTTTGTACACATCATTGGCAGGCATGGAAGAATATTTATTATTAAAAGCATGGGCACAGCATCTCAGACATAAGGATGTAATAGTTTATCTGAGGAGAGAGCAGGGGAGGACACACATTATTTTCATCAAAGCAATATGAGCAGCCTTATACTGAATTACTGTAGTGTGTCTGAATTGTGAACAGAAATCCACATGTACATCAGATGTTCTTGGGGATAAAAGGACATATTTACATACATTTACACATCCATTAAAGGTGAAGCCTCCTCCACATGCTGAGATATCTGATTTGTGTCCTTTTAATTGTTCTTGCCAAACCAGAAAGATTGTGAGTAGAATAATCAAGGAGTGTTCATTTTACTATTCTCTTTTCTAGATATATAGACAAAAAATTTAATTTAATTTTTAAAGTGCAACACAAGTAAAATCTGTATTATTACCTTCAGTATATGGCCTCATTTGCCCTTAACTTGGGTAGAGGCATTTCTCTAATAGTTGTAATAACCTGATCTTAACACTGACTGCATTTTTTTTTCTTTGAAAACAGACTGGCACTGGCTGTCTGGAGCCAAAGCTTTTTAATTCAGAATATTCAACAATATTCCCACTTGCTGCTGCTCCACAAGTTTTCCATGCAAGTCCTGCTGAAAGCTGTTTGAGAGCTTCCACTGAGTTTTCCAGTAGCTCCATTATGGTAATTGGAATCAGGAGTTATTTATTGCTGCCTACATTGATTTTGTATAACAGAGAGATAAATGATACTGCTGGAGAATATTTTTCCCTGGCAAATCAATTGAACTGTGCAACAAAAATTCATCTGACTTTGCACTTTAAAATGCTGGACTGCTGGTATTCAGACTTCACATAACCTCATGATATTGTAATGGTTTTGGATGCCCAAATCATTCCAGGCTGATTCATATAATTTTCCTTTACCAATCACTGCATGTGAGGATTAGATACTGCATGCATTAATTCTGTTCACATACCAATTGTATTTTTTGCAAATCTGGATAAACTGAAATGGTTGAAGTACTAGATCTTTGGTTATCAAGCTACTGTACTGGAATTGGGTCATCATTTAGGACAATTATTGGGACATCATTAAGAATATTTAGGAACCATAGTGCTGTCCTGCATGTCATTCTGGTGACCAAAACAATGTGTAAAAAGTACTAAGAAGCAAAATGCCAAGATCCATGAAGAGATAATAGTGATTTGGTGTTTTTACAATAGAGTCAGTCAGTGTTACACCACCCTACTCATGATCATGACCATGAAACCCATCCTGCTTCTTCCACAGACACACCAGCATTGAGGGCAAACCTTCTGAGATGAGCACAAAACCATGAGCCTACTTTAGCCAATTTTTTGTCCTTTTGATTACTTCAGTGATTATGCAGAATAAGAGGAAAGAATGGTTTGAAAAAAGAGAAGAAAGATTAAATATTTGACTAAAATAAGAGTGACTTAATTAATATATAAGGAAGAGATTTTCTCACTTTGATACTGTCCTGAGGATGATGCTTGTCAATTGCCATTTCAGGAAAGATAAATGAGATACATTAGGACTTCACTATTCCTCTATTATTCTCTCCATGCCATACCCAGTTAGTGTATTCAGTTTATTCTTGATTCACTGCATTCTGAATATGATGTAGCAGAAGAATCATTTTGCTTATCTAAAATTCATCAACTCTTCTTAGTGTTTTGACATTATTCTTCAGTCTCTCTTGGGCTTCTGTGCAGGCAGAAATCCCTTGACCTTTTGCACGAATACAGTTTATTTATTTACCTTGTTCACAACCAGAAACCCCCTGAAAGGTACATTATGCAATTTTTTTAAAGATTAATTTGAAGTCATTAATCTGCCTGAATTTTACTCTAGAATTTTCCATGGAAACAGTTTATTCTAGAGTTATGAGACAAACTGAGCTGAGTGGGATTTCTTCTTCACGGCTTTCTGTGACGTATATGGGCCAGAAAAATATGTTTAAGCATCAACTCAGTTAAAATGGACTTTTGTTAATTTTTGAGAAAATATTCATAGTTTTCTCAGACTTATCAAACCAAAAATTTGTATTTTCAGCCTAGTCCCTTGCAGGTGCATTCTTATTCTAGTGTTTCTCAGACTTCTAGGAATGGTGTTGCTTCTTTCTTCTTTCTTCTTTCTTCTTTCTTCTTTCTTCTTTCTTCTTTCTTCTTTCTTCTTTCTTCTTTCTTCTTTCTTCTTTCTTCTTCTTTTTTTCTTCTTCTTATTTACAGCTTAAAAAGTAAATTACTGTTTATTTCTATGTTTTTCTAGATTATCAGACAATACAATCATTCCACCAGAACCCAAAGACAACACATGGCAGAGAAGGTAAATAATCTGTGCTGTGGTCTCTGAGACTGTTTTGAAATGCCTGTAGTAGGGATTGTCTTTGTGAGCCAAGATAATAATTAAAATCATTATGAAGATGGTGCTTGTAGATTTTTTCTTATAGCCAAAGTTCTGATGCTGGTTGCTGTAGAAATACAATGGGAGTCAGGCAGTTGGTGTAGCTCTGTTAGAGAAGATACAACACTTATATAGATGGACATAGAATGATACCAAAAGATGCTACAGGTTTCTCCATGGTGCTGCAGCTGGGTGAAATACCTGCAAAATTTCCTTCTGCTCGTTTACTAATGAATCATTTGGAGTGGGATGGAATTCAGACATTCAGATACAAACCAGTTACTTTGTAAGACATTTTGCTTTCAACTGCTAGCAAGCAAAATCCATCAGTGCTTTGTTGCTCTTCAGATCTTATCAGCTTAAATTGCACTTAAATTGTCTTATCTAAAGAATCCCAAATCCCAATACCACAGTAGGATCCAGAAACAAGAGATACCACTGCCAAAATCATTTTTGGGAGCTCAATCCATCAAGGAAGTGTCCAGTTGCTTTTCCAGTTATCACTTTTGAAATGTTACCTGAAGGAGGGAGTGGGGGGTAGGGGTGTAACATTAATTTTCCTGTGATTGCCTTGTGGCTGGAGCCCTCCCCGAGGGACAGCCAGTGCTTGATTCCCTTTTCTTCCTTTGGAGTTCAGTTCACACACCCAGACACCTGAGGAGACAAACAGGGAGGTCCTGTGCCTGCCATCATCATTCTGACAACATATCTGAGGAAGTGGAAGTGCAACAAGAGGAAGACTTTAGCTCCTGATTCAAATACTTTTCCAAATAAATACTTAGATATAAAGCAAAGATGTCAAAATACTTAGCTGTAATAAAATACAAGGAAAGAGTCATGGTGTACTGAATCCCTCTTTAAAAGAGAAAAACATGAGCAGTTTACCTAGATTAAAACATGCTCATATAGCATCATCTGTCCTAAAGAACTGGCAGAAGTAATTGAGTTGAACCAATTTATTTCAACATCTGATTGCCAATTCCAGCTAAGGTTGGAAAGGAACAAGGAATTATCCCCTAAGACTAACACCATCCCAACAATTTGGGGGTCTGTCAAAGCAGTGATTGGCACATGGCTGAGTGGCACCTGGAAATCACGCAGACCTTCCACCCAGAGCCACGAGGAGCAGCTCAGGGGACAATGGCAGCAATTAATTTCTTTGCCATCCTACATTCACACTCTGCAGTCAGCTATGGCTATGTTTTGTTTTGATGGTTATTTAGGGTTTTTTCTGTTCATTTTATGTTCTATTTACCAACTGTAGTGTCAGAATATGTCCTGCATAACTGACACTGAGATTATTTGTCTTGGGATTTGAATTGGCAAGTACCAGAACCACTGGGCCAGAAATGCCTGCAATGTATGTTCTTTGCCCAAAAAATAGTAACAGATGCTCATCTGCAATAAAATAACTAGAGCATCACACTACATAAAATATACCAAGCAGCACAAAATATGAGAAATTTTCAAACCTTTATTAGACCAGTTACCTCCTCCTTGCAAAATAAGTATACTCAGGAATTAAATTTTATTTAGAAGAAATATTTAAATTATTGGGTAACTAGATTATTTTCATTTCTGTACTTTTTAGCCCATCATATGTCTTAAATCAATTTCATATTAGTTGAATAATCTCCATAATACTTTGCTAATTCAGCATCGTCCCAAAGTTACAAATAAACTACTCCATGTTCAGAGACTTTTAAATCAACATTTCCAAAATTTTCGTCCTGAGATAGCTAACACATGGGTTTGAGGAGTTATTGACCCATTTCAATACTTTTTGAATGCATATAAATTGTTATTCAAGTCAATTAGAATGCCTGACATTCAGCTACTGAAAAATTCAGGACACATTTTGTAGTGAAGGGTCAAGGAAATTTCCTTTTTTCACATGACAACAGCTGTTACCAAATACTTTCCTCTTGGGACATCACAAGGCTTTGTTCCTTGCCTAAGCCTTGTAACTAAATGTAGCATTTAAACCAGGTATATATATAAATATAAAAATAATAATGTATATTTGTTGGTTTCTTTTTATGTGAAATTTAATTATACTGATCTTCAAATGCCATAGAATGAGGTTACCAACGAGCTTGTAGGTTTTTCAGTTGGGTTTTTTGATACATTACCAGATTAGCAACAAGTATTACATAACAGATCTATTTCACCTGTTTGTGTAATTCTAAAACAAGTTCAGTATGCTCCAGGAAAAAAATCATAGAGGTAGGAAAAAATCCCAAATGCTAGCATAGCAGAGTTAGATCTCAGGCAAGATGTCTTGCAAGTCCTTATTCAGTGAGACAGTTTTGTTATGATTGATAGGACTATCAGGCCTGAGAAAAATATCAGTGCAAGACCATTAGGCATTAATCTTTATGAAAGTCAGAACGTTGTTTCAGCAGAGCACAGGCATTTCTAGAGTCTATCAACTTTCTAGTGGAAGCCACAGGTGATTCCTCACAGTTCACAAGGTGAATTAACAAACTCAGTTTAACTGTGTTAGTTTCAAGTGAGGGCAGTTTTTGAATGCCAGAAGAATAATTTTCACTTGCAAAAATCACTTCTCACATTCAACAGTCCCCAGATAATCCAATGCTTTATTTTATCTAATGTAAACTGTAAGCTGGCCTGACCCTTTTGGTTAGTCCTTCTAAAACCAGCAAACTGTAACATCTCTCTGTGCCTTACTCTAATGATGTGCAACACGACCAGAATCAGAAAGCAGCACAGTCAGGAGACAGAACAAGAGACAGGGCATGCAGTGTTCTAAATGCCTTTGCAGCCCTGTGAAAGCTTTCTTTAAATAGATATTAGATTAGATGATAAGTTTCCTCCTTTAGTTTTTAAGTGTGTTTTTTGTCGTTCTAGTTTTGGTGGTTTGTTTTTTGGTTTTGGGGATTTTTTTAGGTGTCTTTTTAGATTTTGTTTGGGGTGTGCATGGGGTTATGTTGGTTTTGTTTTGGCTTGATTCGGGGTGAGTTTTTTGTTTTGTTTGTTTGGGGTTTTTTTGGTTGGTTGCATTGTTTTGTTTAAATAAAATATTGTCCAAATTGGTTCTAGTAATTTGGACTCACTTTGGCTTAGAAAGTCCGAAGGAAATAAACAGAAAAATCTATTCCATTTTCTATATAATATCTGTCATCTCTTCTGCACTGAATTGATTTACAGGAAATACAGGTTTTGGATATTTCTTCAGAAAATGTCCTGACTTTTAATAAAAAAGTGGGGTAAAGGAGCAGGCTCAACAAATATCTCTAAGGAAGAAAACAAGCACTATAGGAGGATGGACTATATACTACTCTGGTCCATTAGGAGAAAGAAATTTGGGTTGTTCTGAAAGAAATAATGAACTGCCCAACAATTTAGCCTGGATTCTCTTTGGATGTCCTCTGCAGCACTCCCTGCTGTCAGGTGGTAAGAGGAGTCCTGGCGTGCAGTGGTGGGAAGGACACTCTTCATACACAAACTTCTTTCATTCCACACTGCAGATGTCATGAATGTTTGCTCTTCAAACCAGAAAAACAGAATAATGGGATTTAACAAAACAATTTTCTTGATATCCGTTCAATATAGGCCAGGATCAAAGACTATGTGTTGAAATAGCTTTCCTCTTCATGAAAGAGTTTGTAGCAGGGGTGTAAGATTAGTTCTTTTTGTTGAACCCTATAAAGGTCTCCTTTACAAGACTGAAAAATTTTCTTCTCTGTTTTTAATGAGGAAAGCTAGCAAATTAACAAATAATTAATGCCAAAAAAAAAAAATTAGTGAAAGAAATCACAGGCTCAATGAAAGCAAAACTCTCAAAAAGGAGATAATATAGAAGTACTGAATCAAAGATAGAAAAAAAAAAGCTGGGGAAAAAAAAAAGAGAAAGAAAACTTTCAACATAAAACTGAAACTGCCATATCATAGGTGCATTTCTATCTGAGTGTTTAACATGCATTTTGTGTCTGAGAAAAAGAAAGCTTGGTATCAGAAGAGCTTTGGTAGTCTCAAGAATCACACAAACACTAACTGTACCACAGCATATAATTCAAAGATCAAAATCCATACATGACTGTGTCAAATCTTAAAATAAATTAAAGGTTATATTCACAATGCAGAAGGAAGCAATAAAACATAATTCTTGTGCTTATAAGTAAAACATGTCTTTCACAGTTTTTACTGCATAACATCTAAAACAAAACATACACTTTAGCATTACCTACCTCAGGATGCTCAATAGGATCTCACCTGCTGATTTTCCATATAAGAAATTTTCCATATAAGATACAAGTCATCAGAAAAACTGCAGGTGTTAGACACAAATCATCAAAAACATAATTTTAGAGTTTGCATCTATGCTTGAAATGGTGGATAGAAAAAGAAAAAAATCAACGAAATTCTCAAAAGAGAATTCTAAAAAGCTGAACTAACCTGCTTTAAAGTTAGGGGAAAAGCAATAGGCTCTAACACTTCTTTGCTTTCAAGAGACTGCAACGCTACTGCCACACACTGTCAAGGTGAAATGTACTCCAGCAAATGAAGTATATCGTCAGAAAATGCAAGAAGTTTGTGAGAAGCTTTTTCTCCCCTCTCCCTGTCTTCTGCTGAAGAAGCAGAAGTACTTTAGGCCAGTTTAAGAATTCTGTGGGCAATTCTAGAGCAATAATTTCCACATTTCTGCTCTAGTCAGTGCACTAACCAAATGCTGTTTTCTCTCACTTTGTTTTTCATGTTTCAGAAACAATTCCTCCCTAGCCTTTTGCCATGAGCCAGACAGGAGTGACTCATATGTTCTGGGATTTAAAAGGCATATTCTGTAAGCACAGTTAGTGAGTCTTACCTGCCAAAAATAAAGCTCCCCTAAGTTTCTTCAGAGATGAGTTGTCCAGACTCCCTTAATACCCTGACTTCAAGCACAGAATTGGGATTTACAAGTGTTTTATCTTTCTTTTGTTTGAAATTCTTTGTTTTGAACTACTTGAACTTCTGAACTTATGTCAAAGTGAAACAGCAGTGTTGGGTCTGACACCAACTCTACAGAAGGAGGAAAACTAGGAGGAGGTCAATGCCATAGCTATAAATGGCACTCAGGATGTGAAGAAGTTAATACATAGTTGTTCACTTTTTTTGACACTGGAAGGAAATATGTTTTAAGGCATTGAATACTATGGTCCCTGTACATAGTTTCCATAACTAGACAATTAGGCAATTGCCCCTTACTCTTAGCTCAGAAGAAAAAGACATCAGAATTTCCCTTAATGCAACATCAAGAAAAACATTGAGCTTGACCCAGGATTTTTAATATTCTCTGTCCTGAACCTTGAAACTCCTTAAACATGAAAAGAAATCTTTCTTGTTATGCATCAGCTCTCAAAAATATATCAGCTGAGATAGCTGGAATATAACCTCTTCTGGGCACACTGAATTTTACCCCGTGTAAGTTGGCACCCACTTCAGAGTATGCACGTGGCTGTGTGAGAGAAGAAACATGTAAGCCTGAGTACAGTCTAAAGGGGACCACAGAAAGCCTTGGCAAAGAAGCACAGAAAGGAAAGCCTTTTATAGAATCAAAACTAATATATGTTTGCAGTAGGAAAAAGGTAAAGCAGCTCAAAGCTCCACTTTAGGACAATATTGCCACATGTTTATATTTCAGCTAATTTGCTGAAAGACATGTGAAGTCTTATACACTTTCTTTTACACTGGGGAAGAAATTCTATTATGAACAGAATGATTGCAACATCATTATAATTATTAAGACTATTATTATACACCATGACTTATGTGGAGGATTCTTTCTAGCACTTATGTCTGCATCTATTTCTATTAAAGAGAAATTTGTTCTTGTACTAGTTCAGGAGAAGAAGTGCAAAGAAATATTATATGTAAGAATAGCACCTGGTATTTTTAGGATGAAGTCAGTGCAAATTTATTTCTCTTGCTCACCTGAGATCCTTTTCTCTTCAAAGCTGACCTGAATACTAAGTTCAGCAACAGGAAAAGTTCAGAAGCAGTAGGTGTTTCCTAAATTGAACTCTGGTGAGTGTTTACAGTTCATTGCACAAGCAGTTATTTACTCACTTACTTTTCTATTTATTTTTTTCTCAAGTGACCTTTCTTTTTAGGAACTTCTAAAGATTATTTTGTCACAGAAAAGTTGTCTCCATGCAGTGGTTTGTGCAAAGATGGTGCCATCAGCAAAATCAGCAAATTGCAATACTTTACTCCTTTGTCTTTGCATCCTCTGGATATCCAGAAATTGAAGAGATGCCAACAGAGAACACTGGCACTACTTCTCTCTGTGGCAGTCTGTTTCCTTTGGACACCACATGGGAAGATGCTACTATTGAAACATATCTTTTGGTCATATCCATCCAATTTCTCCTTTACAAAGGGAGCAGGTAAGTTGCCTTTCTGTTGGTAGAGAAAAAGATCACTGAACTGGCACATAAGCCCCTGATGGGGCTCAGCATTACTGCATAAATTACTGCTGAATGACTCTGCTTCAAAGTCTAAGCATACTGGACCTCATTTCAGTGAGAAAGATAGCATTTTTTTTGTGCCCATCTACATTATTTGGAACAATATTTTGTGATTTTCCTTGGAAGTTCAGGCATTGCCATACATCATCTCTTTAGCCTTAGGATGAATCCAGCTGACCTCGGTACCACTTGGCTAGAAACCTGACATAGCAAAATACATAAACTGCCTTTGTGTAGATCCAGATTTTGATTCAAATCATGGCATTTCTAAGTTTAAAAGTGTATGCCAAGTATGCAATAATAGTGTAAAATATAATCATTAGTTAACATTTTGACAATGCCTCCAGTGTGAGAATTACTGCAGTTAAATCAGGTATGTTAACAAAAGCCAAGAGAACAAAAAAATCAAAGAAAATGCAGCTGTATGAAAAATCTTAATTCTGTTGCAACATAAAGGACTCTAGGGCTTTGGATTGGAGGTGAGAGTACAAAGTACATTTTTTATATGCTACTGCAAAAATCACAAGTATTCTTGGACTTTTGCACAGCATTTGAAGAAATATTTATGAAATGTCAAGTATATTCAAATAAAAATGTCACAGGACTTCTGAGAATCAATGTTACTCTGTATTATTGTCTGATTTTTTTGGGCCAGCATTTAAACATTCTTAGACCAGGTGTATTCATGGTAGAAAACAAGTATGATCTTAAATTTTGAGTGATGCCAAGTGTCACAATGAAAATTAAGGACAGTGCTTTGTCTCTGAGCATTAACTCTCAGGAGAACATTAAATTCTCTGAAAAGAAGAGCAGAGCCAACACCTTTTTCAGATGTACTGTAAAACATATTTAAGTTTAGATTTTAATGTCAGCAGCTTCAGAAGCACGAAGTCCCATTAAACAGAGCTCTCCAATAATTCAACTTTCCTTTCCCACAGTAAAGACACCTGCTAACACTAAAATGAGCTAAAACGAGCTGTGCCTCATTTTCTCAGCTAAAGGACATAGGATGCCTTCATATGTGTTGGACTTCTCCAAGTAGCCTGACTACAGCATCCCAGCATCGCATGGAAGAAGGGATCTAAGAAAAAGACCAAAAAAAATTAAATACATAAGTAAGTAAGTAAGTAAATAAATAAATAAATTCACCCATATGATTATAACACACTTACACTCCATGAAAAAGAATGTTTTTTGATACATAGGCATGTATTTCATGCCTATTTAAAATAAGATATTCCCAAGATGACTTGGCATGCATATGAAAATATTCTGTAACTGTTTCTATTTTAAGAACACCTTTCCACAGATATTTGCTGATTACTCTTAGTTTCACCATAGATTTTTAAAACAATCCTTAGTTTTAGGTTATGTTCCTGAGTCTGCACTCTTTTTCTCCCTTGTTAAATTTTTCAGTACATTTTCCTCACCAGTAGCATTGCTGGCCATCAATTTCTTTATCCTTAGGGCCTTACCATGCCCACTGCTAATAATTCAACCAGTATGGCTTGATAAGAAAACACTGTTAGCAAACAACAGAGCACTGCAGAAGGATGCCACAGACATTGAAATTACAACTTGCAACCAAACCCACAAGACAAGTATTCCTGCCTCTTACTCTGTTTCCTCCTGGTATTTTAAGAAATGAGAAGTGGCAGGAATACTAGCAGAAATAGTGTTTTAATCACATACTAGACTAGCCATAATCTGAATCTGTATTTGTTATCATGGTTATTTACACAATAGTCTGAGAACAGAAAGGAAACAAAAAAGTGAGTTATGTGCCCACTGAAGACTATGTAACCCAGCTCAGATACTTGCAACTCTTTCCTCTCATTTGGTTTACAATCCATGTCTTAATCTCCCAGAGGTAATAAGCTGGTTTTTTGGGTTTTTTTCCTGACTTCATAGTGCTGTGGATCAGATCATTACTGCCTGATAACAGCCAAGGAAAATGGTAAAATTTATAAAGCCTTCAGGTATGAATTTAAGCAATTAACATTGCATTAGCAGCCTTTGAAAGGAATCCCCAGAGATATTCTCTGCTATCCAAAGACATTTCTTCACCCTTTCTTTCAGCTGTCTGTAATAACCTAACCAAAGAGAGGGGATTGAATGCCTCTGTCCCAAAAGGATAAGTTAGGACACACTTTTCCAATAATAAGGCAAAATGAAAGCACAGTGACATCACTTCCACAACCTTCAGAAACTGGAACTCAGCTCTCATCATTGTGGTGGTGACAGCTTATATTTGAAGTAGTCCCAAGACAATTTCTTTTTATCCTTATTCTCAGGGAGATGTTCCTGGGTATTCATTTTAAAATGCTGCAATAACTCTATAACAGTAAACATTCACTTTAGAAGGACACAGGAAACACTTTTTCCTTTCCATAGAAAAAGCTGAGTTACTGGTGGAAAACCACTGAAAGCTCATATACTTTTCTCCAAAAATCATGAAACTTAAGCTTCAAGTTACTACCATTAACACCTCCTGCTTCTTTCTCTGGACAGACCCTTGTGATTGTGCTGCTGCTCAGTGTTTCAGCCTTTTTGGTTAGGAAAGTGGCACACCAGAAGCAGAAGTGCAGTTTTGGTATTACACAGGGGTACACTGAGGCACAGCTGACCTCTGTTACACAGATGTCCCCATGATTGCATGAGGGTCTTGCTCTGGGATTTATTTTTTCCCTTTAAAAAGAAAAATGAAGTTATTTACAGAACTGTTATTAAAAAAAAAAATAAATATATATATATATATATATAACAACAACAACAAAAAACATTATAAAATAAATAAATAGATCTTTTCCCCAAATCCTATACCTCCCAGCCCTAATCAGTTTGGAATATCCATGGGTTGCAGGGAGAAAACCTGAATCACCCATTATTTCCCTACCACATCCCAAAAAATCCTTTCAATGCAAACCAAATATTACATCTCTGAATGAATTAAAAAACAGCTCTTGCCCCATTCTACATGCTGGCTACAGTTTTACACAAAATCATGTGCAGTAAAGGTATCAAAAGCCATCAAATGAGAGCAGAATATCACAGAGGGGCTACCAAACCCCAAGTATTCTCGCAAATACTTTGTGTCTTCCTCTCAAAAACATTCCCAAAATCTCCAAGATGAAAAACTCACAGAATTTAAAAAAATTTTAAAAAATCATGTTACTCCTGCATTTCCTTCTATTGGCAGGTGTTCCTTGATACAAATACAAAATGTTCTGCTCACCATTTTTCTACTTAGTTGACTTAATTTGCTTAAAATCTTGCCCTTTATACATTTATGTATCTGTCATTTCTCTGTTTTTTCTGCTCCTTTGCCAGTTGTCAGTGTTACATTAATCTGATGGTGTGGAAATTTCTGGATAATTAGCTTTGGGCAGCAACACATTCACTGCTGAGTGAGAGGCTTCAAAAACAGAAGAAAGAAACACAGAGATAGTCAGGGCCTCTGCAAAGGAGAGATTTGCTCTCCTTGAGAAAAGGAAAGCTGTGCTGCAGGCTGTGAAACTCTGATTTAAAAATGAGTTGGTGAGGTTTTCTCTCACAGAGAGGCTTGGGTGCATTGGTTCTTGGTTAGCTTTTATGTCTGCTCACTTAAAACCGGTATTACACAGCAAGGTGAACAGCCTTCCAAGGAGGACTTTGTCAGCATTCTTCTTGTCCTCAGTACAGCATGTTATAAATTCTCACTGGCATAGGCACAAATCCATAAATCCACATCCTGTGGATTACATGCACAGCCATTAGATTGGAACACAGTATGGTTTATATCTAGAGCTATATATTTAGGAGAGATTCACATGAGCATATAAACTGCTTATATATAAGACTTGTGCTGCTGTTTCAGCCTATTAAAACTTTAGAAAACCACAATAGAAACTTTGTTCTTGATATCCTCTAAAATAATTGTGATTAAAATTCTTTCAGAGGAAATTTCCCTGCCAATTTTAATAATAACCATACATAGATTGAAATATTTGATGTAGCTTTGGAAGCTCCCAACTAAAAAAATGAAAAATATTTAATATACTTTTCAGTAAGAAGTGGACGCGTGTTAATAATTTTGCCATAATTTGCAAAATCTATTGAAAATAAATAGAATATCTGAAACAAATGTCAATTCAGGTAACTCTGACTATATTTATTCTTCTGCTATTTCCCTGAAGTCAGCTGTATAGCAGGACTATCTTTGTTTCTGTTTCTGTATTCCTGCTGCTTAATCTTCATCTGTAATCATGAAGTCTCCCTTTGTAGCAAGAAAACACATTGTGAAAAATGAATGGCTATGGTTTAAAGGAAAAGACAAAAAATACTTTAAAAAATAGCTGTTTTTAAGAGAAAAATGAAATAGTTGTTACTAACACAGCTGAAAGACTAAAAGCTCTGGAGAGTATTCAGACACAGTTCAAAACCTTCAAAAAGCAAATCATTCCACTGTGACAGGATGACTTCTATTGATCTAATCTGGGTGTACCTCATAATGATGTAGATGGGTACAGGTTTCACAGGTTTGTATTAAATAAAATTGGTCTTCAATTTCTGCAAGAGGATTTTGCACTAAAAGGAAAAAAACTTTTGTGTGTGTCCTAGAAAAGGAACAGACTTTATAACATTTTGATCTGTTTTTTTCAGTGTGTCTTGAATGATTTGCACTGTAACATTTTGAACCTTTATCCACTGTTCAGCCATGACCTGCCCAGTGCTTCTATGATTGATCTCCTTATATCTCTAAATTCAGGTCTTCCACAGGCTTTTTGAAGACCAAAAGAGAAAGAAAAGAGTAGAGCTCTGCAGGGTAAGGGGCAGCACTCCAGGGGTCAGCAGCATTTCTCACTTACATTAATAGTCCGGCATCCCTGAAAACTCAGAGGAGTGTTTTAGCAGTAATATGAATATGAATTTAAAAAGATCACCTCCTTGACATCCTCTTTGTAAACTCAGGTGAAAGAGAAATTTCCGTGCCTGCAGAGAGAAGGGATTCTGTGAGACCACAGCAGTAACTGCAAGATGGTTTCATGACAGCCATGAGACCAGTTCTTGGAATCCTGCCCTGGAATCCACCTTCGACCAGGGGCACCATCAGCCTGCTCTGGGTTTAACACTGCTCAGAGGAAATCCCTCTGTAAAGCAGGTGAAATCTGCTTCTAAATGACTTTGCAAGATGTACTGAGAGCAGCTTTGAGAATATTGGGAGGGGAGAAAAATGGCAAAAGCAAACCCTAACAGGGTTTGCTAAATATGTTAAATGTACAAACATAGCAGTCCTGGATAACTCATCATCCAATATTCAAAATGCATAAACTGCTCTGCTTAAGATCCTCTTTTGGCTGAGCACTCCTATGAATTGGGAATGCTGGTTCATACCAGGTCACAGAAGCTCTTAAGCTTCCTCCTCAACCCTTCCTGGGTTTAACAGGAACACACTCTCTGTTTACCTAAACTAGGACTGGTCTCAGACTGTAAAACACACAGATGAGCCCTACCCTGCAATTTCATTGTGGTTCCTTAGGAGTTCATCCTTGTTCTTGATCTGACAGCTCCTGTCAGTAAGGACAAGGATGGCAGTTTTCCCCAAGATTTGACATGCTGAAGATCAGCTCACAAGAGGCACACAGATTTCAGTCTTCCATCAGAAATACAGTCAGTCACTTAAAGTGTACCCAACAGTCTTAAGACATTTTTTGTCCATGAAAATACACTGAATGTTGAGAAGCAGCATTTTAAAAGCAAATAAAAAAGAGACTTGCCTTCACCCCTGTAATTGAGCATGCCAACTTTTAAAGTGTCACAAAAACTCAGAGTAAGATCTTCAATGTAGACAAAAGTTGTAATTTTTGGTATCTGAATCTTATACTTTATCTACTAGTCCATTATGAGAATGCAAAATAACTGACTCCATAACATGACATCTTTCTTGTGGATTTCCCTCCCCACTCCCCCTCATTTCTAGTGTATCTATCTTCTCACACGTATCTATAGGATCAAGAGTTTCCAGTCTCATTATATATGTAATTCATCGAGAAAACTTGACTTTTCTTTCAGTATTTTTCTTCATTTATCAGATTAGAAAACAGAAGACTCTTAGGGAGGCAGAAAACCAAATTACTTTTTGAGGATTTATGTCTAAGGACTGAGACTACAGATGTTTTCAGAAAGTAACTTTTTAGAGGATAATCCTCTACACAAAGCCTTTATAGCATCTCCATATAAAAGCATACTGAAAGTTAAAAAAAAACCCAAACCAAAACAAAAAGAATTCTCTAATGTAACCTTGAGATTACTGAAATAGATAAAATTGTATTGTTGAAGGATGCTTTCACTAATTGGATGAGAAAGTGATATCTTCCTTCTCAATTCCAGGATCACTAGATCTACCTCTGTGCATACAGTATATATTTGATTATCTGCACTAAAGTATCTTATTCAAAGGTTAATAATGAATCTATAAAACATTCCTGAATAAACTTCACAAGCTTGCCTAACTATTTTCCCCTGATCAGTCTTTTCCTTGGTTAGCATCTTTTCTCATTTGCTGCTGGCTTTCCATTGTTCACGTCTTTTTAAAGATTTCTCTCTCGAGTTGTCTTCCTCAACTACATTTTTAATATTATCAGTAAAACATGAATTTGTGCTTGTTCAACTTACCACAAACATCTGTCTTTGTATCCCCAGATACCTCATACCTTTGAAGGTCTTTCAGACCTTCTTCTCAGACAGAAGATGTTCTGAAAAGCAGTACAGGAATCAGTACTTCAGAACAACTTATTAGAGGACGGTTTTTGTGTGAGAGATGGATATGGATAATTCTTAATAGAAGAAAATAGATTATTTTAAATATTCTTGTAGAAGTTCTACACTGCATCCCAAAATTATATTGATGTTATTTAGGTCTTTTAGATCTTTGGCTGAGGTATATTACTGTCTGCCCTTATGAACTCCTTGGCCCTTTATCCCTGATAACTCTGGCTCACTTTGCTACAGAGCATAAAGCACATGGTTTTAATATTCTTACTGATCAAACAGAAACTGAACAGAACAACTAGTAACCTTTGCCTTTTTAACTCTATAGCTTTTCTATTCTGTACATCTGACAAGGGAAGATCTGAAAATTGTTTCAAACACGAAATTTCTTTTCAGATGCATTTACTGCAAGGAAGGCACAGTATTTCCCTGAAAAATGCAATTTAATCTCTTATAATCTGTTTCATAACAGTTACAGAAAAACTCCTTTCACTGATTTTTTATTTTATTTTTTGATACAGAGGGAAAAAATCACTATTACTATGCAATTAATAATTGACTCCTATTTCCTTTCCTCAATAGCAGTCATCTGCTTTGTTTTCAAGGTTTTCATTTGCCACATAGATTTAAAGGTACATGTGTAAGAAACTTTCCAATGAGAAAAAATTGCAGTTTTGAAAGCAAGCAAACTGTCAAAAAAAAAAAAAAAAAAAAATCAAAACTCATCAAAAGTTTATAGGCACTTTTTTTCCCCCAAGCAAAAACTTATTCTGCTTCACAGCATATCTCACACTACCTGACAGGAATCTTTCCTCTTAGAGATATCTAATCCCACTTGGAATATAACAGAGCACCAGGAGAAAAGGAAGGAGTTTACTAAAAGTGCATAAAACACAAACCAAATCACAAACTGTTTTAGGTTGGATTATTCTTTGCAGTTTATTTGTAAACATATGCACTGTGTTCAGGCTGAAATACTGTTGTATATTTTTGCAGTTAAACTTCTGTCTTCAGTCAGAACAATCACAATCTCAATAAGAAGCTGGAGCACCTCACTTTCAAACATCCATTGTGTGATGGTTAAATGAGGTACAGCTTGTAGCAGAAATATAAATTATTGACTGTGATCTAGGCAATCTGATCAGTTGTTATAGTTCTGTAAAAATATTTATTGTGGGCTTCACACAGCAATTGTGCTAGTGTCAGAAACTCCTAATCAGTAACTTGGGCAGTAACTAGTATAAAATAACATAATTGTTGATATGTTATTTTGCACCAAGTGAAATGTTGACAGGGTAAAACAGACACAGAACATTTTGACTTAATCCTCATTTCTTGAAATAGCAATTATGGACAAAAGGGTGAAAAGCCTACTCAGTGGCCCATTAGGTAACAATACAAACCACTCTGTAGTTTTTTTTATATATAGCTGATAATATATAATTATATAGCTGATTCTGAGCTGAACTCAGTGCATTCATTGTACCTGTAATTCACCTTCTGCAGGGATAAGAACACATTTGAAACAAAACTGCTCTAATGCAAGGATGCAGATTTCCTAAATTCCAATCCAAGGACATTGAGAAGTACCAGTATGTTACCTAATATGCTGCTTCAGTCAGCAAAACTAACAGTGAAAGATTTAATTAATTCATAACTACATAGCTAATTGCCCCCATGACTGCTGCAGTCAAACTACCTCTTTTTGCTGGTGTCAAGCTCAGGGTTGGGTGAGTACTCTCATATTTACAAATTTTCGTCTTGTTAGGCAACCATTACTTCTCTTTTCATTCCAGACAAATCTCAAAAATTTTCAGCATATTTTGCCATTCCAAAATTTTTCATGCATAGATTGATCTGAATTCTGGTCTCTGTCTTTTTGTTATTGGTGGTGGTGTCGTTTTCTTTTTTTTTTTTTTTTCCCTCACAGAACTGTTAGGCTTGAAAACCTATAGTCTATAAATGGCCCTGAAAAACAAGCATCAGCAAACTGCTTCAGCTTTTTCCATGTAGTGTGACAGGTCACTTAAATTATGGAGCATTAGCTAGTCTTCATGCTAGATGACTAAAGCATTTTGGGTAACTATAAAGAATGAATCATAGACAGAGAGGGATGAATATCTGAAAATATGTGAAAGATAAGCCTGTTTCCAGTGTTGGGAGCAAAGGCCTTTTTATTTGCATGGCAGCTCACAGAGAGGGCAAGGGCTGACCTTCTGTTCCCTGAATTATGTTAAATAACAGCCTCTTGTACTGCTGCCTCATACAGGTGGGAATTTCAGTTTTACTATGCTTCTAACTTTTCACCAATCCTCTGCACTTCCCCCTAAATTTGTACTGCTTTTTACATTGGGTCAAAATATGTCTAAACATATTTTAAAACTAACTCTTCCTATTCAAGAAGTTTCATGAGTCTTGGGAATATGGAGTCTAGGTCCAGCTACAGGCCTTACAGATGATTGATACTGAAAGAACACATCACTTTGTAGCATATAAACAAATTCTCTTATTCTTTAGAATAAGTATTAAATGTATAGAAATTTCTGTTGTCTGAAAACCACCATCTGGTTCTACTTTTTTATAATATTCACCTGACAAAAAGTCCAAAGAATATTCACATGGATCTCACAGTTTAAGGTTATACAAGTCCTTGCTGGAATATTGGGTAGTTAATCTACATAAGTATTAAATTTCTACTATTTAATATTTTCAACTGCAAATGTAATTCAGCATTAGTTGCAATTTTTTGTACCTTAACCATGCAGAAGGATTTTTTTGCAAAGAAACCACTTCATGAAGGAAACACATGAAAAAAAACATATTTTCTCTGGCAAAATGGGGTCATTTAGCCTGAGGAATAGAATAGAGTTGATCAGAATACTCTCCTTATGCCTGACTGCTGTTATTTGGTTTGGACCCATTTACTCAATGCATATTGTTTCCCTCTTACAACCAGGGATTTCTATTTCTTTCTCTTCAATATGAGGTTACTGATGCATTTGAGATGCTGGGAACAGATGCCACTTCATGACAATGTTGTCTGATCTTCAAAACTGGCAGAAAGTCCTTGTCCTCTCAGAGACATAGAGAAAACTCAGAAAACAGTGGTTGGACCTCCACTGTCCAGCTCCAGCAAAGCCTGAGAGCAGCAAGATGACAGAAATTAAGGTGAGTGCATTTAACCTTGATGGCATCCTTCCCCAGAGCCTGGACAAGCCCTTGCCAAGGCACTGCTCCTCACAGCCTCCCTGTCCACCCATCCCATGGCACAAGAGCCCCTGCATCACTGGGCTCCCAGATACACAGCAGCACTGGATCCCAGCTGGAAACAAACATCTCAGAGCCTTCTTGCTCATGCAGTAGCTACTCATGTCCCAGCTGGAGTGCAGACTGTCTTTGAAAGACAATCAGTTTTCCACCTACTTGGGTGGAAAGGGGTTTCCCCTTCCCATCAGCTGGTGTGGATTTCTGTGCACACAGTTCATTTGGCTTAGTGTCACACTGGCAGAGAATCCCACTGGACCCTCTGTGACCAGAGTTGAGGAAGATCCCCCTCCCCTGCCCCCAGTATCACCTTTCTGGGATATTTCCTCTCATCTGTGATTGGTGCTGTTCCTTCCTGCCAGGTGGAACGAAAGGTGAATGTGCTGGGATATTATTTACCAAGAAAAATGTCATGAGGATAAATTCCCAAACTGTCAAAACTTACTCAGAAAAGTCCTGTTAGACTTCTTTAGGTGGGTGAGATGAATATTAGCATCTGGGGAATATCCCAGTGAAAAGGATTGACAGTTTCTATTGTATTATATTCTAGAAAACTAGAGCTTCTCCTCCTGTCCCTCTCCAGCTGGTGGTCCTGCTCTCTGCTGATTCCTCTGCCTGAGACCTAAATACAGGCAGCTTTCACTTACTTTTCTTACAGCAGGATAGGGCTTTATAGTGAACTTCAGTGATTACTGGAAGAAAAAATAAGTATTCTGCTGTGACAAGCCGACATTAAACACCTTGACAGGTGCAGTTTTAAAGATCTAATTCGATGGGCAAGTACCAAGGAGGAAATTCCACCCTGCTTGCCTTTAGTAATGCCTTACTTCACACTCCTTGCTTGCATTGCTGCAGGACAATCTGTGCCTGTTTGATCCACTATTTTCATCTGTGAATAAGCAACTGATATTTTCTGGGAGTCATACACTTGGCAAATATACATACATATATGCCAAATACTTTTTTTTTTTTTAACATCTAAAACCAGCTTCTCATCATATTCTCTAACACATTTTATATAAAATCTTTGTAACAGCTGATCTGTTTTTCTTAGCTTAAAAAAGATTAACCAGCAACAATTCCAAACACAGAAAAGTATATTCCCAGCAAAAAAGACTAAGCATTTGGTTGAATACTGTCCCAGCCAGTGCTTTTATGGAACACAGACCACCATTCCAGGGATTCTAGGAAGCCTAAACAGTATAACAGCAGGGTCTTTGTTCTTTCTTCCTAAGCACATGAAAAACATCGATGTCTTGCCTGTCTCCCATTCCACAGGGTATGGCCAAATAGTCTGCTGAACAGAACCAGGCTTCAGGGTAAGACTGCATTATTGCCATCAGATCCAACTCACTTCCAATGTGTTTGCATTCATATTGTTTGATTAGTGGCTACAGAAGAGAGAGAAGTGGGAGAATTACAGCTCTTTTTGCACTCTAGTGCAGAGATGGGCAAAGTCACTTGTTCTTCTCATTTTGTCTCTCTCATTCCTTATTATTCCCAGTTCTCCCATCCCAGTGAATTGCACCTCACCCATGAGCCAGCAGTGCCCTTATGGCCAAGAAGGCCAATGGCACATTTGGAAAAATTACCAGCAGGTCAGAGAAGATGAACCTGCCCCTCTCCTCAGCCCTGGTGAAGCACATCTGGAGTGTTTTGTCTAGTTTTAGACTCCTCAGTACAGAAGAGACATGGAGCTTATGGAGCAGATCCAGCAGAGGGCTGCAGAGTTCATCAAGGGACTGGATATTCTCTTTTATGAGGAAAGGCTGAGGGAGCTGGGCCCATTCAGCCTTGAGAAGAGACGACTGAGAAGGGACCTCATCAATGTCTATCAGTATCCAAAGGGAGGGTGCCAAGAGGATGGAGCCAGGCTCTTCTCCGTGGGGCTAAGCAATAGGACAAGAGGCAGAAACTGATGCACAGGAATTTCTACCTGAATATGAGGAAAAACTTCTTTACTGTATGAGCAACTGCACACTGAACAAATTTTTGGGAGACTGTGGAGTCTCCCTCACTGGAGATGTTCAAGAAGCATCTGGACACAATCCTGGGCCAGGTGCTTTGGGATGACTCTGAGCAGGGAGGTTGGACCAGATGAGCCCCTGTGGTCCCTGCCAGCCTGACCCACTCTGAGAGATACCATGATTCATTCTGCAACTATTCCCTTTGATATCGATTAAACCATTTTAGAGAAACATTAAAGTTAAGGAGGGGGGGGATGAAGAAAAAGAACTGCAGCTGGTAGATATTAATCTTGTTATATGAGTAGAAAGCACTGTAATACTTTATAAATAATCAGTGACATGCAAGAATCATATGCAAGAGAATAGTTTTTCAAGATTGGAAGAATGATGATTTGCAAATTTTGTTCCTCTGGCAGGTGATTAAAGAAATAAATAGATGTCCTCAAATAATGTTACAGGCCTGGTTATGTAATTGCACCAATTATGGAGGGTTCTTTACAGAAAGCAAGGAATTCAGGTACAAAAACCATGATTTTTATTCTTATATTTCCTTATATTTCCTTAATATATTTTCTTATATTTTCCATGATTTTTTTCCATGAACCACAGATGCAATATTCACAAACCCATATCCTTCCAAAAATGGATATTGGGGGCATCCTTTAGAATGGAAAAATGGGTACTATTCCCAGAGAAGCTGCCAGCTATCTTTGAAGCCACCCACAAGCTGTCAACATGCTGCTAGCAATCTTTTCTTCAAACTAATTAACACCTTAGTCAAGATGTATTCGCCTTTGTCTCTTGACTTACTTGATTTTTTTTGTTATTTAAGTAAGAAGTTTGAAGAAATTCTGCAATGAGAAACTATATGTGCAGGTTGATCACCATGTGAAACAGGACAATTCTCTTCAAGAAAGCCATTAATTTTTCCCACAGATGAATTTACTGAGGAAACAATGAACATGAATCTGAATCTTGTTTAGTTTATCTATTTCAGTGCTCCTTCTCACAACATTTTCAGATGAAACTGTTTATGCCTAAAATGCTGCAGCTACTATTGTGTTCAGAGAGAGTGTCAAGTGTATTTTTGTCTAAAATAGCAGAGTTACTGAAGGCTGTTCATTCTACCATTGGTAAATATTATTCATAGAGGATTTATGACTATTATTTAGCATAATATCTCTGGGGTAAAGCATTCCAAGGGTCCAAGGCCGGCCCCCTGACTCTGTCTGGATTTTCTTAAGAGAATTCACCAACTCCTCTTAGCTGCTTTTCAGGTCAGAAGACTAAAACTTACAGAGGGAGGGTCTGAAAATTCAGCTGTGATAGATAACACATGTAACATCTTCCTGGGCCATCTCCTTTAGAATACACAATGAGAGAGCTGTCAGACCTAGATAATGTAGCAATTATGTTAAGTCTTGTAGTTCTCCAATTTTACAGATTTTTAAAATGTTTTCATTTAAAAAATTGTTTGAATAGCAGCAATGCAAGAGGGAAGGGAATAAATTCTATCTGTTTTTTGTTCATTGAGCATGCAATAGTTGCTGCATTCTGCAATGGGTAGAGAGAAGTCAGGGAGAAGCAGACAAAACTTTCACTGTGTCAGACAGCTGCATGTATCAGCAAGTCTCAATAGCAAGATGGATAAAGACAAGACTAAGTAAACCAGAAAGATTACTCCTCATACATCTTGAGTCTTCACATGGAGGCTTGGCCAGTTCACTTCAGTTCTGCCCAGCTTGTGCTTCAGCGTGTGAAGTGGGAAAGCAGCAGCCCTTCACCAGCCTGGGGGAAAAAAGTATATTTCCCTGAAAGAGTGCACTTCACAAGCTTCAGGAGGTGCTGCTGAGGCTGTATTCCACACTTGCCTGACAGTGATATGGTCTCCAGCACTACATCTATCAAACATTAATGAACTCATCTTCACAAGCCCTTTGCAAGGCAGGGAATCATTATCTCCGTTTTACAGATGGAGAACTGAGACACAGCAAGATGTGAGTGATTTGCCTAGAGGAAATCTGTAGCCAA
Source organism: Oenanthe melanoleuca (assembly GCF_029582105.1). Taxonomy (NCBI): domain Eukaryota; kingdom Metazoa; phylum Chordata; class Aves; order Passeriformes; family Muscicapidae; genus Oenanthe; species Oenanthe melanoleuca. The sequence goes on from NC_079336.1 coordinate 65,560,679, forward strand.
GCCAGAAACTGAAACCAGACCCTTCAAATTTCAGAGCACCATTCTCAGAGCATACAGTTCCAGTCTGATATGCTGTCAGTTTTTGGATTTGCAACAGAAGATCTCTGTAGAATATTTTTTTTTTCCTATTTTAACTGGATCCTACCTGCATAACCCCCTAGTTAAATAATGCTTCCTGGTGTCTATATAAATGAAAAGGGTACAGCAGAGAAAACATTTGGAATTTCACTCTTGCTTACAACTTTTGAGTCCTGTCATCATTCTGTGTCTGGTTTGGAGCCATTAGTCATTCGTTATCATTGTCATTATTTCTAATACAATACCTAAACGAGAAATTTTGTTTTGATAAAATCTCTGCATCTCTTTTTATGACTCCTAAACCAAGACAGTTTGTCAAACAGGTAAAAGAAGTGTGTGGGTTATTAGCTGACAGTTACCCTGAAATCAGTCCACAGTAAACAGGAATACTTGAAAAAGAACAGCAAAATATGTAACGAAGGTCATAAAAATACACACTTTAAATAGAAAAGGAAGATTTCACACTTTCCTTTGATATTTAGGATGAAACAGTAGAGACATTTCTATAATTTCAATAGCACTTACAAAACCCAAAGGCTGCAATTCTGATTAATTCAATCACTCTGTCTGTGCTTACTGCTGATGCTTTTCAGCTACCACTGCTAAGTTATGTGCATTTCAAATGAATATTTCAGTTTCCAAACTGGCTGTTGGCACAAGGTAGGCAATAACTATTAGCAATATTAGTCAATATAAGACAGATAAAAAGGTAGCAGCCTTAGCAAAACACATCTTTATGGTGGAAAAAGGAAAAGAAACTTCAGAAAAAATAATTGCTGTCAAGTGAGTGATACTTCTAAATTTAATTTTATTTGAAAGATTAAAGGAAGATTGTAGTATAGAGTACTCAATGGATACTATGTAAAATTATCTTAGTAGTAATATTATCTAAAATCAATATCTCATGTTGTATACATATTAAAATCTGTATAATCAGGCTACAAATCAAGAAAAGGGTAAAAAAGTCAAATCAAAATCATCTAGACATTCTGTCCTACTACTCAGCTTCTGTTATGGTTGATACTATTCAGAAAAAAGTTAAAAATTTCCTTTCCTTCCAGGAAGGAGGAGAGAAAAGAAATGAGCCTATTTTCCCATTAGAAGTATGAATAAATAGGCAGATCAGCACAGCCATTAGTTTAGAACTGACATAGGTGAAGCAACCAGTTCCCTGAAGTCTCTAATACCAAATACATGGCTGACTACAATTAGTAATGTTAGTAATATAAAGTAATATTCAAATTCCTCAAATTATATAACGCTGTAGCCTATATACCATCTATAATCACCTAAGTTCAAAGATAATTTTATTGATGTATATTTCATACAGTTTCATAAGCTTTAAAACTGGCTCTAATATTTGATACATAAATATGCACAGATTCTCTTGAAGCTACAGCTCTTGACTTGGTATAAGATTGGGTTCAAAAAGGAATTTTCATCATATCAACATTTTAATGAAAATCCAATACATGTAAGGGCAAATTTTAAATTGCTCAAATTAATATATTGTGCAAGTGCTATAGATGACTAGCTAATATATGTGCATCCTTACCAGAGACAGTAGCCCAGGGGAGGGGCACAGCAACTATAGCGAGAATTTTGGAAAACCAAATGGCCCCTGACCTTGAATATCCAATCAGCCACTCAAATTTTCTTTCAAAACTAGTTTGAGCCTATTCTTAGCAACACCATCTGTAATTATAAGGTTTCTCAGTTTAACTGATTATCAGCTTTTCAGAATTTACAGTTTTTTACTAAGGAAAATTTGCCCTAATTTTTGTAATATGTGTAAATGCTCACTTCAGATTATGAAACATGAAGAGATGTATATCAACTGGAAAGAAATTTCAGTCACATTTAAATGACATTGGATACAATGAGTTATTCTCAACACATTGTTAAGAAGCACTGACAATCTGCTTTAATTACATATGGCATTTCTTGGAACTTGGGCTGGAGTTATGGTACTTTGCATATGTAAATGCTGGGAAAATGAGTTTTATAATACTCCCTTCTGAATGTTTCTGTGTCAAAAATATGGGACTATTCACCATGTTTTCAACAGCAAGCTCATTGTGGATGTCATTCAAAATAACAAAACTATTTTCTTGTTTTACTGTCTAGTGACTGTATCTCCAGTGTTTCCTCCTATAGACTGCATTAAAAGATTTAATTCTGCAAGGAAATCAGTGGAAAACAAATACCTCTTCTATGGGTGAGCATTGCATTATCTAACAGAGGAATATTACTAATATGCAAAAAATAAGCAGTCAAAAGTTAAGAAAATCAGGATTAAGGAGATATATATATATTTAATATCAAATTATATATTTAATGTATTTAATACCAAATGAGTTCTCTTTTTTTGCAGCAAAGATTAATTATAGTGATTAATTACAGTATCAAGCAATGACCAAGTCTTGCTTTGCATTGCCATGCATAAAAGGACAAGTGCAAAATCATTAATTTATAGAGTTAATGAAAGTTCTGGATAAATTTGTGAGTTAATTTAACCAGAAGCTAAATTTAGCAATCCAAATCCTCACTGAAATATTCTGATTTTAATATACGGAAGGCATATGTTATTTGTAAGTCATGACAAAACATGAATTTTACTCCCAAAATTTAGCATTTGTCAAGATTACCAAGTCATTGAAAGCAGAGACATAAAGACAGTCAGATAGAACATTTGGTCTGGAAACCACCAGCTCCTGCATCACTTTTCTTTCTTTATATGTGTAGGAGGTGGAATTAGAAGACTGAAGGGAGAAAGGAGGGAGAGCTGAATACATCTTTATTTCGTTGGCATTAGCTGTCAAAATGGCCTGTCATGCTCTGATCTCTGTAGATGCAAGATTTACCATCTGGACATGCAGTGAAGGCTACAATAAATGGCTCCAGCCCTTCTGCTTTTCTGAAATATGATGCAATCAGGATGGTGTAAGATGCAAGTGGGCCCAAAAATCACAAAATTCAAATTCACCATTTTCCCACCTGTTGTCTGAATTGAAGCAGAATTCTGAAGGCTGGGCTTGTGTTCACTGTTTATAGATATGAAAACATTATTAGAGAATATTTCTGCTATGTTGAAGCCTTGTCCTGCTGGGTCTCTAAAGCAATTATTTGGCAAGGTATAAATCAAGTAAATAATTTAAACCAAAATGCTGTCTAAATGGAATCAAGCACAGAAATATGAGCCAAAATTCCTGCACTCTCTCTTTGATACCTGTTAGGCATGGGATGTGTTAGCTTTTCCTTGAATAAAAATTAGTATTTTGGCTTTTTTTTGCATTGACATTGGGCTTGTTCCAAGAAGAAAGTCAAGCACATGAATGAGCACATGCAGAACAGAAATTTGAAGTTATTAGGCCTGGTTTTTCATGTTTCTATGTTTGTTGGTCTGGCCTAATTAAACCGCTCCCACTTTCACCAAGTCAAAGTGTTTGACAAATTTTACAGAAGACTTCTAAATGCAAAAGGTTCTGGACACTGAATTTTAATTTCTAGTAAATTTTTAGCAAATATTTTAGACAGATTGGAGAGCTTTGAAAAATCCTGTTTTCTCATACACTCATGTTTTCTGAGCCATATAATCTGCTTCAAAACCAAATGACTGAGCACTCTGGAATAATTTCAGAATGTGGACCAAATTAATTTTAGAGATGACAGTAAATAAAATAAAAAATGAGAGATGTTACTGAAAGTAGCAGAATAGCAGGAAAACACTGAAGAATAGGGAATGCTTTGCTTCAAAAGCTTTTTAGATGTAATGTATTAAGCAAACAAATACTACATTACCCATGCATTTGGAAAAATCCAGGACCACAGGAATCCTATTCTAATGTGACAAGTATTTCCCTTAAGTACATGCTTATGCTGGCTCTGTCTTGGCCCTGCAGGCACAGAAGAAGTGGTGTGAGTCTACCCTCTGCAGATAATACTTTAAACACCACCTGTGACCTGTGGTCAGAACGTCAAGGAAGGTTCATTGCCAAATTTTTACTACATTTTCAACATGACTGTGTTTTACCTTTAATTTTCTAAAATTGGAACTGAGATTCATGAATTTTATAGTTTTTCAATGTAGTGTCTATTATTATCATTATCATCATCATCATCATCATCATCATCATCATCATCATCATCATCATCATCATCATCATTATTATTAATATAATATAATATAATATAATATAATATAATATAATATAATACTAAATCCTGCACTAGTCTGCTTCCAGCACACATGGTATCACTCTCAGTCCTGCTGATCTTGTGTTGCACAGCTCTCCCAGCCTGGCAGGGCAGCATGCAGACATCCCAGCATCTCTGCCTTGGACTGACCCACCTCCCCTGTCCTCACTGCTGCTTTTGTGAAGCACATCCCCAACATTATCTGGGGATTTTTACGTCTCCTCAGGTTTTCTTTACTTTAGTTCACATTTCTTATATTTTTTTTCTTTTCTTTTTCTTTTTCTCTTTTCTCAGACACAGAAATGCCCTAACTCTCCTCACTTTCCCATTTGCTTCAGAGACCTAGCTGCTCTCCTGGTCTCTTTTGCACTTTCTTTCTCTAATTTCTCTACGTATGGATGCACTAAGAGACATACCAGGCTCCAAATGTAAAACGGGACTATGCTGTGGCAATCTCTAATCACTATCACTACCCTGTGATAATCTGTCACAGACAGGCTATGTAAGAAACAAGGAAGCCAATTGACACATATTTAGAAAGCTGATACATAGTTCTCTCGTTCATTGATGCACTGGTTTTTCCCTCTGAAGGTCTTGCACCAAGGACTGTCCCACAGTGATATATAGATTTTATAACGAGAACAGCTTGCCTTACCACAGGTTAACCCATTCTGCATCCCTGCACTGAATACCTTCCAGGCTTTACCTCATCACAGGCTATTTTCACTGTTTTTAATAACCCATATTAGCACAGATACAGTTTATCTATAGATGTTGTTCCACCTTCTTTCTCATACTTGCAAATTTGCTCTAGCTACTTCCCCTGGAGTCTTTATTTTCCAGTTTCATTTATGTGCTTTCCAATCCAGTTCATAATTATCAAAAGCCTATTTTTTTTTTTTTTCAAATCTGCATGGATTCCTCTTCACCAAACCATAGAACCTGATCAGCTTCATCCATCTGGACCTGTCATCTGTCTTAGTACTACCAGAAACACTCTTTCTTAAAATAACATTCTCTGTTGGTGCCCATGACACCATCTACTGATTTTCATCCCCTTCTTCTCTCTCTCCAACTGTTTCTTTGGCACAGCCTTTAGAAATCCTCCTCTGTCTTGCCATCATTTTCATTGACAGTTTCTGTTTTTCTATCTCTTCTACTTCTATAATTTAGTCTTATAATGACCAAGTACAAAAAGAACCCCAAACACTAAGATCAAAAACCAAACCACAAACAAAATAAAAGACTCCAGAATCCCACTGGAATTCTATCTCTGATATATGATATTGGATTTTTATCCCTTATCATGGCACAAACAGACCTCTGTGTCAGCCCTGTCAAATTGTATACTTGGAAGTTCTTGAATTTGACAATCACCAGGATAAAAACTACAGAAAAATTAGGACTTGTGTCTATGAGAAATAGGCCAGCTAGGCTTCTTTTTTGCAGAGTAGTTTAAATCAAACAGTTTAGAAAAGCAAGTAATTTATATCTGGTTGCAACACATATTGATGACTGCCAGTAGAAGGAGGAGGTGGGAAAATAATCAGCTGCATCCTGCACAGAATATTTTGAACTTCAGAGTGATCTCAAGCCATTTATACTGTTAGTAATCATGGTCATGGTGCTGAGAATTTAGACAGGGTAATTCAGGAGGTTGCTGGCCCATCTGTCCACACTGTGTTCCTGCCAAGCACCCCTGCCATAACAGTGGCAGGAAAATGGAAAATATGTAAGTAGTTTCCATGTGATTTTTAACCACAAGCAAGGCTGGAATCACAACAGTACAACAGGTTGAACTGCAGTGAGGAAGGCACACTAGCACATCTGCTTCTGCCTTACTATCCAAAATACCCCCAACAGGTGGTGAGGAGGAAAGTGAACTACTTGGGAAAAGGATTGTTTTAAGCCACAGTAGCTTTTTACCCTCCTGAACTGGAGTCAGAACATCACCATTTCTTCCTTTCACACTCTTCTCTGCTACCCTCAAGGCATCAGCCTGGCTACCTGGGTCAGTGCCAGGACAAGCATATCCAAAGGGGAGCCCACACAAATGGTGTTACAGAATTTTTAACTGCTGGTGTCCATCAAGGGGAGGAAAGAATCTGTACTCAAACACCTCACGTAGCGATGCACAGCACTTTAAGTCTATTCTGTGTTCTCTGACCCAAGACAACCCAGGCAAATCTGTACCCTGGCCAATGTACCAGGAGCAAGATGCTCTGCTGCCAGCCCTCCCAACACCCACAGACACCACTAGACTATTAGTACATAAACTAATTATTAAAGATGTATCTTTTACACAGCTTAAAAATGGCAATGAGTTCTACACAGTGCTAATTAAACCTAATTTTTTCATGTGTTTGCAGGCATTAGTGCTCATTGCTGAGAAATCCATTATTTATCTACTAAATAAATTATTTATCTACTAAAACAGTCCTCCTGTTCTTGGCACTGAGTAGCACCAGATGAAAGGTTATTTTTTGCATGTTTAAAGTTTTGAGGGCAGTGTAAGCATGGAAATTAATTTCAGTGAGGCAGCAAAACAATAGGAAATGCACCTGCATATCAATGTCCTTTACTTTTCTGACTAATAAGAATTCATCATTTTATGGAATTAAATTCATGGTTGGACTCATTCCTGATAGGTGATGTGACAAAAGCTCATGTGCATGCCCATACAGAAGTTCAGAGGCACAACTGTCAAAAAGTCCCTGGACTCTTTTATTAAACATTTTGTTATGCAGCAAGCTCTTCCCTGCCCTTCTGACACAGTTGTTCAGCTTGGTAGAAATATCCAGTGCTTCTTGAGAGATCATGAAAGACATAGATTTCCCAGAGAAGGATGCAAGAGCTTGAGACAGACCAGTGAGCCAGCAGAAGGAAATTAGGAGGCTCCTGCTTGAGATCCTGCATCCCCTACAAGAGGCATGGGTTGATCCCTTGGAAGCTTTTGGGCTGAGACTTCCAAGAGACTATGAAGATTGATCTCAAATGCAGAGAAAAAAAAGCTCTGAGTGAAGCATGGCCATGTTTAGGTATTTGCTAACCTGGCTAGTCCTTCATTTAAACCAGTGGAATAAATGGATCACTCAGCATGGACAAAGTGAAGTGCCAAGAGCACTAAATGCAGGCAGCTGATAAATGATGTGTTGGAAGAAGGAAGCCACTCCTGTGGAGAACAAGGCCAGCAATGTGGCTGAAAAGAGGAGCTTAAAGCTGATGCTGGTTTTGAACAATATTTGCATTTGCTTTCTCCAAACAAGTGTCATTTTGAGAAATTAAAGTGTGCTGTTTATTCTCAGCATTCCCCTTTGGTTCATTTCCATTGCATCACATGGCAATAATTTCATATTGCAGAGCTCCTCAAAGACATCACACAGTTCAAATTATGAATTTGAAAGCAGAAAGCTGACACTGAAATCTGTTTGCTGCGCTTGCTGGAACATAAAGAACTTTATAGAATTGTCTTAGTTTTTCAATATTTTTTTTTTTTCTAGCTAGGAAAATGGAGCATTTAAGTGCCAATGCAAAGGAAAGCATTTTGAAGTTCAAGGGCTTTTTGATAAATGACAGAAGGCATAAATGACTTAAAGCTATTATTGCATTTTCCTTGCAGTCCAGTGCTGTTTGTACTAAAGAGATAATTGTCACTAGGAATGCATAAAACCCACTGTTTGATTCTCAGTGGAGAAATTGAACATGCTTAAAAGACAACATTATGAAAAACCTGACCAACTGTGTTTGCATAAAAAATGCTTGGCATCCATTTTACTTGCAAATAATGTGTGATGCCTTTAAAATGTTGAAAGGAATTTCTTTTACAACTATCTGGTAAAAGACAGAAACACAAAATACATTATTATTGTTAAAAACTACTGAGGAATCAAATAATCCAACAGTCAAGTTGCCATGCTATGACTGCATTTCTTATTGGGAGACACAAGACATGACATGTGAGCTTTGACTTCTTTCAGGTATCAAATATTCTCTTTGTAACAATTACTTGTTAAGCTTCTCTATTTCCAAAGTCTAAAAGTTTTGATATATTACAACTCATTTTTTTCCCACAAAGCATCCTGAATGCTCCTTTCCTCTTTGCCTAGAGACTTTTGAATAATATCATACTATTTCTGTGGGACAGGACTAAGGGATTTTCTTAGTACATGATAAAGATTTTGAACTGGGGATGTGAGTCTGCAGAATCTAACCTAAATGAGAACTATTAGAGAAAATGGTTAATCCTAAAGAGAAATACAAAAAAGGCAAGTAGACTAATTTACTCCCACATATGAATGGCATTTTTATGCCTTTTTAAATTTAGGAAGCAACATATGAATCATTAGTTTTTCCACACAAGCATAAATGTGTTACTAAAAGAAATAGCATTAATATTGTTGGCTGATTTTGTTCAGATGAGAATACTGCAGCTTCTTGTCAGTCTGTGCAAAAAGTTACTATTTTATGTCAAGATTAATTTTCTAGAGGGTTAGTTTCCAAATTAGCTTTTAATTCTTCCTTTGGAAAATGCCTTTCTGAGCTCCTTTTAAATGAAATGAAGACTAATGAAAATAAGGAGAGGAATTTAAGTCCAAATATACTAAAATACTTCAGTAGCTAAATTCCAAGGAATTACGTGCATCATGTCACTCTTCTTTCATTGACAGTAACAGTCAAACCTTTTGAATGACTCAGCATTTTAAAAAATCAAATAAATTAATGCAAAAGCCCATAAATTAATGTAAAACCATTTATGATCCCTCATACAGACAGTCAGACACAAGGTGAAAGACTTTCATTAAAATTTTGATAAGTGTTATACAGTCGTGCTTAGGTTGGACAAGAATGAAACAAACTCCCTAAGGAAATACATTATTACCAACATTGAAGGCTGTATGAAAGAGTTATGAAACTTTCTTCTTTCCTTTAAATTTGCATCAATAACTCAGATTAAGATGCCATGCCCTGATGCAGTCCCAGCAATATATCTGAATGCTGTCTTTATGTGTATTAACTTATTTCCATATTGGGCAGAAGCTCTCAGTACTGTTCTTGTCTGCAGCTTCAGATGTCAGTACAGTAGTGCCACAAGGTTTAAGCTGCAGATCTTGAAAAAGAGTTTACTTCATCCTTAAAATGTCAGAGTTCTGACTGTATTATGCATGCAAAGGATATGCTAGATGGCTCTCTAAGCCAGCAGAGGTTACTGCATCCTAGGAGCTGATCCGGCCCAACAAGTTCCCAGAATTGTGCACACCTCTGACAGTTACTGAGGCACACAAGTCCCAGTGACTGATTTATGAAGAGTTGGAGGAGTCCTCTACTTAGTGAAAATGATGAATAGTGAAAGTTGACTACAGGAGTGAAGGAGGTCTCATACTTGAGAAATGTGTAAGAGGAGGAGCAGCTTTAAAAAGGGATAAGAATATTTTTCCCCTGCAGCTTCTAAGCCTTGCCAGTCTCTTTCCAATATTTGATAGGAAGCACAAAAAGCAGTGCAGCCAGTAAAACATTGATTCATCTCACCTCTCCATTACCACCTTTTCAGCTACCCATATTGCCCCCACTGATTTCTCTCTGTCTCACTGCTTCACAGACAGCAAACTGAAAGGAGTCCAAGATGGGAAAATTAAATAGCATCTATATTTCTGCAGAGCTTTAAGGTAGCTCTGACTGCTGACAAAACACTTTTGCATGTGGAACAGGAAAATAAAGCAAGTCAGTGCATTTTCTTCTTTTCCCATAATCCTTGTGAAATAGAGAAATTATCTTTGAATTTCAAACAAACAAACAAAAAAGATGGATTGCTTTCATACTCATTTTAAGAGGGCAAGGATATAAAAAAGTATTGACATGGATTGAAGCCATAAAACTTTACAGAAACTTGCTGTCAAATGAAGGAAAATTGCCTTACTTGGCATAAGATTTCTAACAAAGAGAAAATTCACAGTAAGAAATATCAATAGTTCTTTGAATATTCTTGCTTCATTTTTTTCCATGTTTCCTCTGGCTTAAGTGTGTTTAATTTAAGCAACTAAATAATCGCCTTATTTACTTTGTATTTTTGAGGAAAACAGGTGAGATTTTCCCTCCCCAGCTGATGTATTCCCAAGCTTTGAGTCCTCATATGTTCCTCTTACTGAAAAAAAAATCATCATCTGCAAAAAAATGAGCCTCTAACAAGGCTACAGCCAAAAACAGACTTGAAAATCTTGCTGACAGAGTGAGAATTAAGTATTTCTGACCTTCAGGCTGCCTGTCATAAGTCTAACAATACTTTAAAGCATCAGATATGCTCCATTGGAAATGTCATTTGTTCTGTGAAAGATATTTCTATTAGTCCCTTAAGTTGATACCAATTATTGTGTTGACTGAAAAGTATTTTTCTTTTTGTGCAAAACATTAATTACTTTAAGTTTCATATTGTCCTCCAGGTTCTTGACAGAGCATTGTAATATTTTGGGACTAATTTTTGTTTCCTTCCATCTGACTAGAACATGAATTTAAAGTACCTTCCAGCTACATAAAAGAGTGTTTCACTTCACAAGTACACATTTATAAGAGTAGCAGTTAATTAAATGTCGGAAGGATTTTTTTCCCCCTTGCCTGTTCTGCATAAACCTCTCCATCAGACAAGTACATTCTCTAAACAACTCTGTACTGATAGAACCATTTATGCATTTTATCTTTTTCAAGCAGTATAAAACAGTTAAATACCCTTAAGAGTTTTAAAATCAAAATTTTTTTCAAGTTCTAAATTTGCTTTTAGTGTTCTTTTATTCTTTTGACTAATTTTATCAATAAAAAATCTAGCTTGTTCCCAGATGCTTGTCACAACCAAGAATATATTATAAAATTACTTGGAACAGCACACATGGGTGATATTAATGCAGGTTTATTATATTTTAAATGTTTGGGCTTTGTTCACTTGACTACTATGCCATACACTGAGTGCAAACTAAAGTGTCATAATTTCATTAAGGTTTGATTTTTGCCTATAATGTCTTCTTTTTCTTCTTGGGTTATTTATTAATAAATGTCTCAATATCTACCCTAGTCAGGGATAATGTGGACATAGAACTGCTACAGCTGAGTTTGAAACACAGAATCAAATTTAGGCCTCCAGCAGACAAGGCTGTGTTCCAGGTCAGGTCTGATCTAGATTTAAATTTTCTATGGCAAGTCACAACAAGAACACTTATCTTTAAAAATAGTAGGCTTTTAACTGAATTTGTTTTAAATAAACCATATTTTAGATACAAGGAAGTTAGAAAGTATTTATTTTCTTCTTTTTAAAGATTTTCCAAATTCCAAGTTGAAAGTCTAACTTTTCTTTAGCAAATATGATAAAAATGTAGGGGAACAAAAGAAAAAGGAGTGTATGATTAAATAAATAACAGAACTGCTTCGTCCTACGTTCCTATGTCCCCAGCACAGTTATTTCATAAGATCTGCACCTGCCTGATCACCTTTCCACTTTGATCCTACCTCCTTATTTTACTCTTCAGAGTGTTGAGGAAGAAAAAAACATCAAAACTTTCACAAAGGTTAAGAGGTACACCTGCTTCTATGATTCAAAAATCACAGGTTCAGCAGAGTTATAGATGGATACTACATCAGCCCTAGGGAACTTTTCTTGTTTTTCCCATTTTGGGCTTTAGACAGCTCCTATTTTTTTCCCTCCAGGAACTTTTCATATATAGGACATGAATCAAATGTCTCTGACAGGAAAAGAAATCATTCAGGCTCGTTCAGCTTACCACATAACAGCTGAAGAGTGAACCTGTTCAGAGGAATGTTTGCAAAGCCAGCTTACTGCTGGATAACAAATTCCAAATGTTTCATATACCATGTTCTAAAGCAACCATAACCATCCACAAATTCAGTGAAGTCATTGTCTAGTCAAAGAAAACCATATTCAAATTTGTTGTAACTATTTGCAGGAATATGACATGCCTTCTGGTTGCAGTTTCATGCTGGGAAATCCAGTAATCAGCACAGTATCTCCCAACCAGCAAAGTGTTTCCACTTACTTTTAAATTACAGATCAGTTTCAGCTTAAAAGAAGGACACGTCTATTAGATATGCTTCTCACATAATGAAATGGCATTTCTCTGAATAAATGAATTTCTAAAGGTGTCAGTGGCATCTATCAGTCAGACAGGTTAGTTGGTTAAATATTCATAGGAACTTTGCAGTAATCCTTAAACTCCTCAAGCTTTTTGAATTTTCAGTAGGTCAGCTACTCCATTCAGACTTGGTGGCAGCACCAACTGACTTCTTCCTAAAAGGGGGCTGCAGGAAATGGTAACAAATCATGCCCTTGGTAAGTTTTCATTATTCATCTTAAACACTGCAAATTTTCACTTTTCCCTAAAACATATAATGAATTAATTACTGATCTGGTAACCTTGCACAGAGCATATTTGCCATATTGTTGCTTCTACAATAATTTGCTCAAGTAGTCTCAGACACATCTATTTCAGACCATAAAATAATAATAATAATTTAGGTTTTTATGAACCAAATTACAGTACACCAAAGAGTCTTGATGATACTAGAAAAATAACTCCTATAATTTTCAAGAAAAATCTTAATATTCATGGTTTTTTATATTTTAACTCTTCAGAAAGCCCTATGCCAACCTGCTGAAATCCAAATAATTTTATTATTAATTATCTATATCAATAAGTAAGTATTAGAATAGAAAATACAAAGGGCTGAATAGTTTATTTCTAAAAGTGGACCTGAAAGACATTGATGATTAGGATAGAGTTGTATTGGAAAACTGTGTCTTGTTAAATGTGTTCAACAGTTTATATTAGGAAGTCTGGTTTTGATTTGCTTATAATGTCTCCATAATTTACCTATAGGTTTGACTTCCATGTGATGGAGTCTGAATTTGTCTGAAAACTTTCAGCTTGAAAAAACCCACACAGAAAAAAAACACCATGGCAAATAGTGTGGTTTGTGCTATCTTAAAAATTGAAATGTAACAGTTCTGATATTCACTTCATTTACAATTCACAATGCAGCCTATTCAAACTTGTCAGAAGAGCTGTTTGACATTGCAGGTTTGTGTGTTGTTTTTCCTCCTGTCCCAGGAGGCTTTTCAAATCAAGGAAAAGTACATCCCTGAGGATGTGGGTTACTGTACAAATGGGCCTCATGTCCCCATCTGACATAGCTTCTCTGTGTTCTTGCTAGCCATGACTAGTAAATTAAACATGCTCCTAACCATTTTCTTCAAATGAATGTATGCCGCAGAAGTGCAGAACAGATGAGCAAAAATTCATTTAGACCATCAGATACTGTCCTTGAATTAATGGAAAGGAGTTACATCTGATTAAACTGTTGAAACACTTCCTTGGCCATGATGGAGTCTGTCCCAGACACACAATTTCCACTCTGGCAGGACCTAAAGGAGGTTAATTTGCCAACAGAAAGAATCTGGGGTGTACAAGACTAAATGATCTCAAAACCCTTTTGTCCTGCCTTGTTACACCCCAAGCTCACCCAGAGGGTGTTTTAAAGGGGCTTAAGTCCTTTGACACCACTGGGTGGAGCACAGAAGACAACAAATTTCGCAGGACCTTGAATTGCAAACTTTTGCTTGCAAACATTAGAGAGTAAAGCTCCTGGCAAATTTTGAAAAAAAATCAACATCCAATTGAGCAAGGCACTTCACAAGGCACTGACTTAGCAAACTCAAACTCATCCAGCTTTAAGTCATGTAGATTTTAAGAAAATAAAGTTAGGAGAAGGAAGAGAGGGAAGGGGAAGGGGAAGGGGAAGGGGAAGGGGAAGGGGAAGGGGAAGGGGAAGGGGAAGGGGAAGGGGAAGGGGAAGGGGAAGGGGAAGGGGAAGGGGAAGGGGAAGGGGAAGGGGAAGGGGAAGGGGAAGGGGAAGGGGAAGGGGAAGGGGAAGGGTTGTGGTCTGGACGTCCCTTATCATTGTATGCAAATCTAAGAGACAAGTATGCAAGACAACCTCTGACATAAAACTAAAGAATGTCTAAGCATCACTATGTCTAAATAAGTGAATCTCCTTTGCTCTTCTGAGACCTTCGATAAAGATGACTTTCAAAGTAGAAACGCTTTGTACATTGGCAACAGAATGATGAAGAGCCTCACAAAACAAAAGAAAAAAATCCACCTGAAAACATACACCACACTTCACTTGATTTTTTTTATCTCTTCTTCTTTGAGAGAGTTTTGGCTGGCTGCAATTTGCTTTCTCCTCGTGTCCTGCAAGGGACAGCAGATTTGTAGATGAACTGATTAGGCAGAAAGAGATGCTTCTCTCGTTCCTCTCATTTTTCTCTGCCACCTCAAGTGAAGCAGGAGTCACTCTCAGTGGCAGTGCTGTCACTGCTGGCTGTGGCCCTAATGATTAATCCTTTTGCGCAAGTCCCTTGTGTTTCTAACCCATCCCCACAGGATCTATCAGTTTGCAGAAATTTGGAGAACATAAAGCATTAATCCTGAAATCTATAATGTTTTTAGAGTAATATATCTATAAAGTAAATATATAAAGTGTTAAAGAAATAATTTTAAAAAAATAGGGATAAGAGGAAACTTTCAATTCAGAAGGAGAAAATAATAGTAGCTGTAATAGTCAGGACACCCAATTTCTTTCTCCAGTTTCTGACAGTTAAAGTCACCACTGGGTTCTCTGAGATGTGATATAACATAGAACACATTTCATAAAGTGAATTATGATTTTCTGCAGCATGAGCAACCATACCTTTTGATGCCAGTGGGACATAAAGTTTATTTGGAAGAAAGACACGTAATGCAATTTGCTTTCACATTGCTTTCTGTCTTTAAGGTGTAACTTCCTCCTTCTGGCTCCATGGACCACACCATTGATCATTCTGCATTCTGGAAAACAGAAACATCTTTCAGGAGCTGCCTTTAGGGATGTGTGAATGCCAATATGACTCCAAATAACCTTCTGTAGTAGTAGTCAAAAGCTGTATTTGCTGTCAGATGCCCTTCTAGTTGCATTTGTTCATGATAAAACATGGCTGGAGTAAACATGAGAAATTTCAGTCAAGCACCATGCATCCTTTAAATCTTGAAGGAATTTTTCTACAGCAGTCTCTGAGGTTCATTAGCACCTATTCCTTTGCCTCCATGATGGCTGGAGGGTGTCTGAGACAACACTAATACAGAGTAATACTATCCTTCCTCAACTGAAAAAGTGGATAAAGCTTCAGACATTGTTCTATTAAACAATATTCTGCCAGTTCTTAATTTTTTCCCTCACCATTTCTTTTTGAGTCTGGAATTGCTTTTCCCTGCACAACACTTCAGTTCTGTACCCATGAGTATTTGTAACAAGGATGGTCCTTTTACAGTTTTCATCCATGTTTGCAGTGGAAATATGTTTGCAATCTGTATACATACATGCCATTATCTTCACAAGTTCTGCCTGTAGGGCAAGAGATCTACACACAATTGATTACTTGGAAATGTTTACACTAGAGTGATCTTCAAACAAACTATCCAGGGCTTAAAAATAAAACAAACAAATCCCATTTACTCTACCACTGCATCCTCTGGGGCCAGAAGAAAGAAGACAGAACTTTTAAATACAGCCCTCAGTGGTGTGATGAGGTAAATCATTCACTGGGGATTGTGTTTCTCATTAATTACAGAAAACACTCACAATGCAAGTTATTCCCCAAAACAAAGAAGTAATTACTTTTTCACATTTTCTCATTCTCTTCTGTGAGTAGATGTACCTAAACAGTAGAATTTTTCTCCCATAAATATAGATGCTTGAAAATTGGATGCTCGCCTTTACTAATTATAAAAGCAGAGAATAGTTTGAGTAGGAAGGGACCTTTAAATGTCATCTAGTCCAACATCTGCTGAAATCATCAGGAGCATCTTCAGCTAGGAGAGAGACACAGCAACCTGTCTCAAGGCAGGTCCCAGAGCAGGCTACAGGAATTGCCAAGTAGAAGTAATTATCCCTCTCCTGAGGCCACGTGCAGGTTAATTGGAGTCTAAATCAGGGCAGAATGAGGCTGGATGACAATGTCTTTGTTCATTTCTGTGTATCCAGACTTGACTGTACAGAAGGAGAGCAGTGAGCTTATTCCTGCCCACAGGGACATGCAATCAAACTGCAGAATTGGTTTCAATAATTGTCTGTAAGTATAGAACAAACTTAGCTCTGTCACCCACTCAAAACTGCACAGAAAAAAAGCAAGCATGCAGATTCACAGAATGTTCTTAATTGCTATTAAAAATCTTCCCATAATCACCCAATCAAAGAGGGGCTACATATATATATATATATATATATATATATATATATATATATAACTGTAGCTCATGAATTAAAGAAAAACAACAAAACAAAACAGAAAAAAACCCTAGTTTAGTAGTTTAGTCAGGAATTGTACTCTACATCTGTAAATTGCATTTC
This sequence comes from Oenanthe melanoleuca, assembly GCF_029582105.1. Taxonomy (NCBI): domain Eukaryota; kingdom Metazoa; phylum Chordata; class Aves; order Passeriformes; family Muscicapidae; genus Oenanthe; species Oenanthe melanoleuca. The sequence continues at coordinate 65,577,395 of NC_079336.1, forward strand.
TATTTTTTTTTTTTTTTTTTAAGTCTGTAATCTTCTGTACTTTTAAAAAATTTTCAATCATGATTTATTCTAAAAGATCTGGGAAATGATTTGTTTTTTTCTGCTTGTTTATCACCTATGTGCTGTCCAGTCCATTTATCAGTCTTTGCATATGCTTTTCCATCATCTTCAAGAAATACGAGTGATTCCATTCCCCAAACTCCCATTTCTGATACCCCCCTAAAGAACAAAGGTCCTGTAATGAACTAACCAGTCATTACATGAAAACCATCCATGCAATGTGCAGCCCTTCATCGACTAAATCCTTATAAAATCAATCTGCTTGCTTTCTTCTAACATCTCATTTTTGAGGTGTTAATGTTGGTGCTAAAAATATTGATAATACTAAAATAAGTGACATATTTAAATGTGGTAATTTTATTTTGTCAGTATAGTTCCTTTTCAATGTTTGCATTTTATCTCTAGAACTGCCTCCAGATACTATTTTATGAAACAACAATTCTGTTAATCATCAACATAATTTTAGCATTTTAAGAACAGACAGGCCAAGATTGAAGATATCAAATATAGCAGCAAAATAACTTCTAAAAAGTCTAGCTTTTCAGGGCTTCCAAATAGGCCCTATCACAACTGGTTACCTCTTATTGGTAGTTAGGCTGTCAATAGTGGAAAAAAAATTCTTGTTTACTGCAGCAAAATTTCTCAATTATGAATCCCTTGAACAAATCTTGGATAGATAATTCCCCTAACTGAAGGCTTAAAACCATGTTCAAGATAGGGTTCCAGAGAAAGTATTCAGAAATAAAATATTCCACATCCAGTTTTGAGGCTTGTTTTTACCCAGATTACCTGTGATGAAGAAAATATGCAACCTAGTTTCAACTTTATCATGCAAATTTTATGTGAACAAATTTGAATACAGAAATTGTCCAATCTTGTGAATTCTTGTGAATTGTGATGATCAGTTATTCAATTATTCCCAGGAAGATAGTATCCTTTGAGAAAGTGTCACTGTTAGAACTGCACAGTAATACCATTTTTAAAGGTAGATGAAAAGTATTCAAGTTCGGTTGGGCTCTATTTTAAATAAATTTATTCCCTTTACAGGAATAAGAGCCAATTAAATGTTATAAGTAAAGGTAGGAAAACAGGTTTGATTTCATAGAATCCCCTTATAGACTTATTTTCTGTATTTCATGTAGAAGTACAGAAATCTTAAAGTAAGTGGCAAGCATATGACTTAAATATGGGGGCACCCTATAGGAAAATGGCAACATTTCTTGCTTTGCAAAGCACTTAGTGTGAGCCTGCATTTCCACTAAAAAAAAAAAAAAAAAAAAAAAAAAAAAAAAAAAAGTAAGCTGAATTTAAACACATTCTCAAAGTTAAGTACTTGCTTGAGTGCTTCTCTGAATTGAAGCCAAACTGAAATATATAAAAAAAAAAAAACTAATAAAGATGCTAAAGGAGGAAACAGAATGATTTGAAATCCATCTAGCATGCATTCCTGGGGATTTTGTGAAGCCTCAATTTAATACCTGTGTATTTCTGACACCAATATAGTAACACCACAAAACAAATCTGTAAAAGCTCAGAAAATTAAAGTATAAGGCATAAAGCCAGCATGTGAACAATAGCTTACTTCATGCCCCAGAAAGCCAAATCTGACTTAGCAGGGCTAGAAAAATCAGAATACAATGAGGAAAAAGTTAAATAGGAGTTTTCACAAAAGGCATCAGAAAAAGAGCTTATATACCAGTGATGTTGTAATTCATGAAATGGAGCATTTCTCTTTATTTCAAGGAACAAGCACATGTCTGTGTGGTTAGTGATGGCCAATTTAAAGATCTGTATCATTTCATGTCAGTTTATGTAATGCTGGTTATATGGCATAATTTACAATTTTAAATATTCTTTTGACAGCTAGAACATGTGCTGTAATTTGAAATTATGCCTGTCCAATCCAAAAAGTTTGAAGCAGATGAAAGCAGCATCCATCTTCACCTAATTTCTGATACTAGCTTAAAAAGAAGAATTTTTTTCTCTCAAAAGAATATGCTGCCCTGATGCTGCCTCACAGCAGGCCAGACACCACAGACAGCAGGTTCATAATTAAACTTGTATAATTCCTTTCACTTCCATCCCCATTGGATTTCCTAATGCCGGACCTTACATGGCAGAATTTCACAAATTCTATTTCTTCTGAAATATCAGAGCACATGTTAGAAAGGTACAACATCTGCTATCAGCCATGAAAGCTGGGGGAGGTTGTTTGTCTTGGAAAGAGAACAAATAAACACACTTCTTCAAAAGCTGAGTCTGGCTTGCAATCTGAGGCTTAAGGTAGGATTTGGAAAGCCTGGTAGGATTTTTTAATGCTTCCTCAGAAATCAACACATAGCATCTGTGTTTCTTGGTGTATATCATAAACATAGTTCTGTCAGTTTTTTATTCTGCATTGCAGGAGTTAAGAACACTCCAGTAGAGATGGCTTTATTCAAGGTACAGCCCCACCCCCAAACATAGCACCTACAAGATGGTGGTAGGTGGATGAACAGGATTCATTGTAATCTAGTAACTGTGCAAGTATTTAGGCTACATTCACTCTGTCAATCATCATGCCATCTGAATGAAAACAAACCAATTATATAACCTCCAGAGAAGGAAAACATGTTTGACAGTCCATACTAGCTTCAGAGGCCAAAATTGCATGATATTTCCATTTATGGTGTGATATTCAATTCATATCCATAAACTTCCTTAGCCTCTGAAGTGTATAATTTAGTAGGATCGATTTGGGGTATTTGAATCCACATGTATGGCCATTTTGCCCTGCCAGGCAGCTCTTGCTTTAGACAACTTCCAGCTGCCAACAGCACAAGCTGAGCATGGTTACCAGTAGCTGGCTGTGCTGCACAGTTTGCTTGTTTCTATAACATTGCAGTTTCACACCAAGAAAGAATATCAAATACCCTTTTGCATGACTTTCTGCTCTTGGATGAAGCCTTTAGGTTAATTATCAATTATTTTAGGAGGTATTAGTGCTATTCATTGAAACAGAATGATAAGCTTATGACAACTGTGCACCAAGAAAACTGATCTGGCTGACCCCTCAGCCAAATGGCTTAGGGCTTTTATCTGCCTTTCCCTCTGTTCTGGAACACAAGGTGTGGGTCTTTGCCCCAGTCCAAGGCACTACCATGAGTGCTGAGAAATGAACTGAATTTGCACAAAATTTATGATGGCATATCTCCTAAAGAACCCCCCACCCCTTGACAATATCTCTCAGAGCTCTGCTAGAAAGGAGGCAGATAATGAAGGTTTAATTTAGCTCCTGCACCTTCTACAGGTTGTAAAACTCATGTGCAAAAAGACTTCCATACTCCTTGTATCATTATAACCTGACATAATACAGCAGGAGAATTAATAGTTTTGGAAGTCACTGTAATTATGACAGAGATTTGGATAGTAGTGTCAGGAAGTCTTGAAGATTTCTGATTTAGGGAAATAGGGACAGCATTATGTAAAGATTTGCTTATCCTCCTAAGTTACAAAGAGGCCCTGAAGCTAGGACAAGTGAATGAGAAGGGGAAGGATAAAGAAAAAAAAAAGTTTTCTTATCAATGCTTTCTCTCCTGATTCCAGAAGAAAGTTACTTCCAGAGAAATAAAAATGAGCACACTATAAGGTGAGCAGTGAGGTTCACCTGTTGTTTGGTAACAGAGAGGCCAGTGCATGCACTGACAGCTGCAGTCCCAGCCCCTCCCCAGGTAACATCCATCAGGAGACCCAGCACCAGAGTTTAGCCTGCTCCAGCACCCCGTGCTCCACAGACTGTGCCTGACAGTGTGGAAGCCAGGTGGCCACCAAGCAGATTGTCAGCTTGGCCATCACAGATTACCAGCCCTCTGTTCAGCCAACACAAATTAATTACTAATCTCCCCGTCCAGTAGAAACTACCATAAGCTGGTGAGTGTTTTTGCTACATGAACCATTAAGTGAACTAAGGAAAAACCAGCAGCAGGAAAGAGGAAGCAACATTCCCATAACATTAGGTCCTGCAGTACATCAAGTGCTCTCTATTTCTGAAAGAAATTGATGCTCTCCATTTAATCAGCTCTCTTGAGAGCTGCAACACTTCTGTTCTGCAGATCTCATGAGCTGCTCTCCCCCAGTAAAATGTTCCTGTTGATATTCTTCTGAAATGTGTAAAAGAACAAACACACTACAACTCATTTTTACCAGGGTTTAGTGTAAAGCCCTCACTCAGCTTAACCATGGAAAACCAAAAGAAAACAGAAAGCAAAACCCAAAACAAACCGACCCCTCTTAGGCATGACTTTTTGCATACACTGGTATTAGGATAATGAATCATAAAATGTCAGCAAAATTGTGTACAGTAAAAGGTAATGTTTGCTTATTTGCATACATTACAGAGTAATACCAGCAGTAACTCCACTCTGCTTAGTAAAAACAAGCACCAGATTTTAATTTTACAAAGTCAATTAATGAGTCACTGATCATCACAGAGTTAGAAGCAAGATCAGTTGCCCTTTGCAGCCCTGTTGGATTCTGTCAAGACATTAATTCATATAACTTAAATGTTTTCAAACTCAGCAGTTGCACAATCAACCTTACAGCAGAACTTCTGAAAGCAATTTCTGAAATTTTTGTTTATTTTCCAAAGAACTGTTTCATTGCAGTCCTCTCTCACAGAGAGTAATTTTCAGCCTTTAATGATTTCTAAGCATCAGGCAGTCCTTTCATGTCTGGAATTTGTCTCAATTACTGATCTGATCTCAAGCCTCACTAGGTCATCTCACCCTCTGTTTTCACTAATCAGCGAGAACAAAACAAAAAATAGCACAAGGGATTTAATATTCCTGTCTGCATACCTATAAAAATAGCAACCCATATCAGTATCTTTGTTATCCTGGTGTCAACTGTGACACAATCAGATTTCCTCTATTTGCCAGCTTTACAGAGCCTGTTTAAGAGTGTAACTACTTCCTAAATGTCCATGGTAGGACTCATCTAACCAGGATGGTACTGAGCACATTATAAAATTGGGGCTATGAAATTTTCAGGTGTAGAGAAAGGGGGACTCTTAAGCATGTACTTCCTATGAATCTAAGAACTAAACAAAAGGATCCAACTAAATCATAAAATCTCTTCTATTATTCAGGTACCTGATACAGAAGGTGCAATACTGCTCTGAGTAACAGTGTTATCTAAAATTCCTGCTGTGGGGATTTGCTTTGCAGCAGTTCTAGGCTCTTCTGCTCACCTGGACCTAATGCAGTTATGATCCATTGCAATTTTTCTGCAAAATTTGGCAAAGTTGTCTTCGTTGGGTCTTCCCTGTGTAGAGATAAGTTAATATCAGAGGGATGACAATTTAAGAAATAATTGCAGGCAGACTTTTGCATGATGATTGAAACCCCAATGTTTGCCTTTATTTCTGTTTCAGCAGGGCTTTGAATCCCAAGCAGAGGCCAGCAGTTGGCACAGGGCAGATGCCCAGAAGGCTTGATGAGCCAGGGCACACACACAGTCCTCAGGCCACTGTGCCAGCTAAAAAGGCTAAAGCTCTTGACTGACCTCAGCTGGAAGACTCTTCTGAGTCACATCTGCTGACCAACCTCTCTGAGGCACTCAGTCCATAAACTGTTTTTGTCAAAATGACTTAGGTTGTTTAAGCAGTCAAAACACAGCGTGCCTGCAAGTGAGATCATTTGAATTGGAGCAAACTGAAGCAAGCACACAAGAATTACTACTGGCAGGTGAGGCAATAGAGATTTCTCAATAGAAAATAGATATTTCTAAGGCAAAAAAAAACCAAAACAATAATATTGGCACAAGTTATAATTTATATAATCAGTTGTAAAAAAACACAAATAATCAAAAATTGTCTTTAAAGGGTGCAGGAGACTGAAGCTGTGACTCAAGTGACGCCTTTGCCTCGACATGTCACAGATTTCAGTACTTTCAAAGCAGCTAAACCTTTCCCAGCCACACTTTCAGTACCCATTAAATCAGAATTTCAGAGACTGACACAGCATTTTGTTATCTGAATTGCCCCATGCTAGGGGAATTTGCTCAGCACAGAAAGGGCAGGAATTGTAGCCTGAAAATACCTTGCCAAATCCAGGATGAAACTCCTGGCTGTACATCAGGCTTCTGGTCGCTTGCAGAGAAATGGTGAAGGACATCCCTGCACATGGCTAGTGGCTGGACACTTGTTACAGCAATTATACTCAAGAGTAGTTTGGTTTTAAGTAACTGTAGCAGCCTCTGAAGAGTCAGCCTGTCACATCAAATTAACTACAGAGCTAGTATCGGCTTTGTGGTGCTTGACAATGTTTGCTTTTCTTTCTTCCACTTTAAAATATAATGATCATAAAAGCCCCCAAGCTGGCCCAATTTCTCTTGTAACTCCTGACTGTCCTGTTGCTCTGACAACATAAACCAGCTGTGCCCTCTGATGGAGCACCAAGCAGACAGACCATATCAATGAATCTGATCCCAGGACTTGGTCTGATCCCAGTAAGGTATTATTTTCTACTTGCCAAGACTGACTCAGCCATAAATACAGAACATAATCTTTCTGCATGTGCTGCATTTTAATCTTTGATCACATCTGCACCAGGAAAACTATTCTCTTCACAGTAATCATTGAATTCCATATGTCTGAATTCCCCCATCTGCCACATAGTAATGTGATTACTGAAGACACACTTGACATTAATATAATGAACAAGGACTAAAAAATCATAGCTGAAGCATTTTTCAGTTAGTAGGGTCAAGGATATCAAGGTTTCTATAGCCTCACTGTATTTCTGAAGCATAAAGATCTGGCAAACAGCTATATGCATTCTTGGCCTCTTGCATTTAAATATATACATATATTTAAATATTCTAATACACAAAATAAAATTAGCATTAATATTTTGTTTTCCTGTAGTCTTCAGACCCTTTTCAGTAATGACTGACACTAATCTAGCATAACTCTAACAGAGCAATCAACAAATGTTTTCTTCTGCCCAGAAAGCATCTAACTTAACTGCACATGCTTCACTGGGTCATCATCCATTTCGGACACCTCTGCCCTTCTCTCCTCTCTTTTCTGCTTTCAGTTACCATCTCACCTTGGCATCATCTCTGCTCTTTCTTTCCAGCTGTATCTGGGTTTCTCCTCTTCCTGGGGGCTCAGGACTCATATCCTTTTCCCAAAGCAGCAACCTTCTTCTATAAGATCATGCTTAGTCATTCAAGGAAAGGTAAAACTCAAAAGCTGAAGAGATCCTGTAAAATATTTGAAACAAACAGCTTCACCATTTTCTATTAGCAAAGCAAAAGCCAAGTAAATATTTAAAGATCTTAAACTTATTGGAACAGATAAACACAGAGCCTGCTGGGAGAACCAGCCTTCTTCAGTGTGGTTTTGCTGCCAGCCATACAATGGAGCAAATGTCCATGGAGCAGATGGATCCACAACTGAAAACACTGAGATTTGCTTGCACTGTTTCCACACTAAATAACCTCTGCTTTAAGCCCAGGAGCTAAGTTTGGGGACACTTACCACTTGAACATTACCAGACGGGAAGCAGCACAGACACACTTTCTAGCTCAGGGGTCTCTTGAGATTGAGGGTATGCCTCCACAGAGTTTCTGATAAGTTGCTACTCAAAATAATTATTTCTTTACCACTTTTTGCTCAGGATACCAGACCACATCAATGCTCAGCCACAGCTTTTCCTCTACTAGATCTGGCACTTAAAGAGATGGATCATAGATCCTTTTTCCCTATGGAAATAAGACTTGATCCTACCCAGATCTAGCACTGACTCACTGACATCACTGACTCAAATGAACTGTCCACAGCAAACAGTGCTGAGACATCTGGCCATCTGGCAGCCATGACCAGCAAGTGCAATTAGCTCCTTTATTTCTCATTTATCCTCTCTGGAGACCATCAACATATTCATAGAGGAGGTGAGTGGCACTTCCTGCATTCCAAGAGTCTTTCTAGATCCTACCTCTCTTACACCAACTGCAAATCTATAGAGGAATGAATTATTTTCATAATTAATATTATTGTAATAATCAAGCATAAATAAAAGGAGAAAATTAAAATATTAATTAGAGCAATTGCCAATAAAAAACTGAGAAAATATGTCTGCTTTCTCTGAAGAATCCCATTCCTTTAAAGCTGCCTGAAGCACATTTTCCCCAATATCAGGCACATTTTTTGACAAAACAATGAGTATTTCTTACTGCTGTCAACCTTAATCCCGTGATCTGGACTCAGAATCACAGACATTTGATAAAATATACTTTGTTGTATTAAATACATTCTGTATCACTTAATAACACAAAATTCTTGTAAGTTTCTTCCCTTTAATTATATGTACCCAACACCTATCCCAATCACCTAATCAAGTTTCAACAACATAACGAATATCACATCCCAGTCTTTATGGATCTTAAGAAGATACACATTATGCTTGGTATTTCATGGTGTCTCTGCTATCATAAAGAGCATAGCTGGCATCTCAGTTTGCTCAAATGTGCCCAGATTTGGTATTTGTAAAGATGTCTTTAATCACCTTTCCCCTTGGTCATCATGTCAAAGATTGTTTGTGGGTGCACAAGAAAGGCAATCCAGAGCATAGGTCACCTTCAAAAATGTTTAAGTATTTGCTTTCCTGAGACAGACAGGCCAGAAGAGCCAGGTGGGGTAGGATTCTCATGAATAGGTTAAAATAAGGCCTATGCAAGAAGTTTAAATTTCAGAGAGCAAGCAAAAATCTTACATAATGATTATGATTACTCCAATTACTTGCAATTAATCACAGAGTGTTGCAATACTGTTTCTGCTCAGAGATTGAATCCCAAGCCAGACAAATAATGGGCACACTTCACCCAATTAAGACCAGACAGTCCTTACTAGTGGATGCTTTAGATTGTTCTCCAGTTAAAACCCTTTTACATCCAGCATTCAATAGTGAGATTTAGTGATGGATTATATCTCAGTCATTATTTTGATAAAGACAAATTAATAAACCTTTTATTGAGGCATTCAACACAGCTCCTGTGTGGTCTTGCATTAGAAGGAGGAGACTTGTTACAGTGGTATCATGATCTGTTGAATGGTATTCCCAAAAAACAAGCTGTTCAGAGAAGTTTACTTCTCCTAAAATGTTACAGATAAATCCAAAATTTCAAATGTCAATGAAGAAAATAAAATCAAGAAAAGGGGAAACAGTTCCTCAGAAAAACCTTTCGCCAGAGGTACTAAATGAGGTGGGGCAGGCTTTGTGTAAATTTTATTCAATAGAAAAAAACTATTCTTACAAAACCTATTCATATCATTTTTATTCATATTTATGCTATGTGTGACCTTTCTTTTGTCATTAACCAGTGCAAAAAAATAGCCTTTAATAGAGACAGCCCAAGTATAAGCTGATATACAGCTGACTGCCTCCAGAGATAGCTGCTTCCCTGAGCTCCTGACACCACTGCAAATTTTCAACATGCATCTGTCAAAAAAAAAAAAAAAATCCAGACAAAATACAATCTTCAAGAAATGCACTGGCATGTATTTAATCTGAAGTTATTTTGCCCATGACGTGTTTTCATACACATGCGTACAAAAGAAATTTTGCCATATTGCCATCAGATTAAAATAAACCTGGGCTGCTCTTCCTCATTTATTAGCCATTGGCATTCAGTAAAATTTATTTGTTTAACCTGTCTGAAAAATGAAGAAGCATTTTCATATAATACCTGTCTGCGTGAACACAGTCTCTGAATGCGCTGTACTTATTCCAAACTATATTCTGTCACATGTCTTCTAAACTTTTCCAAAATCTGGCTTGAGTTTCTGTCAAAAAAACACAACTGTGAAACTTATAAAAAAGAAAACAAAATAAACTTTTTTTTTTTTTTTTTTTTTTTTTTTTCCAGAATCTTTCAATGTTTTTGGCAGGTTAGGGATAGTAGAATTAGGGTCACTTCACTTTTTGCTGCTTGTTTCTGGCATGCTTGTTTTATCACTTTGCGATAGCCTTTTCATCAGATAGAAAACAGTTCTGAGATTAGCAGAAAAAATAGTGGAAGAATCAACAAAAATCTGAACATAATTTGTTCTCATTGTGTTATAAATTAGCCAATGTTTTTTCTCATTCTATCACTATTTTCTCTTCCTGTGTTTGTAAAATCTTTATTTGTCTAGCTTTCTAAAATTGTTTTTTTTTTTTTAAATGAGTAAGACTAACGTGAGTTAAAATTCACTATGCAAATTCACTATTCAAATGCAAACTATGAGCACCTTTTTAGTAAAAGGTTCAGAACTGTAGAGATGTGAGTTATCGTGTCATGGTATATTCTCTGGGAATTAGTTATTGTCAAGTGATAACATTTATGCAGCTTCCACAGTTCATAGAATTTAGTGCATTGGGCTGTCTCTTTACATAATTTTTACAAAAGAATTATTGAGCAAAAGAAAATGAAAGTAACTTCCAATACAAAGGCTGCCTTCTAGTTTAAATGTTTTCCTTTGATGTAATTTTGTTTTTCACTTGCTTTGCCCTCTGCTGCATCATAGTAAATAATGCAATTATGTTCTGAAGCTCAGAAACTCATAGAGGCCAGACTCTTTACCCATATAAATGGTTCTGCTGAACAGCTCATCCATTTAAAAATGCCATAAGCCTTTTTTTTGCTGTAGATTTTTACAATATCGTTGTACAAATCTTGTTGGCTTAAAGGCAATTATTCGATAGGCTACTCTTGGCCAGTCCAAATGATACCATAATTTAAATGTAGCCTAGTTTTTATACTAGGATACAAACTATGTAAGGGCTTGGAAAGTGCAGCCCAGCTCCCAGAGAGTATGACAGCATAGAGCATGACAAGCTACCATGGTAACACAGGGAAAAAACCTGTAAAAAACTGATTTGACTCCTTGAATAGATAAGATCCAATCATGAAAAGCTTAAGTGGATTTTCAATACCTCATATTTTTAAATTCAGTTATTTATCTTATTTTCATTTTAGCTTTAAAATCTGAGTTGGAATCAAATATTTAAACTTTCAATATTGATAACTATAAGCCAAATAATTAGGACGAAGCTTGGAGAAGGTCCACATAGGTTGAATATTTGGGTAAGTCTACCTGATGGTAAGGTCTCTGAATCTATGGAATATTTTTCCAATATGAAATGAATCCAGATCTGACTTATGGCATGTTTTAACTAAACAAGATAGCAGGAAGTCTATTCTGAAGCTTTCCAAAAAGTGCATGACTGAATATATAGCTCATGAAAAAAGTGCTTGGCAGAGATTGATGGTGTTTAATCTTTTTTATAGCCTTTTTTTGCAGTGAACATATCATAAAAAAAAATTACTTCAGCCTGTATCCAAGATTCAGCTTCTGATTACAGTGGTTTTTATATTCACAGAAGGAAAAAGGAAAGTAATTATCCCCAATAAATAATAGTGATTGCATTTGAAGTTTGTGTTTACCAGAACAGGATTATTCCTTCTGCTCATTTTGTGCAATACTTTCTAAGTCAGTTATAGAAAGTTCCAATAATTTTCCTGGTGAACAGTGTAGCTGGTTGTACACATCTTAGAGTGGAAAATTTGGGGGTTTAAGAGCCACATATTACAACAAAGTGTTCCTAATTCCTTTTGCTCATATGTGTGAAGAAACAGGGAGATTTACAAATGATGATGCATCTGGTATATTTACACTGAAAAAAAAGAAACCCAGCAGAATATTCCCTTAAAGCAATCTCTGAGCTGCAGATGTAAAGGTAGGACTCAGTAATTGCATTTAATTTAATTCAGACTGGTTTATGAGTCAATTACTCATAAATCCAGCAATGAGAAAGTGAGTGATGTGAAAGAAAATAATTCCACAAATCTGTGAGTTTTTTCTCCGATTATAGAATATAGGGGTTTAAAGTACTAAACTGATATAAATTATCATAACTTCATTGAAATTAATGGTATTATGCTCATTGCATAATTTGAGACTGAAGGAGCTGGCAATGCATTGGAAGCAGCTAAGTTTGCAGAAAAAGCATAATTTTATTAGTATGTTTTCAACACATAAATCAGAACACTCCTCGGTTATATGGAACACAAATCAAGTTACTGAAACATACTGTGGTGTTACTGAGAATTTAAATAAGGTTAATTTTCGTGACAGTTTAAATATAAATGAAGAAAATGTTTGCCATAATCTCAGTTCCTGTAGTGCCTGTGACTGTCAATACTCAGCATTCATTGGTTCTGCTTGTTTCAACATTTAGTGAGTGTTAATTGGAGTTGATTTCTATGGCAATACCTGGTTACACAGAGCATACTGAAATGCATTTCCTATAGTCTTCTAACAAGGCAATTGCACAGTTTAGTAGTGACTGTAGCCAAAAGGAGTCTGATACCCAAGGGGTGAGTCCTTAATTCAGAGGCTGGTTCAGATTTTTCACTTCTGAAACTACTTTGTCCGCCCAGGGTTGCCCCAAAGGAGAGATCTGAGGGAAGTCTTGCATATTGCAGGGAATATTCATCACCAGTCTAATTGTTGATACTGAAAACTTGACTTTTTGCCCTTCTGTGGATGGGCCTAAAGAAATGCTCATTCAGCCCCATCATTTAGCTAGCAATGCCTTTTCCAGAGGAAGGCAGCCTCCCTTGCTCTGTACAACAGTGAGCAGTAGAATTAAACAGCAGACATTATTTCAGCAGACATTTTACTCCCCTTTTAGAATCACTATAGCTCAGACTACATGCCAACCTTACCTCAACCAAATTTCAAACTTCCAGTCCAGGAGACCTGTATTTCAGCACTCTTTGCATAGACAGGATCTAGAAAATCAAATGTTCACACACAATAAAAAGTTCCAATATTTTTGTTTCAAATATGCTGAAAAATTTCATTTCAAAAGTGCTGAGCAAAAGAAAGCTTCCAATTCAGTCTAGGGCAGATGCACAGGATTTCATTTTAAGTCTGTTAAATTGCAATGGTTTTCAGGAGATGAAGTGCAAGCCACCTCATCAAACTCTCCAATTTTATGCTCATCTCAGGGCATATAGCACAACATTGTTCAGGGGGGAATTCTTCATTATGTTCTGGGCTGTATAGTCCCCTGAGCAGTTTGGCTCACAGGGAAGAATGCACTCACAAACAACACCCTGGGAGTTGCTAGGAAATACCATTTAATTTAAGCATTTCCAATTAGCTAACCATTTCAAAGTTTTTTAACTGGCTTGAAACAAAACAGGCCTTTTTATTTTCTCAGTGTAAAAGCCTAGACTTTGGCAAAAGAGCAGTTTTACTTTCTGTCTTTATTTTTAAGAGATAAACAATCTTTACTTTCTTCCTACCTATATTTGGACATTAAATTTCATTATGAGGAGTAGGACCCTGTTATACCTTTAAAGAATAATATATTTCAATATTGTCCTTTTTTTTCTCATTTGACATCTTTAAAAGTGCAGTGAAAAAGCAATGCAAGTTAGGAATTCAATTTCATAGAGAAGTATTTGTACAATGTGCTAGAAAAATTTGGCCTCTTTGATAAAGAGCTCATTCACTTCCATTAACCATATTTTTAGAGCACAATTCTATTTTTTTCACCATTTTAATGACTATTGTTACTTTGCCTCTGAACACACCAGTCATTTCCTGTGTTGTGAGCAAAAACAAAGGGAAGGTTTAACTCTGAGGGCACCTACTCCAGTCAGTGAGAGGTCTACAAACAACCAGTCAGTTCCCAAACTACAAGCTGCTCTTGAAAGCTCTGACTGCTCTGGGTAGGGGTTTTTTGACTAGATAAAAAGCAACTCTATTGTTTTTGTTGTTCCATTTTAATTTCTCCCCTACTATCCATTGCCATCTTGGGTGCATGTATCTCTACTACCTCACTTCTGTTTAGATACAAACTATTTGGTCTCATGTTTGTGGTTTCTGAGTCTCCCTTTTCACCAGGTTTAACAAACCCTTCCCACTGGGCAAAACTGAAATTGCTGGAAGTTTCTAACACTTCCCATGGAACATTACTGAGCTTGAAGAGGGAATGGTATTTTCCACTCCATTCTGACAGGCAGAAGCACTGTAGTTACTTCCATGGGTAAATGCATTTAAATTAATATGAGCATCCAGCTCTATCTCAAGAAACATTCCCAGTCTCTAATAAACAATTACTTGCTCCTGAATCAGGTGATTCACCTTACAAATTTAGCTTTCTGTGAGAATGTAGAATTAGGGCTATGTGCCAGTTTTCAGACTGAGTCAAAAGGAAAGTAAATATCTCAAAACATCTTGTGCAACTTAACAACACATTAACTAAAACTTCAGTTTCTAGATCAGACCTGTCTTTTTACAATACTGGTCCCCTGCTAAATCTAGTTTCAACAGATGAAATTTGGAAAAAGAATTTCACTGTGTGTTTTCACCCTAGAACACACATTGTAACATGTGTAGTAATACCAAAATCTTTTAATCATTTAGGCAGTGCTATTTGTGATCTTGAAGCTCTTCAAATTATGTGTGGATTTGATATTCTGTTTTTTCAGCTGGAGACACGGCAATAAAACTTAATCTTCACCTGTTAAGAACAGAACTTCATTTATGGCCCAGGTATTTTAACTTCCCCTGGTACAAATCTTACTCCCTATCATTTCCTGCCTACAGCCACAAAAATGTGTTATTTTAAAGAACTTGTTTGTTTAACAAATGTTATTTTTATGAAATTGCTAACAGTACTTCTATATTTTAATTATTTCTAGCTTATATCTACATGCATTGCCAGGTAGTTAAGATGGTTGCAACAGTTAATTTTTATACTGAACAAAAATAACTTTTTTCTGTTTCACTTTTGAATTTCTTACATTTGAGAGAAGAAAATAACAGAAGTTTTCTCCAAATCCCTTGCACTTCTGAAAATAAACTATTTTGGATGACATTTCAAATTACAAAAGAAGTTACAAAATTGATGAACATTCTTGCAGTTATTGCCAGCTTTTCTGGTAGAAAAATAAAAAAGAGAGAATTTTTGCACAGATTCAGTATTTTTGTCTCTATTTAGACTACAGTGGGTGTAGAATAATAATAAATCAAAGTGATAAAAAGACAAAAGTAGGGTACAGCAGTAAAATGAGGACAACACAAGAACATGGCAATTTTTTTAAATGGCCCTGAATTAAAATTTGTGTTTCTATTACTGTATCTAACATATCTGGACATGTTTCATTAACTGTAAAATGTAAACTGATGGCTTTACATTATAAAAAAAAATTGATTCAAACCAATACCTCTGATCTTCTACTGGCTGGGTTGTATTCCTCAGCTACTCCCCTTAGATATACCCAGTCAAGTTAGCAGGACTAATGTATGTGTACTATCATTTCCCCAAGGTGTTGTGTTACCATTATAGCAAATTAATATATTTATTAAAATAACTCTCTAAGTTCCACAAGAGAACATACATTCCTATATTGAATGTCTTTGGCAGTAAAGGAGCAGCAGATGTGCTTTTCTGTGTGATTAGCTTCTCAATTATTTCAAAAAGGTAAATAAAACCAGCTCCATTGGCTCTGGGCTCCAAATATACCTTCCTGAGTATCAGGGAAGTTTGCTTTGGTTTAGATCACCCTGCACCTCACTTTAGGTTCTGTCCCATATATAACCAGCAGATCAGAGTCCATTGGTAGAATCACAATACTATAAAATACATTGGGGCAAAACACAGTAGGAGGATCTGGGATGGTGATAGGATAGATTTGTTATGGTTGGAAAGGGCATGGGTGTGACAAAGCAGCATGCAAGCTGCAGGTTCCTCCTTATTGAATAATCACAATTTCTGCCTTCTGGCAATGAAGGGACAGACAGAGCCAAGGATTCTCACCTTCTCCAAGCACCTACAACCCTATCCCCAGCCCTGCCTCAGACACCCCTTCCTGTCCAAGAGCTCCAAACAAAGAGCTTCAAAAGCCACTTGAGACACTTTCCCCTACCCCCTCTCTGATCCCTTCCTTTAGGCTTAGTCTGTACTTAGTGTTCATTACATATTTGATAATGTACAGAACAGTGAATTTGTTACACAAGAATTATAAAGGTTTATTATACTTCCCTCTGTCTTTAGCACTTTTGAAAAACTTGGTGCACATCTGCTTTTAAGAACAGCTCAAGAATTTCAAAGATGTATCAAACACTCCTTATATACCTTAGCTGCCTGTTGTTGTGACACAGCCTTTCATGGGTACTTTCAAAGTACTTCCTAAAAGAAGCAAAAATTCTATAGTCATGGTTAAAAGGAGAACAGCTTCAAGTTCCTTCCTGTGTGTTTTGTTCTGGTGTGTCAGCAAGGTAAAAACTTACAGTGTACAACACAATAGTATACACAAACTTTGCTTCAGTAAAAGCTCTGGAGTGTGAAGCCCAGAATGAAAACAGGAACTAATACAAGGTTCACAGGTAAGATATGACATGAAAACACGTTAGGCTCAGGAAACTGCAATTGATAAAAATTACAGTGAAAGTCCCATAGAATTATCACAACTCTCTACATAGTCATAAATAACAGCTCATGAAGCAGAGCTTATCATATAAGCAAATATTTTTATTAATACATAGGATTACACAATGTCACACACTGTCAGAATTTATAAATACCTCCTTTGGCTCAGGTTATGCAGCCAAACTTCATGGGCCATGTGGAGTTTGGATTTGCTGCCCATGAAAAGCCTACAGGGATGCAAATAGTCAGAACACTGCAGTAAATCAGGGCACCCACCTTGTTATCAATCCTGGCTGGGATTCCTGTGCTTCCATCATAAACTAGATTACTATGCAATAAATAGGGTACCATGAAAAGCAGGAAGTCTGGCACATATACTAAAAAATGGCTTAAGGGTTTATATATAGTACTGAAAGCAGACACCATGAGTGTTAAAAAAATGACAGAAATTACTTAGCTGCTAATCAAACATGTTTGCTAAATAATAGACTTGTCCATCTGCTGCAAAGGCCATGAACAGAGGAAATTAATGGCTAGAAGAATTGAAAGTATTCAGTCTAAAGCACTAAAGGGGAAAATCTATAATCTTTGTTGCAGGCAAATGCTATCCATCCTGATTTTAAAACTGCTGAAACAGTCAGCTACATGGAACGAATAAAATACACAAAAAAAAAACAAAAAAAAAAAAACAAAAAAAAAAAAACCAGAAAGGAGAATGTGGTACATTGTGCATGTCATGTTGTCTATTATACAGTAAAAGCTATACCAAAATTGTTGGATAATTTTGAGGTCCCTCTTGTTTAGGTGTACCCATCACAATTTGATTAAACATGTCATTCTTGATAAAATAAGTCCTGAATTGTGAATTCTACAAAATTCCATTAATGTTATTTCTCAAATATGATTCTAGGCAATGTGTCCTTTTTACCTCACTTGTTTGCCTTCATATCCTCTAACTACTTCACACCAAGTAGGAAACAGATATCTTTGTCTGCAGACATTACAAGTCATCTTTGTATGTATTATCATTTGTGCCATCCCACTGAATTAGTCACAAGTTTTTTCCTGTGCTGAATTATTATCTAAAAAGCACTGGGAGAACTTTGCAGCAGCAGGTATTGAGCAGATGTAGACTGGCAGAGCTCCCCACCATGATTCATCTCGGGTGAACCTCTCTTCATGTGTGCTTAAAATAGACTCAAAAATCCGAAAACACATATTGAATGCTTTCTTAAAATGTAACTCCACTTTTCATCCCAGTGAAGCAGAAGCTTATCTGATCCTTCTGAATCTGCATAGCAAGTTTCCTCATTAAGCTTCCAGCTCTGAAAACATCATCAGTGTTATCATTAGGAGCACAGCCTTTCTCACAGTACTTAGGAACTTGATTTGCAAAAAATCAGGAAGGGAGGTACTATGAAAATGGAAAATAACACAAAATAGGGAAAGTGACTCACAATATATTGAGTTCTTAAAAGGTCTTAGATAAAATGATAATTATAATGACCTTCACTTTCCAACAAGAGAACCAAACCTTTTCTTAAGCTCAGACTGAATTTATTTCATGTCAACTGGCTTCTGACTCACTGAAACATGCTTTATCTGCTCTAATATGCAATGCCTGATGACTTGGCTATGCTATGGAAACATACAGCTCCCTGTAGAATTTTCCAGAGCTACTAGAGTAAAAATATTAGTCAAAGGAGACTTCAGTCTTCCTTTATTTTATTTCCTCATATGCTGCAATGGACATCTCATTTGAACTTGAGTGGTGTGAATTAAAGGCTACTTGATTGTCTTGTTTTCATGGACAGCTGTGTTAGAAGGATCAATCAATAGGGTCTTCAGTGTGTTTTGATAGATCCATTAGCAAGGCTAAAGACACAAAGAGAGCAGGTAGCTAGCTATCACAAAAATATAGCTAAATACAGAAGTTTCAAATAAGTCATTTCATACAAGGTTAGTTTTTCATTTGGTTTTGTTTTGGTTTCATTTTTCTTAACTAGTCACTTGCAGTACTTTGTTGGAGTGTTACAAGATTTCCTGTGGTGCTTATTGTAACTGAAAAGGAGATCTCTGACATTAATACCTTATGTGCATATCCTGAGAAAATCTGGATCAATCTGTTATGGGAAATTGCCAATGGACTGAAGCCAGCACCTGAGGTGACTGCTCTCTCTTCTGTCACTGCTGCAACTCGTATCTGTGCCTTCACAGAGGCAAGACCAGGCAGCCAGTCTTGGATCAGTAGTTTCCAGATTTCTTTTCTCAGATCTCCTCCATGGGAAGAGACTTAACTTCTTATCTACCATGTTATTCGTTCTTTCAAACATCACAATGACCCAATTTTCATAAATTATTGAGTTCAGAATTCCTTTTGGTTTTTTGTTTTCTGAGTAACTGCCACTTACTGCTCTTATGGAACATTAAATAGCAGATCATTTAAGCATAAGCATAAGCCATTGCCTGGGGCTAGAACTTCTGGAAGATATAAATACCTATGTGAGTGCCCTGAGGATTCAGGAGTTGTGGCTTCATGCTTGGAAGTGCATAGACATTGCCTTCCCATCTGGCAAGGATGAATCCACAGCTGGTAGACACAGCCAGGAGGAAACAAGAGGTACAAGGATACATATGTGAACTCCTATCCTTCTCTCTCAGAAGGGGTCCTGACTCAAAACCAGAAATCACACACATGGGAAGGAGCCATGAAGTCCCAAGGCTCTGCTGATCCCTCTGTAACCCTGCATGGTGCCAAACGAGCTTCACCCACCGATCCACTAAGGTTTTGTTACATGAGGTTTGTGTAACATGTAAAGGATGTTGCACAGCCACCAGAGAAGAGCCAGGTGGCAAGAGCTGAGTCTCTGCAACACCTACAACAGCACCTGGGTCAGCAACAAGGGCTCCTGGACACCACTGTAACACACAACAAAATCTGCACTCCAGCAACTCAGCACACAAAGCCAAAATGTGGCTGTGGATTTTCCCTTGGCAAACAGCTGCAGCTTTCAGAGCAGAGCAGAACCTGCACTATTCTGGAAAACAGCAAAATGTAGGAAACACAAAAGTGCCTGCACTTCTCACATTTCTCTGAAAAATTCCATCAATCATTCCACTGCCTAAGCCTTAAGGATTTGCTGCTGGCTAAGAAAGAAACATTCTAGGGTAAGGTGATGACGATAACGGGTAAAGATCCTAAGTGGAGGAGAGAAAAATGCATTTAGAAACTACAAAAAACTTTCAACTTACGCCTTTTGGATGAGAGACATTCCTCTCCTGAGCCTCAAAGGTTTTATGGGTTAGAGCCAGGACATGAAAAATATATTCTCTCCTCCCTTCCAGTTCTCATCTGTGAGTCATCACCAGAAATCTGCAGATCATTTCCACTTAAAAAGATGTCCTTCAGGTTTTGGGACAGATCCTCTGAAGGATCCAGGTCCTAAGGGTTGCAACAAATGACTATAAGCACTTCAGAAGAGAAATGCAAGGAAGGAGAAGTGTCAGGTTAACCCTGTATGTTAGAAAGCTGGAGCTTTACAGTGAGGATGATGAGGTTCAGTGTTTACAGATAAAAGAGGAGGAAGGCCAACGAGGTAGATGCCATGGTAAGGGTCTGTTATGGACCACCCAACCAGGTGAACAGGCAGATGAAATGCTCTCTAAGAAGGTACAATAAGTCTCACAATTGCCAGTTCTTTTTCTCATGGGGGACTTACCAGATGTGTGCTGGAAATAGCACAAGCAGAGAAGAAGCAGTCTAGGGCATTCCTGGAGTGAGTGAGAGATAACATCCTGGCACAGGCAGTAAGACAACAAGGGAAGGTGTCCCACTGGACCTGCTGCTTGTGAAGAGAGAAGGACTAGCAGGAGAGCTGGAGGCTGTCTTGGGCACGGCTACCACGAAATGGTAAGAGATTCTTGGAGAAATAAGAAGAGTCAGCAGAACTGCTCACTTGGACTTTTGTAGGGCAGACTTTGGCCTGAGTAAGAAACTGGTTGACAGAGCCCCTTGCCCCCAGGTTGCACTGGAGGATTAGATTGGGTATTAGGAATATTTTCTACACCGAAAGAGTTACCAAGCATTGAAACAGGCTGCTCAGGGAAGTGATTGCACCATCATCTCTGGAGGTACTTAAAAGATGTGTAGCTGTGGCACTTGGGGATATGGTACATATCTGTGCTGGACTTGTCATTTCTGGGTCAGTGTTTGTATATGATGAACTTTTCCCAGTGAAACAGCCCTATGTACTGTGAGGAGATGAGAAGTGGCAATGTCTGCCACATTGTTTGCACAACTCATTCAGCCTCAGAAGGAAGAGGAAGATGGACCATTCAGACAGCCCAGACTGCAACAGACTTCCCAGATTCATCTCACCCTTCCTCTCCACAGAAGTGCAAATCATTTTCACTGATCAATAACCTTCTAACTTTTTTTCTGTAGCCTAATTAATGCTATATATAGTATAAGTACTTTCTTTCTGAATACAGTGAGCAGTCTTTAGATACAAGTACTATTTCTAAAGTAGATGACTAAAGAGATTGTTACAAATTTTCATACATAAACTAACCCATACTAATGAAGGATTGATTCTATATGCTTGTCTTCAAAGGCCCAGGCTTTGTTTAAAGCAGAATAAAGAACAGAAGAAAATCAGCTGTTCTCACTACGGCATCACATTTACTCTGTGAAATAGACACAAAATTTCTTATTTATAAAAAAAGAAGAAAAAGAAAAAGGATTATGTAACATATTCTGAGTAGCAATAAAAATGGCTATTTATTAACTTTCACTTTTCATCAAGAGGTTTCAGGGTCAGCCTTGCTTTTCCAAAAGAGAAAATAAGGCACAAAAGGTAGAGTGACTGCCCAGAGAGATCCATCAGGCCGACACAGATTTGGAAGTAAATCTAAGTTTCCTGAATCCCAGCCCAATGTTCTGTCCTTAGCAGTAAATGACTGGATATTTTAGCTGCCAAAGGACACCTCTACCCAATCATTCACATGTCTCTGAAACCAAAGGCCCTCTGGAAAACACTGGGTATTTACAGTTCTGTGGTCTCTGCAGGGTCTGACACTTCAAGTGTTTGTAAAGACATTTTAATGCTAATTAGTGATCACCAAGAGAGAAATGGCTGCTCTCCATAATCATTTGTAACAAAATGTGCCACTCAGATTCTTTCCCACATATTAATATGGTTTCATAGTTTTCACTCTGGAGGCTTGTTCTCATGAGGCTTAGTTATCCAGACATTCTTTCATAGGCAACATTTTAATTCAATAATACTTTACGTGCAAAAGCAGATTTGACAAATGAGACATCTGTGTGAAATATATAAATTAAATTGCACATGGAGAAGGTCAATCTGAGACTCTCTGAGAAGAGATTATAACAGCAATATGATTTTTGAATATAGCACTGATGAAACTTTTGGAAAAGTATCCTTCCTTTCTTCATTAAAAGATAACTTGCAGGCAGATGTCTACTCACTTTTAAAGTCTGGAGACTCAATTTTTTTAACAGAGTAATTACTAGATTACAAAAGTATAGTCACTGTCTGGACCATTAAACTTTGGCAAAGGTGACTGAAATAATCTCGGGGGAGCCAAGAGCTTGTTTAGAGCAGGGATATTAAGTAGCAGTAATTAAGCAACACGGTGGGAGTGGGAGTCCCAAGAGAAAACCTATTACAATGACAATTTTTATTACATATCTCAATTACTTCTTACTATACACTTTAGCTTTCTGCAGCAGAAATCTTACCACTATTTAAGACTTTCAGAAGTCTGAAACACCCCACAGATGTCCTGAGCCCCTTCTCTGGTCCCGAGACCAGGTGGCACAGTATAATCATATCCACCCTGGAATGGTAAACTTGCCCTGGAAATAGGATGGCCATATCCAAACTGCCCAGAATTAATAGTTTGTCCTATATTAATTCTCAAACTATTCCAGGAATTACCTGGAAGACTGCTGATGCACCATGGCTGTGCATGGAACTTTGGAACATTTTAACAGTGCAGGTAGCCTAATTCTGTGCCTCTGCCTTTACCCAGGCAATATTTAGCAGATAAAACAGAGCCAATAATGACCTTCTAGCAAAAAAAAAAAAAAAAATGGATGGACAAACAAAGAATGGACAAAGGATGAACAAAGAAGATTGACACATGGAAAGGGAAGATAGGACCAAAGTTCTTAACTGGGAAAGCAGAGAGCCAGCAGTGCTGTAGATAAATGTGACCAATGTGGGATGCAAGAAGGGAGGGAGTGCAATAGTCAAATTACAAAAGTCTGAAGGGTAGAGCTAGTGGAAGGCATGGAGCAGCACCAGTGTTTTAAAGCTACAAGGCAAGAGGAAACTTGAAGAAATTCAAGTCAACCCTGGGCAGGGGCTCAGTTGAAGACAATTCTGAGATCCAAGAAATATGGTGTTGTTCCCACTGAGCAGAAAGGAAGTAGCAGGGTGGGTTAAGCAGACCAGGTACTCTTGATTATGGTTATACACCACTAAGCTGGACCCCCAGAAAGTAGAGGCAAGCACACATTCTGAAATTCACCTGTCTAGACTTAGATGCCTGAATACCTGGATGTTCAGAATTGAAAGTCTCCCAGACATTGCCAGCTGGGAAGGAAGCCTGCAGTTTATCTTCCACATCATCCAGGATGAACATCCAACAGCCAGAAAAGAGCCACAGGGGTTGAAAAAAAAGCTGTCTAAAGGTGTCTGGATGGAGAACCATCCCAGTAACACACAATAAACTCATCATCCCTGTCCTATTGATGTGCTGGCAAGTCACAGCTTCAATCCAATCCAAGCTCAGGAGTCAATAGTGGGCGCTAAATTCATTTAAGATGCCCTCTTGGCCAAGCATTTGTGGTTAGAGGTGCTGTAGTCCTGCAACACCAAGATCACAGAAGCTTCCAGGGATCCCAAAAAGTCATTGAGAAATGGGCTGAGAGCCCATCCACCCAATCATCATCTACAGGACTGTAGAGGAAGGCCACAATGTCTGTTATAGTAGTCTAGCCAGCAGGATCTGGCAACCAGAAAAGAGCCTGGGAAGCTATTCTGTCCTTTATGGGAGCAGTCAAGCCAGAAAAAAATATATAGACCACAGCAAATGGTCACTCTTTCACACATGGCAGCACACAAGTGCATTTACACTCAGATATGATTTGCATGATTTATTCATCTAGAAAACTGAATTTTCAGAGGCTTACAGCTCTTACATCTAAATGAGCAAGTTCATTAATGTCAGCATCTTGGTACATAATCACTTCATAACCCCTGGAAGACAATCTGGGGTTTCTGATGAGTCAGGGACCATTTCCAGCCCCTCTGTTTTGAATGTTTCAATGAAACAGGCACAGTCAAAACATTCTGGTTAGTTTCAAGGGAGAAGAATGGGTTCTGGTGCTGTTCAGCATTCTATTCCAGGTGTATCCATTCTGGGATGAATAACAGTTTTGCTACTAGCAATTTTGCTGTTTCTTAACAGAAGTCTAAAGTAGGCAAACTTCATACTGGTGGCTAAAGTTGTGATTTTGAAGTGTGATGTGGGTAGTAACATGATACATTCAGTTGGCCAACAGCTGATGTGTTGAAGTTCTGTGAATACTGTAATGCATACATAAATATTTGGGGAAAAAATACATTATAGCATTTAGCTTTGCCTGGAAAATTATGGTACAATTTAGTGGGTGTTTTACTCTGTTTCCCCACACTGACTGACAGTCACATGGACAGGCAGCATGCTGGGGATTTCATTTGTCAAGAATGTTCCTAGGAAAAATGATCTTAAGGACTGAGAAACTCCTGGAAGCTTTTCATGCACTGAGGTGCCAAAAGAAAACAGGAGATTTGAAAACTGAATCCTGAAAGTGTTTGTGCTGGCAGCCAGCATATGACTCAAAGTTTGCTTTTGTCTTTTGTCTCAACATGGAGAAGCAGTCCTCTAAGGACTTAAAGAGCACAGCTGCCCATCTCAAACACTCCTAAGGCCAGAAGAACTTTGCAATAAGCCAAACACAGAACGGAGCAGCAGGATGGTGCTGACTTTGGGCCTGGCTGAGGTGAGATCTGGTTGGTACATCCTGTGTAATGCATCCTTACAAGAATTCCCCCGTGGCAAATCCTGTAAAGAGGCAACTGCTGGTGTGCATATCACCAGTCAAAGAAAGATCCCCCCAAATTATGGGACAGAGGGCATCTGTGACCAGCACTGAAGCTCACCCCCAGTGGGAACTTGAGATAAAGGCAAAGGTGGTGCTATTGTCCAGATGTTATCCCAGGCCTAGGAGGAGGTTAACAAAGATGGGGAAAAAGAATGCAGAGGCACTTCCCACCAGTCAGATCACAACAAGCTCTCATGCTCTACTAAACTAGAAATGCCTACCAGGTCACTGTAATACTTGCTTCTAGTACATGCACTTCTTTATGCAATAGTTGACCAGCTGCAGTAGCTGTGGCCTGATGCTGCCACATGAATATATTTAGAGGTTTTTTGATAAACATTGGTAAAAATCTTGATGGTGATAATGTTTCTGAGGCTGGAGTGTGCTGCAGTATATATGTACATATGAGAGTTACAGTTTTGCTCCTGCTCACCAAAGCTTTAAGTCTTGAAAGGTTTTGCTTTCTGGTAGCTGTTTTCCCCAGTATTCAGTATCAATCATTCTGCTAGAGAGGAACAGACACCCTGTCCTTTCATGGACAACTATGTTCTGCTTTGAAGTGTTCCACAGTCTCTACTTACCTTCAGGAAAAAAAAAAAAAAAAAGTCTGATTTTAAAAACCTGATAGACATTTTAATGCCATTGATTGCACTAGTATTTCTCTGTGCTTATAAACATCTGCAGCTAAAAAATTGGATATTGACCTAAACTTCTCTCCAGAAACTGGGAAAAGCTAGGATTAACCTGAGTCCTACAGTAAATAATGTATCACTCATTACCCTTTAGGAAAATAAGGGGACTTGGATCAAAGCACTCATTTGTATGATATATTTTGGTCTAAGAAAAGCACTATTATTTATACTGAAATAGTGATAATAAAAAGCTTTCAGGTGGCCAAGGAGGGATTTTTATAACTCCAAGGCTTATTTATAATAACTATTATTTATTGCCACTTTAAAAAGCTTTTACACCATTACCATCCCTGATTTTTCTCAAGGATCAACAAAACCATAAATATTTTCTGCCCTTTAATGTACATTGGGATGAAGTTCCTCTGAGGATGCAGATACTGTCTCAGCATGCTCACACTCCCTGATCCCATTCCTTCCCATCCCTAGGTGCCTCATTGCATATGCACAGGACCTGTCTGTGGAAGAATTTCATCACTGCAGAGTGCTTTGAAATGCAGGAGTGTATTAGGGAGAGGAGGGAGGCAAGTCAGAAAATGGGCTGTGGTGTTTTGACCTGGATACAACAAGCACCCACACATGAAATGAAACAGCAGTCCTGAGGACATACTTTAGTCTGATTTCAAGTTTGGGTGGGTTTCAACCTCCTCCATCCCAGGAAGTTGCATACCAAAAGATTGTTCCTGATTTATACAGGGAAGGCTAGTTAAGCCTCTTTGTATTTAAAAGAATAAATCAGTGCTACATTTACTGCCATTTCATTATTTAAGAAGTAGTTAAATTCTTACCTGTTTTTATACAGACATAATTTTCTGCTTCAATGGTATTTCTTTGTCTGGAGTGGGAAGATGGTCCAGCTTTCTCTCCTGTGCTACACCTCATATGACCAGCCTGAAGACTGATTGGAATGTACAGAATTAAAATATTCTGGTCCAGATCCATTCCCTAAAAGTCAATTGAGATAGGAGAGATAGGGTAAATATCTGCTCACCAGATGGTAGATTTTTTTTTTCTTACTATTTGCATTCAAAATATAACCTCAATTAAGGATACTTCTGTTTATCAGTTATATGGCCATTCACAGCTTAAAGGCAGCTCTGCTATTAGCCACAACATAATAGACAGAACTTTCTACAGATTAAAAGAATTTTCTGCTTGAGAAGGGAATGAAATCAAAATGGCAGTATCAGAATAGGTCAATAACTCCATAATAATCCAACAAAAAATAATAGTGACTAATAACAGGGAGAGAATAAATCCCTTTAAATTCAGACACTACCTTATCTCCTTTCTGACTCATGGCTATCTTGTTTTCAGGTTGTCTATTTGCATTTATGACCAGAAATTAGAAAATCATGAGAATTAACTGGGAAAATAGGCCTGTAAAGGACCAACTGAGTGACCATTCTTTGTCTTCCATAATCAAAAGTTATTTTGTCATAGTTTTTAAGTCCATAAAATTCCAGGAGGATAGCCAGTCCCCCCCACACACCCAAGGATGATGATGTTCATAACCACAGCATGTGAGTCAAGCCCTCAGTGAGTGCAGTGCCTGTGGAAGGAGTGGTTCATTGGCTGGAATAGGGGCTGCTGCTGGCTGTGGATCCACAAGTGAGATGAAGCATCACCTCCCCCTTAGCATCATGCTGCTTCCAGATAGGGAGAAAAAATAAAGCAAGCTGATAGAAGAAATCTTGTGTGTTCCTGTGCACAGAAAATTGCTTCTACCACTGGTGGAAAGTAGCAACCAGTCATGGTCTTAAATTGGAGCAAGAATTTCAGCACTGCTCATTGGGATGGATTTCACATGAACTATAGTGATTACCACAATATCATGCCAAGCTACAGAGGCAAAGTTTTTAAAAAAACCCAGGACCAGCAACAAAAAAAAACACCACCAAAAAGACAAATTAAAAAGCCCCAAACCAACTCACAAAAACCCTCCAAAAACACACACACAAAATACCCCAAACCAAAACAAAATGGAAACAAAGAACCCTGAAAAATTCTGGGTGTTTCACAGGTATTTCTCATTCTCAGTGCTGGGAGACTCGTTTTCTTCTTTCTTTTTCGCTGTAGTTTCTATGGCACCTTGTTTTGCAGAAATCTGAGGTAATGACCAGAAGCCAAGCATCTTTCTTGATTTGGAACAGGCTGGAACCTATAGATTATTAAGAGGTAAACAGAAATGTAAAGGTGATATGCAGACAGGAAGGTGAGCCCCAGGGGATGCAGTACAAGATGGGAGAACAAAGAAAAGCCATGAACTTCTCACTACCTTGCTGATGTCTCCTGGGTTTTCCCACAGTTTCTGGAGAGCCCCAGGTAACTCCAGGTGTACACTGAAAGTATTTAGAGTTCAGTGAAATTCTCCCCAGTATCCTGGATACTTGGAGAGAACAATCATGCCAGAGAGTGAACATTTTCTCCTGGAAAAAAAAAAATCAGAAGTAAAATACTTTAGCCTAAAGATCTCTGAGCATACCCTAGCCCCATATGGCTGGAGTGCCTCACCTTACTGCTGGGAAACCCCCATAGTCCCCTGAACTCAAAAATTACTCCTGCAGAGCTAGAGATACATGCTACACACAACATTAAGAGTTAGAAACTTGCTTTTATTTCTGTTTCAGGGGTTTCTGCATGGAGATTTTGAGGAGGGAAGTAGTTTGGTTTTGAATGAGTGGAATGAAGCAGGGCTGCAAATCCCTACCCCAGCTCATTTTTAACAATATGCTAAATCCAGTTCTTGCTCATTCTGCAGTCTCAGCTTTAACTGAGAAGGATTATAGGTGGATGGCAACAGTTCATACTGCAGAATATAATAACAATATCTGCTCATATCGTAATGAATTCCAATTTATACAGTGTTCTCATTCCCAGAATTTCCAAAATAATAGCATACACATAGCTCCCCTTTAATCTGTTCAGAATTCCCTGAAAGGAATGCAACAGAAATATGCAAATATGGCAGGAAATACAATGACACCACTGAATGAAAACAAATAAACTAGCATAGTCTTTAGCAAATCCTCTTACTTGGGCAAATCCTATTCTTTCAGACAAAGAAAATGTCTCATTTTATTTTTTTTAATAGAGAACTATCTCTGAAAACAGCACAGGATTTCTTTTTAGCAATCACAACTAAATTTATTAGAACATTTTCTATTCCACCACATGTCCCAATATACCTCCTGGCTGTTTTGCAAGCACCTGAGGGCTGGAGAGAGAGTTACACTTTCAAGCCTATAAATTGCTTTTTCTTTCAACTCAACTGGGTTATGATTTGCTTGAACAGAAAACTGCCCAGTTCAGAAAAGAGGAAAAAAAATTAAAGAGACCCTTAGCATACTCAGATGATGGAGAAGAGACAGCAAAGAAAAGGTCCTTTCTAATAGTAAAGCCCTAGGTTAAAAAAAAAAAAAAAAAAAAAAAGTTGTTTTCACCAGCTGAGACTGCAGCACACTGTTTCTGTCTTGAGGCAAAGCCAAGGGGATCTGTTTCCACCAGGCTTTCCTGAGGGCTGGATTGGGGATGCTTCAAGGACTGATCCAAAGCAAGATAAAGCAGACAGCAGACAGAACCTGGGGATATGTCTCTTTTTTTGGGCTAAGTGATAAACTGCATCCAGGCTCCCATTTCAGTGTGATCTCCTGAGCAGAAATACGAGCAGGCACACATGGAAAAGAGCTGGTGGTGAGTGCCAGATTCCCAGGGAGCCCTGGACCTGCTCTGCATGCCCCAGCCCAGCTGAGCCCGTGTCTGCACTGACCCTTCAGCTGCTCTCAGGAGGGGTCTGGCAGCACCAAACAGGGAAAAAGAGCTGAATCACTCTCAAATTACCAACTTCAGCTTCTCCTTCTTCCTCCTGGGCAGCAATCCACCTAAAACCAGGATAAGGACAGAAGGCAGTGAGGCTAAGTAATGCTTAATTGCCATTTTCATTCCCAGCTTTCAAAATACATACATTTAAAGCCTGAAACACTTGATAGAATTCTTTCGAACTAGAATTTTATCATACATTTCCCAAGGACTTTTGTCACTAATTCAGTTTATTCTTAAGCATATACACCCAGAAAAGGCACACATATAATACTGTAGAAGTTATTGGAGGGCTTTTTATTACCTCTTGATTTATTTTACTGATGTTCAGACTTATTTGATCACCCAGCCTTTGCAAATGTTGCAAGACATACCATAATACCAGCCAGCAGGATACAGCCTTGCACTTTTCTGCGAGCTTTGCTGTGATCTTGAATGCCCAAAAACTTAAACACCGGGTTATACAATGAACCAGCTCTTGACAGGTGAAGAATTATGAAAGAAAGAAGTTTGTACACTTTGGACCTGTCTTAGAATGTTTATTTCAGATTCTTGAGCACATTTTGGACTGGGAGAAACTCCAGCTCTGGTCTCTTTGACATCTGCTTGTGTCAATGATGGGCAAGAGGCTGAAAAACTGTACAGCTCTCTCTCCATTACCAGTGACTTCCATCACAAATGTTTGGTTTTATACAGATAATATTGCTTCTAACTTTTTATAAAAAACCTGTATGACAACAAATGAAACAGAAAGTAATTTAGAAAATTACAGAGCTGGGTTTTTTTTCCCCAAAAAGCCTATTCTGACTGCTGGGGGTTTTAAGCTCTGAATTGAGATTTAAAATTATTTAAAAAAAAAAAAAAATCACAGATCTAAGTTATGAAACTTTGTTTACAAGGAATTAGAAAAAATATTACAGTTCTGACATGTTTGCTGGTGCTATAGATCTGAAAGTCAAAAAACAACTACTTTTCTTGCATTGCTATGGCAAAATGTTTCACTAAGCCTTCACCAGTCAAGTTGACATGTATATCAGAAAAGCTAAGAAAGTGAGACATAGTTCAGGTCCCAAGTGAGTTCATCTGCTAGGCCAGGCATCAGACCTACCTCCTGTGTTCTTCAAATCTGTAAAGATGAGACTATGAATTCATATATATAAAAATGTAAGTTTATTAGAAGGTATAAGATGATCTAAAGCAACAGTATTTATCAAAAAAATTGCTATTTATGAAAAATAAAAGGAAATACTGCTGTAAAGAGAAATGTGGTGGGAAAAGGTGGTTTGTGTGCTGAAGATCATCATAGGTAGAGGAACATGCATAGATGTATTTGTACAAAGTACATCAGACTGGCTGCATGTTCAGCATACCTTGTTGAGTCAGAGCAGGTGTCCCAGCAGAGACAGGGGGCTGCAAGCAGGGGTGAGAAAGGGCAGCAGCTGGCAGGCAGCAAACCAGTGCTGAGGACAAAGATATTTACAGGCAAGGCAGGTGATTGGCATTAGGTGAACACTGAGGAACAGTGTTGCATTGTTTTGGATGCCTTCTTTGCAATAGTTCCTTTACAAAACTTTTGGGACTTGATTTCTTCTTAGTGGTAATGGGTTATGGTTTTTTTTTCCTCCCTTGAGCAATGTGTTTCAATACTTGGTTAATTAGATTTTTTCCTACTTTGCATAGTGCACACTGAAAGTAAAAAATGACAGAAGAAATATTGCCTCTAAAAAGAAAACAGAAAGAAGAGAGAAAGGAAAGATGTGCAAAAAGAAAAGAGACAGTGTCAGTGCCAGCACTGAAAATGAATGGCAGCTGGAAAATCTATTTATATCTTGTTGTTTAAGGGTTTAAATTGTCTTCAGTCTTTTCAAACCAACAGCATACACATTTTAGTGAGAAACTCATACTTTAAAAGTTATTTTATCTTACATTGTAAAAAATGCTCAGAAGGGAGCATACTTTTTCTGAAATATATGGCTGTGCCTTTCACTTTCCAAGTTAAAGAGAAAACTGCTCAGGATCTTCCTTCCAGCAGTGAGATCAGTGTAGCTTTATTTATTTCAGTACTATCAAAACCTGACAGCAGGATAAAAATGTGTTAGGTACTAATAATAATAAATCTAGGTAGAAAACTCTGAAAAGAACATAAATATTTTGTTTTCTTTATATTCTTGACTGCTGCACTCAAACCTCACATTGGTTAGATGTAATCTCTTCTATTATGTTAAATTTTTGCCATTTTGGAGATTAAGTTTGATTTTTCCTGGCTTAGAAAAACGGCTCAAAAAGAGAGGGAGAAAGAGTTTTAACTTTGATCTTACTTTTTACAGTGCCATAGTTTTTGCCTCATATATCATGTACTCCTTTCTTCATGTCCTCTGAAGATTTTCTGAAGTCCAGAGATCTTTTTATTCCCACATGTAGTAAACTTCTAAATTGAACTGAACCAGCTTTTTTGGCAAATATTTAATCCACAGATCATAATTATATTCAATGGTAGAATTTTTGCTTAAGTTAATCTTGCCCTTCAAATAACTATTATTTTGCTTAGTATAGTCAATGCTAAACACAGTTAGCTAGTTTGAATGAAAGCAGAAAAATAAAAAATTCACATATTTTGTTAAGATTGATAGATTTGTATTTACTTGAAATACCCAAAAAGCTTAAATATGATACAGCTGGCCCATATCTAGTTAAACATAGTTGAGATTTTTGTAGAAAAACCTAATTACAAGATAATATCTTTGTAGGAGAGAGTTTAGTGCAATACAACGAGTAGTATTCTAAGTGAAGACAGAAAATTAACAAATTTGGACTGTGCAGTACATAAAGAAAAATCTTTCTGCTAGCAAGTATTTGTAACTTCCACACAATTTTCTTGACTGTTTCCAATCAAACACAGCAAACACTAGTGAGTAAAGGAGGGATTCAGGCTTGCATACAGAAGAATTTCTTTCTGGCTTTCAGTCAAAAAAAAAAAAAAAAAGTTGTATGATATATCTGGTCAACCATGTGTTTCTCAGACAACCCATCCTTTCTTCTCATTCAGTCCTCTTTCACTCTGAGGAAAGTTTTGAAAAGCATTTCCACTTGGTGTTTTTCACTGGAAATCCCAACCACTGTAGCCACAATTAACTCATGTGGTTAAGAACATCCATGAAATAAATATCTGGTATTGTGTAACTCCAGTAGTGATGCTGTAAGCCACAGAGGCAGTCTTGAATGTTCTTTCCTAAACAAAGAAACCCTTATCATATATATATATAAAAAGTCTCATTCCTCAGGCAAACTCTCTATTGCCTTTTCCAAGTTGGTGGCATTTGACCTCAGTGCCTACTCTTATTTTTTATTAGCATGCCAATTATTCTATGTCCTTAACATTATCTTCCTTTTCCTTCAGGAAACATGGAATATGAAAAAAAGCCAAACCAAACCAAAAAAAAAAAAAAAAAAAACCACAACAAACACATCATCAAGAACCTAAGGAAAAAGACCTAAGGAAAAAGAAAAGGGTCAAAGAAGAAGTTGCACAGGTGCACTTACAGCAGGAAAAAAAAAAATATATATTCTATCTATCAGAAATTTTAGAAGAAGCCAAATTACTAGCATCCTTTACCAAAAAATACTTTGTTTAGAGAAGCACAGTAATAGAAATTGCATTTCCAGATGTTCATGAAGGAAATTCTGATTGTTTTTTTAAATAAAGAAGGCTATTTAGGCAACAGAAACTAAACAGGGTTTGATTCCAAAATAGAAACACTTACCTTTGTAACAATGCCAAAAAAAAAAAAGTTTGTACTTTTTTATTTGAGGTCTTTTAGGAAATAAGGGGCACCTGCCATTTGCCCCAAGGATTGTGTAAAATTTAACACCTGCCAGATTGCACAAATAACAGAAAATTTCCTGCTAGCATATGTTTTACATTTGCAATGTCACTGTTACTTTGCACATCTGGTCAGTGTCAAAAAGGCCTCTTTATGATATGCCTTGAAAACCAACCATCTGGGATGCAGTATGTAAAGCATCTATAAAATGACCAAACTTCATTAAATAAGAATGGTAAGGAATTTTGTGATATGTGCATGCATTTATCAATAGAGAGAACAGGACACATGCCAGCTTCTTCAAGGGGAATGGACAAAAGTACAGTGCAAAAAAACCCCAAAGGAGTTAAGCAGAATATTGCTAGAGCTTGTGAACTATCAGTAAAATCTAAGCAATATAGCAGTCTACCCTTCACCAATCTTCCTTATCTTCCAGTTCAGATGCCCTGTTCCAGTGGGCAGCTGCTCCTAATGCTTCAGTGGGAATTATGGTACAGCACCATGTGGAATAATAATCCAGGAATTACTTCCCTGTCACCATAATCTTGGGTATGCCAGCATAAGTGCATTTCTTTCTGATCCCACCAAATTCTGAGTTTGAAATAAAATGTTCTACCATTCCAAGTGCTTAAATTACCTGTATTATTCTCACAGACCCCTAAACTCTTAAATTTGTTCACCTTTACAGTACTTTGACTTAATTATTAATCTTTGGTAAATTATTTCTTGATAATAAGTGGATTTACCAATTTGAAAATATTATGGCTAATACTGTGTAATAATAAATATGTGTACTATAGCAGAAATATCATACAAGATATCCTAATGGAATTCCCTATGTTTACAACAATTTAAAAAGAGAAGACATATCATTCTGTTGATGCCAGTGTGTCACATTTTTTGAGGACAAAATACACTTTTATTTACACAAAACATTAACATCATCAAAGCCAGAATTATTCAAGAAAAAAAATTCTATTTCACAGTTGAAAACAGAAAGATAAAGTCTAATCTGGAATATTCATCCTGGATCAGTCATTGCCTACCCTCATAAATGTAGGTGCTACTGTTTTTTCCAGCTGATCTATCAGGAGGCACAGCAGCCCTTCAGCCCAGTAACCATAGAATCTTAGAACTGTTAAGGCTAAAAGAGCTCCAAAATCATCAAGGCCAACCATTAACCCAGCACAGTCAAGTCAAATACCAAACCATGTCCTAATTGTCGCTAAATGACACTATGTCACCAAACCATATCATGCAGCTCATGCCTCAGGCTGTGCCCAGGGTTTGCTGGGACTCATCCCTGAGGTTTGCTGCTTGTCCCACTCTGTGCCTGCCAAATTCTGCCTGTGGCTTCACTCCTCTTACCTGTAAAAGCCATTCCTGTACTAGAACAGCACCTACAAAACTCATCATATGGAGTACAGAGTGACCTGGACTTCCGAGCAATGAAAAAATAACAGGATGAAAACCTGTAAGAAAAATATATAACACTTACCCCCAGTAGATCCTAGAATGAAGACAAGGAGATCATTTACTTTAACACCATCTTCCTCTTGGCAAAGGGCTCAGGATGCTGATTTCTCACTGTACTCCTCCAAAGAAGCCCCACCACCAACCTTAGAACAAAAACAGCAGTGCTATGAGGAACATAACACCTGGGAAAGGGTTCGATACCACAAAATATGCATAAGCACATAATATGCATTTTAACTTTCATTTTATTTTTCAGACTTTTTCTGTGCAGTAACTTTTTTTTTTTTTTTTTTTTTTTTTCTTAAATCTGCATTAACAATAGTTATTTCATTAGAATGTTTAGGTTCCAGTTATATAAATTCTTAGCCTTCTATGTAAGAACTCTTTTTCTTTCTTGAATGTAAAAGCAGGCACAAGAGGTTTTCCAATTCAGGTAGACATTAACTGAAATTCACTTTATTTACATCTGTTGTCTTGAGTAACCTGTTGGGATCTGTAAAGTAGGATTGCATTAGACAACAATTTTCAACACAGTGATCAGCTGGAATCAGAAACTTATTTCCAACTAATTCCAATAGGGTATTACAGAAATGTTAAACTAAAATAAGTATACAAATCAAATAGTTCAGAGAAATGCAGTTGAATAATGTGACTCAGCCAGCCTCAAACTTCGCAGCTTAAGCCTTCACTCCAGGTATTTAAAGTCATTTACAAGCTTCTGGTTATCCACCCCAAGCAGAGCAAGTATGGCTAGGCTGAATCACTTGGCTAACTGTTAAAATTATTATTTTTTTATAGGCAGTGTACTGGCATGAAAAAGCATAATGCTCTTAACATTACAGCTTATTGAAAAGTGTTTGCATTGGTAGGCTAGGTAATTTCAAATAAAATCACCTTTCTCTGAAGTGAACATAAACCATTAACTTTCCCCATCACCTTTTCAATCTCCTTTAGATAAATCCTGAACTTTGTTTGCATACTATAATTGAATTGAAGACAGGTCCCTTTTTCCTATCAAAACATATATCTCCTGGGAGCAATCAAGGAGCTATTGATTACAAAGATTAGTGTTAGTTTATCCCCTTCATGACAACTTCTTACACTATCTCATTGACCAACACTTGAGGTTAATACAAGCTTTCTTCTTCCTCTCTCTGCAATTTGCAAGAGAGATTATCAAGGAAAGATTCCCATAGAAATTGGTTAGTAAAACAGTAGGCAGAATGCAGTTGCACATTTCCTTAACAATAATCTTTATGAAAAAAAGAACTTTCAACAGGGAAGTGTTAAAATACAGATCCACTTATGACAACAGAAAGCCTCAAGGTCTCCTCTACCAGCAAAGGTCACACTCACCCATCGTTCAAACCATGACAGCAAGGATTTGTCCCATTGGCTTGAGCTTAAACCAGACAATATGGCATTAAAAAAACCAAAACAGACTGATTCAAAATCAAAGCTCAGAAATTCCCTCCTGGATACCTTTGACATTCTGCTTTTTTTCACCTCCAGTTTCCAAAGCATGGCACCTGCCAGCTGTGTAGCACAGCACACTGACAATTTTACCTTCCAGCAGCTCAGCAGGCTGAGGGCTACGTGCCCCACGCACCCCAGAGACCTTGCAGGTGGCTGCCACCCACACCTGCCCCTCTGCTCCCTTCTCACCCTTTGCTGCATCACTCCTGCATCCTGCCCCACAGACTGCACAGCTCCCACAGCCAGCCCTGATCAACCCTGAACCAGCTCCAAAAACAGGGAATCAAGCAGAGATGTCGAAATTCTGGGGATGGCAAGCAGCAAACGCAAATAGAAGGTCAAAAAATGATCCTGTCTGCCTGGAAGTGAAATCAGTAGAGGAAAATTCTTCTGCCCTTGTCATGCTACAATGGAATAAAATCATTATTTAGCAGCATATTGGGGTTTTTATACTAATGTCATGATTTACAGCTATTTTAATGCCACTAACATAACTACTAGACTGGCACAAAGTTAATAATTAAGTGTAATGTTATAAACTTCACTGAAGGCACTTGTGTTTGAGCATAAGGGCAAAATGTTCAGTCTGTTTAGCTGTGACCTCCAG
Organism: Oenanthe melanoleuca; assembly: GCF_029582105.1. Lineage (NCBI taxonomy): Eukaryota > Metazoa > Chordata > Aves > Passeriformes > Muscicapidae > Oenanthe > Oenanthe melanoleuca. Next base: position 65,613,991 of record NC_079336.1, read on the forward strand.
TTATGAGCTTGAAGTTTATGTGCTTGAATTTTCAACAGTTACATTGTGGAGAGCAAAGACACCCCTGTAAGAGAGGGAACACATGCTAATGAAACACGGGGAAAAACAACTCAGTGCCTCAGATTGGTCACTAGCAAAAGAGCATAGTTGCATTGAACTCTAAAATCTCTTTTGTTTAGCTGTATTTACATCAGCTTCATAAGGTGTCAATATCATTAACACCTCTTAATGTCTTGAAGGGTGATTGATTTTCATGCAATTTGCAAGTACAAAGAGCTGCAGAAGCCAAGGTGCTCATTGTGGCACCTGACCTTAGACCTGTTTTCAGGGCTTCATGAATCAAAGATCACTGTGCAATGCATCCATCTAAAATCTGCCAATCCTATCACCAGAGATGTTAGCAGTCAAATAGTATATGGTAAAAAATAGTAATTATAGGTACACTGGTGATTTGGTGTCAATGTCATTGTACAGAAGAGAATTGCCATAGAAGCAGCAGCATTTTTGGAGCACAAGGACTATAGAATGAGGGAGCTGTGTGAAGGACATAGAAAGAAAGGAATGCAAGTAAAGTTATAAAAAGGAAGTGCTCACTGGATAATATTAAGATTTATAAAGGCAGCTAAGCATCCTCACAGCTGACTCAGATGTGTGACTTCAGATGATTTTCAGTGTCTTTTACTTATTTCTATAACATTAATTTCATAATCCACATCTTAAAATATTTAGAGAATTCTGGGCAAGTGGTTTTATTGCATGTAGGTTTTGTCATTCCTTTTATAATTTTAGGATTCATTTCTCCTTCCTACTTCTAGGATCACTGCAATATGAACAATCCTATGTCACATTTATCCCATTATAAGATTTCTGAGACATATCTCATAGGTGGTGATTCTGTTTATGTGAGATGCCACAAACACAGGATGATAACCCCTTGCTCTACAAAATTATCAATACAGCAGCTTTCAAGTGAATTTTTTTAAGAGAAAATTAAAACTCACAGGAGACACTTTTCTTCAAGGATTTATAACACCTTATGAAAATCTCTTCTGTCTTCATTACCAATGTGCTTGCCTTAAAATTCTTGATGAGAAAGAAAACGTGCACAGAGCATCCATGATGAGGACTAAATATTCTCAACCCAAACCACTGGAATTAATTTTAGAAGCTTAAATGGCAGACATTTAAATGATGTGAGGATTGAAACATGAAAATTACCTGATTGGTAGTCTGCATTTTAAGGTCAAACTAAAAGGTTCTGTGGTAAGCCAGACTGAGTTTTTTGTTAGGCAGTGTCTCAAGTCTTTCACACCAGATCATTCTGTTTCTCAGCCAGTGGGAAGAAAATAAACTAATTCAGACCCTGCAGCACATTTCAAATTGACTGGTGATTAACTAGTGAAATATGTACACAAACCAGCCCATATGGCCACCACAATTTTTACAGCATTAACTGCTTCCCCAATCCAATTTATTTATACTGAATGAGAATTTATTGATCCTCAAGAGTTTATTAACATGTGAACAAATCAAATGATTCATTAATTAACCCAAACACTGTAAGGATTTCCAGATTGCTGTCTCTGGTCTAGCTTGAATTAATTTTCTGAACAGACACTTGTTAATGACAGATTATCTATAAATAAGAGCACAAGTTTAAATAAAAGAGAGTTTCCCCAACATGCAAAGTTTCAAAAATATGGAAATAAAAATGCCACATCCACAAATGTCAATTATGATCAGTACCCTGCAATTTTGGCATTCACTCAGTATTTGTGTTATTTTAACAAAACATGCATCTTCATTAACTATTTCTGGTTTCCTTAAAACAAGTAAACCTTGGGTATTATGAAGTGTGAGCACAATGCACACCAACACAGAAACACACTGGTGGCTGTTTCAGAGAGCACAGAATCTGGCAGAGACTGTTCCAGGCACACAGGTTTAAAAGGACCAGTGCCTCTGTCAGGAATCTGCAGAGACCCAGCCAAGATTTCCTAGCCCCACAACGTACAGGGAAGGGAAATAAAGATTTCAGCTCCAAATAGAACAGGGTTCACCAGAAAATGCACTCTCCTTTTGGAATCAGACCCATATTCAGTATCCATCATTGCTATATCTTTCTCTCAAGCTGCACAAATCCTGATGGACAGTGGCATTCTGCATAAGGTCACTCTGCATCCCAGGCTTTCTTTGCAATACAATTCTATTTTTCTTACTTTTTTTTTTTTTTTTTTTTTTTTTAAGTTTATAAAAAGGTTTCTCTACACTCCATGAAAAATAGAAGAATATTCTGAAATAGGCAGTCAAGGAAAAGTTCTCTTGCTCTTATCAGGCCTTCCAAAGAGCACAGTGCTGGATATCAAAGAGCATTGTGAGCATAATTATGCTTTTAATCAATGAGAATTTTAATATTTTTCAGCTACCAAACCAAAAGGTTTGTTTTAACATTTAAAAATGATTAAACTAATTCCCAAAGGTAAAATTTTCGCTTCAAATCAAATATTTGAAACCCTATTAGCTTCAAAATCAAAACATTTCAGCTAGTTTTCTGCCCCTTTGCCTACCCTAAAAACTTGATGAAATGAATCCCAGCTCACCAAATGCAAGTTTGTCTTTCTTTATTAGGAAAGTGACACCTTCACTCAGTGCCACTGCCAATTTCTTTGAAAATCTAGTTTTAAACTTTATATAAGGAGCTGCTGAATGCTGAGCTCCACAGTGTGGGCTGAGCAGCTGAGAATCTTCCCCCACATACACAGAGGTGTCTGAGTATCATATGCCTGCTTTAATCCAAACCTCCTGGTTCCCTGCCTCTCCCTCTCTTGAGCCTTATTAGTAGAGCTTTTAGATCCGTTTCAGCATTACCTGCCAGCCAAGTTTCTGTACGTGGCTTTTTTCCCCCATTCAGCCTGTCAAGAAAAAAGGAGGCACTATTGAGAACTTCTGGGCTGATTTGAATATCCAAATCCATCGTGCTTGGAGGAACTTAAAAGTAGGGGGGAAATAGTTGACTCTGCTTTATATTTATCATTAAAAACAGTAGAACAGATTCTAAGAGAATAATGTGAACAACAGAATTAAAATTACTCGAACAACTGAGTGAGTGTGTTGGATGTGTTCAACCTCCTTAACCAAAACAGCCATAGTTTGGTGCAGACTCCAAAGGAGGCAAAGGCCTGAGGCACAGTCAGGACAAGAGCTCCTCCAGAAATCCCAAAAATTGGCCCAGTGAACATCAGTTCATATGAGCTTGGAACACTGTGTGACCAGCACACGAATAGCAGATTCTTTTTTTAAGACTCACCAGGAAAATTGTCAGTAAAAGGTGTCTAATGCATATCCTTCCCAAGCAATGTAATTATTAGCCAAGCACTTTATCCCAAAAATATGACAGCTGTCAATAAGGGAGCCTTCTTTGAGATCTCCCTGCACAGTAGTGTGGGTACACATCTAGAGTCTTCCTCACTGCTGGGACAATTCTCCAGTTTTAAAATTCCTTATCTGACACTAAGAGATCCTTCTTCACACAAAGCAGAGACCCCTTATTCACAACAGATCCCTGACAGGTTGCTCGTAACATGCTAAATCAATACCAGTGAAATTCATGTTTCTTCCATTAGATAGAAACCATTCTTCAAGTCTGAGACTAAGGTTAGACCCAGCTTCACCTAAGCTCCATCAGAGGTTCAGAAGGTAAGGGGGTCCACTCTGAGCCTCATGCCCTTACCCTTTTGCATCTTCAGTCTCTGTGTAAATCATTCTAAACCAGTTGTTACTGAAATTAAATTTCCTTTGTGTATTTCACCCATGTAGTAAACAACAGAGTGAACCTTGCCATGGAACTTTGTCAAGTCTCAGTTTTATAAGTTCATATTAAAATACTTTTGCTAATACCATTAATAGCAATCCTTTGAGTGACCCTATATAACCCATCCACAATATGGAGAAAACTTCACTGAGAGGAGAGATAAAACTCAACAAAATTTGCAAAGCTTCTTTTTGTCAATAGTTATTCAAAACAGCATTTAGTCTTTTGGAGGAAAGCTTTTATGCTTATTATTCCATGTTTAGCTAATTGGCTGCATTTTTTGCAGCTATTCTTCTAACACCTTTATTAAGCACTCAATTGACAGTGGATGCCACACAAGCTCAGCATTTCTATACCAAAATCCACCCCTGATATTTCCTTCCCACTTCTAAGGGATTTCTGTAAGTCTTACAAAGGGCATAAGATTCCCATCAGATTTTAGTGCTCCAAGGAGGTGGCCAGCTGTGAAAACTAGGAAATACCAATTCTGAAGCAGATGCTCCACAGAGGAGCAAGCACTGCCATGTAGCCCCCGTGTGAATGTCACTAATGGATGGGTGGCAGTGCCTGGATTCTGCCTTCTCACCAGGCACAGCCAGCACTGAAGAGGTTTGGAGGCCATTGCTGCTCAAATAAGTGCCTGTGCTCAATTAGACATTTTTCAATAACAGGGAGACAGACAGCTGGAATGAGTGGATTTAACTTCAAAATCACCCCCTGTGTGTTTTTATGCCTGGTATTTTCATAGGTCCTTGCTTCCAGTGAGAAAAATTGATAGAGCTGGCATCTGTCTGGAAAGCAGAAGACTGGAAAAAATCATGTGTAACTTGTCTGAAAGTTTTTAGATATTGGCAGATTTGAAAGAAAGGAGAAACCAAATGTAGCTTAGTAAGCACTAAGATGACAAAGCATGTTAGCACTAACAAGCCTCACAGCTGACTATATTAAGATCTAAAGGCAGAAAGAGATCAGTGCCAAATCTCTAAGATCCTGTTGTCCTATTGTCCACATTTCTGGGACAAGGGAATTACTTCTGATTCATTTTAATCTGTCTCTACTGGCTGAAAGTCATTAATGAGGCAGTTCTAGTTTAGTCTAATAAAAAGAAATTAACTTTCAGACTGTGAAACCATTCTTTGATGTGAGACAAAATATCACAAATTGAGGGAAATGTAGAATTTTGTCTAAAATGCATTTTTGGTTCACACTAAAATGCTTATTAAAAACCACCAAAAATTTTCTGAGTTTTCCTGCTAAATGATTGTGAAAATGATTGTGAATTCCCTAAGATCAAATCAGTTTCAGTTTCTTCTTACATCACCACTGTTATCTTGTCTTATAACAGAAAATAATTGCCATACTTCAACCTTTTCCTTCTTCACTGGTAAAGCATCTTTCCAAACTATAGTGATGTCAGCAGGATAGCAGTACCTGATTAGTCCTCTTTCAACTTGGTTGCTATTTCTTAGTAATAATTTATTCACTTTTCTGCAAAAACTTTAATTTTAAAAGGCCTTAAGCAAGGAGGAGATAGAGCAACTCAAAATTGATATTGCTTCACTGCACCAAGGCCAGATAAGAAGCTTGTGCAACAACACCTGAGGATGTTTTCTAAAGAGTCCACTTCTTCCCCAGAGTGGTACTGAATAACAATAAACATTTATATAATTCCTGTTACAAACAAGGGGCAATCCAGTGGGGAATTATTTCATAGATCTATGAAGAGTTAATTCACTGCATCCCTTGTGCAGAACACTAGTAGCTGCTGTCAAAATATGATGCACTCTGAGAAATGTCAGCACAAAACTACTCTCTGTTTAGAGATGTTTAGTTTGAGAATTGTTGGCAACTAATCCACACTCCACAAAATGAAATGTTCATGTATCAAGCACCCCAGGAGCAGGGCACAGAAAGATAAAGAGAAGACTACATGATTACTGTTGGGTCTTCTAGCAGATCTGATTTGTGGCAGCACTTTTGCCATTTGTAAATAAACTACCACAATACCACCATGGACTGGGTGCTTTTGCTAGCAGTACCCATCTATAAGGCATGTGAAGTTCCCAGAGCCTCAGGTCTTCGTGATTAAATCCTGTGGGAGGAATTGCAGATGCACCTTTCCCAAGAGAAAGCTAACTGGTGTACAGCAGGAATCTCTAGCAGTGGCTGCAAAACCTTACAGACTAACAGGAACTGGCTTTTAACTGGAGATTTTCAGACTGCACCAATCTTGATAGGTGCCATCTGTGCTTCTGTGCACGAGCTCCTCTCTGTGCCTACCCAGAAGGTGAAATAACAAGATGGAATGCAAGTTAAAAAACAAGGATATTACGCAATCAAAGAGGACAAAACACCTTTTAAGCTGTTCTGTTTGGTAATTAATCTATATTGCTAATAAATGATTGTCTCCCTGACAATACATTTTGGAAGAAAACTGCTGGCCATGTAGGCACCTGTACAAACATTAACAGCCCATAAGGGAGGAACAGGCAATCCCTGTGCACTCAGTATGGACAGGTACATTCCTTGCATGAAGTGGGGTTGGCAATTTGGTCATAAAAGGGGAAAATAATTCACATCCCAAAGTAATGAACTCTCAAGTTCTCCCATATATGCTCTACTGGATTCTGATTTAATTTTCACCAGTCAAAATTGTTCAGTTTGTGTCAGCAGAGATGAGAATATCTCTCTATTGATTAGGACCCATAAAGGTCCTAATGATGATTTCACATTCTTGTGAAACATTGTTGTGCAATATTTTACTCTCAGAGAATCTGAATCTGGATCTCCAGGATTGCAGGGACAATAAATACACACAATAAAAATACAACCTGAGCTGTCTGCATTGTCCACCTATGTTGTACAGCTGCTGTGAATCTGGCATCCCTCTGATGTGATGAGTAATGGCTTCCCAAGTGCCCAGAGAGGACCAGACTGAAAAAGTGTCAGTCTCTGCTAGAAAGACCTTCTTTGTCACTGTCTTTGAAATCCTGTCCTGAATATCATGGTCATGCCTGTAAGTGAGAGTCTTTGCTGTTTGCACAGATACTGCCTAACTGTGTCCAGCTGGGGCTCCACAGCAGAGGGAAGGCATGGACCTGTGGGAGCAGGACCACAGGAGAGGCACAGAAATTAACAGCAGGACACAACACCTCTCCTGTGACTGAAGTCTGAAAAGAATTGAGATTGTTCAGCCAGTAGAAGAGGCTCCAGAGACACCTTATTGAGGTTTTTCAGTATTTAAAAGGGGCTATGGAAGATGGGGATAGGTTTTTCAGCAGGGCCTGTAGTGGTAGGATGAGGGATACTGCCCACAGTGTTGTATTTTCATTTGGATAGCACTGATCTCAACACAGGGACTTCCTACTTGTCACAGCATCCCCAGCAGAACTTGACACCTACCCCCACTCTATTCATCTGCTTTTTGACATTTGCAATCAATATTTGCCTTGTTTGGTAGCCTGCTGCCATTGCAGTTCTTCCATTACAAATCCAGCCATTAAAGAAACATTCTAGGAAAATATTTGCTGTAAATCTTACTTGTCCTAATAGCAATCCATAGAACAGAAAATCCAGGCTTTTATAATCCCACATGGGATGGATGTTTCCCCTTTTAATTTAGCGAACTTGAAAGAGTAAGACTGATGAGATCTCTTTTTTCCCCTTTTAGTCATCCTTCTTCAAGGTTCTTAGGCAGCAGCATAGAGGTGCTGAAATTTTTGTCCAGGTTATGCCTCACATGCTCTCATAGGAACATTCAAGAGCACAGCACTGTAAATTTTCAGCTTGTGTCAGATGTGTGTTTGTCCCAGGGCCAAGAGGCACTCCTGACAGCCATTCATGATGAGCAGTTATCTAATGAGCTGGAAGTTCATCTCTAAATGGTTCATCTGCAGGGTGATCAGGGGGAGGCTGGTGAATCATCGGGGCCTGTTGCCATGGAGGAAAGAGGATGGGAAGGAACCAGCCATCAGACCACTGTACAGGCTGCATCTGGCCTGTGGAAAAGGTCAGCTGCTCTTTCCTGTGCCACAATTTGCGAGGAGAGAACATGTGAGTGCTCACACGCACACACACACTATCCTCCTGCTAGTGGGAATGATTGTCATTCTCAGCTCAAAGGTGAAACTGTGAAAGCAATCCCAAAGCACCAGTGAAACCTTCTGGATCAACAAATCATTCCTGCTAACAAGTGTAAAATTCTGCTTTACAAAAAATGCAACATTATCAAAAGAGGCAGAAAGGAATCAGCAATTACAGAGTTAACCATACTAAGGTAGATAACTTTGAGATGTAGTAAACCTAAGAGTGAACCAAATCCCCCTCACCTCCACCATTCTTCCCCAGACAGGTGAAAAAAAAGGCATGCAGTCATTTCTTGTAATAACTAATGCTAAAAATGGTGCAGCAAGATTGCAGTGCACCATATTAAAAGTTCAGAAGAGCATTGCTGTGCACAGAAAGAACTAACAAATCCTGAGGGCTGACATAAACTGTGCAAGAACCAAATGTCTAAGCATTAAAAACACAGACTGAGAACAGCTGTGAGCTTCAGCCTTAGCAATTGGAGCAAAGAAAGAGGAAAAGTTTCTCTGTGCAGTTGTCAGGCAAAAAAAAAAAAAAAAAAAAAAATCACAAATCTTTGGTGTGATACATGCTTGGAAAGATCAGTTTTAGAACCCATTTCAAATATGTACAGGAAAGGGGAACCCCAAGCAGGAAACCAGTGCCATAAAATAAATAGATGGATAATGGTTTAAAATCGCACTGAAAATATTGAAGTCTTTCCTAATCACTTATGTTTTGGAAAGCTTTTAAATGGAATTTGTGAAAACAAAACCAAAATAAAAATAATCATGTTTATTATGATATTGACCAATTTACAGGAACAAGGTTCTTAGCTTGCATTCAGGCAGTTTGATCTGGATAATTAGTTTGCAGTCTCGAAGTTGTGCATCAACAGATTTCCCCACCCGCCTCCCAAGCCTCCCACAGCACATGTAAAGTGGGTGGCAATGACTCAGTTCCACATCTCTGTAAATCATGCTGAAGCCCTCTCCTTTCTCTGTCCCTTAGTGCTGCAGATCAGTCAGATAAGGCCCTGGGATGCAGAGAAGTGCTCTTGCAGGAGCCAGCCTGTGCCCATACCCACCCTCATAAGAAGTTCTTGTAAATAATTGAAGAGATTAATGATGTGGACTCTCATGCTCAGGAGACTCAATTTCTAATCATTAATCTAACACATGCTTCACTAAGGCACGGAGCCTATTACAGATAAAACTTAAGAGGAATACTTATTGATCACTGCAATACTTCTCTAATATTTTTAATTGCTAGTTTTTCTTTACAGTTATAGTCACTAGAGCTGCGAAAACAGCCAAGTAGAAATGGTAACACTAATTCACTAACACTAGTTCAACTAATTAAAGTTTAAATTAGTTTGATCTCCACGTCTTTTGCAGTTAATTATCACTCTAATACTTACAACAATAAAGTCAAATTTAATCCATGAATCACACTGGATTATCTCGAGATAATAACAGCAATAAAGGAAAATGATACACAGTGGGAACTTGGTTCTCAGAACCAAACAAGCTATCAGGAACAAAACACTAATGAATAATACACTTCATTACAGACAAAACAGTGCACCCCATCAAGAGTACCATCAAATTATACAGCATTACTGACAATGGTATCTGAAAAGACATATCATAGACATGAAATCCTTCCAGGAAAAGGGTTGAATCATCTGTATGCTTCTTTTTTTTTTTTTTTTAATGCTGAAACGTAATAATTTCACCCATGGAAAGCAAAGAGCTCTATAACAAGAGCAAACTCATTTATATATTTCCCTGCATGTAGGAAGGTAAGTATAAGGAATATGGTGGACAAAAAGAATCAGTGTGTCATGCTAGGGATTTTCCCTCTTTCATTCATATATTTTTCTTTTTAACTCTGGGATTTCAGGCAGATTTTTCCCTTGAGAACAGAGGCCAAAACACAAGGTTTCCATTAACTAAGCTGTTCACGAATCAGACTCCATTTTGTTCATTTTCATTATTTAGCAATTATTTAGTTTCAATATTTAGCAATTTGGGATGGAATATATTCTAGCTTCAACTAGACAGCATGAAAGTACCCTCCTGCTTCATCTCTTGCTCTGTTGCCCAAAGGTTGGGGTACTTCTAGCAAAGAAGGAGTTTCAGCCCCTCAGAGCTGGAGTACTTGTACCACTGCTGCCCCTGTGCTAAGGGCTGTCCAGCCATTTCAGTGCCTAGCTTATTTCCAGCTGAAAAGTTCAATAAACTTGCTGATTAGCACGTACAGCTTTCACATCATCACTGGATTCCTAGGTCTCCCCATGTACATCCTAAGGGGATGAAAAATGCTTTCAGGTCAGGGATCAGATTTATCACATCAGTTTGCATGCTGACCCTGGTAGTCCATAACATTAAACAAGCTCCTTATTCACCATATACCTTTAGGTCACCTCTCTGAAGGGCCTGGTTGTCCAGATGCATTACACTGAGCAAGGCACAGACTGGGCTTTGAATTCCATATGAGCACATAAGGATCAGGAATCTTCCTCTTCTCTGTTAGGAAACACTCTGCAATGGACTGTAAGATAAATAGAAGGTATTTCTTACCTGCCATAACTCATATTTTATGATAAGTTAGAAATGAGTGACATATCACTATTTAGGCAGCTAGCTAAGATAGTGATGGAGCCATCTCCATGCTTATAGGGAGGAATTGACCTCAATTAATAAATTATACTTTAAGCCATTATAGAATACATCTCCTACTGTGAATTACCAAATTAATGATGTGCAAAAGTGACAAAACATTAATTATCCCAAGAGCTGTGGCAATGTTAGTGAGGCAAACTGAACATAGAGGAGAAGGCAGTGCAGCATTTATTTCTTTTTTCTTCTGGGAATTACCTTTTTTCAGGATTTGGCATAAGAGCTGTGATTGTGCAGATTGTTACACTCTTGGGTTATATTCTCTAATCACAGAGGGAAGTGAACATAAGGAAGAACATAAAAGTTGAACATTAGGAAAATGCCTACTGAGCCCTTTCAGTGGGAGTTAAGAGAAATGACCATGGAGACTGAGACATGTCAAAATTCCCACTACAGTGCACTCCACAGGCCTGCCCTTTGGAAACACCTGACTGCCTTTCCAGTCCCTTGGCTGCAGAGAAGCCAAAGGTGGTGGCACTCCTCAGGCCCTGCAGCTGTGCAGAAGGTCAAGGATCACCCATCCAGCTTGTGGGAATTCACAGTTCTCCTCCTGATTCCTGCTGAGTTTGGACTGGACTCTTTGGACTGGGCCTTGAATTCAAGGGCAAGTCTCATGGTGGGAGTTAAATATCAAAATGATAGAAAATTGCTGCCTAGAATCCTGGGTTAAATGCTTCTCTTATTTAGTGACTCCACAACCCTCTTGGGCAGTCAATTCTAATGCTGACAACCTTTTCCAACAAGGAATCCATCCTGATGTCCTGTTTGAATCTCTCCTGCCAGAGTTTGAGGCTATGTCCTTATGTCCTGTCACTGGTTGCTTGGAAGAAGAGGCCAACCCTCACCTGGCTACACACTCCTTTCAGGAAATTGTAGCAATCAATAAGGTCTCTTCTCCAGGCTAAGCACCCCCAGCTCCCTCAGCCACTCCTCTAAATCCTTCACCTGGAAGGAAGGAGGAAGTTGAGGAACTGTCAGCTAATGAAAGTAAATAAAAGAATAAATAAAAATTGCAATTCTTTCAATTCAATCCAATCTAAAGGTCTTTTCTGAACTTCATGAAACAAAACCAAAGAAAGGTTATTTGCTAAATCCTTTCACAGTTTCAAGGAGAAGATGATGCACATCAAAGACAAAGATCATCTTCAGTTTTCACAACTAACTTTCCCACAGCTAATTATTCCTGCTAAGACAACTCATTACTTCTTTTGATCTTCTTGAAGCAGTGGGGAGATAGCTTAATATGCATCCTTCTTTATCTAGAACGAATTTAAATGCAATTTTCTTGATCTATTCCCAGCTGATTTGGAATTAAATCTTATTTGGAATAAAAAAATATTCAAGGAACAGACAATCTTAAAGAGCAAAGTCATCTTGCATCAGAATTTGAAAAGAAAAAAGCAGCAGAAAAGATTACAGTATTTCACTGCATTGTGTTGTTTCAGAGCCAGAAAGAAGGCATCAGCATAGTGAGCCAACATTTTCTGTTTTTTTTTTTTTTATCCAGCTTATTGGGAAAAAAGAGCAGAAAGCTAAGCAGCCCAGGGGACAGCTGATGCAGACCATTGAGGCAGCTGATCTCTGGACACCCATTCTGGGGCCAGGGTGGGGCCTCCCTCCTTCACATCACCTCCTTGGCCAGGAGCTGTGGGGTAGGGAGCACCAAAATTCCCCTGGGTGGGTCACGGAGGGGAGAGCCTCCAGGAAACCAGGGAACACTGGAAAAACATGAGGCAGGGGACAGGGCAGCTGGCCCATCTTCCCAAGTGGTTTAACACAAAGGTTTGGATAGAATCAATAATTATCATGGAGCACTTTGGGTTTTGTGTGATTGGTATTTCTCAGTGAGCTTTGCTGAAGTAAGGAACATGTGCAGGCTGAGCAGGAATAAAAGGTCAACGTGGACTGTGCTTTTCTCATAAAGCTTTAGATAGCTCGGCAGAGAGTGTGTTCTAACTTCACTGCCTTAACAGTGAGTCTCCAAATGAAAAAAATATTCTCCTCATCACATTCATTTTGTGACATAAATGACAAAGAGAGGACTGGGCAGGGCACTCATGTGCTACCACTTCAATGTCTTTGAGCATGAGGCAAGCTGAACAGGGCTTACTTGGACTCTGATTTTTGGATTGGCAGGAATGTCAGTTCTCAGATCCCCTGGAGAAATCAGAGAGGGGGAGGAAGGAAAAGGAAGGCAGAGTTGTCCATCAAATAATTTCCTTTTTATTTTGAAACCCTGAAAGCAAAGTAAGACAACTTGCTCTTGTGCTAGTTATGACTTCTCCTTCCTCTGTCAATATCCTGCACTCCTGAAGTCTGTCATCTCTGGACAGGAGGAAAACATCACCAGGATACATCTGAAGTCCTTCCTGTGGCAGAGCACTCCCATCAAATCATTGAAGGAGACAGAAAAGGAATACAGTTCTCTTAGTAAAGTACAGTCAAGATCCAACTGGACATGTCAAACTTGCTATAGTAAGTATATCAATGCAAATGCAAGTGCTTATCAGACTTACTCTTAGGAGCACTAATTTAGAAAAAATAGTGGATGTTCAATTTAGGAAACCTGTAAAGAAAAAGAAAAGAATCAGCATACAATTTCCCATGGCAAATAAAATCATATCCAAATCTAAGAAAATCCATTAAAATGCCACTGAGTATTACAGAAGCTATCCAGCCCTTCACTAATACACAAAAAAGATTCTTGGGTTTGTATGTTAATGAAGATAAATATACTGATGGGAAGTTATTTTTCATATTCTAGAAACCTAATATCAGATCATAATTATCCAGGGACACCCCACTATTAATTTACCTAGCATACAGAAAGCAGTCTTTATGTAAATATACATGGTCACAGGCAAAGAGGAGAACATTTAATCTAATCTCAGTGCAAGGTTACTACTTCAGTGGCTGACAATCATCTTACTGAGAAAACTATTTCTCTTCTCTGGAGACAAAAAGTGTTAAACAGTATTATTATTTTATGGTGATGGTTTCTGTTTTGTAGTACCAAGCAGTGTTATTTGTTTTCTCTCCATGCAATCCTGTGTTTTCTCTGTGTGAGCTACAGAGCATCTGCAGATCCTAACTTTGGGAGGTCAGGAGTTTGACACAATCTGCTTCTGTGGGAGGTTTTGTCTCCATTTGCATATGCTGTTATTGGTCTTTTTATGCAGCCCAAGTCAGTGAGTCCAATTATGGAACCCTGTTGTGATCAATAAACATTGGAACTGTTGCAAGTATTTGGGCAATAAGATATGAGGCTTTCCAGCGTGGAGTCTGTTCAAAATAGGAGAAAATGCAGTAGCTGAAAAGCCTATTTCTAAAAAGCAAAAATCTGTTAATTAAAAAACCCTGGGATTTGAGACTTAAGAAGTCACTCTTATGGCTGATGAAAGACTTTTTTTCAATGCACTTTGTAACAAATCAGGAACTAAATAATAGGGACATCTAGCATTTGGAAGGCCATTTAAATGCCTTACCTAAATTTACACTGTAAAAAATATATATTTATAGCAAGCATATAACCCTTGCTGCTATTGATATAAATATTCATTATAGCTATTATAATAAATGGCATATTAAAAAGGCGCCAAATTATTTTAAATTCTACGGAAAAGACTTGTGTGAAAGAATTTTTTTCTGGTTTTCTTTCAAGCAAACTCATGGATGTGATCCATATTATCAAGTGAAGTCAGTTGTATGGCTATGAAAGCCATATTTTCACTGTATTTCAGGATACAGACTGCCTTCAAAAATGTCACAGCGGATACATGGATTTGTTAGAACTCTGTCTGTACCATGCTTTTCACCTAATGGAGTGGTATTTAAATGAATTACCTTATCTTTAGGTGGACTCTAAACCCAAGCTCCAAAGTCAGTAAGCCTTTGACAGGCTGCTCAGAAGGAAAGATATGGTTATCATTACTGCAAGCAGGTACATTTTAAGATGTTTAAAGATACAAGAACAGAAATCAAAAGTAGAAGAATTTCAAGCAGCACAGAGCTCCAATGAACTCCCCACAAAGGACCAATTCATCAGACAAAATCATATAGAATAAATGTAGATCAGCCTTGAAATTAATTCTAGTCCTCTTCTAATCCCTCTGTCTACCCACCTGTGCACACACCATTTCAAGCTGCTTCTCCCAAGTGACCATGTATAACCTCTGTTAATGACATCAGTAAATCTCAGAGATGGTAGCTAGGAATCTCCCTGATGTCACCATGAATGATTCACTCTCCAGCAAGGACTGGCAGCCAACTAGCTGTCAAACTGCTGCTGCTTGCTTTAATACAATGGAATAGGAAAGGTCAGGCTTAGGAGAAATGGTTTAAATAAATCTCCCAAGTGTCATGAATACATTTGGCCAACAGATGACAGTGTAATGTATGGCAAATTATAGCAGCAGAGAAATTTCAATTTGGGGTCCAGATCCTCGCCCCTGGTACAGTTTCAGTGGTGTTTTGATACTACTGAAAGAAAAATTGCTCAGTATGCATTATATGCCTTTAGCAGAGAATATCTATAGCCAAGGTAATGATGCAGTAAGTCCTTTCAGCTTTGCTATATAGTTTAGAAAGTCTTTAGAAGGTATCTTCATTGTAATGCCAACAAAGACTCAGGCTATCATCATTCTTCTCACTGAGAATCCCAAGGAATTTTCCTGAGACAGGTGTTGGTCTTGGACACCTTTTGTGGGGCAGGAATCAGATGCAACTGCAGTACAGTGTGCAGTGTTCTCTTTGGGTCACATCATCATTTAGAAATTATATCCACTGCTGGTTAAAAACACATCCCTCACTCTGATCTGCTATGTAGGGCAAGAAGACCTCTGTTCATTCAACCCTGATTTGAAGCAGATTTTAAAGGCTTTACCCTTTCCTTCATCTCCCTTCCTTTATTTCATCACTTTTTTTGCAATGCCAACAATCACTAATTGTGGTACTACATTGAGAGCCATGAGGGAACTAACCCAGCTTAAAAATAATTGTTTTGCTGTTACTGCTCTATTGATATTTTTCAAACCCAGAGCTGTTCCCTGAGCTGTTCTTTATTTTGCTTTTAGATAAAAGTTAAGCTACTCTCAACTTTTTATACAGATATAATATTCAGATAAGTGCAGTGCAATTTTACTCTCAAATCAATAGAAAATCTAATGCCTAATAACAAATCAAACATATTACCCTTGATGTTATATAAATATTGAGAAATAAAGAATTTGACTAACAGCTTAGCAGTGAGGTCAAATGTATTATGTGATATTTAGACCATGACCTGGGTACCCACTGCAATGCTTCCTCTGTAGATTTTAATCCTCACACAGTAAATAATTTCTTGCCTCTGCCTTGGCCTTCTAGTTGTATAATCCTCACTTTGAAGGTTCTTGATGAACATGTTTGATAACTCTTACTTATCAGAAATTAAGGATAGCATCTTCAAGTGCTTCAAGTCCTTGAGCTATAACACTCCAATGAATAACTTCCTCAACTACTTTCAAACTTAAAAAAAAAAAAAAAAAAAAAAAAGGAATGATCTTGCAAGAAGCATCCTCAACCAAAATCAACACTGAAACAATATTCTTGTTCTGAGCTAACATGCTAAAAGGAGAGAAATCCCTACATATTCTGTTCAGTAGATTTCTCTGCTTTCCCCCTACCCACAACATTGAGGTAGATTTGAGTCAGTGCATTTCAAATTAGATATTCCCTGGCCAGGAATGAGTCCAACTCTGGCACAACAGCAGAGAAGCGTGTGACACATCAATTTGTACTCACCTGCCTGGGAACCTACAGCTGCCTCAGTCATTATAGCCTGGAGAGGTCTCACTCAAGACAGTAATTTAATAACAAAATTATATTTTAAAAAAAAAGTGAAGTCTCCCAAAACAGAAAAAGGTAAACAAATTATTAATAAACTTCTGTGAAAATTGTTGTGATCTATGATAAGAGAAAAAAGCTGTTTTTCATTCAGCATCCCTACATCTCTACATTTCCACAGGCACTGTGATCTGTCCCTTATGCTGCTCTCTCTGCCTTAAATCCTGCATCCCTTTGCCTGATGCTACTATAATAAATCTGATGGGAAAAAATAGGCACAAATGTTAAACTCCTTGCCAAACCTGTCAAGGACAATAAAGGATTCTACAGCCTGATAGTGACACTACACAAATCAATGGAAGAGTGTGCTATATAGAAATATATAGCAACATCATCCATCTCAAGAACTTTCAGCAAGGTATCACAAGAGAAATATACCCATCTTATTCTTGACCTCTGTTAAGTATCAAATTGTGGCTATTACATTCCTAATGTTCTCATGCAACAGGTCCAGACATTTAAATCCTGGTTAGGATTGTGAATACAAACTCTTGATCTCCTTTGTCAGTGGGAAAACAGACAACAGTGTCTATTATTCATATATTAAGCTTCAATGAAAGGAAAACGAAACATTTCCTTAAAGTATAAAATCTGAATTTTAACTGTACATTTGGATTCTCCACGAATGTTGGAGCTGAGAGCTGACAGAAGAACAGGAGAAAGGACCTTCCTTCTCCTCTTCCATTATGGATGATACCTGGGGGAGGCAAGTGTGATATCCACTGTAGTATGTTAAGCTCCACTTAATATTGTTACTGATGTAAAATCATTTTTCCTTTAGAAAAAACACAGAGAGACACACAAAGTCTAAATAAAACAATTACAAAGATGACAAGGCAATTTCTACCTCTTAAACTGGGATGTTTTTAAAACAGTTTTGCAAGAATATTGTCAGAGCACAGTTTTGCCAGTCTCCAAGACATGACCTGACCCCCCTGGGCCATAGCTGTTCTCAGATGGTTTAGTTGTTTATTTCTAGCTCCTTTTTTGGCCACAGGTACAAAGAGGTGTAAAAAAGTTTTGACTTTCTGACTGCCAAAGCCAGACTTCTGTAAAGTTTGCAGGGAGCCTTAGGTCAAGGTAAGCAATAAGGAAGAGAACAGATCAAATGAGAGTGAAAGGAAAAACAAGGTCAAAGATTTAGCTTTCACTTATGTGTGCTATTCAGGACTCTCTGACACAAATGGGATAGCAAGCACTGCAGTGCAGCATGCAGCAGGCTGCAGCTTCCTGAGGGTTGGAAGAGCAGACACACAAGTTTCAGACCCAGCTGTCTTAGACTTCCTTCCTATGTCAGATGCTTGTGATCTTTCACTGGACTCAATCCCCTAAAGTGCCTATTTGTCTTCTACTGAGGAGCCCAGGGCTGGACCCAGCTCTCAGTGCTGAGCAGTGGTGAAGGATCACCTCCCTCAACCTGTTAGCATTAACACCATGCATTAATGCAGCCCCCATGCAGCTGGCCCCCATTGCTGCAAGGGCACACTGCTGCTTGTATTCACCTTGCTGACCACAGCTCAGACCCCTATAATTTATTCTGCAGAGCTGTTTTACCATTACAACACTGTATGTTGTGTGGGGATCATGGCTCCCCACATGCAGAACTCTGTTGAGCTGCATGAAGTTGCTCTTAGTCCAGTTCTCCAATTTATGGAGATCTCTCTGAATGTCAGCAAAATCACCTGGTGTATAAGCCACCCATCCTTCTTTTGTATCACTTGTGAACTTACTGAGAGTACATTTTGCTCCATTGCTCACATCATTCATGAAGATGATGAACAGTACTGTTCCAGCATTGACACCTGGGGAGCACTGCTAGGGACTGGCCTCCAACTCATCTTTGTGCTGCTGGATCACACAACTTCGAGCTTCACCATTCATCCATCCAGTTTTCAATCTACCTCACTGTCCACTTCTCTAGCCCATGCTTCATGAGTCTTTTTAATGTTTCACAAACTTGTGCATGTCCATTTAAAAAAAAAAAAAAGTTACTTAATCAGGTCCTCTTCCATCAAGAACAAGGCATGTTTGAGCCAGGATCCTGAAATTCACATTCCCAACCAGTTCTTCTGAAAGTGTGAGGTCCATCAGAGTATCTTCCTTATTTGTGTCATGCCATATTGCTCTTTCCCATGAAAGTCCATCAGTTAGCTGCCTTATTTTACAGCTGTGACCCACACATGAACTTATGCCTAATGTTAAGAGAGAGCTGTGTGCAACTTGTTTGCAAAAAATCTCATTTCCTGCCCTCACTAAAAAAAGCCCCTTCTGTTTGTTCACTACATCTTGGAATGAAAAATTTCTTTGGATTCATTCAGTTCTGCAGCTGCTGAGTTGCTCTGGCCTGTACTTAATCATAATTATTGTCTGTGGAGTGATTTCTCCTTAAAGCAGGACAGCTTTGAGGTTATGCACATAGGATAAGAAATTGTTGAGTGATAGCTTCATACCTTCTCACAGCTCTCTTTGATTGCTTTGGAGTCTACATGAATGTGACCCAAGAGATAGTTTGAAAATATTGTCAGTACTGAAATTTAATGGCAACAATCACTTTCTTCCGCCTGTTGGATAATATAGAAAATTAAAAATATAGAGATTGAGTAGAGAATTCAGATGATAGCAGTCAACATTGGGGCAGGAGTGTTTAGAATTTTGAATTATATATTTTTCCAAAATACCAACCACTGCAAGTCAATCACATAAATATTTATATTAGAAAAATTATTTTTTGTTTGCCAAAAATTTATCTTGTTGCCAATTGAGGATGAGCAAAACAGTTACAAAAATACAGTAAAGCCACAAGACATTCCCCCAGGCTTCAGGTTGTGCTTGTTGAAGTGCAACCACATCTTCATTGTGCACCACTGCTTCCTTTGGTCAGAAGGGAAAAGGGAACAGCTTCGTGGAATATTCCTGTCCCCCCTGGATTTCTGGCCACCATCTCAATAAGGCCTTTAAAGCCTTTACTGGCCTGAACATCTGCCTTAAGGCAAAGTTCTGTGCTGCTGTGGATAAAGCAGCCTTCTGCCCTCTGCCTGTCTCCCCTGCCCTGAGGGTTTTCAGCAGCCAGTGGTGCTCAAAGCTACACTTACCTGCTTCATTTCCAGAAAGGTGCTGGCTCTTAGAGATGTGTAGCCCTAGAGAACCCCCTTAGGTGAGAGGGGAACTCTGGAATATCAGTTGGCCATTCTCTGTGCCATCAAGAAAATATGGGTGACAGCTAAGGGATCAGAAGAAGACCATTCCCCAGCTCCATGTGTCCTATTGCTCCAAGTGGTTTTGCTGCTTCACTAACAGAATAGAGTCTTACAAGGGACAACGAGAGTAGAGCTGGCAACTCAGAAGGTAGAGCATCATTACCATGAAAGCAGAGTGTTTTTATCTATAAAATAATACAAAAAGTAGAATTAAAAGTAAATTAAAAGTAAAGTATATATTTTTTCTGTTCTCCTAAATGAATTGTTTAATTTAGTTGTTTGAGTCAACACTCTAAAACCAAGTGAGTTCCTCTCACAGGTCACAGCCAATAGCAAGAGTTATGCATAACTAAAGGCAGATTTCATGGTATCTTATTACAAGAATTCTTACACACTTCCTTCCAGATTTCTGTTGAAATTTGTCCAGGTAACAGCCAAGAAAGAACTGTGAAAGAGAACAAGTGATTTTTTTCCATTAACTTTGGGCTTCAAAAAAAGCCCAACAAAATCCCCCAAAAAGAGCACTATCAAGCCCTACACTTCTGCTCAAATATGGCAGGAAAATAAAAACAAGACTATTCCACACTGTTCTGACAGCTATTTTGTCCAGTGCAGATTTTATTCTGTAACCCAGCTGAATCTTGTCTCTTGGGTTCATAAGAAAGCTTTACTTTCTTCCAGAAAATAAAGACAGCTCTCTCTTTGCCTGTAAGGCAAAAGGAATTAAAGGCACAAAGCAAAAAATCTTCTCTTTTTCTACTGCACCTCTGTTTATGAAGTACAGAGATAAAAGGAAGGGATACCACTGGGGAAGAAGAGAAAGAGTTACAGCTCAACAAGTTAAGCCTGCTTGTCCCCATTATTATGTCTACATTACACCTATTATGAAATGCACCACATTTCATACACTGCACTCTCAGACCTCCATTTTCAAATGCTCTCCAATAAACTCATAACTCAGGACTAGACCAGACAGACTAGAATGGAGACAGACTAGAGCCAAACTCATAATTAAAATAAATTCTTGTCTAGCTTCAATTTTTTCCTCATTTCTGTTCATTGGACTTCTTCACTACAGACACCAATTTCAAACCTCCATTGCTGCACTGAACTGATGGAAGTCTACCCAGCTGACAGCAGAGCCAGGATAAAAAGGTACCAAAACTTATGTTTGCAGTTTTAAGTTGTTCATGTCATACATGAGAGTTCAAAATTCATTTGGAAATTTGATTTCTCTTGACATAACAGGACCAGCTGCGAGTCTGCCTCCCTACAAACAGGTCACAGGGGTGCAGGATGCACATCCCAGGGCTCAGTGCTGAAAGGCACAGACCATTTTCTGCCAGGGTCTAGAGCCTTGCACTTGCATTGACTGCAAGGGTTGGCAGCCATCAGCATGTCAAAGAATCAGCTGCAAATCATCATGGTTTATTTTACATTAAAGGTGTGGTACTTCCACCTAGTAATATCAGAAGGAATATTTAAATTTTACTGCTCATGGTAATCTTCTTAATTGCAGCCAAGCAGGGTGCAAAGTTATTAGAATACAACATTTGATATTCTGTTTGAAAATAATTGTTATTCATGGATTTTGATTTAAATGAAGTCTCAGCAAAATGAGAATAAGAGCTATATAAGTCCAGTACCTGCCATACAGCATATATTTGCAGGACTACATTTTCTGCTATAATTGCAAATAATTTCAAACATACCTTCAGGTTAAAAAAAATACTTCCATGGGAGGATAAATTGAATTTAAGCTAGGTACATACACAAAGGGAGAGCAGTCCTTTTTTTCTTGCTTGTTTTTCTTGCTTGTTTTTTTCTTAATAAGTAAAAAAGCATCTTTCTATAGAGGCAATGGTAATAGTTCAGACAGTAAGAGCATAACTCCATCCTTGAAACCTGAGGTCTGCTCAGAAATAACTGGAACCATTTGGCTAAAGCACAGGCCTGCCTGAGGATTTGGGAGAGGCACATGGCCTGCCAGAGGGGAGGCTGGAGAACAAGCAGGATGCTTTAAAGCCTCTGCAGTGCCATCAAACACAGTGTTTAAGAAACTGCATCCCACCATGTCTCTTATCTTGGTGGATTTCAGTGGGAAGAGTGGTTTCCAAATGCCTAAAGGCATCTTTTCTGTGCTTTCCAGTAAACAATAAAGGATAGAAAAAGTCCTTTGAAGATGAAACAGTGAGTTTATATTGACCTGAAAAGGCATTGAGTCTGTCTCATAAAAAAAAAAGTCAGTCATCTGGGCCATATTTTCAGAATTCTGATGTTATTTCTTAGATTATTTGGCTGGATATAGCCAGCTGTCTTTCTTGTGAGGAGCAACATATTTTTTGGATGAGTAACAGCTGAACAGCTTTTCAGAGAAAGCATTTGCAGGCATGAGTGTAGAGAGCAAAAAGAAACACAATTACCAGATTAGCTGATAAATTTTCAGTTACTCAGATTCACAAACAAAACAAATTGGCCAAATTTGGATATTTTCACACCTCTCCCTGTATAAGAATCAAGACTGGAAAGAGCAGCTAGTGCATCTTGTCCATTTCTAGCATTCACATATATAATAAGAAAAGCAAAACAGTAGGTTGATTTGACATAGGTCTTTCTCTAACTGTCTTATTATATCTCCTTATATTAATTTGAATTTTTTATCCAGGAAAACTCATTAAATAATCTACATATGAACAGAAATAAAGACAAACCTGTAAACTACCAAAAAGAGTGAAAAAACATTTTTTCATACAAAAAAATTATAAAAGCAAGGCAAAGAAAAAAAATACATGCTATAATATTTTACAGATCTTTTTCCTCTGGTACAAATTGTCTGCAAATATTATCTGTTCTTAAAAGCTGAAAAAGATTAAGCAAGGAATCTCATAAATCATCTCACATTATGTTAGGAATAGATTAGTACAACCATTTCTTGATCTAATTTTGAAGTCATTGATTTGACAAATGATTTTCACTTTGTGGTGCTTAAAATCTTAGTTCAGAATCCTAGAAGAATTGTAAGCTGCTTGATGGCTTAAATACAATGCACTTAAGAGAGGGTAGTGAAAAGGAAATATCATCTGGGTGGCTGAATGTTAATGAAAACAAATGAGAAAGCCACAAGGAAAACCATAACACCTTGCTTACTGTTTGTCTTCTGTGTCTTTAGGACTGAAGGGATAATTTATTGGCTGAGCATAAGCATTCCCCACCCATCAGAGGCAAAAACAGATATTTGAGGAGAAAATGAGGGAGCTGCTATCGTGAAGAAATATGGAACAATTTCTCTTTAAGAAAAAAAGTAGTTTTAATCTTCCTTCATTCTAGTTCAAAAGCTAGAACCCTTGAAACTATTGTGGACATTTCAAGCCCAGTATCAAAGGTATCACCTTTCTAATCTGCTCCTGCTTGTCCACACTGGAGACATAGGCAATGCCTATAGGGAGCTTCAGGGATACAGGCTAAACAAATTTCCCTGTACTTGAGGAACAAGTTCCTGACTGAGGTGGCAATAGAGAGACCCACGGATTTGTCATGGAAACTGAACAGATAAACTCTTATCTTTGTGGTTTGCAGAGTGTCCTATAAGAGGAAAAGCTAACGTGTCAGAAAGCAATTCAAACATCTGCAGTAACTCGGCAGGAACAGAGCACAGGTCCCAGAAGGGCAGCCCCTCACCCAGCTGCAATTGGACATGGACAGCAATGGCACTGTGCTTGTCACAAAAGTAAGCAACAGATCATCAGCATCAGCTTGCAGGGAATTCATGCCTTTGCATTTAAGATGGAGAAAGCCAAGGCAGAAGACTCTTTAAGAGTACTTATTTTATAGGAAGAAGGCTGGCTGAGGAAATGTTTATTTGAGAGCTCCTGTAGCACCAGGAATTACTTTCATTCAAACATAAAAATGCTGAGGAAAAATGAGATGGTCTCTCCCTCATATTTTTATACATGAGAAAAGCATTTGATGAATTTGCTGCCTTTTACAAGACATTATCTTTTACCAAAATTACCATCACTGCTTTCTGTTAACTCATTTATCTTTGGAGTTCTCTTCACTCCAGCCTTGTTTCCACTTCAAAAATCTAGTGAGACACTTTCACTGCCCTTCAGAAGCATATGTTGTAGAATCTCATCAACAAAGCCATCAGTAAGCTGAAAGATTCCCCATGAAGAGAAGTAGTCCACATTTCAACAAGGAGGCCAAGTGAGGATTAAAAGAACCTCAAGCCTACGAAATTAAGGCATATTTCTTTCCCATGTTATATGCAGTGTTTCATTTACCAAGACCTGCCATTCTAATCATATGAATGAAACCATATTTAAAGGGGGAAAAAAAAGAAAGGCTAGCCAAAAAATTTAAATACTCTAAGGTTGTACTTGGACATCAAAAGTACTTATGTATTTCCAAAGGAGTGTGCCATATCACTTTGGAATCAAGTGCTAATCATGGTGGGGTTAAGATAAGCCATGTAATAAACAGCTGTCATGATTGGCCTGAGAGGAAGTTGAAGCTTTAATCAGCTCCAAAAACTGAGCTATCTGTCTATTGCTAGATAGAGAACTAAAACTCAAGTGCAAAGTGGGTAATATTCAAATTAATGTTAGAAAATATTTCTAAAGGCTGAAGTAATTTTCAGAACAAAATTCCATGTCCCACAAAGTCATGAAACAGCACTACAATACCAAGTTATTAAGAGAAAATAATATTACATAAATTTTTTAACAGACAGTTTTCCCAGTAAATGGTGTTTGTTCAGTTTTACAAAGCATAAGGAAAACATCCCTTCCATTAGTATCTCTGGTTCATTAATTCCATACAAGCTGGTTTTTTTTCTCTGTCCAACACAAATTTTATATAAGGCCAAAATAACACCTGCAAGATTTTAATTTGTCTCCAAATTTTCATGTCTACACAAATGGCACAACAAAATTTTTTGAAGTGCAATAAGCATCAGCATTTCTATATGGATAAAGGAAGAATAGAGTGTTTTACATTACCAAGTGTGACTATGTTTGCTAACATTAACCCCTCTAAATCAGAACACATTATTAGTCTACAGCTGAGCCCACTTACCCCACAGTGCAGTAAATAAATTCTGCAATATTATGCCTTATTAAGATCCAGACTGATGGAAGCTTGTTGATATGGAGCACAGTAGCTTAACAGGTGCACTTACAAAATCGTTAGAAAGCCATAAAAAACTTTCCAGGTGAAAGATCTTCACTTCTTTCCTTTAAAGTTCTACCAAACATCTGTTTCAGCTGCTGTAAAAAAGCACAGGTCTCCAGAGTGAAGATCTGTCACCTTACTGACCCAGGAGGAGCCTTCTTTCATTACTAAGCCTTGGCATCAGACTCTTTCCTGTGAACTTCTACTCTCCTCAATTTCAGTTTTCAGTTAACATACCTTGAAGTGTTAGCACAGAAGATGCACTGAGTATTGCTGCATTCTTCTACAGAAAAAAAAAAAAAAACAAAAAAAAAAAAAAACAAAAACAAAACACAAAACACAAAACAACAACAAAAAAAAAGCCCTACAAAAAACCAACAACAAAAAAGCTCCAAATCTCCACAGAGTGCACCACTGCTAGGAAAACTGCTCCTTCTGAATCTGCTGTCTCACAGCATAATGGCCTGGGGATGAGTTGCTTCCTACAATGCTCAATTAGGGTGAAAGCTATGGCTTAATAGTTTCATGTGAAAGTTAACCATGCACAGCATCACAGACACACACTGGGAGCTTTGTAAGCACTTTAACTGCCTTTTGTCTGGTAAAGTCCTTGCCTCAGCTGCAGTGGTGCTCTGGATAGTCTGAAAATCCCTGGCAAGCTGTTTGTTAGGTGTTATCTCCTGTCTAGGTGGAAGAGCACTCAGCAGATCACAAAGGACTTGGTGTTAGCATGTGTGACACAGACATAACAAGCAGGGCTGCATGAACTTTTCTGGGGGAAACAATAGGAATAGAATTCCATGCTGAATCTTCAGTGGAAACAGGAATTTATCCACACACATGTACACAAAGTAGGATTGTGCATTTAGCACCACCATCTTTTGATCACCGATTTTCTGCATTTCATTTTTTGATTATATCTCTATTTAGTTAGTAGGGGGAAAAAAAGCCTGCAGAGAGCAACTACAAGGATATAAAATCAACTCCTGCTTAGACTGACCTTCAGTAAAGATTTACCCTTCTACTGAACATCTATCCAATGTTGATAAGCTGGACTATTAAGCCAGCAAAAAGATGGCTGATATGAGTATGCACTGACCATTTGCATCTTTTTCTACACTAGATAGCAGAGTCCAGGGGCACTACAGGATTCTTGATGGCCCTAAAAAGCAGAGACAGAAAAAACAGAAGTGATCAAAAACTGACACTGTGATACAAACCCGTGCACTAAACAAAAGAGGATTTCATATCTCTCTGGAGGGTTTCCTAATAACCTCCTCCCCATTGATCATCCTTCTCAAAATGAGCCAGAGTTTATTTTTTTCACCTGGACACTTCTTTCTATAAAATCATTAGCTGAAGATGAAGTTATTGCTTGAAAGCAGACAAAGAAGAAAAGTCAAAAAGTAGTCTAGTGCTTTATCAGGCTCTCCCTATTAACAAAATCTGCTGTTTATCAGTGCCCATACTGTACCTTTGCCTTATTATGAGTAGAAATGTTACTTCAACATATTTAAGCTGCTACCTAAAAAAAACAAATAGAAAAACATTAATTAGATTTTTGGATACTAATTTCTAGTTTGAGAAGATATCTTAATTTACTACTAGAGTTTTAATGACTGGAACATATCCATCTTGCATTGATTGTGCAGCAAGGTATAAAGGATATATTTTTCTGTATTTAGGGTGTGGGGTTTTTTTCAGTTTTAAGCTAAGGACATAGAAAGTGGAAAAAGGATTTACCCCATGCAGTTAAAGTCAGATTACTCTCTGCTCAGTGATTATTTAATTGGTGTACAACAATGCCTGATTAAACCCAAAAAGGTTGATTATGGGGGTACAAATGTGGGCTGTAGCTTTGCCAATGTTCAGTCTAAATGGACTACTTGATTTGAAAATTGATTAACATTTTTTTTTATTGAGAGTGTTTGGTGATTTCTTGCTTTATCTATTACTGGGAAGTGAGAAATGGTGACCTTTCCCTAACTTTTTTCTTTATTGCCATCCAGCTTCTCCAGTATATGCTGTCACCATTGACTTCTGTGTTTCCCTGTAGCATCACTCAGGAAAATTCCTTATTCAGTAGGTTCTTAAGATTTCTTCAGCATTCACTCTTATCTTTCTGCCCTATTAAGCTCATGACAGCCATGCTCAAATCAGGAAAGCATTGCACAGACTCCTGGCAAGAAAAAAGAAGTGCTTTGCAAGAGATGTGAAAAAACAATGGAGGAATAATTGAGTATGCAACAGGTCGGAGAGCTTTAAAGAGTAGAGTTCCTGCTTTTGGCTAAGGGCCACTACCTGTCACTCAAAATGCATTGGGGAGACCTGTCCCTTGCAAACTAGAAACTTGTGGGCAAGTTTCTGCCATTCACTGGCTAGTCATGTGCCATGAGGTGGAAAGAGAAAATGCTTGTAGCATTGTCTCAAACTCTTCTTATGGTTCACAAGATCCTCACCAATCTAACTTCAAAACAGAGGAAAAGCAGAAAATATTATGCCCCATTGAATAGCATGGCCATTCAGGAGCAAGGCAGCATGACAGTTAATGAGGAAGTGAAAAATCTAATCTTACACAGTTTTGGTTATCCATATTATCTACTCTAGGGCAGTCATAGATATCCACAAAAAAAACTTTGATAAAAGCATGAAAGAAAACATGTACTAAAACATATTATCTGTTCTAGATATTCTGAACAAACCTTAATCTGTTTTCCTTAACTTGACCTCCAGGTAGATTAGCTGAATGGAAACAAGGCACTCCTCACACAGGAATGTAGCAAAATTTCAAACAGATAACAGGGACACTGCACCTGGTCCTCCCAGCACAACCAAGATCCCCTGAAGGTGATGCATATGAACAGCCCAGATCTGGCAGAAAGCAGAATCAGGGGCAGGAGGCTCTGGAACATCCTGCAGAGGCTGTTGGTAACACCTGCCATCTCTCCAACATGCAGTAAGAAACTGGGGGAAAACTTCAGTCTCAGGAGTATCCATGAACATACCTCTTCATGCCTTTGCTCTGTCCAGCTGACATATTAACTCTCATTTTTTCCTTTAAATGGGATGTTCTGTCTTTCTATTTTTATTCTGTTATTGCTGACATCTTGAAGCAGACTACAGCAACAGTTCAGTGACTACAATAATGAGGCTTCACATATAAATGTGGGAACATTAACACTTGATACAGTTAAGGTCAAATTGCACAAGTATTTTTAAGAAAAACTGTGAGGGACAGACATTTTGACAGCATCAAAACATTTTGTTTCAGCATGCTGAAAATAACACACTGAATTTCAGCCTTTCAAAACACTCTTGTCACTTCAATGGATTTGCAAGGGTCAGAATGAAAATGTAGTTGAGGTTAAACTAAACTTTTCCGTGTGACTAACAGCTGTCCTCCTCTGACTCAACAGTAAAATGCAAAGAGCATTTTGTATATTATTTGAAATAGAGCTCAACTTTATTCAAATGTATATAGGAAAATGTCTGTGCAGTTGGATCCATCTCTGTTTGAAGATTTTGAAGTGCATCACAATGGGGGAAATAATGAACTTGGGCAGTGGACTAAGAAAGAAAAACTGAACTTTGATTTTAAGGCTGCTATAAAATTATGTGGTTTGGTTTTGAGGTTAAATTAAGATTTTAAATAGTTGATGACTAGGTAACTGTTCAAGTAAAACTAACACTATGTAGGGAGAAAGAAATACAGGGAAAAAAAGCTCTAGAAACTGTATTTTGGGTTAACTTGATATATTTCATTTAGACATGAAAGAAAAAGGTTTCTTTTATTTCTCTGTTATGTAACTTATTTTCCTACCCTTATCTTTTAAGGGAGCTGACTTCAATCAAATTTTGCATGAAAGATGCAATTTCTAATGAAAAAATGTCAAAACACTGTAACTGGTTTAGAGCTCAAAGGATAAATATTTATATTTCAATTGCAATTACAGCTTGTTTTCATCCCTTTCCTACAGACAAATTGAATTTTGTCTGATTCAAAACTGCAGGAAAACAGAAATGCTGAAAGAAGGTAATTCCCTTTAAAGTAACTGAGAACTCCTTTTTCTCTTGCTCACAGGCATTATGGCCCTTGAGTCACACACTCCCACTTTTTCTGGTGAAAAATAATTTATGACATTTACAACTTTTTCTTTCCTTAAAATAATAAAACTTTTACTCTTTTAGGGAAGGAGAACTTAGGATCCAAAAATCCAGCAGCAAGAGATTATCCATGTAAATCTGAAGACTGGATGTATGGATGCTTCCTATCATTAAACCTTGGAGCAGCTTTGTGAAGAAGATGCACAGTATGCTGCTTGCTCATTCTCCTTCTTCACAGTGCACAACCCCCAGCAGATCCAGGCTACAACTGGGCCTCATTATTTAATTTGAGGGGAATCTCTGCTTTTGTTTCATTTCTACAGTAATCTATTTATGGTTTTCAGTACCAAGCCCTTGTTTTCAAAAAGCTGGATAACAACTAACAGCAAAATATTCAATTTTCCTTCTTTATTGTCAGCAATATTTATGCACCTGGATTGAATCCCTCAGTCAACATAAAAAATACTTTTGGAGTATTAAATTCCAATTTTTGAAGAAACATTTTTCCTGAAGCAGCTCTGTTAACCATTGTTCTGGCTGAGGAGTTTCCTCTGGGCTGCTACAAGAGTGGCTGGTGAAAGGATTCCCCATTTGTCTCATCCTTCTGGAAGAAACACTGCCTTATACTCTCAGCCACATTTTAACTCTGTGATTTGGGTATCCACTTAACTTTTCAGTCCCTGTACATGCTGTTGTCTTTGCTGCTAAGATTTACAGTGCTTTGAAGTGGGATTTGGGCTGTAATTACTGGATTAGATGCCCAAGTACAATGAAGGTGCTGCCAGTAAATCTCCTGGCACTAGCACAGAGATTGCCTCAGGTCAGTTCCCATCCTGTCCCTCCACATAATCTCAGCATATCTCAGATCCTCTCAGATCCTGCTACAGAACACAGAAAATAGTTTTTACCATAGTTGTCCCTCCTCACACTGCCAACACAGGAGCACACTGGAAGACTGCACCACCAGGTTTTTCTCTTCTATGAGAGACCCTCACTGTAGAATAAGGCAGCTTGAAAACTCTAAATCCCACAGCATGAAGCAGACACTAGGCTTTTTCATGCAGCACAGGCAATGAATTTGAATGGTAGGACAAAGTTTTGTTGCCTTTTAATGTGAGTCACTCTTCAATACACCATCACTTTATTTTCCCTCTGTACTTTCATCTATTACAAGAGATTGTTACCATTAAATTTAATATTTCTTTCCTAGCTGTCACCCCAGTATTGTAGGCAAATACAGGATTTCTTTAGAACTCTACAAAAACATTCCTATCTGTAGAACATTAATCTCTTTATGACTGCAATTCAAAATGTGTCCAACATCATGTACATGACTGCATGCAAAATATTCCTGTGTGGTGCTATGAGGACAATGGGCTTACTATGACCTAATTATTTTCTTTATAATTTATTGAACTATTGATATAGTTTGTTCAATTTGAGATTGAGAATAGTACACAGAATACTTTTGCCAGGTGGCTTATTCTTGGTGAAATTATAGATTCACAGTTTAATTACTCTAGTGTTTGTCATTCACAAATCTTACAATTACCTGTCAATGTCCATTGTAAAACTTGTCTTTTAGGTGTTTATCTTTGCCACATTTTAGTATTCAAGTTGGATGTCTTCTTTTAGATTAAAAATCTTGGAATATTTTCAACTAAAATCACTTATTTCTTTCTGAGAAGAGTGATAAAAAAATAAATTCAGCACTTACCTTCAGTAATTCTCTAGTCCTTTCTTCAGCTCTCCTATAAATTAGCTTCTTTTCTCTCTCTGGATGACTTCCAATCACTTCTTCGACATCCAGTGTCCTCTGTGTGTGTCTGAGGGTAAAGAGTGGAAACAATTATAAATGTTAAACTTGAAGTGTCACAGAAAAAGTGTTATCACAAAAAACCCAACAAAACAAAACAAACAAAAACAACAAAAAAAAACCCAAAACAGGCAATTTAGAATCTTTTTTTTTTTTTTTTAATATGAAATACAAAGATTTTAACTCTACATAAACTATACCAGACCCTAGAGATACATTCATTTTATTACTTCTTATTTTACAGTATAAATACTACTTTCTGGTTCTATTCATTGCTTAAAGCTATGAAGTTTTTTAAGTTAACTATCCTCTCTGGGAATTAAGATATGTCAGGGATATCACTCATTTCTGGTCTGTCTTGGTACAGATTTCTTTCCTGTCACAACTGACAGCATCACACACTTTTAAAACTTTTATGGCTGTCTTAAAGGCTCTGCCTTAAAAGAACTTAGGTCTATTCCAACACTTAGGAAGTATAAATTTACTAAAGGTTTTTCAATTGCTGTGTTTGTATTTACCTGTATGAATAAAGAAGAGAGCAGCAATTTAAAATTAGCTACTCCAAACAAATTTTAAATAGTACCTTGAAGAGGAAATATTTTTCTTGTTTCAGGTGTTTGCTTATATTTCCAGGAAGGATTTATTTGGAATTTTCTCGTGCATTACCATTACTTTAATATGTGAAGGTCTCAGCTGTATATGGATTTCATTCCAATTAAAACTACTCAAAAAATGCATAGGTGTTTTTGAGTGTGAATACATGTGCATGTGTATAAAACTGGAAAAAAAATGGTAGGCAAAGAGAGGTGAAGTGTTCTGACTTGGCCATTTAATTTATTCATAGTGTGTCCTTGTACACCAGCCATTCCTAAGCATTTAAAAACATTTGCCTTGGTCTTAGAGTCCTTTTGCACCCTGTACCTTCACTACAAATTTAATTCAAGCTAACAAATTTGGGCTAAGGTTCCTTCAACAATTGACATCAGATGTTGCTGCAGAGTGAACTAAAATGCCCTGAAAGCCCTGGAAAAGATTAAAGCACAGACTTTTCCCATTGACATATATTTTAGTCACAACAGCCAAGCACCAAGGTACTAACTCTCATTTGTTTACAAAAAAAAGATAAAGGAACTTGATTTTGGAAGAAAAGGTTGTTTTTAATGAGAGAAAATTGCAGTCTTTTTGACTGCAAATTCATACTCAGATTAAACTGAAGGCAAATTCATGACTGTACTTCAAGATAGCCATAAAAATTATTTAAGCATTTTAGAGCAACTCAGGTTATATTTTCAATTGTTTCCAATGAGAGAAAATTGCAGTCATTTTGATTGCTTGCTGTTCTGGAAGAGTCTGTGCTGCAGTAAGCATCCCCCAAGTGGCCATAAGCCCAGGGCACACACATTAAAGACAAGAGGGAAAGCAGCATGACTTGCAACTCCTACACAAGCTGTATCCTACACCAATGCCCTTATAGAGACATGGACTAATTCTCCTTTCCTAGCCTCAAGGAAAAGGTTAACACTGCCCTGAGCCTCATTTTTTTCCCCTTTCCTGTATCTCATCTTTTTTCAGTTGACAACTTATTGCTTTTGCATGTAAAAAGAAGCAGGATCATTGTTTTGAAAACTCCATCTACTCTGTAGTAGCTTTTCAGCTACTAATTTTCACAAGCTGATACCTAAACTAAGAGCAGAAATTTAATCCAATTTGTTGCTGTGAAACTGATGCAATGAGTGAAACAAGATTTTCTTTAGTAAGTGCATAAAACAAAATGTCAAGAAATAGTGAACAGTCTCAGTAATGAAAGCTAATCAATATTTTAAACACATGCTGGATTTCTCATTGAGATTGTTTTCTCTGATAATACTAAGTGGTTTCACTTACCTGTGATCTTTGCCCTGATTTTATTAGGAATTGAGTCTGAATCCCTTACGAACATAAGAAGGTATAAGAGCAGGAAAGGAGAGAGGAGAAGATATTTGATCACAAGTAAAAGCGAAGTGAACATCTTTTGACTCTCATTTTCCAGGGAATTAGTTCAATACCCATGGCAAGCTTGTTTTAAAGCCAACTGGCCATTTTATGGACAATGCCCACAGACAAATCACTAAACTAGGAGACAAAATTTGAATTATAGGAAAGTTTAGAATGAAATTTCAGTCCTGAGAAAAACTCCGATATGCCAACTCTTGCTTCTATCCTGGACAAAAAGGGAAGGTTTTCATTGGAAAGCCAATTGGTGAGAGATTCAAGCCAGTTCTTGTTAGGCTGAAATGCCATCTGCTAAACCATTTTCCTTGACCATGCAGGACACTACAAATAGCCCTTAAATTTCACTGATGTTTAATAAAAATTTACTGTGCCTCAGTAAGAGACCAACAATCCTAATAGTAACACTTACTTCTCTAAAATACTGTGAAAGAATTCAAAACTATAACCACTTTTGGAAACAAAAAATAGGTAGTTTTGATATTTCTGTATTTTAGAATAAGAAAGGTAATAAAAATATAATAGAATTTACTAAAAGACAGGAAATTTCAATGCCCATAAAATAAAACACACATTGAAAAGTTCCAACTCAACATGGGGGAGAACTCCTTTAGGTTGAGGGAGGCAGAGCACTGGAACAGGTTGCCCAGGAGCATTGTGGAGTCTTCTCCCTCTCTGGAGACATTCAAAACCCACTTGGACATGTGGTGATGTGTCACCTGCTCGAGGTGACCCTGCCTTGGCAGTGAGGTTGAACTGGATGATTGATCTCCACAGGTCCCTTCCAACCCTAACTAATCTGGGATTAGTTGCAACAGAGGAATGTAAAATAATATTTCAACCTAGACCAGACTCAGTTTTGTGGAACACCAACTGTGAGTCAGACAGGAAGACAAAGGTCAAAAGAGAGTAGTTTTCACCATGAGAATTTGAGAAGGGGTTGAGAAAGTGTCATAAGGATAATCAAGAATATATTGTGAAAATACTTATCTTTAGGGCTTAGATAAAATGTCCCAACAAGAGTAGCAAAAACTTGAAGAAAGCTGCAGGAATTTCCCTGAATGTGAGTTAGGTAAGGTACTAAAAAGAATATTTTAAGCCAGGGAGGACATTAAAAGCTCAGCTTTTTAAGAATTAAAAGAACAGATCTTTATCTCTCTGCAGGCA
The DNA here is from genome assembly GCF_029582105.1 of Oenanthe melanoleuca. Classification (NCBI taxonomy): domain Eukaryota; kingdom Metazoa; phylum Chordata; class Aves; order Passeriformes; family Muscicapidae; genus Oenanthe; species Oenanthe melanoleuca. Next base: position 65,647,879 of record NC_079336.1, read on the forward strand.
GGCTCTGAGAGCTCAATCTGCCAGGGTTCCTCCAAGCTCCAGCAGTCACCACCTAACATGATGAGTGGCAAGGATCAAGCAGAGCAGCCAGGTCTGGAGGAGGAAGAGGATAAGATGCAGGAAGAAATGAGGAATAAAGGAGGAAAGTGGGCACGTTATTACAAACAATAACAAATCTTCTTTTAAAACATTTTCATTGCAAGGTTTTCAAGTAGGGTGAGGTTTAAAAGGGAATAGGGGAGCAGGAAAAATAAAACAGATGTGAAATGTGTTTCATTTTCATGTTTTGTTGTGAAGACATGGAACATCGTTCTTTTGTCCTTATTACAGGTGTGAAAAAGAAATAATCCTCTTTTCCATCCTCATACAGCTTTTTTCAAGCCTTTTTTCAAGGACTGGGAAGACAGTCATCAGTGTAGGAAATGAATGAAAAAAGAGTAAGAGCAGGTCAGGACAAATGCATAATCATAATCAGATGCTTAAGGGATCTGGATCAGCAGGGGAGTAACTTCAACACTCTTCAAGAAAGCAGAAAGTAGAGTGAAACAGGAGAGAAGATGTCTTTCCCTGGGGTCCCAGAAAAGCAGCTGCAGAAATAATAGGGAGGAACTAAGGAAGAACCAAAGTCAGAGAAGAACAGAAAGGAATTAGACTGAGTCAGGAAAAGAAGCAAATGGACCAGGCATGTGAGATGTTTCTAGCAGGGGAAAAAAAAAAAACAAAACACTTTAGGTCAAAGAACAGAAAAGTGATAGACCCAAGGAGTCCTATGGGCAGTGCAGAGTAGCACTGTCTCAAGAGAACTGGAAAACAGAGCTGTAGGTGTCAGTGAGGAAGCTGTCAGAAAGGAGCCAGAGTCAGCACAATATTGGTAGCAGGATCCTGTGGGTGAGGTGATATATGCAAGCAGACACAAGCACATTTAGAGGTACAAAAAGCCTCTGCATCAGTTCATTTCTTTCAGAATACTGGAAAAATAACATGCTGAATGAAGTGATTTAACCCCCTATAAATGATGGTGGCACTGTGCATAATCAATAACTGCATCTACCATGTTAAGCAATAATTCTCCTGCATCAGTCAATAAAGAATTCCTAAATTCACAGAAACATAACACACACTAACTGCACCCAAGGAACTACTGCAGTGTATCACATCAATATTTAGCAGTCTAATGTCTCCCTAAGCAGGCATTGTCAAGATACACCCAAAGGGCCTCAGTGGAGCTGTAACAGCATCCTGTATACAAAATCTGTGGACCAAACTCTCTTTTAATAGGCTGCAGTGTGAGAGAATGTAGCAGGTACTGCCTATAACAGCAGTCATCCATGGGCAGTGGCAGAAACTTCTAACAGGAATGGCAAAATGGTTTCATACTGATGACAGAAATACAGGCATTCTAATGGTGCTTTTCAAGCACCATATTGGGCACAAAATCACTAATTTAGCCTGAGTTAGATAACTGGTTATATAAAAATTTTAAATTGCAGTGTAACCATACTACAAAAAATAAAAAACCCCAGAAAATCCCCAATGCCCCAGCATCATGGAGAAATGGACAGGAATGCTCAAAAGGGAAAATTCCTAATTAATGTATCCCCATCCTTCTGTTTTAATTTGGTGGAATGCATAATGGTGGAAGAGATCATGCTGTATCCTTTCTCCCAATAAAGATTAATTTGCAATAAAAACAGGTTTGCTTTCACTCAGAAGCATTTCAACTTGCAATAATGGCTTTCCAACCCCTCCTAAGCTTTCCCCAGAAAGGACATGCTATTTTGGAGATGACATGGAAGTGGTAAAAATGCAAAAGAGCTGAAAATAAAATTTGAATAATTTCATCTTTCACTATTAACAATTTGGCTGCCTCTGAAGTACTTAAAAAAATTATGTTGTTCCTCTCATTATATACATATATGTATGTATGTATATATATATATGGGTGTGGGTGTATATAGCCTCTTATTCCTCAAAACAAAAACTGTACCACCTCATACTGCAGAAGGGACATGAACAACATTCAAAGAGTAGTTTGGGAAAAAAAAAAAAAAAGAAAAGAAGGAAGCAGCCCTTTTTTCCAGCTATATTTGATCTGGATGAAATACACAGTAGGAGTTATTGCAGACCTAAACCAGTACACTCTCAATTAATCTCAGTGCTACTGTGGTACTATAGAAACTGGGGAAGTGTGATGACCTTTCTCTGACAGCAGCAGGAGAACTCATGATAGATGAAGTTTAAACCAGCCTGCAAGTGGAAAGCAGGACTCTAGAGCTCTATTTTCTCCTGAGTTCAGTGCTGCAGTATTAGCTGTGCCTGTTTCTGAGGACCATGGTATTGGAGTTTCTAGTGAAGGTCTGCCATCACAGCCAAAAGAGCAAACCCATACAGCATGGATGGAATTAATCCTGACCAAGAAGTGCTTTTGCTAATAATGGTTTATATTAATCAAGTGAAGAAAATCCACTATTTCAAGGAAAAATAGTTTAATCACAGTGAGGGAAACATTGGCTAACATGTCACTTAGGCTGTTGCAGCAGCCAAACCTTCCAGAGTAGAAAGAGTCACAGAAAAGTAGAGCTACAGGATGGTGGTTCCAAATTACTGCATCATTCAAGTTAGACTTTTGTTGCTCTCCAGCCAACTTCAGCAAACCATTTTCAGATCACAGGATATTCTGAGCTGGAAAATACCCACAAGGATCATCAAGTCCAACTCTTAAGAGAATGGCCCATCTGGGGATTGAACCACAACCTTGGCATTTTCAGTATCATGCTCTGTTTCTTCACGGAGAGCTGCCATTCCAACAGCTCTTTTAGACATTTGAAGTAGAACAGAGGAAAGGGGGCATACTGGGTTTAGAAATTTCAGACCAATTTTCTTCAAAATATATCAAGCCCATGTATGTTGGCATCTAATTCCCAAACCAGCAAGTTGTGGTCTCTCTTTTTTTCTTCTTCTGAACACTTAGAAGTCAAGCTTTCCACTTATTTTCTACAATGAGAAACATCTTTTGAAAAAGAAAATATTACTCAGATTCCTACAAAGTCACTATTCCAGTGTTCAACACACATGTGTCATGAGATACCTGATAAAGCAGGAAATAGCAATCTCTTAAATGGCAAAACCCACATTTCTTTGCTCTTTAGGTGCTACAGAGATTTAGATAGGCTTCCAGGCAGTTTTTGATGGCTAGGATAAACAAATAAGATAAAACCTATCTCAAAAGATCTGCACACAACATTTAATTTTTGACTCATTTTTCCATGACTTCACAGATAAAGATAGTGTGGGTTTGTTTATTTTTTTGGTTGATGTTTGTTTTGTTTTGTTTTTATTTTTTCTTGTTTGCTTCGTTCTCTTTTCCTAATGAAAGGGTAAAGAAGGAAAAAAGTTTGATTGTTTCCACAATTTACTTGCACAGGCTTTATGCTTTGAGACTACACAGCCAAAAACTACAGAAGTACTAAAAAGGCCTCTGATAAATGTAGCACAGTGGCATTTATTTTATTTCTCTTCAACCAGCCTTTTCCCCCAGTCTTCTGAGTTTCCTTAAGACTTTTAATTGAGTATGACACTAAAAAAACTTTTCCCCAGGTCTGTTCAATCAAAAATAAATAATAACAAGCAAGTATAAAGGAAGTTTCGTCTGGTAGGTTCCTACCACAGATAAATGCAACCATAGACACCAATTGACTTGCAAAAGCTAAATATTTTCAACAGTGCATGAGTAACTTGGAAGTCTGAGTTCCATATTTAAAAGACAATTATAAATCTTGCTTCCACTGATTTCTGGTGAAATTCAAGATACTTCTTTCTGTATTAGGGGTATCCAAAGCACAAATGCCAGTTTGGCCAAGCTTCATTCCGCCCTGGCTGTCTCTGCTTCTAATCCCACCCTCTGTATCCCTGCTAGGGCACCTTTCTTCATCTAAATACAGACTTACTCTCATCCTTCCAGAAAATCTCTGAAATGTGACTGTCTGTCCAGAAAGCTTAAATTGCAAACCCTCTATAAGGAATTATGGGCATATCAGTGCCTATGCAAGTTTCTGTGAGAGATCTGCAAACCATCTTGCACTGGCCCTTCTTCCAAGATTTGGGTATATTAAAAAAATGCATATGCTTTTAAACTGACTTTGAAACAAAAATATCTATACCTGATGTCACAAAAAATTGACAAAAAATATTTTTAGTGCATTTTTTTGCAGAAAAGGTTAATACAGATGTCTGAGGGATGCTTGATAACAGAAACAGCTATAACAGCTGAGAGGAGCATCTGAATGGGAATTTGGGACTTAAAAAGATTTCATAACCAAATGAAGCAGCTTTACATAGTGACATAAAAGAGAATGACACAACAGCAGTCTCCTCTCAGACTGAACTTTCCTCTCAGACTGCAAAGACTTGACAGCAGAAGGGAAAAGAAGCCTCAGTTCCCAGCACGCTTTCCTCCCCCGGCGTGCACCGAGATATCACACCTCCACTGGGATGCCAGAAGCCAGGAGAAGGTTATCTGCTCAAATTTGACTACTGATCTTTCTTCAAAAGAAATGCTTAACCTTTACTTTCTGAAAAGTGTCTTAAAAGTAACACTTCATGTCTATCACCCCATAAAAACCTGCCAGACTATCTAGAGGCACAACAATGAATATGTAACTACGATTTCCTTGATGCTGTGGGTGAGGTTTATTCCTTTTGAGCTCAAGGTCTCAGTTCAGGCCTTACATCTGTGTGAGGTTCATGTGCAGCCAGCCCACAGAGCTGTCACTGCTTTAATGTCTCTAACACTTCCCACTACTCCCAACAGACAAAGATCCTCAGCTATGTTGGCACAGCTGCCTGAAATACATCCTGAAAACAGAAATAGGACAAGCAGAGCCAAAGACAAAATAAATTATTTCACATCCACTGAAATCTGTATGGATTTAAGACTTTGAGTTCTGCATAAGATCCTTGATAACACCAGCAATTCCAGCACAGAAAACTTCATTGTTACTAGCTGACAATGCAGACATAACTTCTTTTGCTCAGTGCTACAGCACAGCTATGAACCAAAGGTGGATCTTGCCACTGTCTCTACCATTTGGCTCTAAAGCACAATGGAGCAACAAAAGAATATTTAAATCCCCACAAAAAAAAAAAAAAAAGCCAATTATTTTAATTCCCTTTCTTTTTTTTTAAGCAAAGAAAGGATTTATGGTTTAGTTTTGATCCCCAGCTTTAACAAAACAGAGAAAATATGCCTAGTTTTTGCCTGAGATTGTTACTGCTACCAAAATATGGGCATAGCAGAATAATGGCACCTAGAGCAGCTCCAGTGGATATTTCTGCTCAGTAACAGATGTGTGTGTGAACATGTAATGAAATGCTATCAAAGGAAGCCAATGGTACAATGAGTGACAATAAAAATAATACACAACATCAAGAGAATGATGCTCCACTAAATTATGTCAGGAGGTTGGTCTGAAGCCATTTATGGGGCACCACTGGAGCTGCCTCAGCAATGAGATTGAAGGGCCTGTTTCCCAATTGCTTGTGGTCCACAGTGCTGCTATTGCCAGCACAAGGCAAGCATGACACAGAGCTTGCCTGGCATCTTTTCAGTTATACAAGATGATTGAAACTCTGACCCAAGGAGCCTGCCACCACTTCACTCCTCTGACACGACTGCTCCGAGTTAATCATTTATCCTGTCTCTGCTGGTTAGCAGCAGAAAGAAGAACAACAGCTTTGCTCTTGAATGCTCTCTGCCCACTTGGCATCAAAAGCTCACATAAGCACAGAAATGCCAGATGATTATCCAGAGAAATTATGGCAAGGAGGGTGGAGAGCAAAACGTTGCTTTTGTTTCTCATCTCAATTGGCAATAGAGGAGAACTGAATAAAGCACTCAAAGAAGGAGGGCAACAAGGCTGCCACTTAAAAAAAAAATGCAGAAAGCTCCAGATGGTTGTCACTTTCAGAGAGCTGCCTCAGCTGCTTGTGACTCAGAGCCTGCCCTAGTGCCAAGCTGTCAGAAACACAGTGTGAAATGGTCAACCAGAATCATAAATGGGATGTACATAATTGAATGCACACAGTGGAGTGTCAAATATGAACTTAACACTTCCCCTCCTGAGACTGCAGTCTAGTATGTCAAAGTACACACATCAAAGGAAATCCAAAAGGACTGGAAAGGGCAAAATATTATTTAACCCACAAGATTATCTACAGTGGAAAATTGACCTATATTATTGATAGACTATCTGTGATTAGCAATTTTTTAATACTCTTATTTACATACATTTGCCTCTTTGTGCTCGGACCCTTACAGATTTGATGATAATAAGACTCATCTATACTTCTAAATTTTACATGTTTTGTTTTTTTTAAATATTTAACTGGAATTTACACACTGTTTTAAGAGGTGCAAGGGAAAAGAACAGAGGTTATACCCAACTGACTGAAGGTTTCTGCAAAGAAAGTACCTACAAAATGATTAATCAATGACTCATTCCATAATGGAAAGATGTGATTTGCACCATTAAAGGAGAAGTTTATCATGGCCATATTGGATATACTCCTGCTCTGAATCAGTCACAGCAGGAGTTTTGTCAGGAATAATTACCCACAGGACTAGCCACAAAAATCAGACTTGTTTCATGGAAGCCCCCAAAGGATAATCACCTCCCTGAGAATTCTGTTGACCACTCATGCAGAATTAATCTAAATAAGCATTTCGGTGAGAAAAAGCTCTAAAACTTGGTTCAAAGCTGTGAAATTGACTTGTCTTTCAGTCAGCTTTAAAATGGTTCTTCTCATATTCAACAAAGAATGAAAAGAAACAATAAAAAATGTGAAACCCTACCATATGCCTATGGGACTTCTAGAAGGAATTTAGGGTCTCTACAGCATGACAATTCATTCATTCAGATGATTAAATATTTTCTTACTTACGCAATAGGAAAATTTCTGAATAGGGAATAGAAACTCAAGTAGCAAAGTAACATGACAATGTCCTTAGAAAGACAGAGGGAAGTCAGAAGACAGCACATCAAGCTTCAAACTGTGCCAAGGAGCAGCCAAGGCTGACACTTCCCCACCTGGCTGATGACTGCCTTCCCCGCAGGAGCTTGCACTGGGGCTGTCTGCACAGCAGGGTCTTTATTTCAGCCACGCCACTTCTGTGTGCTAGCCAAGAAAAAACCACCATGTGTGCTTATAGTTTGGGTGTGATCCTCTTTGCCAGCAACTAAACCTTGCCCAGATGTGTACAGCCCATAGAACTCCAGGTTCCAATAACAATGAGTATCATGTCTGCTACCCCTTTTTTGCTCTCCTGGATCCTACATACTGCAGAGCTGCTACTCACAAGAGTGCTGAGCTGAAGTCTAAGGGTAATCTACAAGGGGATCCTTACAGAAAATATGTGATTAATTGTTTAGAGGTAATAGTGCTCAATGATTCCTTTTTGCCTGCAGATTTGAAATTATGAAGTTTTCATCAGTCTGACTAAAACCTCTACCTTAAAAAGAACACAAATATGAGGAAATAAAATACAAAGTCTTCCTGAAGAGTCTCACAAAACATCTACTTTTTCTTAAATCATCTACTTGAATTCATTAAGGCATCTTTATGGTAACTTTTACTGAGCAACAAAACCAGAAAACGCTTTAGCCACATTCAGTTCTGTTGTCACCTCTGGCTCATATCTCTGGTGCTACAGCAGTCTCACTGCAATACATACAGAAATTATTAGAATAATGCTGACATCTGTCAGACAGTAGTGCCTTTGTCACATAAGCCCAAACTGCTAACTCTCAGAGAATTCAGTGTTCAGCAAATATTTTCTACAGAAAAATTACTATAGGCTCAGGATTCAGAGTTACATGTCACTATAAAATGGGCTATCTGCTCCACATACTAGGAGAAAAACTGGAAGATATACATCAAAGGATAAACCTGCTTCCTCAGGAGATTGCACTGATGACCTGACAGGGTATCTGTTTCTATCAGCAAAGTCTCATTCACTCATTGTATTGATTCATGTGTCTGTCCTGAACCTTGTGCTGAACCTAGCACCTGTAATTTACCTCGAGTTTAAACCCTGGACTTTTAAAAAGCAAATCCTTTAAAAAAAAAAAGGCTTATTTACAAAAGACAGCTCCTGGCTTTCTAATCTAGGAGATTTCAAAGATTCCCTAAGCTTATGCAGAGCTAGGGCTGTGCTGTACTGACTGTTCACTACTTTTATTAGCAGAAGAATTGATATTTCCTCCAGTCTTGCTTTCTGCAGCACCAGTATGCCTGTGTGTCTGCAGGCACACATCTGTGCACATACAGCCAGTAAAATATTCTCAGCTTAGAAGATGAAATTTTAATTTGTAAATGTAAATGTTTCATTTGTAAATGTTTATATGTCATTACCCATCACAGTTTTATAAATACAGTTCAAAGAAAAAAATTTCCAATAGGAAATGAAATTGTTTTAAAAAATTACGAAAAGGGGAAAGAAAAAAAGGTGAATTATTAAATGGCCTGATTTGTGGAGGACATACTGTATTACTCTGCTAAGTAGTATTAACAAATAGTAACAACCAATAAAGATCAGCTAATTGAGAAAAATGCCTTTGTTATTTCTTAGCTGCTAGAAGTCTTGTACTAACATAATGTAGTGAAACAAATCTACAAATGAAATTAAACACTAGCAAAGAAAAGCTTATAAGAGCTGAAATGTGAAATCATATGTAACCTTTCAAAATTTTATACCTTCTTCTATATATCTGGACTTTGCCAATTCTAAACCATTTTATGCAGTGTTAGACAGGAGCCCTGGTTCACAGTCTTTCACAAATCAAAATTATTTTTTGTCTTGTTGCTGATAACCTAACAGAGACTCTGTCCCCTTTACACAGTAGAATAATTCCCATTCCAGTGGAAATTACAGATGGAGCTGGAGCACTGAACCAGAGAATGGTGTCTTAGGAATAACTTTAGCCATTGTAAACTTGGCAGCTTTTTTTTTGCTTTCTTTTTTTTTTAGTACAGTCACAAGATCTGGCTCAGTTACTTGTAACTTTCATGTTCCCACTGAGGTCCAGGATATAGAAAGAGAAACACACCATCTCCACTTCAGGCAGCTGTAAACAGAGCTCACCAGACAAGTACAAATGTCTTACACTTGCATCCTTCATTAAGAATAATAGATTCAAAACCCAGACAGGCACTCTGGTCTTCCACCTAACACTTAGACTTTCCCTGAATTTATCCTGGTGTCAAATTGAACTTCTGAGATTTGATTTTTTTTTTTTTTTTTTTTTTTTTTTTTTTTTTTTTTTTTTTTTTTTTTAATTTCCAGGGACAAAATACAGCAAAAATGTATGTGAGTTGTTACAACAGTGAATCTACTTCTCAGCTAAACAAATTATTTTTTTCTTGTTTCCACTTCCATGTGCTGGATTTTACCATACAGTAGGGTCACCACTCTACCTCTGGTAACATTATTCATCTTTTATACCAGTATAATAACAAAAGAAATGTTGTCATACATTCTGCTCAAAAATATATTATTTTTAAAAGCATCTACAATGTCTTATTGTTTATACAGAGGTATATTCTTTGAAAACTGGTTTGATTTTTCACAGAAAATCAGGAGGAGCAGAAATCTATAAAGAAAATGATTGCTTCCTTCCTCAGAGTCAGTTTGTATTTCATATTCATATGTGTTCACAAAACAAGTCCAAAAGAACAATCAGCTTTCTGCTTGTCATGTAAGAGTTAATCACAGCCACAGACCTTTTTGTCCATCAAGGTGCTATGAGGGGAAGATGTGGTGCTTATAAATACTGCATGAATTATTCTTACTCATTTCAGTACTTCTTGGACAAAATAACAACCATAACAATGTGAGTTAGTACATTAAAATGGTAAAACTTCCAATAATTTTAGAAAGCGAAACAAAATGAATCAGCTTTTGCATGCTTACTGTGCCTCATGCTTTTACCTCACACAGCTCAAGAAGCAGTTACTGTGTGCCCAGGCATATCAGGGCATCACCTCACATGTTTTCAGCAGATAGGGCTGGTCTGCTAAGTTGCCATGGAAGCACTGTATCTGGAAAAGTATAAACTTTGTTTGGGATTTGCTTCATTTCCTCTGGCAGTTACAGAACCTCACAACCAGAGTAAAGGACCTCCTCACGGGTAGGGAGCTCACACCATGGATTTCACGCTGCTCATTCTTGCTCTGTAGAGCTTTGGCCCAGGGCTCACAGACAAATGCTTTGTCTTCAGTGCTTTGTGACTAAATTACTATACACTCAATAAAGAACCACTTTCTTATTAGTAATATATTTTCATACATCCATGTTACAATTGTCCTTTGAAATTTTGAGAGAACACTATGTAATCATTGATGGGAGAAGGAACAGTTATTTATACAAATAGTGGGATAGGAGGTGTCTAGAGGACATTTTGTCCCTTAAAAAGCAGTCAGTAAATTGAATAGCCCTGCCCCAACCATGGATTTTTTTCATGTCATATTCATATCTAGAGGAATACATGTTCTCAAAAATGCAGCTGTGAAAGAGAATTTTATTAAGAGAAACTTGACTGTCTGACTCTGCAATAACACAAACATGATTACTCTGAGGAAATTACTTTCTATAATCATATTTTCTTATGGTAAGACTATTGTACCATGAAAGTCTCCTTTTCAAGGGGCTGAGCATAGTCAGTTTGGGGCTTTTTTTGCTTTGACTATTCACGGTAGAAGTACTATTAGAAGAACTAGAACCTACAGTAATCCATCTTCCCCCATACTGACCTCAGCAACCATGGCAGAACCTCTTCTGATGTGGCTTTCTAGGCTCAAAATGTTTGCTGGGATGGAGAAGATTGGGCAAGGGATGAACAGAAGAAGGTCACATTCTTCCTTAGTTTGGTAGGGCATAGATGAACACATCTAAAAGTTTCCAAAACCATATTATTAATGAGTGCATGCATTTGCCTTTGAAAGAAATACTTCCAAGTGACACTTGAGAGGGCCTGTTAAGTGAATGAGGTGTTAACAGGAAACTGGAAGTAATACAAGGATTTCTACCTGGCTGTGAGAGGGGCTATTTGTTTGTCAGAGGTAGTTAAATAGATCATTAGATAGATAGATAGATAGATAGATAGATAGATAGATAGATAGATAGATGCATACATACATACATACATACATACATCATCTTAAAGATCACTGAGTTCCAGCTCTCCTGTATGGTATGTCTTGTCCTCTACTATGAACACATTTGGGTTTTTTTTTTTTAAATATTGTAAAACCCCGATGGATATTTAAGGAGTTTGATTTTTTACTTTTCTTGACATTTTTACAACTTGAAAAGAGACATGCACATCAAAAGCAAGCCACATTCTACACTGAGGTCACCAAAACAGTAAATCAAACAGTAAAATTCTCTGAAGTGGCACACAGAAATTTGCCTCCTCTTCAGAGAGCTCTAGTCTCAACACCATAGCTGTCCTACAAGAATAAGGTCATATTCACACTGAAAAAGCAGCATTTGCAAACATATATAGGCATCACCACAGAGAAAGCAAGCACATGCTAGGGGTATGTATAAGGTGACGTGTCCTATGGAAGAAACTACAAATACGTGAAAAAAGAGGAAGTATTTTCTCAAAATCTTTACAGTGACACATCAGTTTCCATCTACTGGTATTGCTGTTCTTAACTAATTAATGCATTTGGCCTTCTCTCATGAATAGAAAACAGAATTAAGAACTTGGTCATTATATTTACAAATACAGAAGGAACACTACTGCTCATCTCAGCAAAATCCATGAGCATGTCTGATTTTGTACATTGGTGCTCTGCAACAACAAAATATTCAGTAGCCATAGTTATGGTTTATCTTAATGTGATCCTTATTCTCTCACACTATGGCTTCTGAAAGAGGGGACAAGCTACAGCACTATGGAAATGTACTCTCACCAGATCCTTCAGCAGATGGCAAAATGATATGGCATCTATCTCCTAGTCTGTACTGAAGGTGTGAGTGGTGTGCCTTCACATACTAGTAGCACTACCAGAAAGCCAGGCCTAATGCAAATACAAAGAGAGAGCTGTGTTTTTGGAGAATATGGCTCAGCCACAGGCAAAAGTGCACTGGGGAAAAGGCAGACCATGTAAAGAGACCATTGTCTCTTGGATTGTTTTGGTTTAGTTAAATTATTCTTATTATGAGCACAGTGTTTATAGCCACACATAAGATAATTTCTTCAGAGGGATTTGAGCTATAAAGGATTGTGTTTATACAGAGCTTCCCTTTTTGCATTTACAATGACCTCTAATTTAAATAGTTACAAGGAACAGCTCTAACTCTCATTATTTTACAGGTCCTTCCTTTTACCTATGTCACTCTTCATTATCATCACCACTAGGCTAATGTATTAATAAAATTTCATCTGCAACTGTGCTATGCAAGGGAATAATGTTTAAATTAAGCCATAATGCCATTTGTCCTTATCAAGCCTTTAAAGTGAGGTGAATACAAGTTAAATCCCTTCAGGCTTTTCAAGTTTAGACCCAAGGCCTGATCACAGCACTGAAGACAATCTCTCAGATTGGAAACTGTGCTTGCATAGGCTAGATATGAGGACCCTGAAAATTTTTGAAGATCAGCTTTTGATTTGATTAAAAGCAACTTTTCCCCTCTAATTCTTGAAAACCCACTTCTCAAACATACCTCATTTCAAGAATCTGCATAGCAATGGAGGAGCTTCTGGCAAAAGAAGAATGTTGTAAATCATACAGCCATAATGAAAGGTAAAAGTTACATTAAAATTCATGGTGCTCCTCTTCAGGAATTTGTAGCAAAGGTATGAGTAACATAAGTTCACATGTGTCTGCACTAAAATAGTCTCTGCTGTATTACAACTGCTTGGGACTGAAAATTGATACCAATGCAAATAAATCAATTCAAAAATGAAGCCAAAAAATGTAAAATTTCAAATCACAACTTTGTCAGAGCAGCAGAACCAACCTCTGCTCTGAAGTGAAACTAAAAAAGTAAAACAAAAATTAACTGGATGGTGATAAGTCCCCAGCAATGCATCTAAAATCAAAATACCTGACATAAGCAATAGGTCTCACTTTAATACTACCTCAAGGTCTCATGAGAATAAATCTACTCCATTACTGTAATGCAAGTAAGTACCTAAGATATCTTTTACACAGACACTGATTGAGCTTGACTTTGCTTATTTAGGAATGGGTCACTAATTCAGCTTTATGGAAATGAAGGAAAATAGGAGAAGACACATGGGGCAGTCTCATCAGAAAAGCTGTATTGTTCTATGTCCTCTTGGTTTTGTGAACTTTCAGTAATCCACAATTGTTTTGTACATTTCTCACCTTTTCATTCTGCTTCATTTTTCTTCTGCTCAATTTAATTCTCTTTTGTTTCTCTTGCTTGCAATTATACAATAAAGGAGAGAGTTCTGCATGATAGGAACACAAATTGTACAGCAGTTAGTCACACTCTTGGTTTAAAATCATTCCACAGATTTCAGAAACCTTAAAAGGTCAGTATTGTTTACAGGGAAACAAGATCAAAATATGAAGATCAATAAACTAAGTACAGCTTCAAGTGCAAATAATTCAAAATTTAGAAGCACATCAGAGAGGTGAGAGTCAGAGGCAGTATTGAAAGGTGAATAAAGATGCATTGCAATCAGACTGGTGGGCATGCTGGCTGTGCCCAGCAAGTCCTGCATACTGGGGAGGATAACTCTATTCAGCAAGCCAGCACCATAGATTGCCATTGGGCCTTTGTGTGAGGTCTCACTTTACGCCCTGATATGTGAACTTTGATTTCCCTGACTTTATTTGGAATAATATTGCTGTTATTGCTTTATTATTGGTAACAGAAATTGGGCATTCTCCCAAATCCAATAGAAATATTATTTTGATGGTGGAAACATCTTCCAGATCTATATGATGCAATGTATAAGTGCTATAAAAACACTGTGTGCTTTGTGAGATGGTGCATTGCTTACACATATATTCACAGCTTTGAAATACATCCCTTGGATACATTTCACAGATATGGTTAATTTTTTATATTTTTTTTTTTTTAAATAATTTATTCTCTCACCTTCTGCACATTAAGTCAAAGCTTTACAAGACAATTTTTATTTCAAATTCTGGACAGTTTTGAAGAGTCATCCTTAAAAAAAGTCTCTCTGATATATATTTTCTCTGTAACTCACTATAAATGCAAAATACTATATATATGTAAGGAGAAAATGCTTCCCTTTGGTGTGTTATCTCTCCTGGTCCTTGTCTCAATCCCTGACACCTTTGCTATATTTTTCCTCTCCTGCCCAGCTGTGGAGGGGCTTTTGTGGCTTCCTGGCACACAGCCAGCATCCACCCACTGCAAGTTCAAACACAAGTTTGGAAATTCAAACAAAGCTTCATGCCTACCTTAGTATCCTTTTCACTGATCAAAAGGTGATGTTGCTGCCATCACCCTCTCAGCAACCCTGGCTGCTATTAAACTATCATAAAATAGCTAACAGTAAATGCAGGGTACTTTTGCTCTTCAGTTTGCAGTTGCTAACAAAAATGATATTCAGCCTTTATATCATTTTTCATCCTTTTTCATCCAAAGATTACACACTTCAGCTGACATATCTTGAGACATGAAAAATACAGGGCATTGATGAAATACAAAGAGTATGTAAGGAATGCAGGGTGATAGTCCTGAAAACTAGAACTTCTTTCCCCTTTCCAAGGTCATAGATAACACTGAGAAACTCTTCCTTGGAGTCTGTAAAAGCCTGCTGAAAGGTTCCTATTTGCCTTTGTCAGGCAGAACTGCATTAAGAAAAATGCAGTGGTAATTACTGCATTCTGTAATTCCTATGCAAATTATATGTGGGGCTTCAAGTTGTTAGCTGAAAAAGGCTGACATTCTCTTGCATTTGTGAGTTCCTGTGACAGGAGCCATCCTCAGTAACCAGGGAGAAACCAGTCTCTCACAGGTACTTTTTTGCCCTTAAATAGTAGGGCAAACCTTGCTCTTTTTCTCCCTTACATCCTCTGCTGTTCGTAAAACTTCGTTTCTAGAAACTAAGAAAATAATTCCAACTGAGTATCAACATTTATTACACATTCAGGGGAGACAAGTTGTATCTTCACATCTTTTTATACAATTTATCATTCTTTAAGTTGTAAAGCTGTGGAAATATAGGCTGGCTTTTCTAACATCTGAACCATGTAAACAAGATATTATTTCCACTTGTAGCAGAAATAGTGTCTTTGTGTGCAAGAGAGGGATGTTCAATAAAATGGATGATGATGATGGGCTTGAATAAGTCAGGAGAAATGAGCTATTAATGGTTTTATGCTAGATATAATTTTTAAGCAGACAGCCATATCTTGAGGCACTCTCTAGCACTTCTATTCCAATCTGTTCAAAGTGTGTTCATCATCTGATGAAATTGTTATAACACTGTATAAATGTTCTTCCCATTTACCCCAAAGCAAAGAAGTTCTTAAATTCTGACACTCTGAGGCAGTAAGAGCTAATTCTGCTCTCCTTCAGCACAAGAGAAAGTCATCTCAATCACCTGAGTGAATAGTACCTACAACAAACATCCATAAAAAATTAATGACTGGAGCTTTTTCTCATTCCATGGTTGGTGCTCTCTGGAGTTTCAATCCATGTTTCTCCATTCAAAGAAGTCAGTTATATTCCCTGGCTTGCCCTGCAGGACTGCAGATGTATTGGACTTGGAATGCCCTTTCATCACCCTGAACACAAGCTGTAAATCCAGCACTTGGTCCTGGCAGGCAAGACCCTTCCTCACAAGCACAGTGAGACTCATGGGTCCAGCTTATCACACAGGCTGAGGAAGCTCAAAATGTTCAGAAACAGCAACTCACACATTACAAGTGTTGAAGGGAGTCTCCCCTGGAAGCTGTTTGTCCAATAACATGCTACTGAAAATGTCCTTTGACTCAGAGATTTGCCAAACCTGAAAACGAAAACAACAAATGAAAGAAGCAGCATCTCTTCAATTTTGTCCAATTCAAGCCTCCAGAGGGGAGAAGAGCAATAGGAACCAAACAAAACTAATATTCCTACAGTATGCCAAAATAGAAACCTTCCTGAACAATTCTTTGTTGGTAACTTTTAAGGGCACATCACTTCTTACAGTTAGGAATCCTGCAAATAGTTTTAATGCAAAAATTTAAAAATAACAATAGCTTCTGCTACATTTTAGTGATGTATTGCTTTCAGCTGAAAGTGTCTGATTTCCACTATTGTTCTTTTACCTTGAAGGAAAAAAATCTTCAAAACTCTGATTTCTGGCCTTTAGTTCAAACAAAAAGCAATACTTTTTATTTCTTCCTCAACTCTCCTCTGACTGCACATGAATATGTATTAAGGACAATTTGGACTTTGTGTCACCTGGGCAAAACATTTCCATCATGTTTTAGTTTTAAGGCTGCAGGTTTTGGAACTGAGTGCCTCCAGCTTGATGCCTGCAATGCATGACCCAGACATCTGAGCAAGTAGCAAGAGGCTCATACTGAATGCAGAGGAGGACAGCAGCTCTTACAACCAGCTCAGTTTGATACTTAGGCTATCATTAGATAACCAAGTTAAGCACACCTTCAGAAGTAGTGAGTAAGCACGGAACCTCAGGCTCATGCCCTGCAGTTTTCTGAAATGGTCTGAGATGTCTTGAAGTATAGGACATGCCCTCACTAAGAAAACAGTTTCAATATTTAAAGCATAACACCATGCCATGGTTTAACCCCAGCCTGCAGCCAAGCCCAAGGCATCACTTGCTCACTCCCCACCAGTGGGATCTGGGTGAGAACAGCAGGGTAAAAGATTGAGACCACATGGGTTGCACTAAATCCCTTGAGCCATACAAAAACATCTCCAGCTTCTCCTCAGAGCTTTGATAGCAAGAGCCAGAAAAGCCAAACTAAAGATAAATCTAATTGATATGTAAACCAACAAATGCCACATCCCAGACAGTTTAATTCTTTTTCCTTTCTCTGATTTCTAGAGAACTTCTTATCCCAGGAAGACATCCACATCAAAAATTGCAAGCAGAGCAAAATTAAAAAATATGCAGGAAACTTCATAATGAAATATGAAGTTATCTCTGCCCAGGCAGAGATAACCAGAATAAATAAATGGTCAGGAAAACAATTGTGAACTTTGTGATGACCTGACAGGGTCAGGAGGTGATACACCATCTCTGCTGTGCATACTTTATCTGACCTTCTAAAGAGGGAAATGGGCTGCAAGTCAAATCAGATGTTCATTTTCCCCTAAATGCAGGATACACAGGAAGCTTCATAAACTTACCAATTCTACAGAGAAAATAAAACGTATCATGTCTAAAAAATGAAGGTCAATCCTTCAGATCTGCCATTCTTCAGAAAATAACAGACCTTTCTTCATGTCAAAAACTGAGCCTTTCTTGAGTCATTGTATAGTAACACTGCTTCAGAAAAACTGAGAGGAGGTGGGCATCAGTCAGATGTGCACTGCTAGGGAAGGGAAAAGGTGAGGTTTGGTAATTATGTCATGTTCTCATTTTCTGTTCTAGGAGTAAAATGATATTTTGAGGAATGAACTGAATTATTGAAAAGAGCATTCAGCCTACCAAAAAGACATTGCAATATACATTTTTCATTAACAGCTTTCTTAATATACTGTGTGATATATCCTAACAAAGGTGTTTATCAAATCAGCCCCAATATGGGGAATTTTAATAAGACAAGCCTTTAATATCACACAGATTACACTCATTTATTATCTAGTACTTCAGCCAATTTCAGTCTCTTTTCCCAAAACAATCTGCCTCCAGCTACCATCCAAAATTGTCCCTGTAAAATGTTATTATGAATCTTGAAAAACAAATGAAAAAAATGTTTTGGTGCTGTAAGGATTTATATGATGAGGACAAGAGAAAAAGGCATATTTGCAGCAAACAAAAAGTGGGTCTTTCCTTTGCAAAGTCCTCTTGTACATATCAATATCTTCAATTGTACGTACATGCTAAATTCCAATGGCTTCTGTAGGACTTTGTAAGCTACTTGCAGTTAATAATTACTGAAATATTTTTCAGAACACTGCTGATTTTAATAATAGGCCCCTGTGTTTTACCACAATCAGTTTCATGTTGATTAATATTAAAGTAAATACTATTGGCTATGACTTTCCATTTTACCCAATTCAAGCCATGGATGGCAAAACATAAAAAGAAATTTTCTCTGTCTTTTCTCCCATGAAATACAGATAGCTCCAACAGCCACATTCATGTGCAATATTAAGGACTGTGTGTTTTCAGCTGTTTATTATGGTAGGTTGATGGCTTTATCTACACATCTCTCATCCAGATGGCTTTCTCTGCTATGCAAGATTCTTTCTCTGCCTTTCTTGATGAAATTAAAATGCTATTAAAAAAAAAAAAAAAAAAAAATGAAAGAAAGAAAATTTTGAAATTGAGTGAATACAACTAAATGGAATGTGATGATACAAGGTGCAGTGAAAAGGACCCAAATATGCCAAAATGATGCTCATTGAAATCTGGCAGTCAGTTGAAGAATTGTGACTAACAGGAGAGGAATTATCATGGAATGTATTCTAATGGCACAGTGTGGTTGGAGTTTCAGCTGATGGGCATTTCATGGGGTCTGCACCTCTGGTTTGGCTCAGGCAGGTCCTGGTCCTGGTGTCTTCTCTTGGCAGTGCTAGGGCCTGATAGAATTGAGGGAACTCTACCAAAGATTTTTGATCAGAGAAAGTGACATTCCAGAAGATGACACCACAAAGATAATCTGTACATACATGTACACATCTCTGCATTTATTTATGTCTTTCGTTATCATTCCTCTTTGCAGATCCTTGCCTTATTTCCTTTGCAAAGTTTTAACACTTGGAGTTAAGTGAATAAGTTCCTTTCTTTTTCTTGCCTGATGTAGCATCTGAAATAAGTTAATAGAGTGATGCATTTCTTGCACCTATTAGTTTTGTGGCCATGAGGAAGGCACCAGAAAGAGAAAACTGCTTTTTCTTTCAACACAGAGCAATGCCCCCAGTAAAAAATAAAACACTGAAAAAAATCCATTATGTCAGAAACATGCTGGTGAAAGAAAAATTTTCATGGCTGAAGAGGGAATCCAGCCTTCAGTAAATTCAATGCAACATCTAGAAAGTCTTTAGCAGTTATATATATATAAATATATATTTTAAACTAGATTTGAGATCTGGCATTTTAAATGAAGCAACATTTTAATAGGACTATTATTTAAATTTCTGACATTTCTAAAACAGAGATAAATGATCTTCCTTAAATACATACATTCTCTTAACAAAATAAATAAATAAATAAATAAATTAGAAGGTAGGTGGCAGTCATTTTGTCTCTGTAGCTAAACATTTATTTATCATAATCACCATCAAGCCATTTACTACTTTCCAGCAAAGGCTGTACATCTTTCCACATTGCAATCCATGTCAAAACCCTCTCTTGCTTGCAAGTGGTCCACATGCAAAAAGGCACTCAGAAAAATTCAGAGATTTTTGAGTCTGCACAAAAACTGCTGGTTCCTTTGCACTTAACTGAGCTCAGACGGCATTTTAACAACTGGACATAAGAATGAATACCATGAACGTATGTGTGTGGGAGATAGGTACTTATTTATAATAGCAGAATCATCAAAATGTCCTATTAAATAGGACCCAAGATCTTTGTGTTTCACAAACCTCTGAATAGCCTGAGTGCATGCATAAAAACAATATATTTACATAATAGAGTGAAGATTAGTCCTTTAGTGTCTTGACAATTAAAACTTGATATCAGCTAATTCCTTCTTAAAGAAATAAATTATTAAGAACAACCAAAAAAGAAGCTGGATATAGTTGGAGACAGATGGCATGAGAAAAGTCAGTAGTAGAATGGAAACATTTAAAGTATGAGGATTACTCAGACTGAAAGAACAGACTTCCTGACCTTGGTAAATACGGTAGAGAGATTTCTGACACTGAGGAGAAAAAAAGAGATAAAAATTAATGTACACCTGTGTCAGTCTACCAAAGAAACTAAGGAAGGGACGAGAAAACAGATTTCTGTTTTCACAGTCCATGGTTAATTAGCATTTGATTTTGAACAAATTTCAATGATCACATCATCTGCATTGCTAACAGATGAGTAGGGCTTGGTATACACAACCACTGTCCTTCTATTAATTTTTATCTATTCTGAACTTCAAAAGAAATAATCACCTACCATTACTCAAAACTTGCCATTTACTCCCATATGAGTAAAGTTCAAATTGAATTTTTTTCTTAGGCTCCAATAAGATAATGACTTGGAACTCAAACTTAGAAAACTATTATTTAAATAAATTTCAGGGGGTTTTTTTTTGGTAAAAATGAGATTGTTGGATCTAAGCCCACTGATGAGTTGTGGAGAATACATCAGAGAGCATGGGTATGAAACTGGCATTGTGACCTTCACAGAAAAAAATTCCCCTAGTCAAGAGCCTCAGAAAAGCAGACTGAGAGCATCCTGTCTGGATAATTTACCTGGTTATATGCAGTGACTGATTCATACAGATTCCTTGCTTTTCTTCCTCAGAACATGCATATATTAGAGCAATATTAACAACCAAAGTATACTTATACTCTCTGTCTTACTGCTGTAATTTTAAATATCTTAATTTCCACAGAATCCTTATTAAAATATTTTAATTTGGTATTTTGATAACAGATACTTGCTTCTTAAAATAATCTGTGCATTTTTATCTCTAGAGCTGAAATAACACTATTTTAAGTTGGTCTGCTTCTAATATCTCACGATTTGTAGACAGTCAGAAGCTTGCAATACTGTTTATGAGCATTAAAAAAAGATAAAGATTTGGATTAATGTTTTTAAAAGTCAGACTTGTAGCAATAGAAAAGTATGACTGAATATTTGTTCAACAGGCGTGAGGTTGAGAAACATCCCTAAAAATGCAAGAGATTTGTATAGAACAGAAGATTCAAAGGCAGCTAGAGACAAGAAGCACAGCAAATGAAAAGGTCACACAGCTTTCACCCTGCTGGGGAGCACCAAAGAACTGCATGGAGAATAAAAGTTTGAGGATCCCTCTGATGTTTACATTACTGCAGTCACACCTTTTTTCTGTCCCAGCTAGCAAGCCCAAGGGAAGAGGAGAAATATTCATAGGCTGAATACTAATGACCAGAGGCAGAAATTACTCCATATCAAACACAATGCAATATTAAAATCAGCAGTTGAAGGCTCTTCTTTATCTACCCCATCAGCATCCAGCTGCCAGCTCCCTCTTTCCCCACACCCTGCACAGGAACTTTTCAGGTGACCATGAGACCTCTCTTTCTGTACTTTGCAGCACTAGCACATCACTTGAGTCTTTCACTTCAAAGGCAAATTAGCAGCATGTCAATCTGAGCATCACAGACAGGCCCAAAGAATCTGGTACAGCAGTCAGGAAAATGGAAGCAGAAATGGACTGACCTCTGGGAATAGAGCAAGCACCTGTTAAGATGAGCTCAGGGACAGCTTATGAGGGGAGGATGATAGGATTAGTAACCTTGCTCTGAACCTTGTTCTCTCAATAAGAACTATTTCTTTGATTTGCCACTCATCATATTTTGCTACTGTATATTCAGCAAGCATGAATAAAAGTAACTACTTTTACTTTATAAATAGAGCTAATTAAGTCAGGATTTTAAGGAATGTATGCAAGTTTTTGGTTTCTGCTTCAATCTTTAGACACAGCAAGATAGCCAATTCTGTCTTAGAATTCAACAGTGCTCCACCTGGGAGCACTTTATTGTTTCCTATTGGACTAAACCTGCATTTGCAATTAAATTCACATGAAATAGGGGGGAAGAAAGAATTTTAACCCTTGAAATACTGCATTTTCAGACATGCCCAATCATGACACAGAAGAAACAATTTCTTTTTAAAAAAATCCTCTTTTCAGTTGTCTTTTTTCCCATAAAAATATTCTAACTAGTCTTACTGTTATGCCTGGAGAGTAGTGTATGTTTACATATAGATTTATCACAGTGTAACTAATAACACATTTTCACTTTCATTTCACACATGCCAGCAGTAATTTTTACACCCAAAGTTTATACTTATTCCACAAAACTGTAGTGGTAACCATGATGCCATGACAGTCTGTAAAGATTCCAGTTGTGAATTTAATTGAATTTCTTTTATGTTTTCTACAAGAAGTAGCAAACATTTAACTTTGTTCTTAAGGAACTTAGTTATTCAGTTAAAGAAGTTCATGTCTCAAGTTACAAAAAACCTCCATAATAGTAAGATCTGGTAGTTGATAATCACTCATAAAACTTGAATATTTTTAAAAGTCTTTGCTCAACTAACAGTTTACAATAGTTTTTGAAACTGAATTTTACAAACTAGCATCCATCACAAGGCTTTTTTTTCCTCCTTCTTTTGAATTTTCCCCCACTGCTGAAGCTAAAATAAACAGAGTTTAATCTGACAACAAAACTGCTTAGCCAAATATATGTACCTGAGGTTATTTAATATGTAAAAGTATATCTGTATTTATATTTATGCATACACACTCACAGAAGTATGAGTGCTTGTATATCCCAAAGGCAACTCCAACAGGAAGGAATGGCAGGCAAGCTATTTATCCATAATTTAATTTTCTCTATTTAAATCAGAATCACATATAACAAATGAATCTGTTACTGACTTAGTTTCATCACTCTCTCTTGTGTTTCTCTAAATGAAGCCTTCACAGGAACCAAATTTCTGGACTGAAGGAGAAAAAGAAAAGAGAAGGGAGGTTGATATCCATACTTGTCCTCACAAAAATGAGTTATTACCAGAAGAAATTCTGCACTGCCCCCTCCCCTTTACCACTAGACTTAGTGAATCCAGAGCACTGAACTGATTTAAAATGAACTGGTTTAAAAGAGGCTAAAACAGGATTCAGACTTTTGGTTATTACAGCTCTGTTTATAAGACACAATAAAGCAACAGAACAAAGGACATTTAGTCTCCAGAAAATCTCTCAGTCAGGATATATGACCTGTAGCTCTGCAAACACTCAGAACAATTTCCTCAAAGTGAAGCATTCAACCTATAGAAACAGAACTAAAAGCAAAAATGGATTTAATAAAACAAATTATCTACATGTACACAATTTATCTAATGTATCTAATTTAGTGGGTTTTGTAAGCTAAGATGGATCTAGGTGCTTAAAGGACTATTGCACAGAGTTCCTTCATCAGCCTGTTCCCTCAAATCATACCCTGACACACCTTTATTTCAACTCCTCTGGGACAGGCTTTCCCATTAAAATTACTTTGTTCTAGAAAATGTTCTCTTCTTACATCCCAAGACTATAAATGAAACTATTTTAGAGCTCCCAGTCCAACAGATATGAAATTTCAATTGTGTAAAGTCCTACACCTGCAGGTGGAAGCTGAAAAGATGTAGAAAGTTGAGGAGTTTAAGCAAACAAGGAACAAAATTTCAGTAACAGCAGGTATTTCTGTGGGTTGTGAAAAATGTGTGAGGGTTTGGGGTTTTTTTAAAGTGTTTAATTTGATTAGGCTGTAGCTTCTCAATGTTGTTCACAACTTACAAAGTGAGCTTATAGTCTGGTGTGTGTTTCTTCTTACAGTTTTCTTTTTCAAAACATGGAAATTAGTCACTGCACACTCATAAAACTAATTCCCCTAGAAGGTATTTTCACAAAACAATCTCATTAAAAGCAGAAGAGTATGACCAAAACAGTAATTTCTATCACTTCAATGCCCTAAACCAATTTCAGACTCTTTCCACTTTTCTGTAAACACCACTTCATTGTATTGACTTTCCCTTGCTGTTTACATGCTATGAAGAACCAATTCCATTTTTATTTATGCCTCAACATATGTTACAAATCTGGTTTCAGACACGGGGTGAAAAATGACTGTAGGGGCTGTACAAGTGCTGGGAGCCTCTGCAGGTGCCACATGTTCAGGAAGCATTTGGGGGAAAATCAAGGGAGGGTCTGTCCCTGGGGAGATTCTGCCTGACAGCCCCTCAGGGGAGAGAAAATTCCATGGCTGAGCTGCCAGCAGCTTCCCCCTTGGAGGCAGGCAGACCCCTGGGTGCCTGGGAAAAAATTCCCAGGGAATTGGGCTGTGGAAGGAGCCCTAGAACATAAAAGCAGTGAATCCCCCTCCAGCCCAGACCATATCCTTTATCAATAAACCGTTCTCAGATACAATATTTGCTGCTTCTGAGCTTTATTTTCATCCAAGAAATCTATCAAAAAGAATCTTCCCCAGCTCCCCTTACAGTGAAATGGGGACATGTTCCAGCACAATGGAGTAAAATGAAATTTTCCAAATCACTTGCATTTTTGGGTTAGACAGCATAGCAATCCTTTTGGCATACAAATTGAGATTTTATAGCCTCAAAATTTACTCAGTTATCCAAGAACTCCCTGAAACCAGTAGGCCTTATTAAATAGGACTTCTTAAAAATTGTGTTCGATTGATTGATTGACTGATTGATTTAATACCCAAAGATCTTTGTGAGTCTTGGTACTGCTGAGTATGGCAGTATTTCTCTAAAATAAGTTATTCCTAGGGCTTGGTCTATACATGATTTAAGCAAGAGAAGTTACTATTGGTTCTATCCCCTATGCAGGTCAGCAGGTATCCTTGCCCAAAGACTGGAGAGAGCCTTGAACCTACCTGCAGAACAAATGTCATTACCATTACCTACCTTGATTTTGGATTGCTCTGTCCCTGTTACTGCAGATTTCCATCTTATCTCACTACCTACTGGATTAAAAGAGAGAAGGAATGTGTGACATTTCAGCCTAGTGATGAGATCTACCAGTGGAAATACTGGGGTTAAGATCCTCCTGTCAAGCTACAGTCTAAGAGAAGTGCTTACCATTCTTCAATACCATGAATTGGACTGTGGAGCTGCACAGATTCCAAGCAGGAGACCTTAAGTATGGTGCTTAAGCCCTAGTGGGAATCAGCCTTACACACTCACTGCTTTTGATCATTGCCTTCCATCTCTGGTAGGCCACTCTCATATTACACAGCATTTTCTGTTCACAGCTATCCCTGCAAAAATATTGCAGTCTGCTTCTCTCAGGACTGTTAAATATGCAAGTGCTTTTAGAAGTTAGGTGCTGTGACAGAAACCTTCTGAAATTAATCCCTAGAATTCAAAACCTAAAAACTTCACCCTTTATCCTATTTTTGAACCCTACTTCCTCAACATAAAGTTTAACTAGGAGGATGGATATTTCAACCACAGGAGAGTGACAATACAATGATGCTTTGAACTAGTATTTGCATTTCTCTCGGAAGTCCACACAGGTGAAACCCTGTTCTCCTGAAAGTCAGTAATAGTATTTTCATTTCGTTATCTTTGGGGACAGAGGCTCAAATGAAGCCTTAAGTGAAAAAAAGAAAGCTCTATTACCATGGTGACTGTGAAGACAAGGCAAAGAAAGGGAAAATATTTGGACAGAATGAGAAAAAAGGAAGGCATCTCTAGTTTTTAATATTAAACTAATAATTCTAGTTACCAACTAGGATATGTAGTACATACAGGCAGAAGTGGAGCTCTGTGGAATAAGGAAGGCCTGGGCAAAGCTTACCTATGGTACACATATTAAATGATTGTCCTGCATATTTGCACAAAACTTTTCATAGAGAACAGTAGCAAAACTGTTTCACTGGTAAAAACCAAGCTGGGAAAGTAAAAGTGGATGACTACAGTACATATTCTAAGATTGGATTTAATTGCTGGTATGAACTATAGAGTCTTTCTCCCTCTTGACAGAAAAGTGCAGAGAGGTTGGAACTAGATGGTCTTTAAGGTCCCTTCCAAACCATTCTATGATTCTATAATTTTACAACCTGAACTTGTTTCCTATTCTTTGAGTACAAAACACTTCTTGAAGGATTTATGGACTGCTTTTTCTTCAGTTAATCATTCCCCTTTACATAACACCTCACCCTTGAAACTACATTAATATACCATTAACAGCACCATTAATGTTGGTATCTTAATACAGAAATCAATCTAATGGTGTAGAATTAAAATAAAACTGCACTTCTCAGCATTAAATGTGTGAGCTAATGTAAAATTCAATCTCAGGCTGTGGGACTGCAATCATCATGTCACTAAGACTCAAAGTTTAGCAGCATAAGGCTGCACTGGATCAAAAGTGTTTAATTGTCCCTGTTTTGTCAGTGATTTTCAAGACAGATGGTTGTTCACCTATGTATGTTAATAGCTTCTACTAAAATCTGCTTTAATTAGATCTTTATTTGGATATTTGTTTTGTAGGAAACTTACTAATGGATTTCAGAGGTGAGTACATGAAGTCACGTCCAAAGGGCAGGAATGCTTTATAATTCTAATTCTAATCTAATTATAATTAATGTGCAAAAATATATTAGTTGCATGTATTTTAAACTATTCAGTATTTGAAAGCTGCTATAAGTAAAATAGAGATCAAAGAAAACACTGAATTTTGGTTGCATTATCTACTCTATGAAAAGTATATAATTTTCTGGTGGCAACTAAACCAGCCACTTTTCAGGCACAAAAATAGCAAATATGACTATTGAAAAAAATGGTTTTTACATCCTTTGAGAACTTAGGAACTTTTCCTCATGAGGCAAATGAAAACATGTAGCAATAGAACTGGAAAAGAAGTGTTTCAGCACAGTCATTGGATGTCTGATTCTTTCCTGAAGAATTTGGGTCCTTTTAGTAAAGAAACCAAGTTTGGGGAAAAAAAATTCACTTGGACACAACAGCAAGCATCCTTGGCTTCCTTCCTTGATAACCTATGATTTACTATTTTCAAGAATAGAAAAAAAAAACTCTAATATTTTGATAAATACTTTTTTTCTCTGCCTGCCTTTCGTTAGGCTTCTGTTTTGGTGGGAAAAGTTACCATTCTTAGGAAGTTTCCCCTTTGTAGTCACCGAAGAGAACCAGAAATAATTATCCATTCACCCTGAAAGTAATACTGGACCACTGGTCCTTCACTGGTGTCCAAGGTTATATTATACAGATTAGATTAAATGATTACAAGTTTTGTTAAAAAATAATGGAAATCTGCTCCAGGGTAGAGATTGGACTAAATGGGCACATATATTTCCCTGCTGGTGTAGGTAAATGTGTATAAAGAAATACTTGAACTGACAGAGGTTAACAAAAAATAAGTGTAGCATCTTTATAGACAGGTGTCTCATCCTGGAGGGAAAGTAACAACAGAGTGGAAACATTAAGTACAGAGAAGCAGATTGCAGTATAGTGGGCCTATTTGTCATATTTACTGTGGGACTATCTGAAGCACTTCTACCAGAAGTCTTTTCTTGCAGGCTGTCTTTTCATTCATAATTCATACTGTTTGCCATACAATGATCCTTTGCCATAATGAAGACAAAGATTTCACATCTCTGTAGCATCGTTCATCCAGGTGAATCATAAATCACTTAAATATCACACTGCTTAAACATATTGCATTTAGAATTTTTTTTTTTTTTTGCCAGCCACTGAAATAGGGCCATTATTTCTTGTTGTGCCAAGAGAAAACTGAAACAGATGGAAAAACCAGCTTAGTGACCCTTTGATGCATATCTCTCTGCCTCCTCTCCTCTATAACACAGTAACTGAATTGTGAAGTCTCTTCATTCTGCAAATAATTTCTGCAGTTCAGCAGTTCTGTAGTTCAAGAATGATAAGATATTTTTCTTGGAAAGTCTTCTGCTGTAAATATTCAGCCATGATGGGGGTCTATGCATGGTGGTAGAGGATACAACACTCTGGCTATTCCCACATTATACCTCTGAGACCAATTCCTAGAATAACTTAAAACAAACTGCAGTAAATTTGTGGTGATACTTTGTACTTGAGAAGCTAAAATTCAGACCTTTGAGTCTTACATTTTCAGAATATCTAAAAGTATTATTTTTCCATTTTTTCTTCACATAATTTTAAAGCTTTACACCTTGCTTTACATCTTGTACCTTTTTGATGAAAGAGTTCTGAAACATATAATTTTCCCTTTTTTTTTTACTTTATTTATAGGATAAGTGTTTACATTTCCTTTTTCAGTGCTGTTTTTGTTCAAGTTGAATTTTCAATCTTTAATTTTTTTTTTAAATAAGTCCAAAACTGTACAGATTTAATTCTTTCCTGCCATTCTACCTACTCCTGCCCATGCTAAAATAGCAGCTAAATATGTAGCATCTGTTAATCTCTGCAAACCACTTTGTTTCATCCTATGCCTGTGTTAGTTAACTATTTTACCCCTGAACAACAAGGGAATCTTTTCAGAAATTGCTACAAAATCCCTTTGGTTGTTACCACCCAGGTACAATTGTCATAGATTTGTTTTGGATTCTTTGCCAGTTTTAAAAACCATAAAAACATAAAAAGTCACATTGAACCTGGCTTCTTCCTTCACAGGACCTACTGCAAAAGGTCATTGCATCTAAGGCAAGATACTATTGCTGCTGATCTAGGTTTGACTGGCTGGGATTGTAATGACCCAGGAAAAATGCAGTCCAGTCTGGCTTACACACAGAGTTGGAGCAAAACCATGTTTTGCTTTGATCATTGACTACAGCAGGATCTTGATTAACCAAAGTCCAGCAAAAATAATCAGCTCCTAAACTCATCACAGATAAAGCACAGCACTCTTTTGTTACATTAGAGCATGAACTTACAGCTATTTCCAAACACACAGGGCCAAATTTACTCCTAATTTAACTGCAGTAAATTCTGCAGAATTAGATGAAGAATGAGACAAATTAATTCAAATTGCAATTGTTGTTGAATAAAAGTATTTCTTACCTTTAACCTCATCTGGTACATCCAAGTGTTGGACTTCAACAGGCACTTTCTTTTGTGTGACCAAATAATGTCACAGAAGAACATTGCTCCAGTAGTGGTTGCAGATAGTTTGGTTTAGGGAACCCAGAAAACAAATTTCATGTTAGAAAAAGTGTTGTTAAAACCTGAGAGTGATTAAGCAAACTTAATGATAAAGATCCCTTTTCTTGATTGAATTTTGCAAATAAGGACTTAGAAACATGGAGTCATTGAGGAAAATCCAAGTTATCTAAAAGTCCTTCTTAATGTTTTTTATATACCCTACTAAAGACTAGTTCAGGATAAAAGAGCCTTAATTAAATTTTAGTATTATTGTTTTCAAAGCAAATTAAAGTGACTTGCCTTGGAATCATTTCTTTTCTGACTTGAGCATCTATACAGGCATTAACACTGCTTAACTAATCCATGTAGAAAACTAATTAAGCTTAATTTTCCTGGATGTCCTCACATTAACAAGCTGAGAGATATGCACTGAGTAAATCCCACTTCATATAAAACATCAGAGTTGAAATACAAGAGTGGAAATGCCTATACCATGTTCTCTGACAGGCAAGAAATAAAGTATTGATGGTTGCAGTCAGCATTGCTTGAGGGATGAGCAAGAGGTAGTTTGTAAAAATCAGTTCTGCTGAGCTAGATCCCACTCTCTCCAGTTCAGACCTGCTTCCTCACTTCCTTCTGCCAGAAAAACAGTGAGAAATTTTGAATAAGACCTGTGCTCCTTGGTAAAGAGGAATTTGAATGGCTGAAGTCTACCTGGAAAGTAAATGACAGATTCCTTGAAGAGAGAGAGAGCAGAGAGAGTAATGCAGAAAGAAATCTTACACAAGAGGGAATTTAAAGGAAAAAAGGTGACACACTGCTAGCAAAAGTAAGGTCTGCAGCAAACGGAACAAGTTGAAGAGAAAACACAACTGAGAGGTTAGTATTGAGGCCTGGGGATTCATTTCTTTCATGACAATTTGAGGACAGTCTGAAATAATAGAATAATGATTTTCTTCATGGGAAACAAATAGAGTACATTTCCAAATGTGCTGTCTGCACATAGCATAAAAATACAAAAGAGAAGAGATATAGAAGAAGAATTAGAAGTCCAGCCTTCTATTTACCAGACCTGTCTTGCTGGAAGAATGCTAAGAAATTTGCATAGCAAAAATTGGACCAATCTGAGCTGAATCTTTTAGCAAACAGGGACTCATAACAAAATAAACATTAAGGTTTAATTAACAAGTTTTGATCATTTGTGATAGCATATTTAGTACTTCAAATTAGAGCTTTCTCTTTATTATAGCAATGCTATTTAAAGAAAGAATAAACAAAAAATTCATAGTAAACTAAAATTTACAGCAATGTATGCAAAACAAAAAGGGTTACCCAATGGCCCATAGTGCAATACAACTATTTAGTAAAAAAAGAAAAGCAGCTGAATGTCTTTACAGAGTGCTTCCCCTGCAATGCCAGGAGTTTGTGACAGTATCTCTCTTCTTCCTCTTCTATGTTATGCTTGAGTTACCTTGGTCTCACTGGAGACTGAATCAGGCTTATTTTGTTTTTAACTCCTTGATTAAGTACAAAAAAAAAAAAAAAAAAAAGGTTAAAAATTCAGCCAGAGGCTTTATGTAATTATGGCAATTGGCAAACAGCATGTATCAGAAATAAGACAAGATGAATCCTAGCTGAAAACATAATCAGGTTCTTATTTTATGCCCATTTTGCATCCTAAGGTTGCATTTTTTTCTTCATTATTGCACTGCTCCCATTATTTTCTCAAGCCCCATAGGAATAATTGTGAGGCACTGGTTTGTAAGGCTAAAATAGAAGTTTGTCCAACATAATGTGATGAAAAAAAAAGCTTCAGCAAAATTATATCAATTTATTTCAATAGGGAACTAGATTTGCAGCTTCATCAACTTCAGGTGCTCATTTACACTTTTGTAAGTTAAATGAAACAAAACTGGGTGTACATGAAGACTTTTATTGCTTCCTTTTCGCTGTTGATAGAACAACACAATTGAGAGCTGTATCAACAAAGAGATTTAAGTATCTGAAGCAAGGGGCATGAAGCCTAAGCCTGGTGTTTGTATGTCCAAAACAGCTGCTCTTAATTAACAGCTGCTGAATCCTGGAGTTACTTTTGTGTCTGCCAACAAACAACAATAAAAAACTTAATGCCTGTTTCTTCCTCATCAACAAAAGTCACACCAGACATTTTCTCAGTCTCTGGACTCTGAGCACCTCAAGGTAAACATTACAAAGAACAACCTAAGTGTCCTTAATGCATTTAGCTTTTAGACAGAAACTCATCTAGAGAGACTTTACAAGCTGCTAACACAGCTTGGAATTCATATTCTAAATGGAAGACTTCAAATTCCAGGCTTCAGGAGCCAGAAAACCTGAGGGTATTAGACAGAGTTGGCACTACATATCACGTGAGCCTCCTGTCCAAACAAGTAAATGACACAGCTGAAGAGTGAGGTGGTGAAATATCTGGTTCTCACTTACAGTCATGGGCTGGACAGCACAGACCCAGCAGCTACTTGACTTAGCAACTAAAAACTGGTAGGAACTGGAAGCAAGGTTGTTCAGCCACTTTCACTGAAAATTTCCACTTTTGCATGGAATCCCACTCTCCCCACACCACCTTTAAGACCTTTCCTAAATCCCAGGGTATTCCACTGAGATATGCAGCCAAGAGTACAACAGAAAATAGGCAGAGAGAGACAAAATAGTGTGAAACCTGCTTCCAGATGAGTTTTAATGCAAGGTTCAATACATTTAAAGCATAGAAAACTAGAGTTCCCAGATTCTTCCTTCTCTGCTGTCATCCATGGACTTTAACAATTAAGCTAGGTAACCTAGCTTTTCCCTGCTCAAAGCACTATCTCTGTAGCAGGGCTAAAGATCATTAAAATGGAGGATAATATATTTGAAGCTGTTAGATCACATGTGCATCTGTTATCTAGGTAAGAGGAAAACAAATAAGATTTTAAGCACATAACTTTAAATGTCTGCAGAATCAGAGAAAAGGGAATGTTTAAAAGTAAAATGCAGAAATATAATCTTCTTCAGAGACACAAGCACAGATACATATTTCATTGAATATAGCCTTCTGCTATCTTCTAGGGAGAAGCCTTTTCTGGCTTAACATTTTTTACAGACAGTAAGGGATGCCTAAGAATAGACAAAATACAGGTTTTAGCTTTTTTATTCTAAAAGAAAATGATAATTTATAGGCAATAAGAAGTTGTGAAGGACATCAAGCTTTGTCATTCCTTTTTTTTTTAATTTTTTCTTAACTGAGGAAAATTTGCAGTAAGTTTAGAAGGCCCAACATCACAAGCATAGATCACTAAAGCTCATTAAAATTACATTGACTGGGAAGAATAAGAAAGAAAAGGTATTAAAATTGCTTCTTCTAGTTTATCATCAATAAGTACAAGATTCTCAAGGCTCAGTAACAAACCAGATGGTTGTAAAATGAAGCATTTTTTCCGCCAGGCATTCTTCTACTCTTTAAGGCTAATTGGCACTATGCACAGAAGAATTATCCAATCTCAAATTAGCCCCTTCTGATAGCACATCACATCTGTTTGTCTGTCATTCTTGTGATACACTGGGATTGTTGAATAATTTGTTTACAAATAAGAGAACAATCTGTGCTAAAAGTTTTGAAGATGAA
Organism: Oenanthe melanoleuca; assembly: GCF_029582105.1. NCBI lineage: Eukaryota > Metazoa > Chordata > Aves > Passeriformes > Muscicapidae > Oenanthe > Oenanthe melanoleuca. Next base: position 65,680,522 of record NC_079336.1, read on the forward strand.
TAGGGACATCTGGAGAAGAGCAACACTGCATTGATTGTTTCAGAATAGCCCAGGCAGACTGAAAAACAAAAACCTTTGCTGACCATTAGTCAACAAGATGATGTGTCTACACAGCTCTGTTAGCTTGAGGTACAATTTAAATGTTGTTCCCAACTCCAAGTAATGCTATTTTATTTCATTTACAACTAGTGTTTCCTGACTGTCAGTTTATTTTTTTCCCCCAGTTGCAGTCTCTACTATCAGACAGGTTTTTGTGAAATTGCCTCCACAGCTGTATGCTTGACTGAACAGAGATAAGGTCTTTTAGTAAGAAACAACTGACTTGGATGGAGAACAAGTGGGCCACAAAACCAGTGAGCCATCATTGTTGGGAGAAAAGAAACATTACTTTGTAGGCAGAGAAAAGAAATGAAGCAGTGATTTCAATATACGCCATTATTTAATTGCCTTTCACTGTAAGAATGATATATACCTGTGTCTGATAATTTCTTGTGCAGTTTAAACATTACAGACCATCACATGAAGACAAGGTATAGAATATTCTAAGACTTCTCCTTTAGCCACTGTTTCCTTCAAATGGCATGACTATTATTTTGAGAAATTAGCAGCAACAAAAATCAGCTTGAAAATAAAACCAAGTTTGCAGGATCCTGTGGATATTTAAAAAAAATCATGCTTACAAAAAAGGTCTGATATTACTCTTATAAGAGCAAGTCCTCCCATAAGTTCAGCTTGCTTTAATTTTTGGAATACCTTCTAGTTACCTTGCAAGAACTAGATAAAATTTGACCAGCAGGTATTAGGTGGGAAGGAAGTATTTGACATTTATAAGATGTACCAGTGATCAGGTACAGGACAGTGGGGGAAAATGAGCAGAATTGTCAGAAACTAAATCCCATAAAATCTAAGATTATTTCCAAATCCCACTTTTTTTAAATAAAAAATTATTACGCATTACCATGTGTACTGAACTCTATTATACCCAGATCCACACAAGATATGGCTTTGTTTCTTCTGTCTATATACTGAGATTTTACAAATATATATCAGAAAATTTTGAGCTCTAATTCTTTTGCTGCTGACAGGAACAAAGGTTTTGAGCATGCTAAAATAACATTAAAGGGTCCCAAGACAGAAATTGAAAAGATAATAAAATACCCAGACTTAGCTATTTTGGGGATGTGACACCACAAACCAGCAGCACAGAAGTGGTTAATGAGCAGGATCAGATGCACTAGTGAGAGTAAGAAAACAGTATATTAGTGGCCAGGAGTTTCACAAATAGTTCACATAATGAAATGCACACAGTACAAAAGGCTGCATGTCAAAAAAAGGAAAAAAGGAAAAAGGGAAAATCTCTATGTCTCTTGGATAATCTTTACAAATCTGAGGTATTGCTGACCTAGGGGAGCTCTTGTCCAGCAAAGAGATCAATAAGCCCTCTTCCCTCATTTGCAACTATATATATATCAAAGCTGATCCAATAGGTACTAATACTTAGCATTGTGACCTAATCAGCATCTTCATTCCAAAGACATTATCACAAATTGAGATTTATGTGCTAGGCATGCTTTGAACATTCAGAAAATCATTATCCTTGCATTGATGGATGTACAAAATACAGAAAGGGCAAAAAGACATGATGTGAGAAAAGAGGAGATAGTGTGTAACTTATATTTATCAACCTGATCCACTTAAAGAAGCACAACAGCAATTATAAAAAAGTAATTTTTCCTAGAAAATAGGCATCTTGCAAATAAAATACAATAAATTGTCTAGTGGAAGAAGATTGGGGATGAAATCCACACACAGCACCGTAAGGATCAAAAAAAGAATTAAGTGAAAAGGTTAAGTTACATGTAGGTGGAACATGGATTTATAGTTACTATGCATAGGTGCTAATACACATAAAGAAGAGGAAAGATACAAAGAAAACAAGCAGGAGAATATGAAAAACTGCTTGAATTTTCTTTATCTATTCTAGAATCAGAGTTATTCTAGACTTATGGTGAGAGTTACCATGAAGGCCACAAAACAGGTTCAAGAACAGAACCTGAGAGACAGACTGGACTGCAGGACTGAAGAGATCTGGATGAGGTAGCACTGGAGACAGATCAGCAATTCATCAGTGAGGAGAAAGCTGAACAAAGTCACCTGAAGGGACAAGATGACAAGTGAATTGGAGGATGACTTCAGAGGAGACAGACAAGGGGAATCCCCTTAGGGCAGCGAAGCAGCCAGTCTGGCTTCTGTATGTTCCTCCTGGCATCAGACATGGACACAAACCATGCTATCAACACCCACACACGTCCTTCCCTCCCTGCAGAGCTGCAGGACAGCTGTTTGTGCTCCACTGTCAGCTTTTGAGTCCACAGCAGCTCCCCTGACACAGACCCCATCTGGAGTGGCTGCATCCTTGCCATGGACCTACAGCAGCAAGTGCAAGCCAGGGAGAGAGAGCAGCAAGGGCTGCCTGTCAGCTTCAAACAGAGTAGGATAAATCTGCAGTGTGGATATTTTGTTTTCCTGAGTGGAATATTTGACACCAAATTATTGCTTGTTGGAGACTTGGAAGTAAGATAATGCTTTATTCAGAAAAGGACTGCAAAATTACCATTACTTATCACATCAAAACTAATTGACATCAACAGGAGCAGAATAAGATACTTCTTTGTTAGATCAGTACTAGTTTATACAACTACTAGAATGATTTCCTTTAAATTAAGCAAAGCAGTAAATAACAGGCCAATACCAAGAATCACACAAAGACTCACACCTGCTGAAAAAATCCTGCAGATAAGTTAATGTTTTTTAGACAACTGTTTTATTTGCAGGAAAATACTGCTAATAAACGATTGTTTAAGACAGATAAAATTTTAGAGACATAACAAAACCACTTTTTGGTGTGTAAATAATGAAATTTACCTGTAGAGCAAATAACACTACTAAGTAGTGTTTGTAGTACTGTTGAGTAGTCATTCTCCACTCCAAGTAAATACATATTACTTAAATTTCACAAACAAAGAAATTATATTGTTCAATTAAAAATGTTAAAATAAAAAAAAAAATTGCCTACATTTCATATCCAAAATGCTTCAACAAGATGGAAAGCTTCCTGATTTGGTAAGATATTTCCTTGGTGCTAATTACCCAGAATGAAAAAAGCCACACACCTAGTAATTATAAAACTTCCTCTAGCAAGAAAGGCACAAAAGGTGTTCAGCTTGTTTGCAAAAAGCAACTTCTCAGTGTTCTACCTTTGAAAAGATAATTTGCAGCTGTTTCAATGCCTTCTTATCCTGACACATTATGTTAGAATAGACTTCCAAACAGAGAGCATTTCATTAGTTTCAAATAAATGTTCAAATTTCTTGTAGTTGTTAAAAATAAAAGCTCAAAGTAACAAAACTGAGACAACGCTTTCTCAAAACAAGCAGTTTACAGGAGAATTTATTCTTTACTAGACTAAAAAACAATAACTTTACTTGGCATTTCCCAGAGGAAGAACACTACTCTGGTTAAATTTAGGCTCATTTTACTCCATAAGCTGTCATTCTACTCTTCTCCTTGTCTTTGTGTAAGCACACATTGAGTTTATTTTTTACCCATGTTTAAATGTTGTTGCAAAAACACTGAAAGCTATGAGTGAAACAGACATCACGTAGTAAGAAGCAAACCAGCTTCCTGAAATGAGGCTTCCTAAACCTACAAGGCAATCTGATTCCAATTTAATGGATGGGAGGCCATGTATCCTTGAGACAGGGACAAAACCCAAATGTTTCAAGAGCTCTTTCAAACACACCCTAATTTTTCCAAAAATTGCATCACATCTTCTGCTTAATATTAAGCACAGCAAGTAGCATCAAGCCCCTGGTCATCACATCTTGTGCTTAGGCTTCACTGTGATGACAAAGAAAAAATAAGTCCCCCCATAACTATTCATTCTAGACTATGTTCCTTTGTCAGACAGACCAAACTCCCAAGAACCAAGCTCCAATTTCACAAAAAAAAAGCCAAGACAAATGTTCAGGGTAGAGACCTGTATTATTTGGGTCATGGACATAGACAGAGATCATGGGTTTGACTGACATACTTGGTCTTAGAGTAGGCAGATTTTGGCAAAAATAAACACTCATGCAACAGAGCAAAGATGCTTCAAGTGTTTTCTAGAAACAAACATGCCACTGGCTTGCTAGTAATAGACAAAAGGATTATTCTTGCATCTCTTCTATCACTTTATTGCTAAAAATTATAAAAAAAAAAAACACTCTGTCATTCTATGCCACAGTTTCTCAGGTACAGGCTGAAGACAATCAGCTTCGTAAATTTAGGAAAAATCTTGGAAGGTTCATGTATAACATTTTTATGAGCAGGAAGTTTGAGTAAAATCTAATCTCGATCTCATAAAAGTAACACAAATCTGCATACAAACTGAACTATAACTTCCAGAGCCTGAACCTTTCTCATCTGATTGTTGCAAGCCAATGCAGGTCTGCCAGCAGCTACTGCATATACAACCACATAGAGATAACATAAATAGCTTTTTGTTCCATTTAAGCAAAGATTGCTATTTAAAAATCAATTTACACTCATATCTCCAAATTATATCCTTATCTTGCTACTGGCTATAATCCTCACTGAAATTAAGCCAGGATTTGGCACCCTAATAATCAATAATTAAGTAGCAAAGATAATTATGGAGCCGATGGGGAATTTACAGAGAGGAGTTCTTAGTTTATAAATTGATTGGCATTCTAACAGGAGGTTTAAATGAGGCTTGTGTGGCTGCCACTAACAGGCACCTGGGACACTATCCATGACTCTCTGCTACCCTCAGATTTTAGACCATTACAAAGCAGAACACTTGTGAAGAAGGAAAAGGCAAATAGTTGGTTTTTGCTAACAAGAACAATTTCCAACCAAATATCAATTTTAACATCTCCCCAAAAGTGACAGAAGAATGTAATGAAGCCAGTGAAGCAATGCTGCCTGTCTTCTGTTTTGGCAGTGTGAGTCATTCATTCACTATTATCCTGGGCTGCAGCTGCCCTGTCTAATGAGGCTAATGAACTGTCCACTACATCTCTCTGGCATTACTGACATACAGAATTGAATAACACAGAACCACTTGGAAAAAGTAGATATAAAATGTGTTGAAGCAAATGAATGCACGTGTCAGAAGCAGGCATCATGGTCCTTGCTCCTCTCATTTGAACATTCCTTCTTGCATGTTTCAAAAGATTCCAATGGCAATGTTTTTAAGTAATAATAAGTAAATACATATCCATCAAGGATTTAATAATGGTGGTTATTAAACATTCACTTCAACTTCTGCTGTACAAGAAGTCGCAATTGTTTCAGTGAATATTTTCACTGATGTCTATTTCTGGGCTGGTAGCTCTGTTGGAAGGCAGTGTGATCTCCTGCAGAGCAGAACAGAAAAAAGACTAATTGACAGACACTATCTTTCTGATTGATGATTATGTGAAATCAATGTGACCAAAAGGTTTCAAATTAGCATTACAAGAAACAGCCTTCTCACTGAGCTACAGTAAACTGGAAGGCTTTTCCACTTTGGCCTGCCTTGAAGTCTGGCACTACTGCCCTCCCCTCTACCCCAGTCACACAGAACTGAGAGCAGAAAGACAAACCTCAGCTGCTATACAAGCAAGCAGGACCCACAAGATAGCTCACTTTGTCTGTCTGATTCCCAGTGAAAAAGCACTACAGTAAGATTAACTTTTGCAATAAATGAATTTCCAACATTAACACAACAGCAATAAGGACATTTCCCCTGGGATCCACTAAAATGAGCACATCTGATCTATAAAGCCAAGAAAGCATACAGCATACACACACACTTCACATGTAGAAAAAGGTACTTTGAAATACCTCAATATAACCAGTAAATTTAGCTAAATCCAACTCTGTTAAAGGGTGACAAATTAATGCATGCAGACTAACTCAGCTTCTAATGAGTTAAACAATGGGATTCATTTTATCAGTTAGTGCTAACCCTTGATATATTACCTCTGACCACAAAACTAGATCTTTACTGGAGTATTTGTGTTTGTAAACTCACTGCAAGACATTTCTCTAAAGGGCACTATGTCAAACTCTCATTTTAAATTATTTGTTGACCCATTTTTTCACAAGAGAAATCTGAAACACTCTCATAGAAGAAAGAAAACAAAGACAAGATGGAAGAAACAAGCTCTAGGTTGAAGAGAGACGATGAGGATAAATAAATCTGACAAATGTTGATTAATATGATCTGACAAACATTCACTCTTTTGAGACCCTGAGTAAGTAACTATTATTATTGCAAGGAATTCAAACCATGCAAGAGTATTTTAAGACGGAGTAACATAACAAAAAATGACAGAAGAGAATAAGCATTTTCTGAGCTCTTCTATTCTGTTACTGTGCTATTGACTGAAAACATACCATTACTTCACACATACAGTAATGTATAATAAATTATGATATTGTATTTTCCTGTGAGAAAATATAAGCTATTTATGGAGAGCTATATGGTCTGAAAGTAAAACCACAAGCAGAGAAAACCAGCCTTCTCCAGAGGATGGTCCAGGTAATCTGAAGGAAGCTCCATAGATACAGCCTATGGAAACCACTTGGCTCTTGTCACCTCAGCTAAGGACTAAAAGTTAAGCAATCTGTAATGCTACTTTCAGCCTCAAATAATACAGAACTTCAGAAAAATTCAGTTCATTCCCAGAGCTTGGACTCCTGCTTTTGGTGTGCACCTGATTTTGATGTAATCTGATTCCAGAAAAATCTGAAATATCTGAGTTATTATTCTGGTAGTACATTCTGGTTGTTAGCTCACCACTGAGGTTGGTTTTGTTTATCTCCAACTGAAATCAATGGAATAAGCACCCAAAATCTTAGGCACACTTTCATAAAATCAGCATCTTTCACCTGGTTATATCTATCTTTATATCCAAAAGTGCTTTTTAATTTCTACCTCTTATTTTTGTGATTTCTCATATTAATTTGTTTGCAATATTGAAGTAATAATTACCCATCGTTCAAATGTGTTAATTTTCTCTCAAATGAATCTGTATGGAAGTAAAAATTCTTCACATTTCTCAACTCTTCTGACATTGAAAGGCAGTATTTTTATTAACATGACATTTCACCTAGTGGCAATCACCTCTTACGTTTCATGATACAAATAATTAATGTTTTCATTCAACTTACCTGAGACTATGAACAGCATTTCAAGTGGGTTCCACCCTCATGTATCTGATATCAACCATATGGTAGGAAAGAATAATTACTTTTTATTAAGCCTACATTAAACTTTCAGAGAACAATTTTGTGAGATGCCATAAGGTCTTATACTTACTGCAGTCATTAATCTTCTCTGGGCATCTTTAATCAAGCAGTTCTGTCAGAACCATTAAAAGATGTTAGGCCTATATAAGTGTCCAAGTCATTATGCATGTTTTTTCTTTAAAAACCAATGTGCTACTGAATTATTTTCACATGTGAAATCGCTCTCTTTCAAGCTCTGGAATCAGGTTTCCCAAATAAAGTACATTTTTAAAATGGTTTCTGAATCTGTAGTGAAAACACCGTATGAACACAGCATGCCAGTTTAAGAATTATTGTGAAGTATTCACATCAAGAGCTCAGGAGTTGGATACAACATTTCTAACAAGAAGAAAAATAATGGCAAACAATTAGCATCAAAAGTCAGTAGCCAAAGTTCACAGAAGAGATAAGTATAAATTGTCCAGTAAAATAGCCCTGAAACATTGAATAGGGTAATTCTAGGGGCTATTGGCATTGCCTTATGGTACTTGCAAAGAAAGTGGAGAACAGAACACTGTCTAGAGGATGTTGATGGCCCCTCTGTGGTCCTGAGCAGAGCTGCTGCAGACATTGACCTCTGTGTCTGCCTGCTATGCTCCACAAGGTGGGAATTTGGCAGCAAATGGCTCTGTTACAGCTTACACATGCACTTTGTTCCTTACATGTGCTACCAGCAAGAGTCTGGAGGAGGCACATCTGGCATTTGGTCACATGCTTTATCTCACAGAGAGTACTGCCTTTCCTGAGGAGGCTGTGGCTGCCACACTTCTCCAGGGAATCCATATGGTGCCACAAAATATCAGTGCAGATACACACACAGGAATTTATTTGAATGGAAAAAGAATGACACCTTGCATCCAAAACCAAAAAGGAAATTAAGTAAGCAAAAAACCTGACTTCCAAATGTCAGCTAAAATGTCTTTTCCTTTGGGCCCCCTAAGCACTTTAAGAGGAATTCAGGAGGGACAAGAACAGATGTCAATGGAAAGATCAGATCCTTCGAAGAGACGTGTCATCAAAAGAAGTGAAGTATGGCTTCTATTCATAATATAATTACTGGAAATGCATTATCAGCCCCTTTGAGGAAACTCAGCTAATGTTAAGCAAAGCACCCTTTCCATACCAATGGAATTCCTAAGGCTCCAACATCTAGAAGTCATTACCAAAACATCCTCCAAAGGAATCCTACAGAAAGCAAGCAGGAGGAAAGGAAGAGAAAGCACCTAGGGGTGGCTGGGCCAGGCAAGGCAGGGAGCTGTTGGATTGGTGATGAATATTGATATCCAAAGGTTTTTCAGACACCTTTAAAAGACTGAGTACTTGCATAAAGAAAGAACATATACTATTCATTATTTTCCTTTTATAAATTGAACCTAGAACATTTTCTTGTGACATTTTAGAAGACAGAGAAGTGAAAACTTCCATAAGGCATTCTGTAGGAATTAGCGTTGGGTAACCAGCAGTAGCATTTTAATGGAAATTAGTTTAAATACTGTTACTACAGGAAAACAGTAAGCAATGAGGACAAAACAGTCACATAAGGGTTTGTATTTTGACTGGTCATTTTGAATAGTTTGAAGTCACAGGTTCACAAATAGCAAATAAAACCTGGAAAGCAGAGTAGTTAGAAAATATGCAATTGTGATACTATTTGAGCAAATACAGTCATGTTTTCAGCATGATGCTTCTTTCAAAAGGATTTAACCAAACCCTGGCAGCATAAAGAAGACATATGAGTGCTCACTTGATTCTCTGTGTGTGCTTCTACAGCACATGATTCTCCTGCTCATGCTTGAAAAACCATGCTTTTCAAAAAACTGATGAGGTCCAAAGAAATTGTCTTACAGAGAAAGATGCAAAGATTTCAGTGTGCATAATTCATCAAAACAAAATTGAGAGATGACTCAATAGAAAAAAAACATCTTTGTGGGAGTGAAAAATAGAGTACAAAAAATGCTTTAGAAAAATAAAGTTTAGGTAGGTGAAGTATAGAAAAATTCTTTTTTGTTGTGCTTGATGAAGTAACTTTATAAATAACGTTTCTATTTCTATAACTGAGGCTGATTGAGCACTGAAATAAATATGGAAAAGTTTGTTTCTGTACAGTCTGTTGCCTTAATATAAGAAAAGTAGGATGTATGAGAGATATGTTCACTTCAAATACAGTTTTTTATATGCAGCTCTATAAGCCTATTCTATATAGAAACTAGAACAAAATATTAAATTTATGCTCTTTCAGAAATTTGTGAAAGGAAGTGAGTTCAACATTTTCAGTCAGAGTAATCTCACAAAATTAAAAGGTCACCCTTTCTCACAGCATTTAAAGCTTCCAATGGCCTCCTTGGCTGGAAAAGCTGCAGAAGGTTCTGTTTGAACCAAAACAAGCAATTGCAGGAGCCAACTAGTGTGAATGCATAGAAGAGTAAGAGTGTGCAATGATACCTAAAAGTATTTCATAAGGACAACATATGAAATGCAAAGACCCAAATCTGAACCTTTCTATTTTCATGACCAAGATTTCTTTTACTTCTTTTAGGACTTCTAAAGTTCTTTTTCATATTGAGAACTGAGATCTCAGTTCAATATATATATATGAGAAAACTCAACCCACATCAACACATCTGGAATTTTCCCAAGAGTATTAAATTAACAAGTCTTCATTGCTCTGATACAACATAACAATCAATATTTTTAAAATGAAGCATGAAATGATACTAAGCAAAAAAAAAAGTGAAATTTTTACTCATTTTTTCTTCACTGTTGCCTTTTTTTTTTGAGGCATAAAAGGAATCTTATAGAGAAAATTATGTTTAATTGATTTATATTTGAATCTTCAAGGGAAAATGTATGAATAACTGCACACAGTTGACATTAAAAGGAACACAAATGAAGGCATGTTTTCATTGCAGCTTTAAGTAGGTGATAACATTCCAAATTTAGTGATTGATGGAGGTAATAAAAATTTTGGAATGAAATTGGATCATTTTTTTAAATTGCATTATCTTCCTTCATGTCTGATACATAATAGACTCATTTAAGAGTAATCATGTTACTCTAAATTTTTTGTTGGAAAACTTTGGTATCCAGAGAGCTTAAGGATTGCTAAATAACAAAAAAATTAACAGAAATAATAAAATAGTAAAAACATGATATGAGAAAATAAGCCTCATAGATTTTCAGGTGAAAAAGTAATAATTCTGTTTTTCCAAGAGACAGTTGAACATCTTTGTGAATGGCAGAATCCTCAGGGGAAAAGGTTAACCACTAACCAAGCAAAAACATATGACACATAAAAATGAATTAGCCCAGCATTTGCAACAAAGAAAAAGATTGGGAAAAGAAAGCATTTGAAGCAAATTAACACACATATGCTATCAAGTTCCAAGAAAAAGTTAGGCAGTTCTGAATATAAATATTTTTTCTCCTCGTTTGATTGTCAAGAAATTATCACAAATTGAAAATCAGTAAACAGGAAAAATGTTAGAATCTCTGCACAGCTTGTTGATAATTGGGAATTGGTTTCCAGACATTAAACTAAGAGAAAGTAAGTATTGTGCATATACTTAGACAACATATATATTGGAATATTTTTTTTCATATAAGAATCAGCAGTTATTTTAAAAATTCTTTTCTTTCTGAAACAATGGTGTAAAAACTAAAAGCTGTATAACTGTGCCACATTCTGCTCATGGTTGCTAGGGTTTTCTTCCTTTAATTTACCAGACTGATATCCCTGTACAACACCTGCACATCAGGGTCCCCAAGAGACTCCACCACAGGCACCCCACACTGGTGAACACCAGGATCTCAGCCTGAATGGCAATTCCTGCTCAGCTGGGAACTCACCTCACTCTGGGAATCAGAACACAAATGGACTAGGTATAAATGAAGGGGGGAAATGACAACCTGGTAATTTCATCGTGATTTCTTTTTTTAAAAAATAAAATGTTGTTTCTGTCACTTTCCTAAAGCAATAATCACATTATTAAAAGGACTTGCAAATATCAAGCTTCAAGTTTTAACACAAATTATTTATTCTGTCGTTTTTCTTGTTAATCAGAGAGCTCAGGCTACTTTTATATCTTTCTATCTTGTATTTTAGTGTAAGGAAGGAAGTTTTCAATCGTAACCATTCACTAGATTAACAGATAAATTCTTCAATATCCCTTGCAAAAATGAAGCTGTCTCCTCAAGCTGCTCACTGTCATCTGGGCTAGAAGCCTGTTCAAAACTCTCTAAGATGTATGCAAGCCTTGTGCTTTTTCAGTGGTTTTTTTTCCAGAACTCTCTTAACAGTTGGGCTGCATGGTTCAATCATTTCATTTTGGTTACGAAGCCTCCAGAGTTCCCGGTGGGTAAATCCTGGTAACAACTGTGTTCTACCTGTGTCTGTAACAGGACAGAGAAGCTGAGAAGATAATTTCTGTGTCTCTAATTCCCCACTGGTTGATCTTTGCTGCATGCTGATGGCATACAGTCAGGCATACAAAAGAGGCTTAGCATCTCTCAGCACGCAGGGCAGCTGCAATCCAGCCCATTAATCACTTCAGCCACAACCAAGGCATGCTAGAACTGCACACAAACAGTGCTCAGGGATTTACCTGCCCTCTACCAAATGCTGCCATTTCTAAAACTGGGGCAACATTTTCTCGCTGTATTCTAGATTTATTTGTCCAAGTCCTGTTTAGCTAGAGGTGGCTTCCTGTTCTGCTTGAAAAAAGAACCATTCTAAAGAAGTCTAATAGGAACCCTGTATTTTAAACTATTTTCTCCATGGAAAAAAAATAATAATTTCAGAAACCTTATTACTTTATAAATGAGCTTTCAGTTTTGAATGCTTTTCTGCACTTCTGTAGAGCATATCTAATTGTCATTAAATACATTTTCTGAGTAATTTCCTTTTCCCAGAAAGGGTTTTGATAATAATCAGTGATTATTTTTCTTCCATTGGTTATGATTGATAAGATGTGGATCTTATTTTACTGAATTCATCTACTTATTTGTGCAACCCTATGAATGCTTACACATGTTTTATCCCATAAAACCTGTTTTGACCAAAGGACTCTCTTAAATGTAATTTGCAATATTAATTTCCAATAGCGTTCTTTGCAATTAATCTTGACAGGGCAACAATTTGCATTTCTTAAAAGACTGATGGTCATTTTAGCTGCCTGTTCTTTTGGGGTTTAAGTATAAACACTTTAATGCTGTGAATAGTAATGTAATAGGTCACAGGAGGATATTTTGGGAAACAGAATTATAAAGACCATGACAGCTGAAAGGGAGCAGAAGAAAGCACAAATTAAAGTTATGGTCAAATTTGTTTCCTAATAGACTTCTGTTAGGCATTCTAACACTTCAGTCAGACACACTTCAATCTCTTTCAAACAGGCACAGACCCACAACAACGGCTGTGACATCAAGAAGTTATATATTCAGATTATTGCCTTCCAAGGGGAGTTGTGCTATTCCTTTTCATGGATGAAAGTCATAAAATTTAAATCACATAATTACTTTCTAGTTCTTGGAGAACTTGGAACTTTATTTCAGGTAAAAAAAAAAAAAAAGTTACTCCAGTCTTTACAGCTTTTAAAGCCTTTCTCATTCCTGTCACCTTTCTAAATTACAGTGAACTTATGGAGGAAAAATAAAGGCTCTATACAATCCTTTAGGACAAATAATGAAGCACAAGAGTAGAGTGGCTGTACTCTGCTGGCTAAATGGACATGAAGCAATTTGTACCCAAAATTAATTGCTCCTCTAACTGGAGGCTTAGGAAAGAATAAGAACAGAATCAAAGCAGCCTTGCTTGGATAGCACTTTTGAATAGCATAGAGGTGAACTTTGAACATCTCCCAAGTCCAGGGAGTCCCTGGACAACTTTTCCAGTGCTGCACCCCTCTCCTAGTGAAAATATTTTTCCTAATTCCCAGACTAAATCCCAGGAATCACTGTTTAGTGCCTTTATCCACTGTATGTAGGGTTAGGGTTACCACAACCAATTCCCATACGCTCTCAGCAGGACACTCATGATCTTCTAGATTTCTGTTTCTTATATTTAATGGGTATGATATTTTTCCAAAGTTCTCTTTTATACATGGAAGAATCCTGACCAGTGAAACTGCCCTTCCTGCAAAGTTACTGCAAATGGCTCAGAAATTGGTTAGTCAAACCTTTAACAGAAGAATGCAGAATTGCATCTTTAACAGATACAATTATTATTAAGATTTAATGAAATTAAGCTTCATATTGTTGTACTGCTGACTTCCCCCACCACAACTCCCTCAGAAAATAATTGTCTTTAAGAACACAGTAAGAATAGTTTTCAAAGGCTGTTCTCCTTGGAGAAAAGTAGAAATATTTATCAGATCAATAGAGTCCTCATTAATTTTTAGAAATTAAGATAGTGTTTACCCCAGAAATTGTTTTCCTTTTGTGGCTACAACGTTGTATCATTACTCATAAGAAAATCTGGGAAATTCACTGTTTCAGTTAAACTCTAAAAAGCTATGGGGTTACAAGACTCGAAATTAAATAAACATTTCTTCCCAACATTATTCCTATGCTTATTTTATGCCTCCAAATTAGACCAGATGAATTAATTTGAATCACATTAACACAGGTGAATTGCAAAAGCAATATACAGAAATATTAATCTTTTTGGGGCCCATATTGAGTAAGTTAATTTTGAATATTAAGAGGGTACTATATCATTTCACCATGTAATAACAGTGATAAAGTATTTAACAACATCTGTATGCATCAAAAAGGCTTATTGTCCACTAAAAATTTTAATTCTTCTCTAATTAGTATTTATGCCAGAATTTCCCTTTTCCAGTTGGATATGCCATACATTATTGCACAGTCAGAATACCCAGTCTATATATATATATATACCCAGAATAACTGTCTCATCAAATACATTAGTTCTTCTGTGTTCCTCAGTTGTCTCTGGGTATGTGACTAGAGTAATACTAGTTTTGTCAAAACAATTCATTTTGACTGCTCCTGACTGTAGTAACCCGGTTTGTATAAAGTTTTGTGAGTTGGTTCATTTATTTTCTTGGGATTGCCACTTCCTGCTTTTATGATTGTTTGAAACCCATCATTGCTTCCATGCAATTGGACAGGTTTTTATAATTATTTTGTGCATGTCTTGTCCACAGAAGAGGGCATGTGACCTAGAAATATAGCACCCTAGATCCAGTTGCCTGAGCCAGAATCCATCTTATCCAAACATCTCCATGTTCAGTTAATTCTGGTGCATCTCTTAGACCCCCCTGTCTATGCTCTTGTGAGTTTCTGGAGCATGTAACAATTTACATGTAGTGAAGACACTTTAAAGGATCTTAGGTAGTAAAATAATCCAAACCATGGGAACAAAATTGAGCCACAGCAAAATACAATGAGGATGCAAAGGCAAAAAGAGATACCAGATAATGTAGGGCTCTGGGACATCTGAGTTTCACCAGCCTATAGTGGTAAGACCACAAGTGCAACAAATAAGTTTGATTACTGCTTCTAGGTCAACTTGAAAACAATGCCAGCACAGTTGTTTCTACACACAAATCATGGTTAAACTGCAAGCTGGATAATGGAGCCACAGTTTGCCAAGAGCTGCTCGTGTATGCAAAATATTAACTATAAAACCACTTTGTACAGTAACTTCCGTTCACAGTTACAGATTCTTGTAGTTTACACTTCTCCAATTGACAAATTAAGCAGCAAACAATAGGAGGAGAATTTAATGTGAATTGTTTTTTAGCAATTTTGCCAGGCAGAACATTTTGAGCTGTATTATTCAGATTGTCACTCAGAAGCTTATTTTAACCAGTCTTTTGTAACTCTCTTGGATTCTTATGACAAGGAACTCATAGCCTGCATAAAAATTATCTAGGTGAAATATGCATATTAGTCTTGCAGGCATATTAATTACTTTATTTTTTTTTTTAAATCAAGTAAGACCAGATAAGAGGCTACTGTAACTCAGACTGCACAAAGATTCTTTATGAAAACATTCTAACTAATTAGTAAGCAATTATACATCAGCTCCATGATGCATAGAGAATGCATAGAGAAGCAAAGGTGTATAGATTATTGATTATATACTTTGGAGATTGCTATTATCATTCAATACTGGAAAGTCTCTAATTTATATTTGTGTGCTTTTTAGATGTTAAGGATCTTTCCGACAAATAAAGATTTGGAAAAAGGTAAAAAGAATGATTTCCAGCCTGTGACAATCCAGAGGGCTTCTGAAATCATTTGCAGAAGCAAAATTTAAACAAGAAATGGATTCTGTATATTGCCAAGGACTATCAGTTAGGAAAATTATCTGAAATGCTCTGAAATGATCCATGATTATTTTGGCCTTTGTATATAATCAGTTCCAAGTAGTGCAAAGTATGTGATATTAACCTCCTGATATGGGGCAGAAGGCTGAGCAAATAGAAAGAAAAATTGCCTCATTACAGTCAAGAATAATGGAAACTAAATCAGGGAGAGACAAATTCTGAGATTATGAATGTATCTTTACAATGTTGTTTTTAAATTGTTATTAATTCTACACTTGTCCAAGCATAAAAAACCAGTGAAGAAAATAAATTCAGTGTTAGTGTTTCCTCTCCAAAGCTCATTCCATTTAGTCAGATTTATTTAAATACTGAGATGTTCACAGAAAACTATGAACCACCACTGTTTTCTAAAACCTTGCTCTTCAGAGAAAGATAATTTTCCCTATCACTTGAATTGGCTTAAAGTTGGGTACATAGATGATCATTAAGGGTGATAAAATTTTTAAACAACAAGGAACTATACTGAGTTTTGGTGATTCTTAAGAGTCCTTTCCAACTTGAGATACTGTATAATTAATATTCAAAATCATTAACTTAGTTTATTAATATCTTAGGGTAACACTATAAAGAACTTTAAAACAGATCAACAGTTACATCAAAACTATGAATCCACTTATTCTAATATAGATTGCAGACACCTAAAAAGTTCACAATATTTTACTTGTTTGGATAGAACCAAAAATCAATCGCTGCTATGTGGTCCAGTGGTATTAATTTTTTTCCGTTTCCTAGTCAGTGAATTTACAACTTTCCTTCCATTAGGATGGACCACATGATAAAAGGACAGGCCTTTTTGTCAGCATCCAGCAGCTGTCTAATCAATTTAGCTTCAATTTGCTCTCACAAGGAAGTGTCTGCAAGCGTGTGTGACCAGCAGGTCCAGCGGTGCAGAGTCTGCTGCCAGAGGATAACGTGACCTGGAGAACACAGATATCCTCCTTTCCCTGGCACTGAGGGAGATGGGAAGGGACCCTTCAGAACTGGATGCACTGAGCAGAGAATCAGCACATTACCACAGGAGGGAACAGCAGCCTGACTGGATGCCACTGTTTAAGCCACATGTCATCATTCTCCTCCCCTCCCGCTGATGTGCACGACAGGCACAGCTCACAGAGCAACACTTCTTTGAGCCACACTGTGCCTGTCATGCAGGTAACACTGGGAACAACACTTCAAAATTACTGCTATTTATTAATCTCCAAAGAAATGTAACAACAGCACATGACCCCATACACTTCTTCCATTTATTCACTTGCAGTTACAGGACTTGAGGACTTTCCCTTGTGTTTCTTCGGTGCAATCAATTCACACACTTTCGTTCTATCCTCCCAGCACTACATAATGAACAACTAACCAAAAGCGTTTGATCTATTGCAGTTCTAAATTTCTACTATCAAGAATTCTTTAGCCATCCTTCCAGCATTCCAAAGCTTTATCTTACAAAAGCATATCTAGAGAGAGAGGCATTTACTCTATGCAAAGAAAGTCAGGGACTGCATCTTGGAGCAAAGTCAGCATGCAAGCTTGCAGCATTTACAGCAAGGACCTCCAGTTGATGTTAATTGTGAGGTTTTCACCTTTCCACCCTTCCATTCCAAAAATTTTAACATGCTCTTTTCATTTTAGCTCAGATGTTCCCCTCCATCAGCAAATAAATAGGTTAAGCCTTTCTAACTAAGATTAGCCCATAGCCATGTTAGTACCAAAGCAAGCTGCTCATACCAAGAATTGCCTCAACTCTGACACGGCAGAAGGATGCTGTTAGGCTGATAGAGATGTTCAATAACTGCTGAGAAGGGTCTTCTCTACCACATAAGAGAGACACTTTCCTTTGCCTAAACATCCAATTCACAATATCCAAATAGAAATTGTGAAGTAAAATGGAAGGAGTTGTGTGGATACATTTAAAATGTTATGCAGACAAAAATTAAAACCCCAATCCAGAAAAAAGCTTCAAAAAACCCCATAAAAAGTATAAATATATCTTTCTGCATAAATCTTGCAAATTTTCTGTAAGAAGTGATTTAATATCTGTATAGTCTGAAATTCTATTTGTAACCTAGCTTCTATGGTTTAGCATGGCTTTAGAAAAGCTGAAGAAAATAGATAAAGAAGCAAATAGTTAGAGAAATAAAAGTAGCTATGACTTAAAGGAGACAGTTTGCAGAAGGTGTATCTATGAGCATAAATATTAGACAGATTTAATCAAATAACTTATCACCCATGCTCTCTGTGACAGATGTCTTATCTGACAAAGATTGCTTTGGCCACAAACAAATTTTTAAATATTCTAGTTTAGAAAATATTACATCCAATGAATACTTCACAGGTGATTATGTAAGTAAACTGAATTATTCAGGGCCTCTGAAGATGGCAGGAATTATTATTATAGTTATACAAATAAAAATTAATGCAATTCATAAGGGCTCTGCAACACTAGAAAGATAGTTAAAATTAAAATACTGAATAACTTAAATAGCATTTTAGTGCTATTAGGATCAATCTCGAAGTCATGCAGGGACCAAGAATATTACAGAATCATTTTCTTCTTTTCTGTTTTCTGTGATTGTCTCAGCAAAAAAACACAGATAAGCTTCAAACTTTAAGGGATAGGAAAGAAATAAGAAGAGATTATCAGAAGAAGGTGTAAAAATTGTCAATTCTAAAGGGAGCAATATATAAGGAGGTAATAACTTCCACAAATAAACCACACCTCAATACTCTTCCATCTTACTTTGTTTTTCCATCGCTTTTCATTTCTTCATTCCTTTGGTGAAATCAACATTGATGTGCTGGGATGATCAGTTTTGGAGATCTTCTCCATTTTTTTGACATTCAGAGATAAACAGCAAAAACTCTGTCTTTAGTTTTTTCAATAAAATGTGGGGGATACTTTATTTCCCCCCGAAAATTACTGTTTTACTGACACTATCAGTAAACTGAACTACCAGCAGAAAAAAAATTTTGCGTACCTAAATGTATGTGTAAGTATAAACTTATCTTAAATATAAAATGCATAAATACTATTTTAAAAAAATTTCTTGTATCTAAAACTGCAGTTTTCAAGTGACATGGCATTATCATCTGCTCCTGTACATTGTGCCAGTGTACAGGACATTTGTGTCAATGTTGATTTCTACAGATGCAACTGTTAAAGGTGTGAATTGTGTATTGGTTGACCGTTTACAACACAGAAATTCAAAGTTGCATTTGTCACAGTAATTTTCAGTAAAATCTAAGAATTTTTTCGACTTTGTTTAACCTTTGTCTAAGGCTAAAACAAATTTAACAGTATTAAAATTTATCTCACAGTGTGTATTACATAGTATGTGGACTGCTTGAATAATATTATCCTGTTAAAAGTGCACATTAGAAGGTTTTTTGTTGAATTGCTTGTTAAGATAAAGGCTCCCCATGAAAAACTTAGTGCATCAAACAGGAAATGCCAAGTTTCAGGGACTCACAGAAAGCCTCCAGCCACTGCAGAGGGGACTGCATAAACCAAGGTCTAAAAGTCTGTCAAAGCAAGACCAAAGCCTTTGTTAGCACTGAACACTAATCTTGTAAACTCTCCTGACCAGTCCCTAGATGTAGGAATTTGCTTCTGTGAAAACTATAGTTGATTTAATAAATGAAGATTTTTTCCATACTTATATATTTTGCATCACCATATAAGCGGTAGCTCGCATAATAAAAAAACCTTTAGTGTTTAAGCATGGCTTCACAAATATTTGCTGAACAGCATACTGGATTCAAAAGAAAGGATGCCCAAGGAGTTCTTTGACTTGGAACTTGAGGTTAAACATGTCACATTTATTCTGGTATTTACCTACAAAATCCATTTGAATTTGTTTTGAAGAAAAAGGAATCTTGAAATATCCCTCAGAATCATTAGCTATATATTTTTCCACAAAATGGGCAAAACTAAAATAACCTGTGTGCCTACATGTGTCAAACAACTATTCTCATGTTGTAAATCCAAAAGAAACATCACTACAACCCCCTAACCCAAAAGAAACATCACTACAATCCCCCCACTCCTAAACCTTAGACACAAATCCCAGAAAGGCTGAATAAAGGTGCTTGATGAAGTTGTTCCAAAGAGGGAGGAAACAGAGCTGGACTGAACATTCCAGTCTGGATGGGAGTGGTTCAAAAACTGAATACAAATTGTGCTGGCTCTATCAGCCTGCCCATCCTCTGGCCTCACATTTTGCAAAGTTTGGGAGAATTTTACCACAGCTGTGAACAGGATACCAAATTTGGCAAAATCCACAGAACTGACTTTTAAGAATAACACCTTAGCATTTTAAAGTGATTATTCCCTTAATTGTATTATTTTTTTTTTTTTTTAGTTAAAACTGAATATTGATACAGAAAATTTCTTTTATGACAAAATTGTGAACTGTAAAGAAATGAGGGAGAGCAATAGAACAGCAAGAAGTCCAGGAGAAATGACCAAAAACGGTACCAAAACCTTTCATTAAGGAAAGAGTAGCTGAATCCTGGTTTGAATTGGTTAAAATAATTCAGGGACTGATAAGAAGACCCTATAACAAAGACTTCAAATGCTACCAAAACCAGCTTTTTTCCATTCTGAATGTCTCTTTTTATTTGTAAAGACTGGCATTACAATTGAAAAGGACTCAAAATGGAGTAATGTACACATCATTGGTGTTTCATGATGCAACTGATGGAGTCCCTGAATGGATATTGCTTCAGCTTTGCTTTTAAAAAATAATTTAACAAGAAAATCTTCAACTCCACTATCGATCACAGGTGGCAGAAATGAAAGAAAGAAAAAAAAGAAACTAAAATTACTGTCAAATTCATAACATATATTCATATTGTTGGTTGATGACACTTGTTCCAGATGTACAATAAAGCCCACAACACTTTATTACTATGGAATATAATTATTGTGAATGTTTTCTCATGTTGATAAACTTGTTTCTGAAGGCTGTTTTTTGATTGTTTTAAACTTGCATAATAAACATGCAATGAAACATTTCTTGTTAAAGTGTTTTTTGCAGCTGTCTTGTATTCATACAAAGATTTCATAAAGTAGCAGTGTTGTATCAGAGCATTACCAAAATAAAAGCAAAAGCTAAGGAGGAAGGTAAATGTGAAATGAACTTGATGAGAATAACCTAATCTTGTCCTGAGACACTCCAGTCTTATTAAAAAGATGTGCACAATCAAATCCCTTCCTCCTGAATCCACCAAAACCACAAAATAAATATTAAATTGGAAGGGAAGACATAAAGAAAAAAAAAAAAAAAAGGTCATCATGCACTCATCTTCTGCATAGCTCAACCCACATATAGTAAGGCACTATTTCCCCACAACTTAGTGTCCACAACAATCCTTCACGGTGCTCTGTGAACATAGAGTTCCTTCCAGGATGATGAAATAAACAGACCAAATGAGTGTTGCTACCATGTCACCCCCACGTGTGATCTCTTAGACAAGGGTATCATCTGGCAGTTTCAAAAATAAGCTGTCTCAAGTCTCTACTTGTGTGTGCATGTTATGTATAGGGACATCTTTTGTCTGTGCAAGTGGTTGGTTTGTTTCCAAAGTTGCTGTAATTTTTCATTGTTCTTTACTCCAGTGTTCTCAAAGCAAATACACAGGAAAATAAAAGTGCAGTTGGGTCATTAAAAACAGAGCTTTGGTGCTCCAAAACGCACACAGCTTTGGGGATTTAAGAAATCTTTTAGACATTCCCAAAAGAGCTGGGAAACACATGGACATTTTTGTCCAGAAATCCTCATTTTTGCTTAGTTGAGCTGGTCTTCATATTGTTTTCTGAAGCAATCACCAGCAGGGAAAAACTCCCAGCAGCGTTCTTGATACATTTTCCATACATATGATTCCTGAAAGAAACACAAAAATTATTTAACTTGATTTAATGAGAAACCATCAACCATTACCTTTTATTTTTTTCTCTTTTACTTATATATCACTTCACTTTTTTGATTCTGTGCATGCCAGGCTGTTGAACATAAATCTAAAAAAATCAGGTTAATCATTTTGATTAGTTTAGAATAACTTTTAGGTTTTGGTCACCTGGTCAAAAAGCACTATAGAAATGCACCAGGTAATTTAGGTTTTTTTTTTGCATATTGAGGAGCACTGTAAAGCTCAATTAAAGCTGGCCACAAGGCAAATAGCAAGGTAAGCAGAATATTTTCTGTCATAGAAATATGACTGAATTTCTGCATCAGTCATTTCAAAACATGTTACAAACAATACATAAACCAAAGTGATCTTTATAGTCAGTATTTTCTGAGTCAATGGCTTTTGGTACTTCTTCCTTTCTGATTATTTGTCTGGGTAGGGTTCTGTGTTGAGACATCCCAAAGAATAGTAAATAATATGTCAGTTTATTTCTATTTTGATCACACCACTTAAATGTGTTTTTTATTATGCAAATTTCATAGTAGAAAGGGCATATGTTACACCAGTTACAGAATCAGAGAATAATTTAGGTTGAAAAAGACCTTTTAGATCATTGAATCAAACCATAAACTAGTACCAAGTCCACCACTAAAGCATGTTCCTAGAAGTTACGAAGTATAAAATACTCTTAATTTTCAAACCATCACCTAACAAATAAAAAAGGACTTTTTTAAATTTCAGTTAGTATAAAATTCTCAATTGATGAATGGATGTTCAAAAATAGCAAAGCAAACACATAAAATGTCATACTGGACAAGGCTGAGATTCATGCAAAGAAGATGATTACAGCACACATGTCAGAGTTCAGAAACAGTAAAGCCATACAGATTTATAGCAAATCACCCCTCTGACCCAAGTGTGTCGGGCTATAAATGTGATAATATTCAGTTCTTCTGGGTTTTGAGCTGCATCACAGGAACATTTGCTTAGTCAGCTGAAAGACTACCACTAGGAAAGAAAAAGACTGTAAATTTGATACATTTTCTTAGTGACTTCTAATATACCTAAAGGAAGTTGAGGGGGACACCAGAAGTTTGAAAAAACAGAGAAGAACAAAGAAGAAATCTCCAGAGAAGAAGGTTGTTTTCATTGCTTCCATTTAAAATATATGCATAAGTTCATTCATATGGACTTATTAAGGAATGCATAGAAGACTATATTTAGATGATAATAATAAAAGACAAAGACTATTAAAAAAAGAATTTAAAGGGAGAAATGAAGATTGCTGCTTTCACAGAATATTTCAATGTTCTGTTTCTCATTATTTTTGTTTATGGTATGTATTTATATTTTGTGGAAATAACAAATTAAAAATAACAGGTTCAAATACAAAAAAAGGGAAAGAAAGTGTTGCAGAATTGATACTCCCTAACATTAAGTTGCTTAGAAGAATGAGAATTAAGTTCCATACCATACAGGCTATCAGTTAAAAAAAAAAATATTCATTTTTCCAAGCCTGAATGATTTTTATTTGAGAATTGGCTGACAGCAATAGAGTTGTTCAACCTACCTGTCCTGTATGCTCAGTTTCATCTTTGTTAATAAGATACATCAGAAAAAACCTACAAACAAAGAAAGAGCTGTTATGAATGGAGTGTTTGGAAACAATAGGTAACCCACAAGGAGATGGATATTCTTCAGCTTGTACAGTGATAATGCTGTTCATAGACTTACAGGTCCAGATTTCTATGATAATATTCTGAGACAGATTAAACACTTTCCTGATGCTGTTGACATTCATTGTTCAATGAAAAGTATATTAAAAGGCATGATAGTCAGTTTGACTTTCTGTAGTTAGCAACTCAGTTTAAATTAAGATTTTATAGACTTCCTAAACCAAAAATTTTAACAGACGTTTTCTTGCCCATGAAAGCCCACTTGGAAGCAGACAGAAAACGGTAATCAAAATTTCCTTCTCTTCCACTGAATAAAGAATGATGAATATATCTCAGAGACTTCTGTTGTTGAAATTAGTAGTGTATGTAAGATCAACATGAGCAGAAAAGAAGTTATAATTTAAAAAAAAAATTCGCCTTGAGGATTTGAGCTGACATTCACTGGGTGATAATTTCAAAATTTCACTCATAAGAGACATTGTCTCCAAACATATGTAAAAACATAAAATATGATCATGCACAAAAAGAAAAAACTAGTTCCTCAGGCTGAGGCACTTTAAAGCAAGCATGCTATAGTATGCTATTTGTTCAGCATTTATTAAATAGGAACAAAAACCTGTATGATAGTGCTTTCAATGTATTTTATTTGCACAACCTGTTTTTTAGTTGGAAGGTTTTTATAGGCATGTTTGACTTTGCAGTCTCATTGTTTTGTGCAAATACAGTGCCAGTTTAAAAACACAAAGGCACAGTCCATCCCCTCCTTCATACTGACAGCACTAGTATAAAATACACTCTGGCACTGGATTTTCATACATGAGAGGAACAGTATGATACAGTGACTGTAGCCCTGATAATTGGCTTTATTTAGTTTAGTTGTCACTGGTGCTCTGCTGGAATTTCCAAAGGTGGACCTGATGCCCTTGGTTGATCCCTCTCATCTCCAGCTCCTCATTACAGTTCCCCTACCTCTCTTTGTCCCTGGTTCTCTTCGTCAGCCTCAGCACTCCACACAAAATATTTTGCCCAATTTTTTTTTTGTCTTCTGTGTTTTTTACCTCTTTCCATCAGTCTCCAGGCCAGGTCATACTGCTTCTCTGTACCTTACATACCTCATTCACTTTTACACTTTATGTGGCCTCTGCAGCCACATAACAAGTTCATTTCCACCTATAACCTCATACAAACTTCTTGTGGCACAACCAAGCTGGAAAGTAGGATATGGAACTTGTTAATGCCTTGCTGTCACTGCCACAGAATTATACATTCAGATAGCATAAGTGCACATCAAAGCTGAACAGTTTATGCAAGAGAGGTAATCAGGTACCTGAGGAGGCTGAGAGGATCATGAGTTAGTGAGGAGTGCATTTTTCGTGTACTCACAAATAGTTGGCCAAGTTGTGCTCCTGCAGTGTGTGTGTTTCAAAGCCATGAGGCACTGTATCAAAGTAGTCATTTCCTATTCCACAGATAAAGCACTTTGTCTAGAAGAAAAAACAGAGAGCACTTCAACACTACATGTAACACTCGCCCTGCTTTCAGAAAAGGCAAAAAAAAGTAACAATTTTCCTGAAAATGGCAATGCATCACATATAATAAGTGCTGAACAAAAATGCTTTTCTTTTAAAGATTCAGATTGGATACCTCAGTAAAAACACTTGAATAGAAGCTTAGCTACCATCAGAATAGCTTCTTACTGTTTAAAAAAACAAATCTTTGCTAGCTCTAAGTGAACAGGTATCAGGAGAGAGAATGGCATACAAAGGTCACAGCTGACTTTTTTAATGTTAATCAGCACTTACTGTGACACATGGCAATATTTACCTCAGTGCTTCTCCAGCTGAAACTGAATATGCTCCAAGTTCACATTACAAAGCACAGCTGGTTTGCAACACTTTCCTGACTTCTAACAAATGTACTTCAATGACAGAATGGAAAACCACAAAAGACAAGATACTTTCACACATATACTAACCAAAGAAAATTACTTCTGAGATGAAATGCAACATGACAGTGTTAATAGCCTGTGTTAGAAACCACTAATTTGAAGATCCAAAAGACTTAAATAGCTACAGACATGCAATTCACTATAATTCACATTGTATGATATCAGACCATATACAGGACTGTATTTTCCTCTTAGTTTGAAAAACTATCCACTAGCTAAATTGTATTTTGACTAAAAACACATACTTGTGAAATCTGAAAATAGGTACGGCTCAGCAACAGAATGTTCTTACCTCCATGTCTTCCTTAACTTGCTCTTGTTGATCTCTTAACTCACCAAAAGCATCAATAATTAAACCTAGGGTTAAGTTAAAATGATAGTTAATGTTCAAGAATAGAATTGTGACAAAGAATATTTGGAAATCCAGGGATAACATAACTCTGATAAAAAATATTAAATGAGAATCTTCTGCAGAAATGATAGAAGACAATATACATTCCAAAGACAACAAAACCATAAAGAAAAAAGAGCAAGACAAAGAAACATCAGCAACATGGCTGGCAGTACCATTTTGAATCAAAAAATGGGACAAGCAGACTTCTGTTTTATTCCCAGTCCTCTAATCTTGACTTAGTACATTAAGATCTATGTGGGTTTACAGTGATTAAGACCCTACTATAGAAAGAAAAATTACTGTACATTTAACAGTTGAGATTTTTTATTGCAAGGCAGATGCACAGGCCCAGAGCTCCATGTACCCTCTCTCAAGATGTTTGTCACATAGTACAAGGTTCCACTACAGGGGCTCTAACAAAAGTAAGGGGTCATTTGAGGGAGATACCAAAAGAAGAAGGAGAATCACAGGCTCTAAGGCTCAGATTAGAAACTGCTTATTACATTCCCTTCACTTACTCTAATACAAATAACTCTGCAAGGACTATTGACACTCCTGTACACAAAGATTGACTCTATTCTTCAGCCACTCACAAAATGAAGAAACAAACCACACTAGATATGCCATTTCAGGGTATAAAAAATTTTCCACCCTCCCCAAGCACTTTAAAAAAAACCTGTTGCTTGAGTAAAAGTAATAAACAATGTACCACAAGCTCAAAGTTGCCTTTTGAATTCCCCTGTAGTGAGTGAGAAAGCAGCCTTGCTGCTGTCAAAAGTATCCCAGTTATCTGTCAGCTGACAGAAAGCCATGAGCTGTCAGTATTTTTGACAGCAAGTGAACCCAGCAAAACTGTTTATCAATTTTTCCAAAATTGAGAATATACTTCTGTTAACTTGTGTGAACTTCAATATGAAATTATCTTTTGGGCATTCTTGACAATATTTTAAAGGTACAATATGAAAACAAACAGTGGTTTAAGTACTTCAGGTATAACAGTGAACATAATTAATGTAAACATAATTAAAAAATCCTTGACATCCCAAAATAGGATATCCACTATCCAGATTACAACAGTGAGAAACACTATCAGTCAAATTGTTTCACTGAAATTCCAAAGCTTACTAATGGCAGCTAACTTTCCACTGTCATTAACTAGGCTATACTAAAGCTGTTTCATATCAAGCACTTTTTCACTCTTAGAAATTGTTCAAATAAGGAGGCATCACACAAAACAGCAATTTTTATGTAAGAAAAGATTTAATCTCTTAAAGCTATGGTCCAATTTTCACACCACTATTACCAATCTGAGGATCTGCCAGATAGAGAAGAATTTATGCTATTTGCAGGAGGACTACTGATTTTGTCCATGAAAGCTCATGTAGGATGGGTTACACTGAAGAACAATTTTAAGTGCCACAAGATTTCTATAGGAGGCTTTCAGAAAGGGCAATGACAAGACAGAAACTGCAGTGACATCAGTATTCTTAGGGAAAAAATGTCTTTTTTTCTATTGATCCAGTTAGAGCCTGTTGATTTTACAGAGACTCAGAACAATGCATGAGAGTCAGCTGGGTGTGATTTTCTATATAAACCTGTCCTCCATGATCTGCCCTGCTGTTCTGTCTGAATCTTAGGTTTGTGATTACCACAGCACTAAGGTCTTTGTACTGCTAAATAATGCTTTCAGCCCTACTGAGGATTACAAATGCATACCTTGGATAATTGCAAGCAGGATGACAATCACAAAGAAGAAGAAAGTGATGTCAAAGATAATCCTATAGATTTCATATTCATCTCCTGCTGGATCTTCTATTTCATCACCAATGCCTCCTCCTGCACGTACTCCAACGTACATATGAAACATGTAGCACTAGAAAAGACATAACAAAGGTATACAAAGGCTGTTTGCAGCTAAAAGCAAAAATACCCAGTGTTACAAATTCAGTAATTGGTAGAACTGGTCTGGAACTATGACATGCCAGGCCATCTTTTTCTCTCCTTTGAGATTATGCATTTTTCTGACGGAGGGGAAATGCTGGTGTGCAGCTGAAGCTGCAGTATATCATGTTCTGTCATTATGTAGCAGTCCAATAAGATCAAAAGTTCAACTGCCAGAAGCTCAGCAGCACCCCATGATTCATGTAAAATCATTTCAGCAGTGTAAATAGGAAATATCATCACCACCACAGCCATCTCCTTTTCTAATTTCCTAGCTCAAAAGTGAATGATTTTCTCTGGTTTTAGTATTTCAAATTCAAATTTAAAAATAAACAACCTTTCTTCCCAAGCTAAAATAAAACAAAGAAGCCCACAACCAAGCAAAAAATCTTTGTGAATGCTTGTGTGGAGAATATGCTAATGATTGAAAATGTCTGAGAATAATACTGTGAAACTACGATATGAAAAGTGGTATAATAGGTCTGTTAGTGAAGTTACCTGGGATGCTGAAAATACAAAATTTCCAGTTTTATCATGTTATAATTTAATAGGAAATTATGGTATTACTATCTAGAGGGCTAGAGCAGGGGATTTTTATTTTTTTTCTTTAAGCAGGTTTGCAAACTACAGGTCAAGGGTTCTCAATCTCTATCAAAAAATACTGATAACAATAACTAACTCCTAAAGCCTAACCATACAAAAAAAGCATTCTTCTATTTCTATGCCACACTGTCCCCCAAATCCCTTCTGTAAAAAATTGATATAGTACCATATAATGCTGAGTGATCCTTGCCTGAAAAATCTAACAGTTTCTAGAGATTGAAAGGTAATAATTAACTTAATGAGTGAATGCATTGTTACTTATCTAAAAAATGTTGGGTTGTTATTTCCACCAAATTATGTACATTCATTTTCTTTTAAATCCCATTTCAAGTCATAGTGTTTTTACAAGAGGCAGCCCTGATTGTACAGCATAACACGTTTATTCTAATTCATTCCTGTACAATATTACAACCTTGTGATACATGTGTTTTCAGAGAATTACAGAGCAGGTTGGGTCAGAGTGACTTTATGAGGTCTCTACTCCAAGCAGGGCCCATTATAACCTCAGAAAAAATTGGTTTAGGCTTTATCCAAGTCAGTTCATTATTCCTTCCTAAGAAGGGAGACTGCAACAACCTCTCTGAGCATCACGATCCATTGCTTGGCTCCCCTCAGCCATTTTCTACTTTTTTACTTTTCATTTTTCTACTTTATGTCCACAGTCCGCTGCCATGCACTTCCTGGTAGGAGCTTGGATTTGTCTTCCCAATAATCTTCCTGCAGGCACTGGGAGCTCCTCTTACACACCCTTCACCCTGAGACTTTCTCTTCTCTAGAACAAACAAGCCCAGCTCCCTTCTACTCTCCTCCCACAGCAAGTGCTCCAGCGCCTGACAATTTAACAGTGCTTCATGTTCCAGTTTACCTGGCTTTGGTGTGCCAAATGTCCCAAACCACACAAAAATACAGACACACTACTCTGCTTCAACAGTTTATCTATTCATTTGGCTTCTAAATGAAAGAGATTCAGCACACTGAAATACATTTAACTCTGGTACATTATTTGTTTTGGAGGGCAATGCATCTTGGAAGTTCTTTATGGTTCAAGCCCTACCTACCACCCATAAGTCCAAAGCCTGGCACTGTCTTAGCTAGCACAAAATTATTTAAAGCAGTTCTGAACACAGTAGTTACTGAACTGCCTATTAAAGGTAACTATGACAATTCATGATAAGAGAAACTGATGGATTTCAAAGCTTAAACAAGAGCTTAAGTATTTGCATTATTTATGAAAGTGCTTGCTACCCTCCCCCTAAATGACATGCTGAATTTCACAAGTGCTGCCCTTCAGCCAGCTCAGCTTCACAGCTTGTTGTTTTGCACTTTCTGAACAACTATAGCAAAGTATAGTACCACATTTCTTCTATTCCTTTATAGATGAGTTTGTGGATCACACACAAGATCTATCTATTTGTTGAGGATTTCCTGCCCACTGGCTAATGACATGGTAGTATGAGTACCAATTGACAAGATGAGCAGAGCAAAACCACAACAGCTTAGAGAAAAAGAAAAAAAACAGGAAGCAAAATAACACTTACTGTTAGCATATCATCACATTTCATGTCTGGCATATCACCATCTTCACTCTTGTTGTAGAACTTGCGGAAAAAATTGAATGCCACTACTGTATACAAGTACACCACTACTGCCAGTAATCCCACTGTTAGGACAAGCTAGAAGACAAAATTACAGAATGAGTGTAACACCACTATGGAATTGAGATTTATCTTTTCTTTCAGAAAGAAAACAAAAAAAGGAAAGTATCAATAAACTGCACTAGCAGCAGGAAATCTTTTCCTTTTTATACATTTTTGTAACACAGAGTAATATATCTGCATATTCTCATGTAAAGATTGTGCATTTTATTTTGATCAAAAGCTATGTTTCAGAAACATAATTACAAAGATCAAATCTTATGGATAGATACACAATGAAAACATACATTAGAATCATACACAATCCCCGTAATCAGATAAAAAAATCTGAAAATTCACTACCTAATAGTATGTAATTAAGTGAAATAAAGTTGGCTACTAATTTAATAGCAAAGCAACTTTTTTTTACGTGTATGAAATCAAACATAAAAAAAACCCTGTTCCTAATATTTTAATATCTCAGAAAAGCATCAACAAGTGCTCCAGAGCTTAATGGAAAGCAGTTTGGAGGGAGCTTCAGTATCCTGTAAATTGATATTTCATTTGTGTAGCTCCTAGATCTAAAACATTCCTTATAAATAATGCCACCTTAATTCATAGGTAATTTTAGAAGGGAAAATATTTTTTCTTTTTTTTACATATCCCATTGTCTAGTTTCTCCATCAACTCAAGTTCTAGAGTTCATGATGAAAGAGCATTTCTGTTGTCAACCTGCAGAGCACCTGACTCAACGAAGGGATCTCTCCTCTGTACTCCAGAAGTAAAAAAGCTGAGGAGAGATGAGAGCTGATACCTGTTTGCCATTGTGGGTAACTGATGACAGGATAGTTCGTAATGTCTTGAATCCCATTGCAATGTCCAGGAGGTGAGCAGCAAAGAAAAAATTGTTGTAATGGCCAAGGACTGACATGGTCATGTACCAGGCTAGGTAAAGGAAAGACTAACAGAAAAAAGAAGTACATTCAAAATAAAATTCACGGCTTTAATTTAACTCAAGATAATAAGGAAAAGCAAAAATTTCTCAAATACGCTTTTCTTTAAATAGAAAACTTTCTTTAAACAGAGAAATTTCTAGATATCATTGAGAATTTTCTATTTGTGCAACAATATTAAATCCTTAAATACAAAGTCAACAAGATATGGGCAAAACCAAGAAATTCAGAATTTATATTAAAAAAACCTGATTTTGAAATTCTTAAACCCTTATTTTCAAATGTCTCTATTGCATTTTTTTTCTGATTTAAATTACTTTTTAAAATAATTTCTAAATATTTACATTAAAACATTAATACCCAAAGTTAATTAATGAAAATTACAGGACTCTGCAAGCAACAAAATGAATTTTATAATTAATCTGAGCTACTAAAACTCCTATTTAAACATATAAGCATTATTTAAATAACCAAAAACGTAAATTTCATCTGATCATCTATCAATTCATTTTTATTGAACTTAAAGACAAGTACTTACAAGATAAATTATATTCCATTCCTTAAGAAAATGCTAGTCCCAAACAAACATGTTTACAGATCATGCTGTCTCTAGACCTTCAGGTTTACTGTTTCCACTTTTCCTGGGTACCTTCAGATTACACGTGCATTTTCCATCTGTCCTAGTTCCAAAATAATTTTCCCCAACTGTTTTTCTTACCAGTAAATTAAGTAATTAGGCAAACAGTAATTGTAAGACTGAAAAATCATATGATGACTGATTTCTTAAACTGCATTATCTCTCCTCGTTTTTTTGCTTTTAAAGACTCCCTTTTTCAAATTATTGAAATAATTTGTGTCATTCTGTGACACATCTTACTGTTGTTTTCAGTGATACAAATTTAGCAATTCCAGATACATATTGATCTCACTGTGCTCCAGGAATATTCAAGTGCTCATAATATTTCTGAACAATAGGAAAAATGGCAATTAGTATTTATACAGTCAATTTTCTTATTCTACAGTGCAGTGCCTTCCTATTGCTTCTAATAAAGCATATCAGAGGGAGGAATTTCTATTAAATACTACCAATGTAACTGTGAAAATATGTTGATCAATGTCTCTTTAAGCTTTCAAGATTTTCTTCTTGTAGTAAAATAAATATAATCCAGAGTATTTCACACTTCTTGTTGAAGCACTTTGCATTAACAAGTGCATATTTCATTTTAGAACATCTATGTATATATATGTATATACTGAGAAACTTACGTTATCAGTGAAAACAACTCCTAATTTCCACATCTGATACTTAACATCAATGGAATTTAGCCTGTTAAAAAAAAAAATTGCATTTTATAGCAAAACACAACTAGAAAATACGAAACACAATCTGTAGGAAGTGTATTGTCACATAACAGGAGTCAATAGCTGATCAATTACTCCAAAAGCTGAAATACATCACAACCTTGTTCTAATTCACACTTTTACTCTGGAATGAATCTGTCAAAAAAACCCAACAAAAAAAAAAAACAAAAAGGTGAAAATCAAATTCATAAGTACTATTTTGAATTCATCAGACCTAATGCTGATTGATTTCTAAAATGCTATCATGCTGAAGTAAGTGAAATAAGCTGACTTTGAAATCCATGGAGAAAAAAAGTATTTTGTTTACTTTTTAATGCAACCCAACTAAGCCTGAAGTAGCTAGTCAAAAAAGTAGCCAAATTTGCACCCTAAAACGCCAATTCTTTACCTTAGTTATTAAAACATACCTTGAGTGACACAATTGGATGACATTAAAGACAAACAAATTTAGATCAGATGAATCTCAGAGCTTGTTCAGAAAATTGACCCATTTTTCTAAGGCTTATAAGGAAAATCAGTAATGAAAATATAACAATTCTTACCAGTTAATGAGTTTTGATATGGGTACTTAGGAAAATCTTCTATTAATGTTACTTTTGGTAAAATACAAAGCATCCCATCAGATAAAAAACATTCTATATCAGTTGTCAACTAGATAGGAAACACCCTTTTTATTGCACTGTGACAAAATTTTGTGTCAGTCATTGAACACCAAGAGGGGATACTTCACTGAGAATGGTGCCAGTTGACCATTACAAAAAAAAAGCATTGAACCAAAACCAAACAATGAGTTAAAGGCTGCCTGTAACCAAAACCAAACAATGAGTTACAGGCTGCCTGTAACCAAAACCAAACAATGAGTTATAGGCTGCCTGTCTGCTTTCTGTGTGTCTTGAAGACAGAGCACAGAACAGATTATGTTTGAGGCATCCTGCACAAAGCCTCTGCAAGGATCCACTAGGCTTAAGAATCCCAAGTAAATAATCAAAGGAGGAGGTATTTTACATTAGCATCCATAAGGGGAAAGGTTTGGAACTGAGATTCCTTCATTCCTTTCAATGGAACAGGCTGGGAATTTGGACATTAACAGTGACTGTGCCTGCCTATCAACCACAACAGCTGAAGCCCTGCCCACCTGCAGATATACACTTCTATTTAGACAAACAGGCACATCCACACTTTTCTAAATCCTGCAGTGCCACTACAGCAAATATAAATCTTGAGACTTCAGGTGTAAAAACTATTGCAAGTAAAATTCCTTACTTTTTCACTAGCCATTATGGGCAAGAGATAGACTGTCACTTGAGGAAAAAGTCTGCTAGTTCTCCAGGAAGAATCCTCTTCTCTGAGATACTACTTTACTAAAAATAGGACTGTCCACTCCAGAATCTTTTGAAAACCTAGATTATTGTTTCTCATGGCAAGGAAGAATAAGACCTTTAAAATTCTTCCCCATTCTTAGGCCAACTACATTCATTGTTTGTAGGTTTCATATTTAGGATGTGGTCTAACTTCTCACCAATCTACAAAAACTTTAGATCTTCCAGGACAAAATTATTTACAATTTTTTTGTTCTTGGAAATGGAAGAATTCTCCTACCATGTGAGTGTTTGTTTATTTTCCAAATTAGCCTTATGTCACCACCTGCTGCAGATGCTTGAGCCTTATCTGGCTCCTCTGTTGACTGACTAAACTAATGATCACAGAAACAAGAGCAGTTAGAAAGGGAAAGGGAAATAATGCTAACGATGGCACCTCTGAATATTAAATTTCATGTTTGTGTCTTCAACACTATTTTCTCAAATATACCACATCTATGATGTGTCTAATTTAAAACCCAAAAGAAGCCACTAATACAGTGGAAAAACAGCACTGCTGTCCCAATCTCAATGTGCAAAATTTAACTGTCTTTACTATCTAATCTACAGGAGAGCTCCAGCTGCATCATCATTCTAAGTTGGTTGTAGTTAAATAATACTGCAACATACTTAAATAATTAAACATTAAAATATTTATACATTTAAATAAATACACTTTAAAAATATTCAAGGCTGCATCGATGAGCTGGATGGCTCTTCAAGAGTCAGTAAAATGCAAATTTTTTTTAACACTGTGACAGGCAGAAGCTTTTGATGGACCATGGTCACCTGCAAGTAGAGGGCTTTAAGTCCCTTGCAAAAAGACAGATGCAAATCCCAGGCTATTTTTCCAAAGGGAAGGGAGAGAAAAGTAGGAGCTAGGGGTCAAGGTGACCCTCTCACTTGTACTGAAGATGAAAATGCTGCACAGTGCCCTTCCCTTCTGTGTTGTGAGACCCAGGTATCTGGCCTGGCCTCAGCCTGCACCATCTCCTCCTGCCACAGGCAGAAGCACCAGAGCTGCAACCTGCACCAGGTCACACATCCTCTATTTTCTTCCCAAAGTACTACAGTAAGGGGTCAGTTCCAATGCTTCTCCCACCCCTCTCTTCACTGCATGGTAAATAAATGTCAAATTTGAAATCTGGAATATGTGTAATTTTTAGTAGCTACATTAGTATTCATTTTTGAAACTGTTAAAAAGTGGATAAATGTATCTTCTTGAAGAGCATATTTTTTATGTGACTGGTTCTGCAAATTTTTATAATAGTTTTTTTTTATTTTCCTGCAATATATTAATCTGTTATGAGAATGGAATGATTCCTCCAGGTAGGACATGAAATATGGATGAGGTCATAATTTTTTTTTTAACTTGATATAACATGAGGAGATATTAGAGATGTTAAAAAAAAACAGACATCCTTCAGACATGATTCTTAAACTAAATATTACATCAGCCTTCTCCATCTGCTTCATTCTGGTCTGTTTTTTCAAGATTATTCAGAGAAACATTATTTAAATGTTTTTCCCCTCGTATGAGTATGAGCACACAGGAAGGGAAAGTACTTTTATTTTGTTTTTGTACCAATAATAAAAAGTAGTAGGTTGTTTTGTAAACTCAAGCATGAGTCCTATATAACACAGGAGTAGCAAAACAGAGTGGAAGAAAGCATTCTGGAAAGTACTTCTGCCACAATATTAAATTTTGTTTAGTACTGAAATGCCACAGAGTCCTTGAGCCTTTACACTGCACCTGATTGATTGTTCAGACAGACTCCTGGTTTATTAATATCCACCTTTATAAAGATCAGTAGAAGAGCCATCCTTACAAAAACAGCCCTTGCTTCAATGCAATTCTAATCTACCAGTAGACTCACTGCCTACTTCTCATAATCCTTTCATGCCCATAGATAAAATGTTGCTTTTAGAGAAAACTTTAAATAAACCCTTACATCAGAATCTCTACAGCATTAAAGTTCCATCTGTTAAAATATGTTCTATCTAGTTGAATACCTTTTTTAAAATGCAGAACAGGAAAAAGCTTTTTTTTATTTTTCTTTGTTTTTTTCTGCAATGCTTTATAAAAGCTGAAGATGCCCCTGTCCTACAAATGAGAATTTAATACTCTGAATCTCTAGGGTCCTCTCTTTATTTCTGTCTCCCAAATGATAAACAAATGCATAGTTGAGGGAAAACAAATTACAAAAGGATTTGAAGATTAATCATCTGATTCCCAGACACTAGCACTGAAATTTATTCCATCATTTCTTTGCAACCAGAACACACAGTGCCATTTTCGCTCTTTCTTTCCAGCAGAGCTGAATTGAGAACTTGAAAAGGAGATTCCAGCCCAGCTGTAATGACACTATCAAAAGAGTGGGTATATCAAGCAGCTGTGCACTAAACTAAATCTTCATACAAAAAAAAACAGAGGAATCCTGCATATACATTGTCTATAATTAAATAAACTTACTGTATCATTCAACATAAGAATTGATTCCTTATGCAAATATACATAAATGAGCAACAGATGTTTTGTCTAAATGACAAACTTTGAACACTTCATTTTTAACTCACAAAAAACCCCAACAAAATAAAGAAAAAGAAACAAACAAAAAGCCCCAGTCACAAAGTGTAGGCAAATGCTTACACAGCAGAAAAAGAGCTGTCCTTCTTTGGTTTCTTCTTTTCTCGAGCATCACTAAAATCAAGAGCAGCTTTGTCCATTCCTAGTAATTCACTGATCCGGTCACGGCCATAGAACTCACCATATTTATCCATTACCTAAAGTTAGAAGGAATATTCAGAAATATTAATCAATGGGGTAGATCAGCAGTTATTTGGCCTGTATCTGAAGACAAGAGGTTAAATATACAAGGAGCCTGAGAACAGTGCTTCATGACTATGGATGACATTGGGATCACAAGATTTTGAACACAGAGTTACGGCAAAATATTGTTTTCAGTGAATTCAAACTAGCCCTATCTCTTTCTGTCAAAATTTAACATGTTTCATAACTAATTTTGCTGGAAATAAACATCTACATGCTTTCATTCTGACTGAACACACAGCTCCTTCCTAAATATTATCTGTCTCTTCTCATTTTAAAAAGAATAGTCAAAGAAATACAAATTTTTCTATAACAAGATCATAACTCAGTGACTCCTGCAGGTGAGGAGGTATTTTGCCAGCTTTCTACTAGGAAATGCTTTAAATATTTATTGATATTTTTGCAGATTTTTAGAGAAACTTTTTTTGTAACAAGCCTGAAAACAGTGCTTCATGATAGGGATTATTTTTTAGACTGGAGATTAAAATACAAATATATATAAAAGAAGATTTTCCTTGCAAAACAGTATATTTGAAGTCATACAGCATAGTTCCTCAGCCAAAGCTAAGGTACCAAATCTTCCACACAACTTAAAATAATTCTC
Source organism: Oenanthe melanoleuca (assembly GCF_029582105.1). Lineage (NCBI taxonomy): Eukaryota > Metazoa > Chordata > Aves > Passeriformes > Muscicapidae > Oenanthe > Oenanthe melanoleuca. The sequence goes on from NC_079336.1 coordinate 65,717,424, forward strand.
TTTTCCTTTTGATTTGACCCTTCCTTGACCAACTACATTGACAGAAGCAATGTAGAATTTTATTTTCTTTCTCAAGTACTCTGTGAGAGCTACTGCTTCCCCTTTGCTTAGAGAGAGGTAGAAATCTGTATATAACAACCTAAAATATGAAAATAACAATTTCCACAGAAAAATGAATAAACAATTCAAAGGAATCTTTTTGGTCAGGTTGACCTAAGACTAATACAAAGCAGAAAAGCTAAGAGTACTAAAAATATATGTTTCCAAAAGTATTATACAAAGTGTGAAGAGAGGTAAATCTGATCCAATAAAAAGCACATCCTCTTTTTCAATTTTGACCACACTAAAAAGATTATTTTTGCCATAAGCTATTGTAGAAACATTAGATTTCTTTCTTAAGAGTGAGCTGAGAAAGCATTTAAGATAGCATTTGTAATGAAATGAGCTCCTGCAGTCCCTGCTTAGACAGGACTGTTTCTGAGAGATCATTAGCTTATGCAATAAAAGCTCACCTGCACACCCACAAAGGAGCCCAGGGACACTGTGCCTGGGGAAGAGTACAAGGAATACCTTGCACAGCTAGTCAAATGCCCATCAAAGGCTCATTTCCTCAAGCCTAGAGAGCTACAGTGGCACAGTGGCAGGCAGGAACCCAAACTATGGATTCACAGTGAATGGATGCTCTCCAGGGCAGTCCCAGGAGAGCCTCAGACCCAAAACCCATCAAAATGAGTCACTGCAAAAAACTCTCCAGATAATCAAACTAAGAGGATTGCTGCCAATAATGGCAATAATGACAATAAATGGCATGTTATTGGATGTTACAGGGAGAAAGCAAAAATGGAGAAAAGGATGGATTGAGGTGACTTGGGGAAGAAAAATCATGGGAAAATAGAGAGGTAAGGGACAAAAAAGGCCAGTGCATGCGTATACCTTTTAGGTAGTTATAGTTGCCTGATTATGCCCTGTGCCTAAACATCTCAATCTGTCCTGTTTCTTATCAATTACTTTTTAACCTTCTGTTGGGTGAGGGACATTGTTCCTCAGGTATGGAGGTCAAAACATAAATACAGACAAGATATTTTATGTAATTTGCATCTTACATACAAGCATACTAAAATTCTTCATGTAATTTGATGAACGTATTTGAATTCCTTTTTTATACAAAATCTGTATGTAGAAAAAGGCTGAAACCTATTAAAAGTAGTTATATGAATGTGGTAAGAAATTCTCTGTATTTTAAAATTGTAAATATGAAAATTTACATTGAATCAAAGTTATATTTCAAAGAAGTGTAGTCCACATTCCTCCAAACATGAACAGAAATATGCATTTAGAATTTTATTTTAACCTCATAAATCTTTTTAAAAATAAGCCTTACCTTTCTTTTCACAAACTTGTCCCAGTAGTTATTTGGAAAAGACCTGAAAAACACAGATTAAATTTTAGACAAATAGATACTGATTCTGTTTCTAAGAGTCTCTGTGGTGACTATCACCAGCTAGTCACTTGTGAACCCTCTGGAGTGAGAGCTGCCAAATGGTGTTCAGCCTACCGTGTAAATGTGAGAAGCACAACAGAGCCAAAGCCTGCAGACAGGATTCTAGAGCATCTACATCCCACACACAGTCCCACCAGGCAGAGAAACAGAAATTTAAATATGTGATACAAACACAGCTCACTCTGGAACTGACAGCAATGCACAACCATCATCCCTGTGCTTGCCAAAACAAACCTATCCCTTTTCTTTTTTCTTTTATGAAGAGAAATAACTTAAAGGCAAAAGTTTGGGAATGCATAAGATTAAACAGTAGTATTAGAAATTATAGTAAACATTAGCCTTGCAGGTGCCTGAAAATTTTATATATCCTTGCTAGAAATATATGCCTAATAATTGTTTATTTCAGACAAGATGGATAATAAGTACATAATTGTGGAAACAGAGGAATAATTAATTGAGGGCTATAATGAGACAGAGTAAGTAAAAACTCACTGTGTGTTGATTACAAGCCTATCCCACTGTCCCTTAATATCATCTTCTGATGGTTGCTCAGTTATATATAGCCCATCAAATTCCAATTTCCTTGCCACTTCCTTTTCTCTCTTAAAAATAACCAGTGGAACCTGCAGTTGAAAGAAAATACAGGAATTATTTAAAATGCACTGATATGTCTTCAAACTTTAAGAAAAGCTGATTGCTATAAAGAAATAAGTATCAAAACTGAAGAAAGCAAAAAGTAGTACTTGAAAAAATTAAATGACTTAACAATTTCCCTGAACACAGATAAGGTATTAATATACTAGGATCAGGTCATTCAGAATCATTAAATAACCGTGTACTAAAAAGTTGTAAAAAAATGGCCAAAACACCTGAAAAGGGATTTTTCAAATAAAAACAGTTTTTCAGTGCTATGAAAGGATTAGAGGAAGTCATGTGAAAGAGAGCTAAAATACTTTTTTTTTTTAATTCTTAGAAATTCTAGTTCCAAATATTATTTTGGGGTGGCATTTTTGGATTTCATTTTGATACTCAAAAATGTTAGAGGCACCTTTTATTTGTTAAAGAATTTTTGAGGTTTCACAGTGGGAAACAAAGTGTTTTGCTGCAAAGAACAAAGACCGTAAGTAACAAAAAAAGAGTTGTCAGCAGCTGAGACAGCTAGCCAGGCTTTGCCTACAACTCTCCATCTGCTGGATGGGTTCAAAAGCACATTTCAAGAAGGCAGATGTAAATAGTGGTCCAAGTTAAGTGGATTTTTCTAAGAAATCTGTTACCAAAAGAAAGTAAACTCTACTCTTTCCTGGAACAATTTCACAGGTCCCCAAAATTCACCCACCTTGCATTACCCACCTTGACTGTAATAGTAGCCAAGAGTGGACATGAGTATACTGAAACAGTGATAATGAAAATCAAAACTACTCAAGCAAAATGGTGATTACATTAGATACATTAGAAAAGAGTTCCAACACCATTTTCAGACAGTTAAATGACAAAAATGCAATGGATTTCATGCTAAGCAATATTTAGAAGCAAACCTATCACATGCAGGTCTGCTGTTTGGAAGATTTTGGACTTAAAGGTCTCCAAAACAGAGACTGAAGCCATATTTGGACCATATTTTGGGTTCAGAACTGGAAAGGCAATTAATTAAAATAAATATTGATAACAATGTTTCTCCCATATAGTCAAAGAATAAACATTCAAAATAAAATAGTAGAAACAAACAAAAAAGTATGAGTTGGGAAAAGAAAACATCTCAAAACCCAGAAACTTAAGCTTTCATGCTGCATAGCAACCAATGCAACAAAAAATTGGTTAGGTATCTATTGACCTATAGGGATACTCAGAGATGAAAATCAACATTAAATGTAGTACTATGATGAACATTTCCTTGAGTTACAAATTTAGATTGTGTCTTTTAGCATAGAACAAATTATTAGCCATTAAAAGAGGAAAAGAAAAAATATTAAGAAACACGTAGACCTTAATAAAGACATAAGGATAAATGAGCAGCTGGGTCATATCAAGGGTCCATTTAATTTTTAGCACTATCCTGCACTATGACTTACAGCTCTTGCCCTGGAAATGTTTAAAAATGGGGGAAGTACATGTCAGATATACTTCTCCCAGCTCCAGAGATTAAAGACAATCATCATTTCACCAGTGGAAGTGACATCTTTAGCATTCACATCCATAACAGAGATCTTCTCCAACATATTCCTTTGAAAGTTGCTTACACTCCTGCCAAAACACTACCAGCAGTGTGTGTATGAACAGCAGGCATTTTATAGTCACAACAGGCAGCAGCAGTAGTCCAAAATGCTGCATTCTCTTCAAATGACCTGACAGACTAGCAATGCAGCATCTAAACCTGTCATCTACTTCACGTGCATCCACACCTTGTCTTTGGAACTCACAAGCAGCTTCTGAAGGAGGCTGCTGTTGTAAATGTCTGACTGACAGCAACTCAGACTCTGGCCTACAGCTTCCTGAATAGACACATCACCTAACACACACCTTCTGTAACTAAACAGATTTCTTTACATGGTGCCCCATCCTGCTTAAGCAGGTTGCGCTAGAAAGATAAAAAAGTTTAGATCTATAAAAAAAGAGATAATTTTTCTCTTACTTTCAAACAATAATACCCTATGATGCAGAAGAATGAGATGACTGTGTGTAGGATGGCCAAAATCCTCAGTGTGGGCTCCATGTAGCCACTGCTTTCTTCCAAGACATAATGCACTGCAATGACCCTCTCATCATCATCATCATCACTTTCCAGGATGTTCAACTTCGTACTTTCACCATCAGATACCACAGGAAGTTCCTTTTCCTCTGTCACAGCAGATGTGGAGACCTGTTTAAAACACCTAATATTACAGCTGTGTTCCTTTGATAGGAGCTTTACAACACTACAAGTTAAGTTGTTGAGCTGAAAAGATGATACCAGGAACAATATAACTGTAAAGAAACTTTAAAGAAATTTTTTTTTGCATAACAATGTCCACAGAGAATACCTCAGCAAGACCTTTTCATCTTGTTGCACCAATCTGTGATAACGTACTTTATCTATCCCTTTTTTTCACTGTCTGCCCATGTTACCAAATTTGGTCCATGATGAATTTTATCACTTCAAATTCAAGAAAGGGCACAGCCCTCTTAGAAGAAACCCCTGACAGTAGTCTTTATCACCATGGCTCTCTGCCAGAAAATTATTTAAGTCCAAGGACTCTAGAGTTGCATTAATGATACTAAAAGTCTTGACAAAATCGGTGTCAAGACACTTTAGGCAGCTTCAAACTAATGTGACTCCTGGCTGTACACACCCTTTCAGGAGAGCATAATGGCACAAGAAAACATCTCAGCTGACATGGATCAGTTTAAGTTACCTATGAAGGCTCAGCTTGGCTGGTTCACTGTACTGGGAAATGGAGCATCTGAGGCAATGTGCTCCTCTCAGCCTGCTGCCCTTGTCCCAGTACAATGCTCTGTCAATAGCTATTTGTGCACTGAAGTCTATTTTTACTTCACACAAACATTTCAGCTGTCACCATGTCAGATTTCTGAAGTGGTAGGATGAACCAGGTATTTAACCTGTTAGGCTAGGCAGTTTTACCATAGCATATTGACTACAAAACCCAGATGTTTTCCAGTGTGCAACTTGAAAAGTAATATTTTGAGAAATTTACCTTATAGAAAAGAAGGATAAAGTTGATGGCAAAGGCAACAAATAATGCCAACATCCTCATGTTGTAAAAGTTTCGTGCAAAATAATTCTGAAAAGAGAACAGAACATAAATATACTTTGCCTAATAAAGAACTCAACCATCATTAGTAAATTGCTGTTGAGATGGTTTTTTCCCCTTATGGAACTTCTTAATAGAATTATAAATATTTTAAAAAAAAAACTAAAAAACATTTTCAGTGATGTTCAAGTTCTCTCCTACTCCACATGTGCAATAATGAATAAAGAATCTTTTGTTCCACTCCATTCACAAAGGATGAAGGATTTCTAATTGCCTCTTACATCTTTTTCATTGTCATCTCAATACAATTGGAGACAATACAGAGATTTCACAATGCAAAAATAGTGTAATAATACAGAAGTCTCTATCTTCCCTATAGTTCAACATTCATACATATAACAAATTGCTACTTTTACAAAAAAACAAACAACCCTGCATGTAAGCTTATCTTTAATATTTTCTATCCAAAATCAACTGCATTTTTACCAGGCCAGCAAAAATTCATGTGTCACCTGAGTACCATGAATAGAAAGCTTTTCTGACATTTAGATGCTATCAAAAGGACTGCAGAAACATACTTTTTCCCTTCCTGACAACTCACAAACCTTTACAGCACACATTTTGAGTGCTATAACACTCCAACAGGAATTCTGCCATTTTTCTGCCCTAATCATAGATGACTATTAGTGAAATATAAAATGAGACTATTAGAACAAAATAAGCTAAATTCACATGATTGCAATGTGATTGCCAAAAAATGTATCTCAGTTCAAAAGCCAAATTTAAACATTCAATTTCTTAATAAGATTTTGACTGCAGTTCTGTAGTTTTGCTATGCTCTCATTTTTGCTAGAAACAGGCCATCCCTACATAATGATATGCTATATACCATAGTATGAGTGTATTTGTTTTTGCTTTGCATTTCACTCTAGCCTCAGAGAATATGAATGGAATATCCTAGCTGATAAAAGCATACATTTTAAGGAGTTATGGAGCAAATATTACCTGATATTTTACCAAGAGACTCTCAGATGCACTTTTACATTTTCATTAAGTCTTATTTGCTACAGGTTTTGAAAAGCTTGACAAATACTAACTTGCTATTTCACAAAAAAAAGAAAAAAACAAAAAAAAACAAAAAAAAACCACCAAACTTTAGCATCCTTTCTTATTTGCTTCAGGCTAAGCATTGTATCTTAGTTGATTCTTTTTATAGGAGAGCTTGGAATTTCCCAAAGGTCTCTCTCAAGGTAGGAGAAATACTACTGTCTCACCAGGCGCTGTAAAAATTTAGGAATTTTACTCCCAGAAAAAATGGATGTTTTACAATGATGCACAGGCATCTCTGAATGTCTAGGTTTGGGGCAATAACTGTCTTCCTAAGAATTAATATCCTGTATACTAAGTTGTTTGTGTGTTTGTTTTCTCTAACATTCCCATTAAACCATTGCTTTCATGTCCTTTTTATGGACAATGGTGGAAAGTGAGGTCCAGCAGATGCTATTTGTCTTTACATTGACAGAATATGGTGGTACACGTGTCTGCCAACAGCCAAACACATAAGCTAGAGAACAGCTTACAAGAAGCTTCTGCTGGTATGCAATGATATTCTTCCAGAAAACTGACTCCTGGACTTCTGGTTCTCCATATCTGTGCGTATGCAGTTGTCTTAATTTCTGTTTCCCTTTGTCTTCCTTGGTTTTCTCTTCTTTTTCTCCATCTTCTCCTCTTAGGATACAAATGAAGGCAAAATAATAAGTCAAATTAATAAAATTGCTAAATTAAAAGCACATCCTGAAATAGGATATTGCATCTTTTAATGAGGCTCAAGTAGCCATGACTCATGCAATTTATGCACATGACAAATATCAGTGCTGGCAAAGGTGACAGTCAGGTTAAGTCTACGATGAACTTACTGGTTTGGCACCCTGAAGTGGGAATAGCTGGTAGAGGCAGGTAATCAAAAATCTGCCAACCTTGCTATCAGAGGTTCTTCATGACTGTGCAGCTGATTCTTGCAATGACAAAATGTCTGTAAGCTGACAGCTCTATGTCTGCACGAGTGCCTACATGTTTAAGTGCTCCCCTCCAATCTCATGCACTTAAACAATCTAGTTCTTACAAAGGCTGCAGAAATCTTGGGCTCTTCTTGCACTTACAAGTCAAAATATCAAATTTTAAATTCTGCATTTCTGCCCACCTGATGAAGTCACAAGTACCTATTCCAGGAGGAGATGAAGTAAGATTTTGTCAGCATCTGGTGCGTGGGTATCACCATGCTGCCTCACTAGAGAAAGCCAGAGTTCATGGGCTGCCTTCTCCAAACACATGATCTAAAGAACTGTGAATTGTCTTAGAAGTTAATTTGAACTGTCAGCATAATAGATGAAAAGATCACAGAAGTCCGTTTGAAGCAAAACCAGAGTGAGAGGCCACTTGTAAATTACATTATTTATTTCTCTGCTCCTATCTACAAACAGAATGACTGATGTCCAAAGCTGGCTCCTCTTCGGAGAAGACATTTGATAAACTTTCACTTGAAAGTTTGTCATGTAAGGAGTAGCTTCAGGGCAGCCAACAGTGCCAGGAACTGTACTCCTGGCAGAGAAAACAGCTATTACTGCAACTCACACAGTCAAGCAGAGCAATCAACAGTGAATGACCTTCAAAAGTCAGGAAGACAAAGTTATAGTGGTCAAGTTAGAAATTTGCTGCTCTGATTAAGAAGAGTTTTTGTCATGGACAAGTGCTTGTCATCCCAGAAGATCAGTAATCATTAGAGTTTGAGACTAAGAGATCTCCTCAGTGATAAATCAGCTGCAGAAACTGTACACAAAAATGAACATGTATCAGGAACCACAAAAGACAGGGATGGCGATCCACAGTTTTTACTGGTTAAAACCAAGCACTGTATTTTGCTTTCTATTTTTATTATTCTGAGCTAATGGCATTAATATCAGATTTTAATGTCTTAAAAGGGTTTAAATTATCATTGATCAAATCTCTTCTTAAAGATGTGAGAGTACTCTGTAATTCATTAAAATTGTACTGGAATGTTAAGGTTTTGTAAAATGCAAATAATTAAAAAAAATGTCATAGCAAATGGAAGAGGGTAAAGCAGATTCAATTTCTATCACTGATGGATAGCAGGTCTTTGGAACTAAGGTGCTCTTACAAAGTTTTCAAGAAATTTTTTTCTAGCTTTAAGATTTGCCAAGAAAAATAATTAATCAATTAAGCACATTCTAAAATAAATTAAATGGACATTACAACGGATGCTTCTGGGAAGAGATAAATTCATAGAATCAGAGTGGTGCTTATTACATGGCATTTCCTTGCAAATGTGCACAGATAAGGATTGTCAAAAAAAAACAAACAAAAAAAACCAACCTAATTGGAATGTGAATGGACAGAAAATTAAAGGCAAAGAAGTACAAATGAATCTGAGTTTTTTTAGTAAAACAAACCACTTTTTTTTGTAGGATCAGAGGTTAAAGTATTACATACTCAGCTTTCTCAGGTTCTGATTTTGTTTCTTCTTTCTCTTCTTTTTCATCTTCTTTCACCTTCTCCTACAGAAAACCAGGATTAAAAACTGTGTGTTAACATTACTATATAGTACAGAGATAGTTAAAAGAATACCCAGAATGCAGAATGTTAGGGGTCTTTTTTTTGTTAAATAATGGAAAATCTGAAAAAAGATGACAATTCAATTTACAATAATGAAAATAGGCAAATTCACACTTAATTAAAAGCAATCCAAAAGCCCATGAACTTAGAAAAGGCTGTGGAAATTCAAGTTTGCAACATCAGAAATAGTAAACACCAGCCATTATACATGTAAATTACATAAATTTACTTGTAATTATACAAGTAAATTATACATTTTAAAAAAAGGTCAGAAAACCCAGAAAAACAAAGATGCAAGTTCTATTTCCAGACTACATTTAAGACATGAAAGAGAGAAATATATATCAGAAAGAGAAGATACGATTACCTGGATTTTTTCCTGTACCTCAGGCATTGGGGCTAAGGAGGGAGTGCTTAGTAAATCGCTCAAACCAGCATTTGGATTGTGAGGGATCAATTTATACTGTCCACCTTCTCGTTTCAAATCCAAACCAAATATGTCTGAGAGCAGATCACTCTCTTCTGTTAAAGTCTGCAGATCCGTCAAGTCCTCCGCAGGCAATGCAGCTTCTGTTGGTTTCCTCTCTCCTTCTTCTTCTTCCCCACGCACCTCATCCTGAGTGGGATCTGGCATATTAGCCAGCAGTTCAGCCACCTTGATTTTCTTGGCTCCTTCCACAAGGCTTCCTCCCAGCAGCAAACTGCAGATGATGCGAAAAAAGCCCCGGACAACACTACAAGCAAAATGTAGCAATCCCACCAAAATGCTCCAGTAGGAAGAAAACAAAGCCATGACCATGTCCTTCATGGTCATTTTCTTCACTTTTTTCATTTGTTTCTTTAGACTCTTCATGCTGAGCATTTTCATAAGAGTCATTAAATTATACTTGAGAGCTACTAAAGCTGATTTCATGGTCACAAGAGAGAAGAAACCCATTCTTGGATCTTCTTCCTCAGGATTATCTTTTTCATTCTCCTCTTTATTAGCTGACCTTTCGTTCAGATCTGACTCAGAGATCTGGGCAGCCAGTTGCATTTCAAAGATGGTATCCTCACAGAAGTTGACAAAAAGCTCCATCTTTTCTTTCTCCCCACCTTCATTTACAACATCAAATATAAACTGTCTCTTTGACTCTTTCACTTGAGGTTTTTCCCACTGAGTCCGACTTGACTCACTTATTTCAAAATAAACTCGCTCGATGCGCTTTGCACTGCCCATGATTTCTATACGCCCGAGGAAAGGCTGGAAGTAATTCAGCACACTCTCTGAGAGCTCAAGGAAAGTTTGCAAGCGTGTATCATGGGGCATGTGCTCTGACAGGTTGGTCAGGAGAACAGCGACATTGAAACCAATGTCTTTTGCCGGCTCATGAAACCGTTTCACAAACTCTTCATAGTCCAAAGTCTCGTTCTCATCAGTTTCAGCACATGACAGCAGAAACTCAGTTTCAGACTGAGTGTAGTGCTTATGGCTTTCCATTGCCCTGTGAAAATCCCTTTTCGAAATTATCCCTTTACCATCAGGGTCATATTCCTTGAAGGCATCAGAGGAAGTCAAATCTTTCAATTTTAAGAACATATCAAAAAACTTCAGAATCATCTCCACATTGTTCGACGATTCCACAAGCATATCGACCATCTGCTTTCCAATAGTTCCATTCACAACATTACCTAGAGGTGATGACAGGATATTAGAGAGAATGTCAGCAAATATTCTGGCAAAGAAAAGTGAATTATAATGATTAGTGAAGCAATCAAAAAGTAAGAATGATAAATTATTCAAGTGGATAACACACTTATATGAGAAAGCTAACTATGAAATCTGAAGTCTTTCACTATTAGCTTTATCCTAAGACTTGGAAAAAATGTAAGTGACAAAGTATTTGCCATTACAGAAAGGAAGAATTAACAAGGCCTGTAGAGAGAGAACATAGATTTAATAAAAGTGGGGTAGCATATCATAAATTTCACTATAGTGGAGCACAGACAGATCTAGTGGCACTAGCTCACTATCCTCTAGATGAGCAGCTCAGCAGGCTCCTTACAGAGCATAGCCTAAAGAATTTACTTTGCTTCTCACAAACCTTCTATGAGCCTAAAGCCTGGGGAATCATAATTTCAGACCTTGAACATAGTCACTAGATTAATGAACCTGTTCTTTATGGATAAGGTCACTACCAAAATAAATGCAATATATTAAGGTTGTTAATAAAATGACTGACAACGGTTTTGTCCCCAGAACTCAGGATTTCAACCTATATATTAAAAGCCTTTTCCTCTAACCCAAAAGATAAGTCAAGCTCCTGGAAAAGAAATAAAACTTCTGCTCACTCTGGATTTTATAAAGTTCTGGCATTAAGAATTAATATGACATATATCAACTACCCAACCAAAATCTCCCATTCACTTTCAGTCCTGAAAGGTCTTCGCACAATTGAGACAGGAAAGTTAAAAATGCAAAGAAATATAGAGCATTATCTCTCAAATTAAGAAGATGACAAAAGTAAAAACTTTGCTAGAACAACTGGAAAAGAGATTTCACATTTTTACTACCTTCCAGCATAGACAGCAACATGACAACCATATCTTTCTGAAGATCCATTAATTCTTTCAAGAGTTCAATTTGACTGGAATCCTAAATAACAAAGACAGTATATAAATATAAATCATATATTGATTTATTTGATATTGTTTTATTTATATGCATGCTTATTTCACCTTATAAAAAGCAGACTTAGAAATTAAGAAGCTCAAAGTGTCAGAAATGGTAATACAGTGAAAATATACTTAATTGCTTAACACTTCCCAGTATATTTACACCATCATCTGTTTAGAAAAATTTAATAAAGACAAAACTGAAGGTGATAAAAATTTTAAAGCCATAACTGGGTACGTTAAGGTCACATACAACACTTCTGTAATGTTTCCTGTCAGCTAAAATATTGTCTATTTAAAATATTTAATTTCTTCCTCAGTGATACACTGCTGCATCATGCCATTGATAACAAATACTGGGCACTGCTGGTCTTGAGTGGGTGGTACAACAAACTCAAGGTACTTTATGGCTGTGGCAGGATGCTTTGCCCTGATAAAGCCCATCTGCTTGCCTGGAACCCAGTCAGGAGACAAAGCAGTGCAAGTCATCTGTGGTGAGCTACTGGTGCCACCACAGTGGGATCTTTCAGTGTTGAATATGCTGAAAGGCTGGCCTGGCTTTCCACCTTTAAACACACATCTGTCCCTTTGAAGTCACACTTGACAGATAAGCTGCTGACCTGACCTAGAGCCCTGTGACTGCCAGCCAATTTCTTTCCACTGCAGAAACCCCAGGCCACTTTCATATAGTTACCATAAACTTGAAGTACATGGCATTTCACCTGTGGATTTGGGACACCTCTCCACAGTTATTTGTCAAGGATTGAGAGAAAGAGAAGAAGTACACCACAAAAAGGAGTGTGGTGAGATTCATCAGCCTCTAGGTAATGTTTCTTCTGCTAGCTTGCATGTAATTGCTTTAACAGAATTGTTTTCACATAGTGCTTTGACATTTATTGTTGTACTTGACCAGTGATTTCAGCTTCTATACCGTGCAGTAATTCTGTCTGTTCATTTTTCTTAATAAGCAACTCATATTTTATAAATTTATCTGATCTTCCATCTTTAAATCATGCAGGACAGTGATTTAATCACACCTCTGTAATTCCTTAAATTTAAACTGTTAACAGAATCTGAAGCTAGGAAGGGTTTGCCTTAATTTACCACCCCTTTCTGTGAAGGTGTTTAAATGCAAAAAGGAGTTATTTCTGTTCTTCAGAAGCAAATAAAAGGTTATTATAATAAACTTTGCCTAAAGCACTCATTCCACCCTCAACAATGACAATTTGCATTGAATTGATTGGATTGAAAAGTGCACAATTGGAAATTACAAATATTAGAAATTATTGGAAATTATTGGAAATAACAAGATTTTTAATTGAGTTGCCCTGTAAGTTTTCATTACAAAACTTTTAGCTACAGAAGTTGTTTACAACCCAGAGGATCTTTGTTTATTTGGACTAAAAATTGTACTTTCTTTTTCTGCCTTAGGTTCGTAAGTAGTATTACCATTATCACATTGTTACTTCCTGGTAAAGAAGATAGAGAATTAAAATGGAAAAAAAAAAAAAAAAAATCAAAAACCACAAAACCCAAACAAAACAGTGATTTAATTTTCCTCCTGTTAAAATCTTGCTTAAATGTTCTCCAAAAGTGCTGTGGAAACTTAGGACTGAAAACAAAACCCAAGTATTTAGCCTAGGCAGGCCCCTCTTACAGACAAAAGCTATACAGAAACTCCTTATGGTTCCCCTCAGTCACACTCAACACTTAAAAATTGGTCTTTTAACAGAATCTGAAGAACTTATTAATCTATTCTTGTAATAAATATTAACAAACAAAAGAGCCCATGTCTATTCTGGTATTTCTTGCTGGGCCCCATAAAGAGTTTCCAAAAGCCAAAAGCTTGATTTCCAAGCAAGAGAAAGACACCATCACTATTTACAGTGATGCACTTGGAAAGATACACTGAGAGTAGCCTGTGTTTCTGTCATGCCACAGAATACCATGAGTAAGACCACACTCTTGTTGTGCAAGGCTGCTGGGCTATCTTTGAAGCAGTGGGATGAGTATTGTTATTTTCTAGATTCAGTAATCAAAGATGCTGTGAAGTCAATCTGGGCACAGCTGAGACTATAAACTTGTCATTACTGTAAAAGCAAATCGTGACAATAGCCACATCATATTTCATAATCAACACACAGCAGCCATGTGTTTGATTTACTGTCAGTAACTACCTAAATACCTCTTCCCAGTTTGCTTTAGTGGAACATGAAGAAACACAATAGCCTTCACCATGGCCTACCCAAATATTGACTATCTAAAAATTCCTAAAATAAAATAAAAATGTTTCAAAACCAGAATGGTATTTACAGGCATTTTTAAATGCACTTCAGTAGAAATGCAATGCACTTCTCTTGAAAATCAGATTTGACTGTGATGCCATTTGTGGGAAGAAGATTTCTATTTAGCCATAAAGTATAAGAAGTGGACCTCTAGCCCAAAGTCCACAAGTCTAAGCAAGCAGTCTACTTTCATCCATTAAGTTCCAAGGGCAGGGAGAAAAATAATCTGAGCAAGACTACTTTAATTTATGCAAAGAATACTTACATGGACACCTCTGGAGCCAAATAAGGAAATCTGAAACCTCAGAGACTTCAGAGCTGTATTTGTTAACAGTAACACTTTCACAAGCATATGTCATTTTTCTCTAAAAATGTCCAGTTATGTAAAAAAATTAGAATCAGTGCACTCAATTAAAATGTGTAATTCTTTTAAAAATTTAAGAGATTGAAAAATGCACTGCTTAAGGATAGGATTCCTCACACCTAATTTTCACACTCTAAATAACTATCTGTGCCAATCCCCCTCAGCATTTCTACAGCTTATGAAACAAGTACTCACATCCAAAAGAAATTCACCCATTACAGGTCTGACTGTTCTCTACTAAGAATGAGAAAGGTTTAGATGCAGACCTGTGTTGAACTAGGGTTTAATAATGATGAACTAGTGTTCAGCACAGGAGCCATCAGCGAACATCATGGTCCCACATAAAAGGAAACTGCAGAAAACACTGTGAGAGAATTTTGGTCCAAAAGACTGGAACTGAGAGTTATTTCTGAATATCAGTGATGTGCTTTGTGTGCAGTTTGATCTCATCTGCTTTGTACCTGTGCCAGTGATGCAATTACAGGCCTGCTACTCACACCTGCTCTAGTTCTTCAATTTACTCCCTCAATTTCATTATATTGTATCATCTCTGTCCTTCGTTTTTCCTACCAACTGTTGTTACTAATGACTCAAACGTATTAGCATTTGTTTCTCTGTTACAAAAATGCTAGTGACTTACTAAGGACAAAGTAAAACAGAAAGATACCTGAGATAGCTTCATCTGCATGTGGGCAAACACGTGAAGGAAACCAACTACAGCATCCCACAGCCTGCTGTGTGCCAGGCTTTGCTGATTCCCAGTGCATGGCCCCTTTTGTTAAGGCAACAAACAAACAGAAAAGAAAACCAAAGTTTGTTTGCAAGAAATACATCAAAAACAGGAAGAAGTAAAAGTAAGTGCACAGCTTGGGGTTGTTCCTTAGAAACTGCTATGAGCTATTAAACATATCTAGAATTATGTATTTAATTAGATCACTGACTTGTAAACAATGCCTACTCCTAATAACCATTCTGCCTGTTTTAGCCAAGTCTTAACATACTAATATAATAACCCTAAAGTGTGCATCTGCTTGCAACTTTAAACAATAAATGGTACAAATCTTCAAGCTGTTTCTTCCTTCTTCTCTAAATTAGGAAAAACCTTAGAGAAGGTTAATGCAAAATTCACATAAGGGATTAGAGAATCAGGTTCCTGATTTTTTCCCCCAGCATATTGTAGAGCACAGTGCTAAAAAAATACTTACAGACAATTCTAACTTCTGAAAAACAGGACCACAAAAGCTTTTTAAGCCTCAAAGGATAACAAATAAAATCTCTACCAGATAAAAACACTACGTGTGACTTGAGAAATATGTATACATTAAATATATTTAAACAAATGCATATAAGTCGCCTCTTTTTATTTTCATTCAGTGCTATTCTATCATATTTCATCCTCATGAACTATAACATACTATTTTCATAGTAATTTTTTTCATCTGAATGACACTGATGTAATACACACCTAACAGTCTAATGAGATCCTCTCTAACCTACTTATTATATGCAGAATCCTAATATTTTCAACTTATTTACACAAGTAATTAATACAGAACTAAATGACACTGAATTCTTTAGATATCCTGGAAGAACTGCTATATTTCTATTTTGACAGAGTTAATCCCAATATCATTTATTCCTACATCCACCTCAAGTGCATCTCTACAATTCTCAAATATAAAGTGTGAATTCACCATTTCAAACATAGCATTGATGCCTTAACACAATCTAATTCCTGACAGAAAATACTATCTAATGTTATATTGACTAAATAGCAGCCATGATCTGCACTGAAGTTAGTTTTCTCAGTGGATTAAAGGTAAAAGCCTTAGCAGTCAAAATTTTAATAAATTTAATAAATTTCAAGTCTAAGTTTTAATAAGTTGATAAGATTGCAAAAGAGTAGTGACAGATGTCACTACAAATATACATATATTTGAACATTTTGCTTCATATATAAACAAATACACTAAAATAATGTTGAAGAAGAAATGCATCTATATTATATTTCTATGTTATGTCTGGCTACTTCATATTTTCATGCCAAAGATATGATGAATTTTCTTTCAAGTTTGTAGAACTCAAATGAAATTAATTTACCTGGATATACTCTGTGAGAGTATTGAAAACTTGTTTTGCAACCTGAATGGCTTTGGAAAAATTTCGTTGTCCTTGTTCATCAATAACATCCTTCCCAGAATAATACCAATAGAAATCACTGATGGATTCCTAAAGAAAAAACAGTTGTGAGAAGCACAAAGAGATTTTGTGGCCAAACTGGCTGTAACTGGATATTAATCAATATAAGAAAAAGCATATTTGACAGTTCCAGTTCTGAAAATTATTTCGTTTATAAAGGCTTTAAATGAACCACCCAGTGATTCTCAAGTATTACTTCAAGAATTGTAGTTTCATCTCAAGGGAATCAATAAGAAAACAACTACATGGAAAGAAATAACTTAAATACCTCGCAGCAAACCTCAAAATAAAATAAATTATAAATTAGATGAGTTGGTATCTGATCTTAGAAATTCAACCACCTGCATTATGAAAAGGAGTGCTCAGTAGTACTGCCAGGCTGCACGCTGTTCATTAAACAATGTCTCTTTACACTGTGTGCTTGACACCTAGTCAATAGTGGGAGCAAATCTTGCTTTGTGTGCACAATTCCTCTCTCCATCTTCCCCAAAGGCGAGCTTATTAAATTTTCAACAAAGTAAGCAATGGAATGAAAATCATTGTATTGTCTCTACAACTTCTACAGAAGGCGTGAAGATGGAAAGCAATGCTGATAGCAGCAGCAGCGTAAACAGAAAAAAAGAATTTTCAAAGTCTGGAATTCTCAGAGCAAATAAATGAATGGCTAAAAAGAACTTAACTAGATTTATAGCTTAAAAAAACCCCAAACCTATAACATAATATACTATCACATGCAATGATTTTCAGAAAGAAGAGAATTAGAGGTAAAAATTAGGAACATCTATCACAAAATATGTTTTCACCCCATTCGCATGCTGCAATCTGGAAACAAAGTATATTTTTTTCATTACTTTCAACTATCTTGTGACAATGAAATGTTTTCATATTAAAATGATTTGGGAGACAATTAAAAATAGATGATCTAAAGAATTTTATTCTAGCCTTCTGCAGTTTTTTCCTTTTGCCTTTTTTTCCCCTCCTTAGAAAATGTGCTGTTCTTCTGCTTCACTCCATTCCAGCACGTGAGCATTCGTTCACAGAGCAGCCAGTGCTTAGCCTCAATCAGAATATGGATGACAAGGCAGCTGTCTGAAACTGAACTTGAGCAATACAAAATGCTTCTCACTCACAGGGTAGTTTCAGTCAACACCTGGCTGGCTACCTGTGCTCAAGGACACACTGAGTGTGCCCCCACCTCCTGCTTCTCTCCTTGGATAACAGCCTCCATCACATTCCTGTGGGTAAAGGCTGAGACCATTTCACATGTCTGTTACCTTTGACTCACCCAGTACAAAGTAAAAATTCTTAAAGAAAGTTAACCACTAGAGAATTTTAGCCTTTCTCGTCAGCTTGGGCTACAGGGACCAGAATAAGTAGGATTACAAATAAATGCAATCCTCTAATCAAACTTGTATAGAAATAAGTCATATTTTCATCTACTTAGTATATAAATTACTTACCTGAACTCTCAATAAGTAATCCACAGTAGAAATTATAATATTAACAGTTGTGTTGTTACCAGTCTGAGTTCTCAGGTAATTCTGAAAATCTAAAAATTTAAATAGAAGTTTAATTTAAATTTATTTAAATTTTAAAATTACTTCTAAAAATTAATTTGATTTACAATGATCTAGAAAAGTTTACCTTATAGGTATGGATTGGGTTTTCTTCTCTTTCTTTGTTTTTTTGTGCGGTTTTTTATTTGTTTTGTGTATGTGTGTGTGTTTGTGTGTGTATGTGTGAATGAACCATTGTGTTTTAACATCTTACTGCAGAGATTACATACCAGTGAGCTTCTGAAGCCAGAACCTTGTTGATATATTTCACCTGTAAAACTCTACTTTAATGTATTTATGACTAGAACTACATCAATGTCAATGCAATTATACTTAGAATATCTTTTTTAAGTAAAATTAAATAATTGCACAAATCCTGATAACTAAGTCAGAAATATATCTGATGCCTAAAAAGGAAAAAAATCCCTTTTTTTCTCTTTTCATTACTTAAGAATGACAGAGAGAACACCGTGAAATAGACTAGATTATAACAATACACTTAAGTTATCAATTTTTAATGTGTTCTTTTATATTTAAAATATATGTTATTTCTCCAAGAAAGGTATTGCATACATAGAGACTTCATATGCAACTCTAGCTGATATTAGCAGGAGGCGGTGTGCAGCAGAAAGAAGATACATGCCAAAGGACAATAAAGACAACTTCCTTCTACATTTTCCTCTGAATCTTCCATATCTAGAAGTGATAAATCATGGATATCTTCCTATGGAAATTTAACTTTGCTAGTAGGCCAAGATCCAAAACCCGTTGTTTTGGAAATGATTATCTTACCTACAAAATTACAGCTGTTAAAAAACACTGTCAACCTAATTCCACTTAAAGATTTTTCCCTTCGTGTACAGTCCAGCAGCTATTCCACCTTTCACAGTATTTTATGAAGCTGCCAAATCTTCACCAGCTAAGAGCTTTTATCATCAGTTAGCATCACCTTGATCTGGCTGCCTGGCAGCCTGCCCACAAACCTGAATTGTGTCCTTCACAAAGCAACTGAAGGAAGCGGAACAGGTCACAGGTGAACTCATCATCCTGCATCACCTTTTCTCCTGCAGAAAGGCCAGATGGAAGCAGGTTATCAGTCTGCCAACTAACACCCCACAGCCCCTGAAGAAAATCTCCATAATTAATATTAAGAAAGAGAGAAGGGGAGAGAAAATTTATAACCGCCAATCTATCTGAAGCACCTATGACTTGTGCTTGACAGATAGTTATTTGGTTATCAAAAAAAATTGAATTACAAAACTTAACTTTTGATTTATAAATATGGCAGCATGAGCTTGGCAACATTTTACAAATAATTCCTGATTTATTTTCTTGTTTGTCTTCACTGGGCATGGAGGCTGTGTCACATACAAAGGTTAGGGCTGGATCAATTTGGTTACCATTCATCACAAAAGAAGGTACTTAAAATACAGATTGAGATTCAATCAATAGGTTATGAAAATCACTCCTCAAAAAAACTATTTGATTTTAAAATATTCTAAAATAACCCATGAAATTTACAGCTATGTGTACTCTAAAGAACCATTTAGACTGAAATATTTGAGGATTTAGTACCTGCCTGCTGCTGACACAAAGTGGACATTTCTTCTTTGACAAAATAAAGCAATAAATTTATAATGAATTAAGACCAAATGCCAAAATGCTTTACTGAACTAGGCCCTTCAGTTAATTTTCTGGTAAACATCTAATATCCAAATGAATAAAGCTTCAAGCCTTCCTTTTTTTTTCCCCACAGGAAACAGCATCCTAAAAAGCCCTCAATTAGCACATCATTATTTCAAGTACATCAATACATACAGTTAACTGGGACAGTTAGTACAGGGACATGTGAAGAAGAGAAATAACCATTCACCTGGGAAAACAATCACAACTGAGGAAAATGTAGAACAGCTTATAAAATGACACACGAGGACAACACTATAGATGTTACTATCAAAAGTAAGAAAATTCCCATATAGAACCTTGGGGAAGTATTTTTGACTATGTATGCAAAGGCAGTAGTCACAGAAAGTTCTACTACTTAAAAATATACATAATTTGAATATATAATAAGCCCTATTTGTAAACAAGAAAAGGAGGGACATTATAATATAAGCAAACTGCAAAAGAGTTTGAAAGAATTTTTCTTTGAGGGGATATAATTTAGGCTCTACAAAGACAGGATCTTTATTGTGTG
The DNA here is from genome assembly GCF_029582105.1 of Oenanthe melanoleuca. Classification (NCBI taxonomy): domain Eukaryota; kingdom Metazoa; phylum Chordata; class Aves; order Passeriformes; family Muscicapidae; genus Oenanthe; species Oenanthe melanoleuca. The sequence goes on from NC_079336.1 coordinate 65,737,557, forward strand.
AACAGGAGACCAGAAAAGTAAGTAAAGGCATTATTTTTTTTTTTTTAATTTAGATATCTTAGTTAAATTAATGATTACTTCTATGCTGTTCCACTAGTAGATAATTCTAATTCTAACAGCCACATTTAGATTATTACTTTTTGGGCTAGATTTGGCTATGATCAAGTTAATTTTCTTCATGCTAGATAGCTGAAATGTAAACAGTATTCTGTACAACTTCGAGTACACATAGACATGATCAGAAGTTCAGCTTTTTATAAAGTCATGAGCCATTATAATTTCCAGATAATGGACTTCTCAGTCCACAATCTAAATTTTAAAGTGAGAATCTTCAGTACACTAGGAATCGGAATCAAAAGAATTTTGAAAACTAAGATGAATATTTTAAAGTACAAAATTTCTCACTTTTCTGTTGCCCTCAAGACAATGTTTGGTATTAAGAGCATGTATCACTAAGGCATGTGCCAATGTAATTTCTTGTACCATAGGGAGAGAAAAGATGCTTTTCCTCCTAACTCTAGATGTGTACTTAGGGCAGTCATGAATAATACTCTGACTGACATTCCATGACATTTTTCTCAATTGAAAATATAACTGCTAGGCAAACAGTTTTTCAGCCACAGGAGACTGAAAACTCTTTTAGCTAATTAAACAGTGAAAAAAAAAAAATACTATTTCTGTCAGTGCTGATGAATGTATACATGCAATATATGCCCAAGAAGGCAAAAACAGGAGGTGGCTGGGCTCTTAAATGTGTATTATTCAACATTACATGCAGGTTCAGTCCTGCAAGAGAACTTCATATACTGCTGGCCAAATGCCACAGTAGAGATTTCTCAGGGTTAGTTACTCTCTTATTTTTAATTTAACTGAACTCTTGTCGTGCTCAAAGTTATGTGTGGGGTCCCATCCTTTGTTGAACTATGTGCCAAAATAAGAATTACAGAAAGCCAAACATATGGTGAAGCTTGTATCACACATGTAATGCTTGTAGCTTGACTGCTGAGATGGCAATGATTTTATAAAATAATTCGTCAGGAAACTTACTTGGAAAAATCAAGCCCATGAAAGGCCCAGTTATCTATTTCTTGTGTATTAAGTCCCATGGAATCAAAGCCATTTGGAGTAATAAGACTACAGAATAAGTTACAGTTTAATCTTTTTGACCTCTATTTCTCTTTCTCTCTTAGGAAGTAAGATATTCCAGAACAAGAAGGAAAACAAATGTCAAGTTAAAATGTTTTTACAGACCCTGGCTTTTAGTACAATTACTGGAATTTTTATTAAATAAATTACATTCTTATTACTGGAATGGCCTGGAAGAGTCTTTAAATTAGTTCCACTGCAAATAAATCACAACTTGAACATAAGTTATTGCAAAATTCTTCAAAATCAGAAGGTGTTTAGGTGCATCATTGCACAAAAGCTGAAAGGTCTGTTCCTTTAAGAAATACATTTACATATTTTAAAATTAAGCAAAAAAGCCCATCTCAAACCATCTGGCCACACTAAGATTTACAATGCCTGGTTTAAAAATTTTACACCTGATCAAAATCAGACTAGAACCCATGTTGGAATTATCATTTTCAGATTGTACTTACTGAATACAAGCAGTGCCTCACTGGCACCTACAGAACTAAAATGGAGATCCATTTCTTTCTACAAAATTCAAGAGAGCAACCTTTGCTGCTGTGCACACAAATTCATGCCAGTTCACACAAAGATTTGCAAAGAATGTACTTACAAACATACAGACTACATATAGCTGTTATGAAAAAAACATACTTTAATTTTTGTTGCTATTAGATATATTCTGGCAAATAGGTGCTTAGAAGTTAAAATGCTGCCATTGCTCATGCTGTATGTAAATGGTATGGCTGTACACAGAAAGGCTTTAAGCCTGTAGCTTTTACAAAACTGGCAGTTTTGTGATATACAGGAACAGATGTATCATGTGTAGGAAGCAAAAATAAAATTCCATGAAAAATTAAATACATGGGGCTATTTTCATTGAAAGTGCATGTGCCAAAATTCAATTATTCTCTCCCTCTTTCTTGATTTTATTTTTTAAATCTTCAGTAGAAAAGATCTGACTTCTATTACTACTCAGAAACATGGGGTCCATAGTACATATTACAGAAATATAAAAATACTTTCAGCTTTCAAAGGGGAACAGGACCTTTTATGACGGCTGGGAAGAAAGAGCAAATCTGTCCCATGATAAAGCAAGTGAATTTATTCTTATCACAAGATCCAGACAGTATTGGTTTGGATTGTGAACACTGCACATCTTTGACTTCTCAACAATCTAATTCAAGTTAGAAATGCACTTGTCTCCTCAGTGAGTGAAGTTCCCTGAAGTTATTTAAGTTCCCTTTTAAATGCAAAAACTAATTCAAATACAGTTTTATGAAGGTGTAAAACACCTCTCCAATACGGGCTTCAGTGGATTTAACAGAATTTAAGCATCCACTTTAAGTGTGACTAGGTAGGTGAAGGCCAAAAGCATATTTATTAATTCTACATTAATAATGGCTGAAAACAGCCCTGATGTGAACCCACAGTACAGCTAATTATTATGTCACATGTACTTATCACATTGGTAAAAATCCTTTGTGAACTACTGTCTCATTCTAAAATTGTTTTTATTAAAATAAGGCTTCTGTGAACTTACAGAGAAATGAAAGAAAGCCATGATAACATATTAAAAATCTGAACATCAAAATAGAGCTTTCCTGAAAAAGGGGGAAAAAAGGTAAAATAATCTAAGTGTAAACTAAAATTTGAAGTTTTGTATTTCATATAAGTAAAGCAAGTCTTTCCAAAAGAGAAAAACATTGCACTTTCAAGATTTTTGTGACTCAGAGTGAAATGGCAAGGAGTATGAGTGTTAATGACAAACCACTGCAAAATAGTAAGTATTTCTACATGTCTTTGATTTTGAACCCCCCCTTTTTGGAAAAGGAAACAGAACAATCAAAACAAAATACATACAGAAGAAACGACATTGAGTACGCCACAAAAACAAGTAAGAAACACATTTGCTGAAGAACCATCAATGTTGTTACCAGTGGGGGTTCCAGGGTTTGGAAAGGGAAGGTAGTACCAGTCAGAGGAATATCAGGACAAGGCACTTACGATGTGGACAGCACAAAGAAACAATTGGAATAGAGCAATAAATTTCACATCCATGTTGACTCAATAAAGGGCTTTCTATCTATTGCTAAGGTTGGCATGGGACCAGAAACAAGAACTGCACATGAGGAAAATTTGACTTTATTCCCATAAGTTTCAAAAGTTTTCCTTTGACTTCGGGAATAATCGTTTCAGGTGTAGGTTGCAAAGTCAATGACAATTACTCATGAATGTGCTTCTGCAGCCGATTCAGATGAAATGAGAAACAGGCTAAAATGCACATTTTACATCCCATCATTTCCTTGGGAGTCAATAAAATTTTATCTTTAATTGAGAAGTAATTAATTACTCATAGACTAAGCATATTTCTCAAAAAGAACCCAAAACAAACAAAAGAAAATCTTTCTCATCTTTGGTACTTCCTTTATAGTATTTACAGATGGTTATTCACAGGATTGCAGACATAGGAGCTCAGATATCATATAAAATCTAGGATACTTTGAAACTGCTCACCACAGGAGTTTCCCCACAGACACACTGGCTTGGCTTTCTTAATGCTATCAGGTATTAATACCAGTACTTGTACAGCTCTTACATAAGCTACTTTTCAATCAAATGAAAAAGGTGTGCTTCATAATATAAAAAAAAAAAAAATTACTATTTTAAGGTAGCATATTATCAACAATAATGTAACTTTGAAAGGGAAAATTGCAGTCTTTTTCGGTTGTATTTGGTTTTCTTTTGTCTTGAACTTTCAGTAGCTAGATATTAACATGCAGGAAAATATGGTATTTGCAAATATTGTCCCTTTGTGCCAAGAAATCTTTGACACAGTGATTCCTGTATCTTGACATTGCTACTGCTCAGTAACAAAGAAAACAAACAACAAAAAAATTATCGTAATCACTGTGGAGAATTTTGTTAAGCTGCCAAATAGAAAATTTCCACTGAGAAAATAAATAAAACACCAAATCCTCCTCCCCAACATTTGGCTAATGAAAAGACATCTGCTGTGTTGGGAGTTCATTGTTTCTGCTGACTGGTATACACATTTTGTATTTTAAATTCTCTTTTCACATGGTGACATGAACATCTCATGGCAACTGCTCCTACAAGGCTCTTCCTTTACTTGAAGTAAGGAAACTGTGAGGAATAGCAACCATAACACATCAAGTAGCTTTCACAGTAAGGAAGAATCACCTGCAAACAGCATTGTTTCCTCTAAATTAGCAATGCACCACCTCTTTCTTGTATCAACTCCTGACTGCATTAGATAAACCTAGCCAGTGTCAAGTCCTCTCCTCACTAACCACCCTCAAATCCTCACTGGATCCACCACTGATTTCCTGTGCTTGCACAAATCAATGCAGCAATAAAGCCACATCCAATACACAACAAAAAGGCTACAGGAGGACTAAAGCACAAGGCTTTGTGTATGTATATATTATTATGATTTTTTTTTCCTTTTAACATTCATCCAGCGCAAATACTGGGCTCACTAAAATGAAAACAAATTTTAAAAGAACAGGAAAGAAAAGTATAAAAAAGCTTGTTGCTCTTACATCTACTGTGTCAGTCACTGTGCAAATCCTGAGAAAGAGAGGAAAACCAAAATGGGAAGGTTTGATGGGTAAGCCAAGAATTTTAGGATGAACAATTGCAATATTAACAGAAAAATCATACTAGTTTAGCATTCTTACAGGAAAAAAATAATCTAGTGATATTTAGGAGCTGTACAGTGCTGACACAAAGCTAAGAGCAGGGAAAATAAGGAATAGGCAGTTGTTTTTAATAATTACCACGCTCATGGGTGATGACTGAGGAAGGGAGGACAGGACAATTAGTTCAAAGAAAAAGAAACAGGAAAAAAGAAAAAAAGGTGAGAATTTGTTTTAGCAAATACAAAATATAGTTAGTATTGGTTTTGCCAAAATTAGTTCTGTACTAAAAGAGAAACATCAAATAAACAAAACGAAAAAAAAATCCCTCAAATGAGGAAGCACAAAAATACTCTTAACATTGGTAGAGTCAATTATGCAGCATTTAAAGATTTATCTATTTATTTATTTGCATGCAAAAATCACTCATTTCTAGAAACAGAGGCAGGGGTCAAAAGAATGAGCCAATATCTTGAGAGTCCAGTTCAGAATCCAACATTATGAGTAAGTTTAGTTATGTAGTGGCAGAAATGTTGTCCAAAAGAACAAAAGGTTGTACAGAATAATCTTCAGTAAAATATGACAGTAATGGCCAAAATTTATATGCCAGATAGCTGTGTACCAGTGCTCAATTTACAATCTTGTAACTGAATTTTATCCACATGGGTTCACTTGTTTTTCACTCATGTACGTTTAGAAAGATTTAATCTATAATTTAAACTGTGAGAGCACTTTTGGAGAAGCAGAATTTTTGACTGGCCTTGAAGTCATTCAGACAAATGTAATAGTTAATGAAAACTATTATTTAAGCAATTGAATATTAAAGAAATAGGCCGCATAAAAGACCTACAGGCACAAGGGACAATGAGATATGCAGTGTTGCTGGTATGAATTATGATCCCTCAAATGCAATAGGGATTATACAGTCAAGCTTTTTTACCTTGCTTTTAAGAAAAAACATGTTAAAGTGCTAGGTCACTGTAGGATTTGAACATAAAAACACATTGTAACAATTTCTGAAGATAAGGGAAGAAAATGTGCTTTGGTAGCTTTATTAACTATGTAAGAATGAACTTAATGTATCCAGACAATGACAGTAAGGGACTAGTAGAACTTACTACCAAACAGAAGGAAGAAATTGACAGTGAACTAACAACACCAAGGGTGGAAAGCCAAATTGGTTCAAAGTCAAAAGTAGAGTGAAAATTTTGCAGTATTTCCCCAAAGACAAATAGAAAAAAATTATTTCAAAGAAAAAGCTTTCCCAGACTTTTTTCCACAAAGCAGATACATTTCCATTAACCTCTTACATTTAGTTTATGGCTTAAGTAAGTGGTGTGGTTTTCAGTCTAAGAAATCAGGTGGGAACTTTTAATTTCATTTTATGCTGAAACTGGTTGGGGACTTCTAAAATGTTTTACATGCATAAACACTGCTGTTCGTAACTGGAATATGTTTTCAATTTTGCATGTAATATCTTCACTTCTTCAGAACGATGAGAAAGTCCTCTGAGACCATTCTGAAACTCAACACAGCTAATGATTTACTCTGGACAAGGACTGGCCGAGGGTATGTCAATTAAATATAAATCACTTTTAGGAACCTGTTTTAGCTTCAGCCTCTAGATATACATTTACAGGGTTCATGGAATCATAGACTATCCTGAGTTGGAAGAGACCCACAAGCATCTTCAAATTCTAAATCCTGGCCCCACATGGGACACCCCAAAATCCCACCATGTGCCTGAGAGCATTATTCAAACACTATTTGAACTCTGCCAGGCTGGTGCTGTGACCACTTCCCTTGAGAGCCTGTTCCAGTGCCCAGACACCCTCTGGGTGAAGAATCTGTTCCTTATGCCTAACCACCCCTGGGTTCTTATTCAGCTTGCTTCTGCAAAACTTCAAAAAGGTAATGGAAAATTTCTGCTGAATCAATAGTACCTGATCCCTCTTCAGTCACCATGCCAAGGCCTTCTGCTTTGTTCTGACGTTCAAACGCATTTAGGTCAAGAACACTGCAGTGAGAAAAATTACATTTTTACTCTGATTAATTAAATACATGCAATATTTAATTTTGTGGAAGTTAAAAAGGATGGGTGATTTCATTGAAGTTTACAAGCATACTAGTATTAAGAAGATACATGCCATTGGCTTGATGTATGTGTCTGTTACAAGATTAACAGCCTTAACCTGCTTTTGCCCTGAAAGTGACCACAGAATTCAGCTCTGTATGACTGACCAAAAAAAAAGGAATGTATGCATTTATGATATACATACTCAATTTTAGGTGCTATATAGAAGCCAAGTTATTTACTACTTCTTTATTGTAGCCCAGTTCACACCAAGCAGCAAGGTACATTAAGAAACTGCCATTATTAATTCCACTTAGTGTTTCTCTCCCTCCATGTTCTGACAACCTGAAGCTGACAAAAGGGAATATGTATTCAAACTACCAGTCTTAAGGTACATATACCTTATATATTTAATTTGTGAACCTGCAAGGTTCTGCCTTTCAGGACTTTGTCATCTTGGCATGTCATCTGGCCAAGGAAAACTTTTGTTCAAAAGCAAAAATGGTTATAAAAGTCAGGTGAACATAGAATTATTACAGAACCTCTGCTGGCAAGAAACCTCACTGATTTCAAAATGGAACTTGGCCACAGACAGCATTATGAAAAAAGAATATATAATTAAGAAAAAGGAATATATAATGTGATACTCTGGACATAACAAGAAGACTGAATCACCTGATTCAGGGAGCCCCTTTTAGTCCTGTATTTCATGTTGATTAATACATCATTTACTGATACAGTTTATTATTGGAAATTACTTATAAAACATTTAAAAACGTACATTTATATATGAAATGAGCATGAATGGACAAAAAAAGTCATAGTAACACCTCAATTTATTAATTTATTTATTAGTGTAAATTAGACATTCCATTTCTTTTTCTGACTTCTAAGAAGTCCTATGAATAATTCTAATGAAGTTGGGTTTTCCCAGAATTTTTATGATTACTTAACATTGATCATTAAGCTGATCTCTGCAGGATTACTGGATACATCCAGAGTTAAGGATTCACCACTGAGGAATGCTCCTAACTCTGGAGTTGTTTTCTTCCATATCCCAGGTAGACTCAAATTCCATAAATATTTTTGAGAAGAGCTTTCTTACAAAGGTAGATCCGTATCACGAAGATTTTCACACCATGAGCACCATCCCGTCCTTTAACCCAAATCTAGCACGTTACAATCCCCAAGTACTGTTTGTAACATCTTGGTCATTCCAGAACTATAAATACCATGGAATAAAATATAAGTGCAAAATAATAAATTTTTCAAGTCGATACTTTCTTACCTACAGGACTGCATAAGACCAGCAAGGCTCTGGAAGAACCCCACATCCTTTTTATCCTTGAGGTAGTCAAGCATTTTCTGCAGCAAACACAAATAATTTACACAGAGAATTAATATCCTCATTATGTGATAACCTAGGTAACTTAAAACTATATGGATTCAGTACCATTAGTGATGTTGCTGTTTGGAAATATCTCTAGTATGTAAGGCCCTTGCAGAGAAAAATCCAGATACCAAAACCAAAAAGAACATTTAATGCTCATGTATTTTATAGAAAAGGTCATACATTTTAGTTACACTTTCCTAAAGTGTGGAAAATAAAGATAGCAACTAAAGTCAACACAGCCAGAAGAATTTAGTGTTTAATATAAATGCAATCTTGCCATTACTAGGCTACAAATTTGTGTTGACACAGATGGGGCTTCTCATAACCTCAGTTTGTTTTAAATTATTTTAGCTGCAACAGCCTGTTATTAGTAATTTGAGGATATTTTAAATTTTTTAGCTTTATTATAACGTGTAATAACTATCTGAAAACAGATTGCAATACCAAGAATTTATTGAGTGAACTGTGATTCTAGAATGCAATGCATTTTTGAGTAAAGATACAGGATGACACCAAAGCTCTCAGTTATGAAGAAAACCCACAATGCTAAAGGTCAGTCTCAGTAGGAAAGTTACAAGAATTCATCTTGTGAATGAAGTAAAACTATTTGTGCAAAAATAATAGGAAAGGTGGATAATAAGCAACCTCCAAAATGCCGAGCACATGAGCAGACACCATTAGCAAAACATATCAGCATAAACCAGGTAGACCCAAGATTACAGAAAAAGAATACCCCAATCAACAACATTATACCAATCAAAGCAAAGAGCTCCAGAGGAGGATGATTATAATGATTTTTCAAAACCAATACTGTTTCTCTCCCCCCACCCATATCATTCTTCCCAAGGAAGACTGAAGAGTTGATCTTAGGACCTAAAGGAAAATTGGAAAGTTGAGCATAACACCAGAAAAAACAGGTAGAAATGAGGTGACTGAAAAAACAAGAATTCTAACTGTATTACTGATGCTTTTATGTTATAAGTATGTAATTTAGATTAGTAGCATTTCTAGTAATGTAAAAATACTAAGTGTTTCCTGCATTTTGATTCATTAAGGCTTTAACAAATTATTTTTTAATCTAGATTGTAGAATTACAAATTTCATGATTTTCCTAATTTAATATAATGACATCACAAAGAACTGGCATTGGTTCAAGCAAATAATTTCTGCACTATTTGTAGTCTTTCATGTCAATTCCTGGCAATGACAGCTCCTGAAAAGAATGTTATTTTGCTTGCATTCAGCTGGTTCACTTGGAACCTTAATTGTTGTCTGTATTCTTTAATTATTGTATTACTACAATAATTTAGTAATGGCAGGTATAAACCCTTCTCAACAAAGGAATCTTCAACAGAAATACAGAACATTGAACATGTAGGATTCTTTTAACGTATCAGATTTGTGCACTGGGCACCGAATTATCTTACATAAGATTAGTTATTCAAGATTTTCTCTGCTTTTATCAGCAAGAGTCTCCAGTACATAAGCTAAGGACTTCTGAAGCTGTGTATCATTTTTTTGGTGAAGACTGGGGTTACCAATTTTGCTCTACTGGCTATAGGACAATGGCAATCTCCCATGAAAGCTCTCCTTCCCAAAGAATTTCTACAGAAGTAAATGATATAACATAAATTATCCCCCTTACATGCAAAACAAATCTCTTTTAGCCTTGTAAACAAATAAGAAATACCCAAAGGTACTTCTGTATACGATTTTATCCTGCAAACAAGAGTAAGAGGATAAGGAGTGTGTGACAAATAGTCACACTACTTAATGTGCTACTGCAGTAATAATGACAGTGGTATAAAGACCTTTACTGGCTAGAATGGGTAGAAGAAACTAGTAGCTTACCTGTTGAACAGTAGAATTTCCTCCATTTAAGATGGCAATTCCTAGCTTTAGGGTAGCTGCAACCATTGGCCCCATCTCACCTTAAAAATATTTTAAAATATTTTTGGATCATATATAAAATTAATAATGTTTTATTAATTTATTTATCCATTCAATTAATTGCAAAACTGACCTATTTTTCCTTAATTTCTCCATGAGTGCCTATGGACAAAGTGTAATGCACACTTTGTAATGCACACAAAGTGTAATGCACACAAAGTACACAGAAGAAACAAGATATAAGGTAGGAATAACTGAGTTCAGTGAATATAAACCATTCTTCAATCACTAGAGCATCCAATAGTTGATTTAAGGCTGAGCTCACAATGATAAGCTAGCTTCCAAATTTAAAAATGTGTCCCCTGTGCATGAAAATCTGGTTGTTTTCTAGTTTCTTCAGAAAATGACAGTGACCCAAGCATTTAACTACAGTAAACAAAATTTGTAATCAGGAATTTTTAAAATATCACTATTGCAGAAACAAATCACAAAAGAAAAAAATGAAAGCATAAAACCTTAGAATAAAATGGTTTCTAAGGGAAGAAAGCGTCATTTAAACTTCTGAAATATTTTATCAAAGTACATCAATAAAGCAGATATTTGGAGAATATTAAATAAAAAAAGGACTTAAGTCCACACCTACTTCAGAACTGTACACATTCCAGAGTTTTGTCACTCAATGCTGCTAAAGCTGTGAAGTACTTCATGCATCCTCAAAATTAGCACTAGAAAAATTAATTATAACTCCAAAAGAAACAATAGCCTCGTGAAAATTACTCATCATACTTCTCTGGATTAGCTGTCAAAAATCTTGAACTTCTGAGTTCATTTTGAAAGCAAATATTAGAGGCAAACATCTGAATGTTTCGCCCAGTAAAAAACAAAATCACTTCAAAGTTCATTATAAATAAGAAATAAAATTTAATCCAGACACCAAAACCTTACCTTTACTTGCACTGATTGTCTGCAGAACCATCTCAGCAGCACCCCGATCATGCAGCCTGGCTTGTTGATACAGAAGTTTTTGCTTTTCCATCTCTTTTTCCTGAATAAAAATTCCAGTCATTTAACATGAGATTTGAGTTACTATCAATCCCCCAAAGGTTCTTGGTTTTCTCTTAGTATATGGGCTCTATGGCAACATCATGAACCATTTTAATACATACAATGCTATTGAACAAATAATTAACAGGTTCAAGTAATAATCTCCACTTGGTATTTTTCTTTAAAATGCTTTTAGCAGTTTATCTGGAAAGAGTCATCTCAATTGTGAATCATTAGGTTAGTTCAAAGCCCACGTTCATTATATATATACTGCACGTATCAAACTTGCACTTTTGTGCTGTGTTTTTGTACAACAGTTCATACTCTTAATAATCTTCTATAGTGTGACCATAACTTCATACTGCTCAGTATGTGGCTGTTGAGTTGCAAGTTGTTGCTGAATACCAGAGTAAAAGAAGCATCTCAGAATTTTTTTCAGAACACATCATTATAATATAGATTGTCCCCCTACTAACAGAATATTTGATAGAATACACTGTGCTTTTATATTTTGTATTCTCTAGCGGCAAGAAACAATACTGCATGGCGTTGCTTGAGCAATGGTGAAGTTTCTTTTTTGTAATTTAAACTACTACCGAAAACACAAAGAGCATAAAGAGCAAACATAAAGGCACAGTTAATTCCAGATGAGTTTCAAGTTTCATCAGGTAAATTGAAGTTTGCTGGAGAATTGAGGATGACTAAGCAGTATAAGTTGCAAAATGGAAGTTGCATAGAGCCCTATGACAGTGAGTCTCTCAGATGGCGTGGTAAAAAGCTTACTCAAAAGGAACATGACACAACCAGTTAGTATCATGTCCAAAAACACAACGCCCAAAACATGTATGACCTAAAAGCAGGAACAGCTGCAGCAGAAGTAGCCAGAATGACAGCTTTGCTGCCATAAACTTTCCATCCAAGTTACGGAAAAATACATTGGAAGATGGAAGAGGTTTAAAAAATGAAGGCTTGCTAAATAGAGGGTATGAGTAATAAATTAAAAAAGAAGAGGTAAAAAAGAGAAATATGTTCAAATGAATGAAAAAGAAACCTTTAACTCAAAAGCAAACCAACACAGACATTTATGCTGTTACCAGAGAGTTCTCGCCGAGGCTGGCAAATTTGTTTCTTAAATCTTTGATAATATCGTGCTGCGGAAACAAAATTCATCAGGGTTTTTCACACTATTAGCTCTCCTGTGGTTAAATTGTATCTTTCTTTTTGCTTTAAATTATGTGACAGATCTAGATGGAGGCACAAAAAGGAAAAAAAAATGGCAGCGTTGCTTTGTATTTAGCCATGCTAGGGTTTGAAAGTTTTGCCTTCATGTTTAAACCTCTTCCTGGGACTTCAACAAAAACAAAACAGAAACACACACACACGCACGCACACACCACACACACAAACCACCAGAAAACCATGACATCACAGGTTCAGTACAGCTACAATAAAATATTTTCATTTGTTTCAGAAGCCACTGAAAATTGATCAGTCTTTCTTTTCTTAAAAACTATTTCCTATTTCCAGGTACTTTTGGTTTTAGACCCAACACCCTTTCATCTTTCTTTCATTGCAAAATTTATTCTTCACAAGCCTAACTCAGCTATACTACTGTCATTGTATAATATTTTTGATAAGAATATCAAAGATCTATAAGAATGCTTCCAGTGAGGATGTATCTGCATAATCTAAAGACTAACTTCTTGCAATGGCAGTATAGAAGAACAGTAGAAAGAGGCATTGCCAAACAGCTTAAAATGAGAGAAGCAACATTTCCCACGGAATTCAAGATGTCTAGGGTATTAGTAAAAAAAGACCAAAACAAGAAAACCAAAACCAAGCAAACAAATCAATCGACTAACAAAAAAAGACAAGCATTTCTTTTAAAAGCAACCATTCTTTGATGATAACCCACAAAGATCATGGTTCCTTCTTCAGCTTCACAATGCATTTTCACTGTTGTACTCTCCATGCCAAGTCAATACATGTATATAAATATATATGTGATGGCAGCACTAACAGGAAGTGGGCCAGCCATTGCCTACAAAGTATACTAAATTAATAAGGTTATCCCCATTTCTCTAAAACATGTTTACTGTTTACACTGTTACCTATGCTAAGAGTTTCAGCTTTTTGCACTGCATCCTCTTGCTTGCCAGTTGAAGTCAAGAAAACCACCAAAGTCATTAGCCAATGATTTGAACTTTCTGTCATTCACCAAACTATTACAAAAATAGCAAAAATACTTCCCTAAAAGAAACATTTTAAAAAATTAAACAGAATTTTAAATAAAATAGATAAACCAAAAGAAACACACCTCCCCAAAAAAATCAATCCCCAATGAACAAATCTATTTTATCTTGGATGTTTTCCACTTATATAGGAAAAAGTTGACTATTTATAGATGTACATACATGTGTTCTCATATTATAGACTTTTCCCAGAAACCTACCAAACCAAGAAAACTTTAGAACCATACTCTTGGAAAACAGAGACCCAAATATTTTCTACTTCATTCTGGTTTTTGGATTTTAAATCATTATGCAACCATATGCCAAAATATGTTGGGCAAAACCATAAGTTTTAGTTTGAATTTGTAGGCAACTAACTTGCCAAACCTAAAGAGAAGCTTTAACTGGTAAGCGTGTCACTGACATTCTTTAATTTTCTTGGAATTCATACAGAGACTGATTCTTGGAGGCCTCCTTGGAGTTTGGACATCTGGAGAGGTTTGTTTGCTGCCACTGCTAAGCTCCAAAAGATAGACTGCTGGCATAAGATGTGTGTTCTTTTTTCTTTCTTTTTTTTTTTTTTTCATACAAAATCACGAAAATAAGTTAAAGAGGATAAATAAAAAGATGTAAAGAACAGAAATTGCTTTCAACTCAGCTATTAGAAGATGAATGCTTCTCCTCTGAATTGAATATTTTATCATTTTCAAGACTTCTGTTTAGTCCAGAGAACAAATCTCATTAGGCAGATCTTACACTGGCAAAATATCTGCTCATTTCAATGTTAGGCATGCATAAGTATAAGCTATGCAATAAAAATATCAAGTACTCATGCATAATACTTCTGTATCTTTTTACATATACATCTTCATATGTACTTTAAACCTTTTAAGTTCAATATATGCTGGTTTCTGCTCTATAAATAAAATTGGATTTTTCCTAAATTACTCCTTTTGGACTTCATCATTGAAGCACCACTGCTTGTTGCAAGGGTTTGGACTCAAGAACCTCTAAAGGTCCTTTCCAAACCAAACTATTCTATGAATAAATAATGGATTCTGTAGTGTAGGGAGTGAAACCATGCATTAGATTCCATACAATCCATTAAATATAGGAAAAACTGATGAAAAGCACATTTTTACATAGTGTTATTGGAATATTTGCTTTCTTAGAACTGATAAATTGAATATGGAGTCTGAGTATAATTCATTTAATAAACAGTTACTTATTGTAAATATGTGGTGTATGGACACTCAGTGGTTTATTCAGGATTTGTGACAGTAAGAGATAAAGACAACCAACTTCAAAGGGCTGGAGCCTTATAAGGTTGCATTATTAGTATCTACAGAAACTTGAAAATTTTTGTCTGAGGTAAGTGACAGCGCAATATATCATTTTGTCCAAAAATTTGTGAATACAGAAGTTTATCAACAAAGTTGCTACCAGTAACAGGAATGAAAAGAACTGACATAGGAAGCCCATTTCTTTTCTTCCTGTGAAGAGTCAATTTAAATCAATTTAATAAAAAAGGAGTTTAAAAATATGAGCTAATTTTTCTCTTTCTTTGAGTTCCCATCCTACACGTATTTAGCACACATTAATATGTAGGGGTGACTCAAATGCAGAAAATTATTTGCATTCAGCTAGTGAAACAGTTTGATTTGAAAGAATTTCCTATCAGATAGATTCAAAGGAGACAGTGACACCAAGTTTATAGGGAGTCCATTGAGTCCAATATGATAAAAAGTTAACTTAGAGACAAAGGGGAAGGGGCAAAGACAACTGTAGTAACCCAAAGCAAATACCAGCAGGTAAATGCTGACAGGAATATACTAACATACAGAGAACATTATTGCCACATCCCTATTGTTCACACTATTAACCTAATACAGATTAATTGTACAAAAATGAGACTACACTGCATGAGACATGGGCAAAAAACCCAGTCAATAAAATACACTCAGCATTTTCATCACATTCTAGGTTTGCCCAAATGTTTCTATTGCTTTGACTGTGAAAGGATTAAAGACTTCAAATGCCACACATTTTTAAAGTCCAGAGGAGCAGAAGACTTCTATCCCCATACAAACTGAACAGTCACTCTTTTCACATGCACACACAGAGTAGAATAAAAGAACTGCCTTCAACATTGAAATTTGATCACCAGACAGAAAGAAAACAGACAAATGTGCACACAAGCACACACGCAGCTGATACGTACAGTTTCACACCTGCACAAATATTAAATGCCATGTATGAAGGAAGCAAGGGTTATTTCTTGTTGTGCTTTTTTTCCTTTTTAAAATATTTCACAGTCAGCGAGAAAAAAAATCTCTATGGAGCATATAAGATTTAGTGTATGGCAACCAGGTAAGCAGAGTGATAGATATGTAGTACTCAGACAGCTGAATTATTGGAATTTTAAACATAAATTATATTATTAGATTGCCTACATATTTTCTTTGAGGTTAATATGCATTTTGTGTTTGTAGCAATTAAAATACCTTTTAAATATTTTTTGTGAGCAAATTCATCTTCCAGGATAATGCCTTTATCATATGAAGGTGGAACAGACCTTCAGGCACATTTTTGGAGGAGTAAGAGTAAAGTTGATTCTGATAAACATCGTCTCTCCCCACAGATGGATGGAAACCTTTTTCTTTAATGACCTGAATGTTAATAGTAGGCTAGCAAACAAAACAGTCAAAATTACCTTGCTCTTTTCCATGGAGAAGGTTACAATTGTTTCCCTACATTGCCATAGGAAACAAAATTTGAAGTTACTGACTGAAGTCTGACCATTAGCTAAATCTCTGAATTTCAGATCTCAAGCAAGCCATCTTTACTTACTATAGCTGTCATTAGCCACAGCACAAATAACTGTATTTAAACACCTCAGAACCAAAATGTAGCTACTCCACACACCATACCTTGTCCCAGAATATCAGCCTTGCAGCACAAGCAGCAAGTGGCCTGAGTCAACAGGGGAACTGAGACTTCTACCTGCATGAAGCAGGCGAGTGGTCTGCTGCATAGCCAGGGGACACCTTTCACAAACAAATGGTTATGCTCTCATGATGAGACACAAGAGGCTGTGTAAGAAATTGAGCCAATAAAAAAACAACACTGAAGTTTCAGAGCTATTGCCTCTATGTTCTAAGAGAAAACATGGAAGAACTAGGAATCATTTAAGGTAAGGAGTATCTAAGGAGTTTCTGTCAAATACTATAATGATGAAAGCTAAGGACTCAGTTCCAAGGGATCAGAATCAGACATGACTGATGCTCTCTCTAACAAATATTGGAAACAGAATTCTACCACTACATCACAAACATGAGTCTGCTTAGATACAGAAGAAAAGTATAACTACCTTCCCTTAATAGCTGAATAGGTTGTTTTAGTAATTCAAATTAAGTTATAACCAGAAAGAAGATAACTGATGCACAAAAGGCATGAACAGCAAAGCAACATGTACAAGCCAAATGACACTCTGTTTTCCCCAAAACAGTACCACAATTCTACATGGCATATTCTGCATAAATAATTCCTGAAATCTGTAAAGATCTTGCGCACAAAACGGTTTTGGTAGAGATGTCATGCTGGAACTGAAATGCTAAAAATAATTTTAAGACCCTTTAGATGAACTTATCCAAGATGTTGGGCCTGAAAAATCACAAAATTAGACCCAGACAAATACACACATATTTTTTTGTTTTACCTTGCTGCGTTGTGATCCTGTCACCTTAAGGAAGGGCAAGGGCAAGGACAAGAAGCGAAATAGTAATAAGAAAAAGAAGTCCAAAATGTTTTTCTGCAGGTGACTGACCAAATACATACACAAAATTGTCTTTTGAACATATAAATACATTATTTAAACATAAGTTACACAGCTACAGGAAAAATAATAAAGAGAAACAAATGAATAGGATCTCCTCTCAAGACAAAAAATTGAATGCTGAACAAAGAACCCGTTATGATTTGGGTAAGGAGAACTAACAAATTCCTTAGTGATAATTTTTTTTCTACACCTCATTTTCTTCCTATTTAACAATTTTCATACCTATAAGCATGAGGCTTTTGATATTTAACAAGCATGTACAGGCTAACTGATAAGAGCATATAGGAATAAACATTCTTTGTTATTGGTAAGACATTTTCCAGAGGAAAAGAAAAAAAAAAACTCAGAAAAACCCACTGAAATTTGGGTTAATACTGAGATATTTACCAAGAGACAAAAGTTTATATATTGACTATATTACTTGTAATTCAACTGGACTTCTGAATGATTGAAGAAAATTTAGTATTGGTATTCTTCACGACTTCTTTATACAGTCAAATAGGGAATATGTACTTAAATAATTCAGTGCCATATCATGCAGCATCATGTAGAAAATGTACAGAACATTATATTTCTATAAAATAATGGAGTAAAAGTAAACAGGACCCAAACCACTCCTTAACAATCAGAATAGCACAGATAGTTTTACAGCAAATCAATCAGTATATTTAGAATTTTTTTAAGAAAACATAAAAGTATTCATTTCATGTTTCTGTGTTTTAGTAGAGATATGAAATGTAAGTACTAATTGATTTGAAAGACAAAAGATACACTTTTTAATGTCAGAATCATAATATGCCAAAACACATTAAAATATTTTTAAAAATTAAAGAGCTAATTCCCTCAGTCTCAGTAGAGACAAAATTCTTGCAAACTCCATTTTATTAATGGAAAAAGAGAGAGAGATCCCAGAGCAAGCACATGACAAGAACCCAACACACTTGTAATCAACTTGTATGTATCCTTAAACAGTGATGATCAGTAAAAATTCAACATTTAACAGCAACAAATATAGATTTCCTATTCTCAACACAAGCAAAAATCTTAGCAGTACCAGTGAAGAGAAGTTCACATTTTATTAAGAAGCACTAATATATATATGAACATAAAACTACTGTAGAATTACTGGTACTGAATGTAAATGACCACTGCAAAAAGTAGTATTACAGTGTCTTAAGAATCCAAACTGAAGGTAGGGCAGAATAATTTAACAGATACAGTCTGTTATTATCAGACTTTTAGACTAAGTTACTATCTGTAATACCTAACTAAAAAGTTAAATGATATAAATATGTAAGATCCACTAAATTATTCTCTATTTAGTCATATATTATGTAATACTGTGCATGTTTTTGTTTCACTAATATTAATCTGGGGACTCATATCTGCCATATCCAGCTTGTGACATGCAGTTCACTGGCATAATAAGCTGCAGTAAGCCATGAACCAAAAACATAAATGTCAGCTGGAAGCTATGAAATAATGTCTAACATGACAAGAAAAACAAAACAAGTATAATCTTACTTCGAAACTCTTCACTTCTTCTTCACCATCATCATCTTCTTCATCATGGCAGCTCTGATACCATGTAGAAAGAAAACATTTGCTGATAACTCACAATTTACTGATAACACTTTACAAATTATATCTCTTCTTCACTAACTTAATTAAAACACAAAATAAGCAATAGGTATCAAAGGAGTTACCTTTGCCATAATGTCAGCATAAGCCATATACAGGAAATCTTCTTCCAATTTGCTAGTTAATAGAGAGAGGAAAGGTAAAATGAGGAAGATTAGAGTCATTACAGAAGAACTGAAGCGCCAAAATATTTTTAAACATCATAAAATATTTTAAAATAATTTCTATGCTCATAAATAACTACAAAACATTTTTGGAAAATGAAAACTTGGCTAACTTATACAAATAGAAAAGTATAGACAGCTACAAACATGGTACTTGGAAATTCATAAACACCTTCTAGTAAAGTGAATATAGTTTATTTCTAATTAGAGTATGTTTCATATTCAGACTGTAACTGTCAATAAGGAACATAGACAGGAGACAGAGGAGTGGTGGGCCCTGTGCACAGCATCCATAACTATGAAAAAGTCATGTAAAAATCTCTACATACCACAAGCTAAAGAGGTTTGAGTGTAACTCAAACTCACCATGTGTTCATACGCACGTTTTGGGCTAGCTTATGCAACCTCACTTGAAAAGAGACATAAATGACTTCAAATACAGGAGTAATCTTAAAATCTGCACACACTCTGTAGTCTCTCACACCATCCCTACCATTTTTCAGTCAAGGCTGTTCGACTGAATAGCAGAATAAGTTGATGTAAAGGATCAACTCTTTTAAGGCTTTCATCTTCTTCTGGTGGTTCCTCTCCCGGTTTCTTTAGGGAAAAAAAAAAAAAAAAAAAGATTTTAAAGCATATTCAATTATCTATAGTGAAAATATGTTACTCTGTGCAATTTACTAAACATTAAATATTAACATGTGTAATTTTGAACAACCAGGAGAAAGCAACTTCCAAGCAAAATATGGCAAAACTGAACCCCGACTGTGTTTATGACCATGAAAACTTACAAAGATGATACCACTTGCAAAGCTTTGGATTTCCTCTCCCCATAAAAACTGACCTTCTTCCCTAGATTTGGAAAAGAACGACAATATTTTACTCTGTTATCCAAAACTAGTGGCAACCAGATGCCATCATGTACTATTAAACTGTCTGTTGCTCTGTTAACTAGCTTCAGCAGATAAAAATGAGGATCCCATTTCAAGTCTGTGCTAGGTATACTGCTCACTGAGACACTGAGAGACTTTGAGGGAGAAGAAATCCAAATGTGAACCTTACCAACAATTTTAGACACAAGGAGATCTATCTACCAACAACAGTAATGTTGGCTGAATGTAGAATTTTAGGAGATGACAAATCAATAATGTAAAAAAAATTATATACGATTCAATAATAGTCAAATAATAACAACATATAAATGCATAAAAAGGGGGGTATTTTTATGTGATTATTTTGTTTCCGTTTTAGACAGCTCTAGTTTGCTTTCCTTGAAAGAAAAATGTAGCCCTAAATACTATAATGACAACGATCAAAGCAGTGTTTTGAAAAGCATCTATACAAACGTGTCCTCTGACTTATCATTTGCCAAAAGACATTTCAGAAAGTAAGTTTTGCCTATCAAGTTGCTAGCAAAATTGCTTCATCCAGACACTTTTTCTACGAAGAATCTGGTAGTTCAAAGAAAACACCCACTCTTCCTCCTTGCTTTCATCTAGCACTGTACACCAAAATACAGATAAAAAGAATTCCATGCATTGGTAAGACAGCCCAAGTAATACATTATTATATTGCCATATGCTATATGCTAAGCAATATGGGTTGGCCACTTCAGAGATAAAGGAAAATGGATTGTTGTCTATTAAGAAAACAAATTTCACATGCCAAACAGATTTCTGTGGGAATGTTCCTAGATGTCTATGAATACTGCTATTTCTATGAGCCTGTGAAGCCCAGCTTTCCCACGCAGCTGTACCAAACATGACTGGTAGCAGCTGAGAATTCCCTTCAGCTGATGTCTATGCACAATGGCTGCTTCATATGCCACTCCATAATGGCCATACAAGGATCATTTCAAATTTTTCAGTGTATGATAGTTTTTACAGTATCAATAACAAGACCAGAACAATTATGGATGCCTTCCCCTGCTCTTTAATTCAATCTTTTTTAGAACGTTGACCTTTCTCTTTAATTAACTGGCAGTATTCTGTACTTCATAATGTTATCAACCAGAATATCTCCCTAATGCTATAAAAACTGATGAAACAAAAGGGCAGAAGTTGTGTTAGAGTGTCACTAGTTTACACAGATTTATTGAAATTAAATGGAGGATCAAATTCACCAATGACTGAGCTAAGTAGAACTCATTATTAAGCACAGCATGAGCACTAGAATCAATGATTTTCTTACATTTCTGGGAAATAAGTATGCTTAATTTTCAATGTCTTGAGACATTTTCCCTATAATTATTTAAGTGTAAAACAAAAACCTTTACCTGAATGAAACATAAGAGGGTAAAGCAAATAGGTTGGGTGGGTTGAAGCTGCTATTTCTAAATCTTGAAAACTTAAAAAATATTATTCTATATAATCTAATGGTACTATTATTATAATTATTTTTTTTTATTTTTATTTTTATATATAATCTGAATTTCTATTAAACATAATGTTCTTACAACCCCCATCAGCAACAAAACCACATCTTTCATGATGTCCACAAAGCATTCTGTGTCAGCTCCATAAAGCTGAAATCAAACCCTCACCCTTCTGTGAGTGAGTACTCTAAGGCAGCATAAATGTGATGCAAATTTATTTAAAAGACTCATGGAGTTTTGTGTACTCTTTTGAATGGAAGGTGCAGTACATCTCTTCCCAAGAGAGCATGGAAACACACATATCCATATGTTTGAGGAACTACAAGGGAATTCCTGTAGTTTTTTTTAATAAAGGATGATATAAAAGCCAGGCTAGTCTGTTTCTGTCTTCTTTGAGACAGTTTTTCACTCAAGATACCAGTTGGTAAGAAGTTATTAATAACTAAGCAATTATATAGGTTCATTGTGGAGGTAAGGAGATAATCCTTCACCACAGTGTAGCCAAATGACCATGCTGGGTTATTTCTTTACATGTACACCCCTGCACATGCACACACACGTGCAAAGACCTATGATGTTCCACTGCAAATTCATGCTCCCAGCTGCTAAAATACAATTATTTTTGAGGCTGAACCTGCACTATTTAAAACACTTGTATTGTGTTGAGATACATAAGGATATCAGTTTAAAAGGCTGTATACAAAGTAAACATGTGTAGAAGTGTCTTGTTCTTTCATAAAGCTTATTCATGCAATGAGGATGACACAAGAAATTAATTCTGCATGTGTGCTGGCAAAACTGAACTACCATGGTCTGTCTGTGTTGAGCTCGTTGCTGCTGATTTCCCTGTTACTATTTTGATCCTAATTTTAAAATTTGTTTACAACTTGGGTAGTTGGTTTTAAGCATAAACTTTAAGCAGTAATAGCAGATTATTACTTTTTTCTAATAGAAATTTTACAGTTAGCTTCCTCTCTCTATTGAAGAGAGCAGGCTCTCCTTACAACAAAAAGACTGATTTCAGACTCTCTGAAATCTGTTGGACCACCCAGAAACTGAATCAGTTCCTAACACTAGTTCTTGCCCCAAAGCTACCTTTCAGAGAGACAATTGTAAGGGATGAGGATCCCAGACTTAAATGAAAATCACTGTAGGTGTTTACAAGGCTGAAGTCGTGGCTCTAACACTTCACCACTGGGAAAAATCTTCATGTCCCTGACAAGAGAACTCTTCTGTGAAGAAGCAGACTCTGTCAGCTTCTAAGGAACTGACTGATCTAAGACTAGATGCCTCTAGTTTCATATTCTAACCTTTTGACTTAAATGTCTTTAATGTGGATTATGTTTGGTCCTCAAATACACAAAGGTTAGCTGCAAAACAGGAGGGAATAGCTGTTCCAGTTCTCCACAGGGCAGAAGATAAGAGATAGGGGAATGACAGCAATTGATATGTAATTTAGAATAAAAGCTTTATAAAAGGTTACTGAAGCCCTGAAGCAAGCAGCCTGAGGGAATTTTGGAATCTCCACCATGAGTAATTTTAAAAAAGCTGTCAGTGTGACTTGGTTATAGCTCATCCTTTTGGGTAGAGATAACTTAAATGTTATCTTAGCTACTTCACAGATTTGTAATTATTACTGTACAAATGAATGTTAATCCGCAATACATCCCTATGACCCTTTTACCCAGACATACTGCTAAGTCCTCTATCAGTTTGTCTTCAAAATAGTGTTCTTCTGTCTCAATCCAAGATTTATCATAGCCTTGAAGAAAGAGATTGACGGCTCGGTGTCTAAAAAGGAACATTAAAAACAAAAGCTGTAAACTTTTAAAAAGTAGATTTGGTCAATATTTCATTTAGCTGGAAGAACCGTCTAGTCATTACAACAATAATTTAAAAGGGAAGCAAAATTCCTATGGTTAAACCTATCAAAGCACACATTTAAAAAGAAAATTTACGATAAAATGTTGTATTTAAAACCGCGTCCCACTAAAATACTAAAACACAGTAAAAATTATTTAGAAAAAGATAATAAATAAAAATTTAAAGAAACTTAATAAATAAAATAAATTGCCACTTTGGCAAGCTATATTTTTTCTTTAAAAATCATTTTATATTTTAAATACAAATATTAAGATAACAGCAATAGATAACTTTGGATTGTGCTCAAATAATTTTTTTAATGTTCAGGATTTGACCTGAAATCAGAAATTGAAAATTATACTTTTTGTCATTCTTTTCAGAAGACAGAAAAAAGTCATTAAATCTAATAAAAGAAAGCAATGTACAAACTATAGTACCAAGCAGTTTATCCATTGATGTTTTTTTCTTTTTTTTTCCTTTTGAGCTTGCCAAATAGCTCTGTGTGAACCTTAGTGCATTTGTGAAAGACAGAACAACATAGCTCTCACCTTGGCAGATTATACAGCGGTGCCATTCTAAAGCAGGCCACTACTGCTCGTTTCCTCTGTTTAGACAGCAGCTTATGCCACACTGCTTTCTTGGACCGCTGAGGATGCTCAACCTGTTACACAAAATACACATGGAAAAATAATGTGGCAATGTCCCTAGTGTCTGGAAACAGTAATATTAGTAAAAATGTTAGTTAACAGATAAATCAAGTAGAAAAGCAAGAGAAGAAGAATAGATCAGAAAAAGTGTTCTAGACAGAGTTCAAGCATTCAGCCAAATCACAGAATCAGAATTTAGAAAATAAACTTAAAACAAAAATCTCCCTTTCCTGGTATGATACAGATATTTTTTACTTCTACTTTTTCTATCTTTTAGATAGAACACTATCATTAACAAGGCCATCTCTCAGGAAGTCTTAACTTTTAATGCAAAAAATCTTCATTCATTCTATATTTTCTATGTAATTCTTTACACATGTAGAGGTAAATTGTACACCTTCACATTGACTCAGAAAATATTTTTAAAAGAATTTTCTTGGATACAAATAATCTTTTATTTGTATTATTTACCATGATCAGCTATGATGGAAAGGAATTAACTTTAAAGAAGAGTGACAAGTACAAAGACTTAAGACTAAATCTTTTCTCGGAAGCAGCACAAAACTGGATGTGCATAAAATACATAAATACTTCTGAATAGTGAATACATAAAATACTTCAAAACACTTAAGCTACATTTTATAAAACTATAGCTCTGTCTTAAGATATATTCTCTTTTTGTATCTTGGCTCTACAGTAACATGAGATGAAACAGGGTGTGCTCCATCTTTATCTTTTATCCCTTTTAGGGCTTCTCCCTCCACCTTTTATTCCTGTTTCCATCCAAAGAGAATTACTTCTGTGGTCCTGAAGAGCACCTGCATACTTTTGTATATAGGCTGACTGGATAACTAGGAACTATGACTGCAGCTTGTGCTATGGATCACTCCTTTCCCACAGCCTATTTAGAGTTTCTGTGCTTCATTTCACACACCTTCCATAAATATAATTTGATTTAATCGATGCAATTGTTGTAGAGTTAAGGGGGGGTTGAACTCTGGGCAGGCTGTTTGTTTTTTCTATGGGAGGTTTGTTTCTTTCACAAACAACTACACTCATCTGCATGCAAACAGCATCAAAGAAGCAGTGGAAGTTAGCATTTCTACCCTGAAAGTCTTGGTAACTTGCAACACAATCAAGTATTATATGTCAAATATGTAGTGATAACTCTGATATTTATGTAGATTCAATATTCAGCCCAAATTTGGTTATCCAGTTTAGTGAAATACAAAAAAAATATTAATAGTTAAACAACATATAATTAAACAGACAAAAACTGCCATTCAGTGAAATATATAATTATACTTGTAAGATTAAATGGTAGCAATCTTAAACAAGTTCTTTCTAAAAGACAAAATGCAAACAAAAAATATTTTTAAAGAGAAAGGACAAAAAAGGCATTCACTGCAAACATGTTTACAGCCACAAAAAGAAAACAAACAATTTAAAAGTCAGACAAATTCAAATGTGAAAGTTAGGTAATTAGTAAGGTTTTTACAAACAATTATAAATCCCTCTATACTTTCCCAAAAGAAATAGCCTCGGCCTACGCAAGCAGATTTCTGAAAACAGTAAAAACAGAGAAGTTAGGTCTGCATGGAAAGAAAACACAAAGAATGGACTGATTACTGCCAGTGCAATACAGAAAGCATTTAGAGTATGTGTATATGGAGAACAGAGTATTTGTATACAGAGAGCAAAGGATTATTCAAGATTGTCATAAAAACAGATGCAGTGCTCATATATCCATTCATTTTAAAGACACCAGATTTCCCATTTCAGTAACAAAGCATTTATCCTGAGAATTTATCTACTGTAAAGCTGTGGAGCTAAATCTTTAAACAAATAAGTGTAAGGTAGCCATAAAAAAGCAGAAAACTTGTCAATGAGTCGTTTAAGTCTGATCAGAATTACTGATCTCAAATGTTGATCTGGCTATTATTACAATGGCAATCCATTCTGTTCTGTGCTACTGCTGGATCATCTCTGTCAACTTTGATAAAACCAGGGTAGAAGAGAAAAGCTTTCCCTTCCTCCCCCCCATATTTTTAGCTTTTCTCTAGTCTTCTTTCCTCAGGACAGCCCTATATCCTTGCAAATCAGCACCCATTCTCCTCTCTCTCTCTCATGGCAAACCATGATTGACAAGGATTTACTGCCATGTTCTATTGCTTTTTGCTTGCTCCACACATACTCAGTAACAGGTAAAATTTAGTGACTCCTCCTCATTCTCCTCTACCAAACTGTGTAAGGCTGTTGAACTTGTAGCAAATCCATATCAAGGCTGGCAAACTATGAAGAAGGGTTGTGTGATGCAACAGACAGGACACAGATATTCATATCAACACACTTTCTGCAGAGTGTACACACAAGAACATTCACATCTCTCAGGTTCCTATTGATGGAACCAGTGAACTCCTGACAGAGGAAACTTCCTGACATTGGATCAGAAAACTTTCAGAGTGAAGCCAGCTAATCTAATGAGAAAATGCAAGAAAACCTTGAATTTTCAAATGTTCTTTGAAAAGGAAAAAAAAAAAATTAGTAAAATTGGAAGACAGTTTGTAGCCTATGTTGGGCAACCAGCAGTGTTCATCTCTGCTAGTAGAAACATCCTGCAAGTTAATGTCCTGTTTTTTCACTTCATTTAAAAATGAAAAAACATAATAAATCTAAATTCAAAATAGGTAATAATTAAAAAAGAAAAGTCACAAAAATAATTTATCAGCTAGTCTTTGACCTGTAAGATGTACCCATACAAGAGATTTTTTTAACTTCAATATTATAAAGAATATGGAAAGGACACAAAATAAAATACAGAATTACTTAAAGTTACTGTAGTTCAGGTCACATGGGAGGCTCATATATTAATAAAAAAAATATTAAATAATACAATATAACTTTTTGCCAGATTCTGAAGCAACTTAAAAGTTTCTGACAGATCTTTCTCAGAAAAAATGATTCCTCCAACCTGCTTCTGCTGTTTCTTGAATGCAGCAAGGAATTTATGAGTTTGCCAGATTGGCCAAACAAATTGTTGTTGGAGCTGCTGCAAATACACTGTGAGATAGATATGACCATGATATTGGACTACAAAACCCAAAATTAAGCATGTAAACAGTAGCCATCGAAAGAAAAAAAAAGAATATAACATTAAATACAGCAGGTGAAAGTAGAAATGAAAGGGTGAATACTTTTATGTAGATTAAGAAGCAATGGAATTGGTAAAACATGCCTAACCTGTTCCAAGTGAAACAGCACATTAGCTATATCAAGGACCCTTTCCACAGTCTTCTCTGGATCTGAGGAATCTTCAGTCCTGTTTGGCAAATCTTTGTAAAGTGCCATCTGCCATCTAATGGCTGGATCCTCAAGCTGCAGGGGAAAGATTTCACATGTCACCAAGGCAAAATGTTCCAAGCAGTTTAACCAGTAGAGGAACTCCTTCAAAGATAAACTGAAGCACTTTATATGGCTAACCTAC
Source organism: Oenanthe melanoleuca (assembly GCF_029582105.1). NCBI lineage: Eukaryota > Metazoa > Chordata > Aves > Passeriformes > Muscicapidae > Oenanthe > Oenanthe melanoleuca. Next base: position 65,764,993 of record NC_079336.1, read on the forward strand.
ACCTTTACATGTCCAACCCATACAGCATCCATTACACTGTGAGAACAACACTAATTTGTGCAATGCTTTGTAAGAGCTTCCACAAAACATGAAGTGTTTTGAGCTGGAAGGCACCTTTAAGGCCCTCTCCTTCCAACCCCTCTGCCATACACAAGGACACCTTCCACAAGACCAGATTTCTCAAATCAATGTCCAACTTGGCCTTGAATACTTCCATCCACATTTTCCGTGTGCAACCTGACGCACAGAACTAAAATACTAATAATCATACAAATAGCAAAAAAATCATTGGTCAACAAATAGCACTGGCACCAGCAATGACTATAATACTTGAGGCAAAGTAATGAATATGAGGCACAGAGACATAACTTAGTACACTGCCTTTCCCATTATTAAATGAAACGACATTGAAAATGTTGCACTACTAGTTGGGATTACTTAGTTTTCAGTCACGGAAATTAGCAGTATTGCTATTATTTATGTCTATTTTAAAAGTTTTTTTAATTTTTAGAAAATCCTCATTTTACTGATTATTAGCTAAAAAAATTAAAAGTTAATTTATAAAAATGAAATTGAGATGCATCGGCTTATCAGCCCACAAATTATAAAGAACTGTAAAAAGCAAAATTATTTCTTATCGAGTTTTCCTCTTTACATTTCATTTTTTCTATTTCACTAATCTGCATTTCTCTGTTTTACAACTGAAGATTTATTTTTGGATTGTTTTGTCTCCCCAGTCCTGCTAATCAAGACTGTTTTCAACTATCTACTGTGCCAATGACACTGATGACCCATTTCACTGAGAAATGTGGCCAGAGTTCATTCCTGATTATGCAATTACTGTTGAAGATACACTGATGGCTGAAAAACTTGGGGGGCTAAACCTTATAGATTTGCCTAGGGCTTGAACTCAACACTTGTCTAGAAATCTTTTGTGGATCCAGATTTCAATTTGTGCCTAAGACAATAATACTAATTCACCTGCACAAAACATTTATGAGACATAGCTTACTCAAGTTCCAGGAATGATTAAAAACTTACACAGTCGTTCATTAATAGCTTATTATAACCTAGAAAGTCAAACTTTGCAGGAATTTCTTCCACCTTTCGGCTTTTCCATTTCTTAACAACTGTCACATCCAAAGTCTTTGTTTGAGCATTTGACTGGATCATCATGAATGGATAGTCCACAAAAGACTTTTTAATCACAGGTGGTGATGTCTTTTGATCTGAGGATTCCTCACATTCTATCAAGGTACAGCTTTTTTGTATAGGTAGTTTTCTAAGGGTATGAGTAGTTGGCATTTCAAGGTGTGAATTAGAATGGCTGGAAGAAGATTTTGGTGACTTGAGCTTCATCCATGTCAAAATGAATGCAAGTTTCGTCATCAATTTCTTGAAATAAAAGGCTTGGTACTGAGTAACAGCATGCAGGCATGCAAGGAAAGGAAAGACAGAAACAGGGTGAAGACAAATGTACAAATGCAGACAAAGGTAGACAAATGCATGAAATAGATGCCACAACATTAATAGCTAAAGATTCAGAAGGATGATTATCTAACAGTGCAGTACTCCAAAAAGGAATCTATAGCTCTAATGTAAATAACAGAATGTTAGGTGTCTGTGAGAAGAAGTGGTTAACATAAAACACCATTTGAAGCAAGAATATTGCTATGGTTGGAAGAAAATCAGTATTCAAAATCAGTATTTTTCCTAAATTTTGAAAGCCACTTGACACAAGCACCACTATAACTAAGTTATATAATAATTCACAGTAGAAAGTAGTAATTTAAATTTATAAGACCATTTGGCCTACATTCCCATTATATCTAACTCAATCGGACAACAAAAAGGTAGTCTATGCATGATGGCATCATTTTTTGTAACAAGAAACATCATACTTGACTGTATAGTTACTGAATCGTAATGACACCAGAAAATTACAGAATAAATAGTATTTTAGTTTAACTTTAGGCATTATACTCTAAGTAATTAGTTACACACTTATATCTAGTGTAAACTCTAGACGTGTCACTGATAAATCATTGTTTTGTTTCCAGTTAACTATTTGTCCCATACAGGTCTAACTCAGAGCTTTCAAAAGTTAATAAAGCAATATGTAAACAGCTATAAAATCAAGCTAACTACAACAGCAGTTTAGTTTTGTTATTTATGCATTATGTAGTTCTCTTTCAGATTTTCATCTTCCACTGGGAGCTCTTTTAAAAATAGGAAATTCTATAGTCACTGATGAAGTTTACAACAGGAAAATCCATCAGTGTGGACTTTGGATTAGCTAAAATTACTTTTGTCTTAATCATCAAGGCACTATGAAATTGTATCAATCTAAGAAATTTAAAAGCGCTTTTTTCTTATGTAGCATAAACAGAGAAAATGTATGTTGCTTAACAATCGCAAACTTTTAATTGAAGAGCAGAAAGTTTCTGAAGAGAAAGGTATTATTCTGAAGACCAAGGTATTATGATGTATCATGACTACCAGGCAACAAAGCAGTAACAGACAGAAATATCTTAACAGCAGAATGTATTACTGAAGAAATAAAACAGAAACTGAAGCAGTTAAAACAGGAGGATAACAGCAACATGAAATCCCAGGCAAGACTTGTAACTGCACGGATCACAAAATGAAAATGTCAGAACAGAACTATCTATCATTGTCACTAAGAAAACACTATTGAAGTTTATACACAAAACCACCTCATGTTAAAGACTTTATGTTCATGGCATTCACATTGTTTAAATACTGTTGCTCATTAACATCTTCAGAAACACTACTTTCTTCCTAGTACCTTCCCTGTGTGTTTTCTGCTCCTCAGTATATAAAAATTGCTATATAAGGATAAGTATTTCCAGGTTTTAGGATTTAACCAAATCTTTTGCTTTCAGAGTAAACTTTGCTATGTGCAAACCCTTTGATTTAAAGCTACTGGATTAAACACTTTTGTTGTTAACATGGCAGCGACATAGGGAAAACATGATGGGAGAAAATGAATCTTCACATATTATTCAGGGAGAACCACCACACCACCAGCTCATTAAAAGAAAAATTATTACTCCCATGCACTGATTGCAGTGGAATCTAGACTTCTGAATGATTCTTAAGTAACAGTTCAGAAAAAAAGCACCAGATTTTCAACTCATGTTTACTGTTTCGTGACCCTTTAATAAGCACAGAAAACAGAAGTTTAGTTTTTTCTTGAGGTTAATAAAACATGGGGGGGAGGACGTAGAGGGCAATCCTAAGTAAAGCAATAGCCATAGGTACGATTCCATCTTTCTTCAACAGAGGAGACACATGCATAATTTTATTACACTTCCATATTCTGGCTTCTTTTTCTTTATTTAAAGCATTAATAAAATGGTTTAATTACACTGGCCATTTCAAGACTTTTCCCCTAAAGCTATTCACCTGACACTAACTGGAATTCAGTAACAAAAAATCTATTTTTTTTTTCCCAAAAATACCTTATTTTCCCAGGGCTGAAAGCAGGAACCAAACTGAGAAAACTGGAGATTTTTCATTTTACAGAGTACATCAAAATGGCAGCTTCCTTGTCATTTACACATCATGTTGATACTAATTAACTTTGAGCATTCTGCAGACTTTATCTCAAATAGTAGTAGGTGGTATTTAAGCAGTGATAGAACTTCCTTCCACCTCCAATTTTGTATTAATGGTGTGAATGGAGAGAGATTTGAAGGGTCATATTTTACTGTATATAATGCACATATACCCACATTAAAAACCTAACATTTAACAGCTAATATGAACATGTCCCTTGACAGAAGGGAATAAGGGACTATAAGTTATCCTAATTAACCAAGGCAGGTTGCCATTATATGGCCCCCACAAATGAATTCAAAGGAAGAAAAATCAAATTTTAAAACTGCATATAAATTACCTTGCCCTGAAGGTGAAGATTGCTGCGGATGACATCTCGTACTTCATCTTCAGTGTCTTTCTGCCAATAGATTACAAATCATATAAATTAGGAGAGAAGATAATTAGTAAACATTATGATTGACTCAAATATCAATCTTGGGCTTCATGAGATGATGAATGAAACTGACAATGCAAAAGATTGAGAAAAATCTCAGAGAGAAATCTTTTTTTATCCAAGCTCACAGGATCAGGTTCTAGAAGGCATCACACGTATCTGTTCATAGTAATGCACTAACTGTGCACCTGAATTCAAATTGCTCATATATACATACCAAAAGTTTGACCAAATAAAACCAATAACATGAACAGAGCCTTCTATGATTTGATATTCTATGATCTGTTTATTTTCCAGAGCTCTTTTATAGCACCCTTTACAGGATTCAGTTCAGCAGTCCAATGGTCACTTCCCCTAAAGTGTAGGAAGTATTACACCTCGAGAAAAGTATATTCCAAATTAAAATCAAACTATTGCAAAAAGAATCCCTTTTAAAGCAGTCTATCCCTACAGAAATTCTTTCATTCGCACGAGAGTAATTAAAAGGAATTAGTTATGATGTTGGGCACAGAAGTTACAAAACAGCTAGTTCTTAATTTTATGAGAGTCACAGAATCAACTAGATCGGAAAAGACTTTCGAGATCAACTGAATTCAAGCTTCATAAAATATAACAAATACTACTTTGCATTAAAAATTAAGAGAGAGAAATAACTAGTTCAACTACTGAATGTTAGCTCTATTCATATATAGATCATTCTGTAATATATCCATGCTGATCATAAGTATATTCAAACTGAAATGTTTTAAGCCATGAGGAAAACATGCAGAAATATATCATAATCACCCACTGTACCCTTATAAAACATAATTATAATCTTGATTCTCTGTGTCATGCTGTAAGAATGAATAGAGGGTGAAATATTCGGAGATATAAATTAGTAAATATTTCTACCTTTTAGAAATGGAAAAAGAGCACCTACCATGCTAAATCGGTTTTTGGCCAGTGCAATTAGCTCTTGGTCTCCAGGAGCACAAATGTTTAGGCCAATTGGAAGCAATCTCTTCAGTGCTGCCACAATGAGAGAGGTCTGCATAGAGTAGCGGTCACCTTTTCGCTTCATCTTCTTCCTTTCCTGGTCAGAAACTGCTGCCTGCAGAAAAAAGTAAAGATGAAAAAGAAACCAAATCCAGTATTTAATAAAAGAATTGTACTGACAACTTTGTACTTGTCTCTATTTTCCTTATTACCTATAGAGGTGTGACCTCATCCAGCGGAACTGGCATTTTAACATTATTTTGCAATGTACTGCTCAAATTACTGTGTTTTGCATCTCAACCTGGTGTTTTCAACAGATTTCTTTACCAGAAAAAAAAAACAAAACCAAAGGCAAACCTCTTCCCCCCCCAAAGAAACAAACAAACAAACAAAAATTCAAACAATAAAAGGTGCTTCTCTGGAGTCTTCCTGACTCCTTCCTTTTGCAAAGAGAAAAATATGAAAATCTTTACACTACCTTAGACATCTTAGATTTGGTGTCACTGATGAGGAAAGACATGTTGTTGATTTCATTTTGTACCACAAAGTTCTGCTCTTCTCTCTTGAAATTCTGGAAATATACAAAAGATCTCAATCAGAAGCATTTATATGAGTACTCTATCTCAATATACCTTAAATAAAAATACAAATTAAGTAAAAATTTGTAAAATTCACAAGTTAAGAAAAGGGCAGTAAAAAATGAACAAATTATTAATATCTTGGAATTTCAGCTTCATTTACATTGCATAACTCAGATGGTGCATATTTAGGGATTTTCCCCATGTTAAAGAGAAGGAAATGTTTCCCTAACTATGAAAAAGACATGATAATAATCTCACTCCTCCTCCAGTTCAATATAAAAATTGGTTTTTATAGGTTTTCCAGGTTTTCCCTTACTAGTAAATTATTCATTCATTTCTTCCCCATTATAAATTTCCATTATATTCAGGTACCTAAGAAAATATTTAAATAAAAGACTGAAATTATAAACACACAGGTGATTTCATTATCTGGTATCTAGCCACAGCGTAATAATTCTTTTGTGCACAGTGTGATTTATAATAAACTTTACAGTCAAATTCAGGCACAAATACTGAAGTTATAAGGCATCTTGTTCCCCAGACTTCAGAGAATTGAAGCTATTGCAAATAAAGAAATTCAGTCTAGACGACAGTCCATATCTCTAATCTAATCTGATGTAATGACTGAAAAAAATTAGATTCTTTTGGGATTTTAATTCTTTGTGTTCCAGTATTCCCTGAATCATGTTTTAATTAAGAAGTATCAGTGCTTACTAGGTGTGATTACAAGAAGACTATGAGGTTAAATAATTGAAAAGGAAAAAAAAGTGTAAGGATACAAAATGAAATGAGCTTAATATATTACAAAAAAAATCCCAAAAAAACAAGCAAACAACAAACCTAGAACAAACAAACCAGAATATGTAAGAAAAGCATCTCTAATCAGTTTACTCTGTTACAAAATACAATCCAACTCTTCCATCTTCTCTTCCATTTCAAAAGTGTCAAAAACGTGAGTCATTAATACTTTCCCATCTGCAGTTTCACTTCTGTCATTAAACACGTTTTAAAAACATTACCATTAAGTAACTGATCTGCCTATTAAGAAACCTCATTAAAACAGGTATTTACCAAGGAATTACTTACATGAGACTTTGACCAGTAAATGAAGACTTCAGCCACCATGCGGAACAATTCTTCTGCTTCAGGATTGGGCTCTTTCAGCCATTTTGCCCTAAAATTCGGTATAAGAGTGAAAAAGGAGATAATCCTCATTGTGTTTATGCTTTGGATTTACTTTTCAACATTTTACAAGGATACAAGTCAACAAAAGCAATAATATATGCTTTTATTCCTTTCTGGTAGCAGTGGCTTTTTGATGTCCTATTTCAAAACCCTTAAAATCCTTTAATATTAACCCTAATTCTAATTCAATAGCTCTGGATTGCAATTTTGTTTTGTTTTCTTTTTAAAAAGACCCCAGCTCCTCCTAAAAGTTAAAAAACATTAGCTTGAGCTATCGTAAGGTTGTCAGATTGAGTAAAAGCCACTTTAATGCAGTGTTAGGCACATCAAGGGGTAAGAGGTGGTATCAGTAAAAAGGAAGGTTTTATGAGATTCATTGACCTATTCCTCTCCACATACCTGTTATAGTCCACAAATCTAATCAACAAAGGGTAGAAGGCATAGAGGTCCCGTGCCAAAGTGGTGAACTCATCTAGGATGAGCAGTTCAGCCTCCGACATGTCACCTCTGCCTTCTGCTCTTAGATGTTCTTCATCCGATACAACCACTGCTGCCTTTTTCTTTAGTTTATCCATCAGTGGAAGGAAGTGTGTCTTTAAGAGCTGTGGCTTCGCTTTACTTATGATGGGCTGGGAAAACACTATTTAAGGCAATGAATATTATAATATATACCTGGCCACAAAATAGAACTAAAATCTTTTACCTTTTCCCGTTTTCTTGAATCTTACTTCTAAGGCTACAGAGCCAAATCCTGCCCCCATTGAAATCAGCAGAAGTTTTGCCAAGAATTAAATGTGGTCAGGATTTCACAAAGTCAATTCACTTTGTCTGAGGGCAGAAATTGCAACTTCACAGACTAAAGTTGCTAGATCATAAAACTTGAAACACCTCTTTACTGATATTCTGTCCACATGGTATTTGTCTGCATAGTTTTATTGAGCAATGCTGTTTAAGTTGCTTCATGGTATGGATGGATATATATATATAGCTACATAGTGCACACACAAGTTTTCTCAGCTACTGGTTTCTGCTTTGAACCTTGCTTGAGCAAAGGGGAACTGGAAAGCAGGCTCTGTTTGTTTGAAAACCCACAGAAACATCTTGCCTATATTTCTTCAGCACACTAAGAAGTCTTGTATGTAGACACAAATGGGAGTGATTCAAAAGATTCATTTCAGATTTGTTAGCACAAGCTTTTTGAAAATCTACTCATAAGGACTATTATGTAAATTAGCACTACAAGTGGGCCCATTGGTACCAAACCATTTGTAACAATGATTAAATTACACAGAATTTTAGGCACGTATTTTCAGAGTGCATTACATTACTAACTCTCAAAACACTAGAAATTCTGAATGCTACCATGAATGAAATTACTACTACAGTAAATATTGAGAAGTCATAAGAAAGTCTAATTGAAAAATTGAATCCAAACTACTGAAATGACCTTTCCTCAGATATTGCAACATTGAGAATTAAAGCGTTTCTAAATGAATTTCAAGTTGCTCATGAGATGAAGTCAATGTATTACTAAAATTACATGAGAATTTCAACATTTCATTGTAATGAATATATTAGATATACACCTTCAAACCCAGGTTTTAAGGATCCAGCACTCATACAGAATATCAAGGAACTGTATAATGCCTGCAAATGAAACTTGTTTATAGAACAAAAATGGGGCTATATTACTATGGTCCTTGAATTTAGTATACTGCAAAAGGCACATGTATATACTCGGGAAAAATAAATAGTCTAATCTACTTCTTATATTAATTATAGAGATATTAAAACATAGTTCTTACACTGCTTTTTCTTTATTCTTGGTATTTCAGGTTCACCAAGATGTGTATTGTTTAAAAATGTAGAAACAATATGAGTGTTCTTCTACTCCAGCTTTACCAGGGTAAATACAGAGTGATTCAAAGTCTGTGTGTGTATACATACATTCTGAATAGACACACACATTTGCCTGTTTGTTAATTTATTTTCACATCTTACCTGCTAATCTCTTCATCCAGGCTCCTTCATCAATACCAAGGTTGTTATAGATGATTTTCAATATGTTACCCAACAGAGTGTTCATGTGCTCTGACGTCAAGGCTGTGCAACACATTTCAGCCCTGTCAGGATTGTTCTCTGGCCCATGCTCCCACCAGTGGGACATGTAACTGCACAGCATAGGCAGTATGACTTCCATGATATGTGGCATTTGTGTGTAGCGAATACCAGACTCTGCCAGTTCCACTATTTCTTCCATTAGCTTCACCAAGGAAGGAATATTTGGGCAAACCTCTTCCACGCTAGTTGGTAAATTGAGAACTATTGGGAAAAACAAACAAACAAACAAAAAATCAAGAAACTAGGTCATGAAAGGAAAACCATTCTTTTAAGCTGCTATTCAATAAAACTTCTGTTTTCTGTTTACATTCGCACCTTGCGATCCAAAACCATACCAAACACAACAATAAAAAACATATCCTATCATACTCTTGATCAATAAACAGTTTATATGAACAGTTCTGTAATTAAAATTCCTATATGAAAGCTTCAACAATGTAAATATTGTGGAATGAATTCAGAGAAATCAGATGCACTTTTCTATATACAAAATAAAACTTAAATTTCAAAATCCCTTCCAGCGAAAATTTTGCAGTTGAGGAAACAAATTGATACAATGAAATATCCCTCAACAACACATAATTTGAGACCTGGAATTCTGATAAAACAGAAACCATTGCCTGTCCTAAAAAATTGAGCAGATTTGAGAAACTGATTATAGAGGTGAATATGTGATAGAGGTGATATGTGATCAACTTACAAAAGCAAATGTTTACTTTTGAATTCTTTGAATTTTTAATTCCTTCCTCTGAAAAGCACCACAGTTACCTTGGTTTTTGAGGTAGTTTCGTTCATCTACAAAAACATATCTGCAAGCACAATCTGTAGCTCCTGAATGTCTGACATACTAACACAGACATAATATGACATATACAGGTATCTATAGAGCAAAAAATTTAGCCTGCAACTTGTCAATATGAATGTCTCTACCAGCATTCCATAGCTCCTTGTACTAAGGCCAGTCTTTTTTGCAAAGCAATTTCTTCTCCTATTTGGAGCAAATACATTTTACACAGACATTTTACGTAGTCTCCTTAAAGATTACACAATTTTGGAAAGAAAAATCAATTTTCTGTTAAAAATCATGACAATTCAGTGGATTGTCCTTCCAGATATATCAAAATAGATAAAATATATGGCAAGTATGCATAATTGTTGATATTTACAAGTTCAGATACTGCAACTCTTGGAGAATAAATCTGCCAGGTTCAATTTTTTTAAAAACTAAAGGTGAAGTTATAAAATTATTGTCATTATAAATTAGCATCTTATACAAACCTACACTGTCATCTTTGTGTATCTCTAATATGTTTCAGACTCAGCATATATGCAGTGCTTGTAAAGTTTTACTGCAACTTCTTTGTGCATGTGACCTTATTCAACAAGAAACATCAAGAATGGGATAACAAGATACATGCAAAGTAAACATACATAATGTCACTGCAAGTTATCTGTACTCTCTTTTATACCAAACAACATTAAAAACCTATCTCCATACTACTCTGCAATTTTTTTACTTTATAAGGGCATAATATGAAATTAATACAGCAAAGCTATTTACCTTCACTTGCAAGTATGTATGTTTTAGGGACCCAATATTGTTTATTGTTTATGTAAACTGAGGAACCAAAGCTACTTTTGAGAATGCATAATTTTATCATCAAATATACAATAGCTGAGGTACTAAAAATGTGCAAAGTCTCTTAATTAATTCAATTCCAAAGTGGTATTTTGAGAATGGTATCTCAAAATTAAAATAGCAGTAAGATTAGGAACATAATCAGTTTTATCAGATTTAGAGAAGAAATTGGTTAGAAAATTGATTTAGAAAGAAAGTTTTAAAAAATAAATACAACCATGAAACTAGAAGAAAACTCTTGCACTATAAAATGTATACAAAACCACATGTCTTAAGGCAAGCAGCATTTATAGTGAAATCATGTATTCATTATCATGATGGCAGTTTCTGTAAATACCTGCTCTATCTCTCGCGTTCTTGGTATTGTAGATTGAGTAGATATTATGTTTATTCAAATGAGTTTCCAAAAAAGCCACTGGAAAAGCCCCTGAGAAAGCAGCCAAGCACTCTCCTAGTGCTGATCGTTGCCTGTGAATTAACAAACACCATTAACCACACACATCTTTGATCACAGAGCCACAGAATGGGTGAGGCTGGGAGGGAGTCACCTAGTAAGTACTGACCACACCTTGGGGTTGTACTCTGAGATGAATGCATTTCAAAGAGAGAAGCCACGACATTATTTGAATCATAAACACAAGAATATGCAATAGAAATTGAAGTCTAGCAACCCTCTGCTAATATATGAATGATATGTAAAGGCATAACATGTCAAAGGTGGCCTACACAGCTAACAGAAAATGAAAAACATGCAGGGGAAACTGAAGTAATTGTAAAAATGCCTTCTGTTCTATTACTTTCCTCTCAGCTTTACCAACTGTATAATTCCTACCATTAATAAAAAGCTACTGCATAGAACAAGAGACTAAAATTAACTATCATTTTATCTAAGTGATATTTCATTTTTCTGAGAAATAGTGATAATAACTTTCATGTTTAGTCTAGTATGAAAGTCAAGTTCTTCAGTGAGTGGAAAATTGCTTCTAATGATCAAGAACTCTGAAATTTTAGCACAAATACATTGCTTTATTATCTCCAAATATATGACATTTATTTGATAATCAAAATTCTTTGTGTGTCAAAATTTTAAATAGCCTGCTTCCAGGAAGAAAGCAATGCCTTGAGACTTCTCTTGGGTTTCCTCATCGGACAGTTAAACTACTCTTTCTAATTTTCAATTGAATTGATCACAGCAGAATTTAGAGAGGTGAGAAATCCCTAGCTGAGACCAAATCACACATGACAGAAATCCAAGAGAATTTGAATTCAGGAGAATCATGAACATCCAAGTTAAAAGGAAAAAAATTACCTCAAAACCAATCTTGTGATTTAACAAGGTTCATCCTCGGTCTGTAGTTTATCTCAGTCTTGGAGATTTTATTCTTTATAGATCTAACTCATTAAGCTTGATTTTGTTAAATCTAACTTAATTCCCATCATTATTCCTACTGTCTTCTCCTTCTTCCTTTTCCCCCCTTTTCATTAAGTCTTCATAAGCAAAACACACATCCATCACACACACCTGCTACATGGTTTTCAATTGCAATGATGGTGGCAGACAATCACACACAAAAATTGCCACTTACACTGATATAATTTGTCTTCAAAATAAATCCCTTTATATCCTTTATCCTTTATTTGCCAAACAGCAAAATGAATTAATTTCATGTCCTTAATGAAATCAATGAGACCTGATTTTCCACAGATTTCTTTTGGGTTTTTTTTTACTTAAATATTGCTCCCAATGATTTTTTTATTGTTGGCTATGATACTGCCACCAAGGAAACAAGGGTATTTCATGGGAGTTATGCACAGGTTGATCTGCCACTTCCTAGACAGTGAATTTCCTAGATTACTGCTGAAGTGTATGAATTCTGTTTAGTCTTCCTTCAGAATAGTGTTAGTCACTACAGTGCAAGTATCCAGTTTCAGGAACTGAATTTTTCTAGGTATCTCTATTTTTTTGATCCAAATGTGGCTTACACAGACCAAATGTAATTTGGAGGGTTATCTAGAAGATACAGAGATCTATAAAACAGCAATTGCAATGCCTCATTTACCTGGGTAACTGAGCTAGAAAAGAAGCAGTGTAGTACAAGTGACAAATTCAATTAAATTTAGGGTAATTAGAAAGAAATATACATCACAATTAAACATTAGAGAAGGAAGAATATAAGAATTGCTGAGCTGAATAACATAATTTTACAGTACCTCAGTTAACCTTCAAATCAAATGCTGTTTATTATACAGTCAAACAATTTTATTTGCAATTTTTATTTTAATCAAGAAAAATAATTTGACAAACATATAATGCAATATTTCAAGCATATTATAGTAAAAGCTTCTGCCTTCCACTTAATAGCTGTGCACATCTGTTTTTTCTCTCAAGAAATCTTTACAATAATACTCTTCTATATAAATTTCTGAACTGCAAATTCATTATGCTAAATACAAATGCAAGTATTAAAAAGGGAAGAATTATTTTCCTTCTTACCTCTCTACATAGATACTCTTGCTGGTTCCCAGAGCATATAAACTGGCCAATATTCTGTAACAAGAGACCTGAACATCTTCCACTAAAGAGAAGAAGAAAACTATATTTACAAAAAGATTTTTCTTTGCAATATATTTCCAAATAATTAAAATACATTTCTTTAGACAATAATGGAGTTAAAAATATTAAGCTAACAAAGGCAATCCACAGAAATTACCCACTAAATACCAAAAGTCTTTGGACATCTGAGTGCTATACTTTTTACTCAAAACTTCCATTTACCTTAAATATCATGCTAATAGCTAAAACAGTAAACCAATTTCACCAGTGAACTAATTTTATTAAATTAATGGCACACCAACTCTTTACACATGGTACCTTTACAAATAGAACACCATTCTGCAAAATAAAGGCAATCCTGTTAAACAGATATTTAAGTATTTTAATCATAGTTTATATATTTTTTTAATTTAGGCACTGATACCAACTTACAAAGGATTAAAAACAATAAATAATTCTTTAGCTCATATGAGTACTTCACCAAAGGATGTTTTAAAATTACAAAGTAATTCGGTCATAAAATGGTGAGAATAACCTTAAAAATCTATTTGAAGAAATGCTTTTCTAACGCACTCTGCAGCAACAGTGTAAGAACCAGCAAGGACAACACTCCCCAACACTCCCATTCTTGCCATAGACGTCTTTTGTAGTCTCTCCTACAGTTCTAATATCATCCCTCAACAGGCAGTGAATGAAATGTAGTGACTAAAACAGGGTAAGACTTCACAGGCTGGGAGAGCCTACAAGATATTGTATCAAAGGTACATTGCCCAGCCGTGTATTGTACTGTGATTTTAGTTCAGATCATCATGGAGTTAGTATAGTGTTTTTACATCATAATAGCAACCTAAGGTAGATTGACCTATCTTTGTACATGACCCACCCACAGAGTAGATGCCATAACTAGTAACTAGTACTCTCAGGTACAAGCACCAGGTCAAGATGCTGGTACAAGTAAGAAAAATCTTACTCTTAACAAAATGTAAAGAGAAGTTGTGTGTAAGAGAAATTAGTCTTTCCACTATGCTCTAGACAAAATAATTGGCCAAATTTTAAATAATTATTCTTTCTCAGTTCATGAATTCTAACTTCAGAAGTTAATCCTTCAGTCAGTTAATTCTAAATTCAGTGTGATGTATTAAGCTGATTAAGAGCACAAACTTAAGTGACAGAATCCAAAGTTAAATATTCATTTCCAAAGCATGGGATACCAGAGACCAAAAATTATACAAGGCTTGAACATGTTGATGCATGATGCCTGAAAAGGTGGTTTATGATAAACAAATTAGTTTTTCTGGATACCATCAAAGTTTCTGGAATTTTACAAAAACGTGGGGATGTTTAGATCTCATGACTTTCAGATCCATCAATAAAACTCCAAATTTTGGAAGAGTTCTTTTAAGCCTACTTTAAATAATACTTTTTGCAGATTCTAAAAGGAAAAATATAACTCAGTATTCTTTTCCTCCAGGTCCTTCTCGTGGATTTTCATAACTGAGTAACTGAGTTAGCTATGGAGAGCAGGATTTCCCCCTTTAGTGCCATCTGGATAATGATATTTCTGTGAGTTCCTAAAATATATAAAACTAAAGTTTTGTGTGCAGACTTCAAGCTCTGCAAAACTTGGCTGCAAAGTTTTAGGTTTGGAAAAACAAAAGGACCATTGAACCCACTACAATCACAACCTTCACAGAAATCTGATATGCAGGCTCTCATATACATTCCCTTCTCTGGGTCTGAATTCCTCAGGAGCTCCTTCCACTTTTCTCTTTTCCCTCGAATTTTCAGAATTTAAGGACCCACCCAGATTCCCCCCTAACTGAAACTGAGGTGCATGTATGATGGTGTAATATCATTCTTGTAGTATAACCTTATTTATAGACAGAGTAAACACAAAGTAACTTATAAAAAGTAAATTCTCACAAATAAAGTCACAGTAAATCTAAGGTAAAGTTATAAACAAAACTGATCCTTCTGATTTTTTAATCATGGACATGCCTGCTTCAATATTTATTTAGAGTCCACTAAAACCTGCAGACTGTTTTTGGTTGATTGCTGCAAATGTTTGATTAAATCAATAAAAATTTTGTCAAAATGACATAGTATTTGCCTTTCTTTAATAGAATTGAGGGTCTAGTAATGCTTAGTACATGACAGTACAGATATTATAATGGCATGCACCTTCTACATACATAGATTATAATATCATACATACATATCAAATCTTCCCCAAACTGATGCTGTCCAATATGCTCAAATAATGAAGATAGCACTGGCAGGAGAGCAACTGTGGTGTAATTAATGATTTGTGTAACTCCTTTTGGCTGGTTTCTGCTGTGTGTAAACTGGCCTTGCTTAAGATTTTCCATTGTTTTCTCCAGATCCTCAGCAGCATTGTCCAAAAATGCTCTCAGTGCCATCCTAACAGATTCCAGACCAGTTTTCATCACAGTCCTGTTCATAACATGCAAAAACAATGAAGAAGAATATTCTGTTAGACAAGCATGGAATAAAGCTTAGTCCTGAATTATATGAAATAGATAACAGAGGTCTGAAGAAAAATCTTTCATCTTTTAACATTACAAAATCTCCTCAGAGGAGAATAACTGACTGAAAACAAGTTTCATAGGTATCCTGCAGAACACAAGGATACTTTCTGTTTTCCTGCTGAGCAAATAGTCCTTCAAAATTTATAAAGTGATTCATATTTGCCTTCAAAGAGAAAAAAACCAAAAAAGTACACAGCAAAACTAAGAATTAGTAAATCTGTGATTTCTGACTCTAGAAAGAGAAGAATAGAACTCAGAAAATCTTCCTAATTAAAACAGTCATATTTCTGTCTCCAGAACAATGCCACCAGAAAGGAATAAGTAAAAATAAACACATCTGTTAAAATCAAATCAACCAACCAATCAATCAATCATTAAATGCATTTATTATGTAACTATAGCATCATAATCAATGATGTAAAGATATAATCCAGGAAAATTATTACCTTATATGATTTAACTAGCTCAATTACAAAGATCTTTTGTTTAAGGAAAGTATCCATTTAGGCATGCCTGAAATAAATTGAGGTGATGCTCTTTTGTAAATTGAGTTTCAGTCCAGTTCTTTTAGTCTGATTGTTTATTTTAAAGAGTGAATATACACAGTTTCAAGAGAAATATCTTTAAACTTCATGTTATCTCCATTAATTCCTTAACCTCCATCTGTAACTATTGTCACATCTCTACCAAGAGCTGAATTACTGACCTTCATTTGTATCTGTATTCCATCTGTGTGATTGCATGGACCACTGACAATATAAGACAAAATAAATCCCAAGATATTACAAACTAAAGGTGTACCATGCAAGAGCTGAGACATATTAATGGCCATGATCATGACTCTACCCCCTAGCATATGGAATATAAAACTTGTTTGTAAAAGCAACTGCAAAGATATTGAGAAAAAGAACTATCTGCACATAATGCAGCCAATTGTTTTGAGATTAATGCAAAGTGAAAAAAGTAACTTTAAAATTTCCAAGGAGGCAATTTAAGCTATCATATTTTGTTTTAAACTGCAAACATCTAAAATTCAACAATCAGCAGAGATGGTTGACTTTACAGTGAATGAAAAGCAACACCTTGCCCTACAATATATCAGGGTTGTCTCATCCATAAATCTCACAATAATAGCTCAAGCAGTTCAATTTAACATAAAAGTAACACTGAATTCCAGGCAAAGGATTTGGGATTTTTTCAAATTAGAATTGGAATTAATCTGCAAAGAAGATGCTCTATGAGACAGACTTAACTTGCATTTAACTCCTGAACATTTTATTAAACAGTGTAAGGAAAATAATAAAGTATTTCTAACTTTATTGTGGCTTTGAGAAAGTCACATGATTAAAACCACATAAATTAACAGCCAGAAATTTCTGGACACAACTGATTCATAATGAAGTTTAAAATGTAACCTACAAATAGTGTCCTGTCAAATCCTAGTAACTGACCATTTTGCAACGGGAATTTTTTCAGCACAGTAACTTCTTGAGTGGTTGAATTCTGTGAATTCTGTAGCCTTACACAGGTAGCCCAAATGTAGCTGCACATTACTTTCTTCAGCGATTTTCCTTGTACTTTATAAAAAATATAATCAGAATTACCTCGCATCCAAGGTCTGTCCCAGTATGTGAAGACAGTTGACTATTGATGTTGCATCGTTTCCTAGAAGGGAGGAAAAATTATCCACCAATTAAGCTGAGCATAGCATATATCGTATTGACACACTGCTAACTGTACCTCTGGATTTCATGAGAGAATAAATGACACAGCAGAAGAGCAACTGAACTTCTGCATCATTTCAAGTTAAAAAACATGCAGTTTTTTGTCTTAGCCTTGTTTACACAAATGCAGTAACTAGAGGCAGGAAAGCATCTCTCAAAAAATAGCTGAGGCAGTCAAGAGGGCACTCAAATGTGGGGTTAATTAGAGCTGCAGTGCATTTTATGGTTTTCATTTGATTTCTCTAAGTTTTGCTTTAATTAATTCGAGTTTATCTGATTGTTTATCTTCCCCCTCCCAGTAACATAAAAGCTATTAACTTTCCAAAGCTGCTAAAGCAGGAAGAGAACACTTATAAAAAATGTCATTAAGAAAGTTAGTTTCCTGGTGTTCCCCCATAGTCTGCAGTCTTAATTGGGTTTACACAAATAACAGTCCCTGACATAATACACATATTCTGCAATTATTTCTTCCCATTTAGATATGTAAAAAGAGGACTTACACACAACAAGCCTCTTATACATTTGTACATCCCAAAATGCTGCCATGTACAAGCATCTTTCCTCTAAGACCATTTTTTTAAGTCCTTGTTCTTGTTAAGAACAGATGTACAGTACACAAATTTGAACCACAGCCTATTTTTAAATTTACTTTTTAAAATGAAATTATGTAAAAATAAAATTGATTTCTTGCTCCTCTTTAGATCTTCTTGATCAAAAAAAAAAAAAAAAAAAGAACAAATTGAATGTTTAAGAAAGATTTCTGAAAATACTTTTATGTGCATACAATGATACAGCATACTGTATTTTCTCACTGGTTGTTACTTCTTAAATGCACTAGCAAACATTCAATAAAGTTAGTAATTGTTTCAGTGAACTAGAGATTTTAAAAGATAAATTGCAAGGAAGGTGGGAGATTCATTGCAGCACTGAGAAAGTGGTTCAATGCTACCAAACTTAGGGAATACTCTTTCAGTGTTCATCCACAGCACATTAAACAAACCTGAACCACAACTTCCATGCTGCCTCAGCCAGGCAGCCTCACCTTTTTTTCACTGGAATGTGTGATCATGCAATGGTACAGCAAGCAGATAAGAAAGCTGAGGCGACCTAAAAACATCCTACAAACATCACCACCCCAAAAGATCAAGGTTTTTTGTCGGATCAAACTTTCTTCCTCATTATTATTATCACCTATTCCTGGTGGTAGGAATGCCTGTGCTGATGAGAAGAGGGCAGGACTGTGCTAATGACAGCAGGCATGGAGGGAAGTACTCCAAGTACACCAGAATGTGGATTAGACCATCACAGAATCATGGAATGGCTTGGGTTGGAAGGGACTTAAAGACCATATAGGTCCAAACTCTGCTGTGGGCAGGGACACCTTCCACTAGACAAGGCTTGCTCAAAGCCCCATCCAACCCAGCCTCAACACTTCCAGGGATGGGGCAGCCACAAATTCTCAGCAACCTACTTCAGAATATAATGAGAATTCAGAATTGCTAGAAATTTAAACAGTTTAAGAACTGAATCAAGCTACTTACACAAATTTGGTTTTTAAATTTGAGAAAATATAAATTAATATGTTTGATTCACCAAAATTATTCACTGAAATCTTTCAATTTCTGCCCAATAATACTAATAAATCAATAGTCTTCCTGATGTACAGCCACAGCTCTCAAACAGTAAATTTGTGTAGTCAGAATCTACTTTCACACTATAAAGAAATAATGATTCCATGCTAAATGATATTTCCATAATCTCAATGACAGCCTCAGATATCAAATATGACTACTTAAATTCACTCTGTAAGACATGCATGCTTAATTCCCCATTTTAACTAACTCCTATATACATCTTAAACTACATGACTTTCACTAATGATTTTCATAAATGCAGCTGTATATCCAGAAGTACCATTTAAATTCACAGTAATATAAAATACCTATACAGCAAAAATACAGAATTCTGATATTTTTTATAGCAAACTGCACACTACCCATAAAAGTTATTATTGAGCAATGCTTGCTCACACAAGATGGCTTCAAAATGCACAAATAACTTTCTAGGCCCCAGCTGTGCTCAGTTATGAGCATTTTCTCCTCTTCTACACAGCTTTTTGTCTTTGCTGGAAGAAGTGCAACTCTCTTAATCAGATTTTCTCACATCATGCAATTCACTTCCAAGGGAAGGCAAACTATAAGGTGACTTTGACTTCAGTTATTAAGACCACAGTAAACAACCCAATCATGCAACATAGTCTCACAATGACCTTGTCACAATTCATGCCAAAACTACTGTGTTGGAATAAAGGTTTTGTACTCTGTTTGTTACTGCAGTCTATGAAAAGAGTTAAAAAACAAACTGTAGCCATCACAAACAATCGGCTGATCTTATCTGACTCATCTCCTAGAATTTGAACCCAGCCAAACAACAGGAAATAAGCAAGTTGAGATGTGGAATAGAAAAGAACTTTTCTTTAGTACTGAAGAAAGTTATGTTGACTTGAATGTTTAATTTCAACCATGACTCATTTTAGAAAAAAAACATTCTGAAAACCAATTAAGAAAAAGAAAAAAGATTTCCAAAATTTTAATAGTATACCTGAGCTAGTTCATTCTTTGAAGAAACAACCTAGGGTATAAATCAGAGCTTATACGTAGGTTTGTGGCATATTCCACCCTTCAGGAAAAGCTGCAACAGTGCCACACAGCTGCAGAAATAACTCCATTCCTCCTATGATCTTTTGGCTCTATAGGCAAATCCACTCAGCTCCTCCCAAAACATTTAAAAGTGATTATGCCACAAAACCTTCCGATCTTTCTTCTTAGTTTAATGTCTTTCATAACGGTCTGTAAAATTTTTAAACACCACACTGCTGCAGCAAGTGAGCTCCTTCCCTTCAAATTGAATGAAATATGCAGGAATTGAGTTAGATGCATGCTATAATAATCAAATTCTAATTCACTAGGTAATTACCCAGTTAGGTATGTTCATGGATACTGCAGTTTGCACTGCATCCATCATAGAAGCCATGTGTGCCTAGGATGTACTATTCCAACTGTCCTAGCACCATGGCATAAGAAAAAATTGCAAGGAAAATGACTGTGCCACACATTGCATATAATGTACACACTTGATATGGACTTCAAATTGACTTCAATTCAGTGACTTGCACATGGCATAAGACAAACAGCGAGCTCCTGCCAAGGTCACATAGTACCAGAAAGAGAGTACACATGCGTATGTGGAGTCAAGCACATCTGGGAATTTCCAAGAATTCCACAGAACATAACTAAGCATTTCAGCCCACTTCCAATTTTCCCTAATGACTTTCCAATACAAGTGCGCAGTTCTGATTGTCAAATGTTTTTCCCAACCCTCCCCAAACTGAAAACTACAAGAGCTTTTTATTCCACCTAAAAAAGTCTTTGATCTATCAGTCTAAACAATTGGTGGTCTGTGTAGACCATGCATTTCAGCCATGCAGCATGCAACAAAGCAGCACTCAACACAATGCAAAAATGGCAAAGAAACCAAGTGATGGCCATGCTAGTATTTGTCAAGGGTCTCCTTACCAAACAGTGAAATCCTATGCCTGACAAGAACTCCAAGTTTGCAGAACAGGCTGAAGACAAAAGAAAAATAAAAGAGAAGAGAAGGGAAAAGGAAAAAAATAAGGGAGGGAAGGGGGAAAAGAAAGAAAAAATAACAGCTGATATATGAGCAGGAAAAGCAACATGATGTCACGCAGAAAGAATCAATTGTCTGAGCAGAATGTAGGACAGAATACTAAAGAAAGAATTTTCAAGTGCATATCCTTAACGAACATGGTTAAATAAGCACATATTATAATCAAAAAAACAAACAAAAAATTAAAAGCAAAGCTAATTAATATAAAAGCGTTCTATACAATAACCCACAAGGAAATAACCATCAAAGCTTTAAAAAGTAAAATGTGGTCATTGTGCTACACAGGATACCACTAAAATTTAAAAACATAAGGTAAGGGAATCAGATAAACTGAGGTGTGTGACGGCAAATGCTTAACTAGTTCACTTACGATCTTATAAACTTGAACATAGGAGGAATTTCTTTTCAAATAAGTTTTTTTTTTTAATATCACCTCTTCCATGGTTTAAAACAATATGATCAATGATTTTGTTTCACATGTTTCAACTATTTCCTGTGCTGATGAACAGCACTCCATTAAGAAAAGAGTGAAATTTTGTGTTGATTCAGAGAAGCAGGAGCAAACTGCCCTACCCAAATTGACATGGACTCCAGATTAAGAAGGAATTTAATCAATCTTCATGGTCTGGTGCGAGAATTTTCACCATGAACATCCATTTTGGTGTTATTATTTTATGCTGCAAACCCCTTCATCTGCTATAAATGACATGAACAGTATCATGTCATTTCATTAAGCTACTTAATTAATAGGCACACTGGCTATTTATTAGCCTCTGATTTAAAAGCAAAACATACAATAAGCACGTCTGCACAGCCTATGAATGAGATCTGAACATGTGTTCCATTGACAGACACGAGCATGGTGTCAAATGGAAACATTTATGTCCAGAATCACAACAGCCAGGTTAATGTGGTATTGAATCCAGCTAATTAGCCAATGCACAGTGATCCACTCTAGCAACAGCAACTGCTCTGTTTTAGAAATGAGTCTGCTTGGTGTGTGTTTGAGGATCTCTGTTCACTTTTTATTCCATGATGCAGACATATACTATATATTCTTTTATAAGGATCTTGGATCACCAAGTCCAAGAGAAAAAGCTGTAGAGAAGCATTTTAGCATCTTATAGATTATGTGTCCATTCTGGAAAAGACATAAATAGTTCACTACTCTATCCTATGTTCTGACATACAAATGTTACTCAACTGACTGTACCATTCAGTAGATGCCATGCTTTCACAAAGTGAGACTGAAGGTATTACCTACAGCGTGTTTAGTTGAGGTCAAATAAATAAACAAATAAGTAACTCCAAATTTCCAATTCCTAGATTGATGTTCAGAACCAATTTCATGCAACTATGTAGTTCAAAAACTTGTAACATGGTCGACTGAATGAGAAATTTGAAAAACCCAATCATGAAGAGGTTGGTTATAAATACAACAGAACATAATACCACCACATTTCAGGAAGAAGCCTGACCCGTATTTGTCAGTAAAACAGATCTGGATTTACTGTACTTTCTGAATATCAAATGGCTGTTGCATTTGCTAAGACATTCATTGCATTATCAATATCCAAAAATTATACTTCTCCATAGCTTAATGAATGCAAGTTCATCTTCACTGGAGAAAGAAAGCAGCCAGGAACTGACTTAGATTGAAACAAATTCTGTGTGGGAGGTGTACTCAATAGGATTAGCAATTATTCATCCAAGATTTCTCAGTATCTTATTTTCTTCTCCTTGGCTGACACATCTGGACAGCACCTAACCAATCAAATACAGCAGCAGCTCTGATCTTTTTCAGGACTATATGTTCAGTAATCTCATACAGCTACATAGCATATGTGCATAAATCCTGAATCTCTATGCAGCAGGTATGCTGATATATCTGATATATTCCAGAAGTAGAGAGTTTATTGGCATGACTTAACTGTAAAAATACTGTTATCCAGGACATTACAGAAAATGAGCAGATCATAAAACTGGAAAATTATTTACATGCATACATTTTGATACAGTTTTTAATTCCCTTGAAGAACAGCATTCAGATAAGATGCCAGATCAGATTAGTCCATAAAATGATGCAAAGTCAAGACAGCCATTGCTTACTTGAGCTTAGTATTCTGCTAGGACTTCACTCAGTATTTACACAGTCTTGCAAGCCCTGCATGTCTGTATGACCACCAACTGGCTGTCAGCCTCAAACTACAGCAATACAATATTGTATGGTTCATGCCCAAGAACAGCCAAGAAGGCAATCATCACACTGCCCACATTACAGGTACTCAAGAGGTCCTGTGTGAAGCTTGTAATCCACCTTACTAAATGGGAAATGTGGGCTTCAATTCAATCAGAACGGAAATGAAAACATCTTAGAGAGATGGTCTTTAAAAAAAGAGTAACTTCTGGGAAAGAATCAAGTATTTCTGTGATAGTACTACTCATTACTATTTATTAAAGAGCAGAAAGAATGCAATTCCCTTATTTTTAATTGTTATGAGGGACATTAACAATTACATTTCTTGAAACTTGGCTACAAATAAGTTTGGCTTATAAATCTAACATAAAATTTTGCAGGAATAATGATTTCAGTATATACCAATTTCTAACAGTGAAAACTGATACATAATTGTATAGCCTGTGCCACAGACTGTGCAAGTGTTTCACAGTTGATATAAGGGTAAATTGAAGTTCTCGGCATGCTAAAATCATCACCTTTTAAACAGCATATAATAATAACTCTGTACTCCTCTCTGTTTTAAACAATGAATTTTCCTAACAGGAAAAGAAAGTTGAAAATGTTTAATTTGTTTGTACATAAAAATATCTCTGCGCCTCCCACAATCAACTGCTGCTCTTTAAAGACCAACACACATATGCATAGACATTAATATTAATTTAAGCTTTACCTTGTCACCATTTCTTTCTCTTTATTAGAGGCATGGCCTCCACTGCTGAGAGGCCTACTTGCTGAAGATAAGAAATACAGGCGATGATTTTTAAAATACTGATCAATCAAAGGGAGCACAACCTGAAATTATACCAGAAAGATTTGTTATCTCAGAACCTTTTTACTGTGTTTTGTATTATACTTGGTAAGTCACAACTAAAGACAGGACATTTCAAACAGGTTTTCGGTCTTAAAACTTCTCTCAGTTTGGATTTTTTCTTCAATAGCTATTTCTCTGAATTTATTGAATATTCACAGCACTTAATATGTCATCAAGAAAGCCACAGAAAAAAATTAACATTAACACTGGGACTTACCAGTGGTCTTTTTTGAAGGAGTAAAAGGCAGAAAGTATAATTTAATTTTATCTCATAATTTAAGATTTTTCCTATACCATATAGCCAAATACAACCATTACTCTTCATTTGAATGCAAATTTAAAAAAATTCACCTACAACTTTCAGCACGCTAACAACACTTAGTTCCAGATTTTTCAAATAAAACTCCCAAAACAACTGTACTTACTAAGGGCTTGTGCCACAGAACTTTTCCTGTTTGCTTCCTGTAGTGGTTATTTCTCTGTGCCCACTACAGATGTCAGCCAGGGGGAGATCAAAAACAAATGGCCAAAAAGAAAATATGAAATTGGTTCCTTTTTGGAGCATGGTCCATAAGAGAGTGGAATGCTAGCTACTGAGTCTATCAGCCTGATAAATGGAAGTAATCTAAGGAACTGAAATAACAACCTACTGCAAAGGATACCAGAGTCAGAAAATGCTGCAAAGAGTTGTCTTTTCTTATTGACTAATGAATTGAAAAGGCATTTTGAATATGCAAATATCATACAAGCCTTTATGTCTGAAAGGCATCAGCAGATTTTCTTGGTTTACAATGTGTAAAACCATGACAGAAAAAGGACAATTTGCTGGGAGAATTTCATAACTGTCAGGAGGAAGGGGAAGTGCAAAGTCCTGCTCTTGGGGAGGGATAATTCCAGTTACCAGCACACACTGAGGGCTAATCAGCAGTTTTTCAAAGTAGGGCCAGGGGATCCTCAGTGGACAGCAAAGAGACCATGAGCAAAATGTAATCTTATTGCAAAGGCAGCCAACAGCATCCTGAACTAGACAGAGTGCTTGTCAGCAGGTCCAGGGAGGGGATTCTTCCTCTGCTCAGCTCTGGTGAGACCACATCTGAAGTGCTGTGTCTGGTTCTGGGCTCCTCAGTACAAGAGAAACATTGACATGCTGGAGAGAGTCCAGTGAAGGGTCACAAAGATGATTAAGGAGCTAGAGGATCTTTCAAATTACAGAAGATTGAGGAAGCTGGGACCCAAACCCAATGAAGAGAAGGCTCAGGGAGGATCTCATCAATGTGTGTCAATATCTGAAGGGAGTGGGTAAAGGAGACAGACCCCAAGCTCTTTTCAACTGCAACAGGACCACAGTCAATGGGCACAAACTGAAACATGGTAGGCTCTCTCAGGCCATCAGGAAACACGTTTTTACTGTCAGAGTGACTGAGCACTGGCACAGGTTGCCCACAGAGATTGTGAGGTCTCTGCCCTTGGAGATACTCAGATGTCTGAACATGGGTCTCCAACACTGCTAAGCAAAGGGCACTTCCAACCTCAGCCATGGTGATGGAGACACCAGCATGGACTGAAAACAAGAGAAATAACTACCATGACACTGACAGACACACAGCCATGTTAATTCCAGTTACTATTGCTCATACTAACCTGCCTGAAGACTTTAAAAGAGAAAAATCTTCAAAACAGACAAAGCCGGGAAACAGAAAATGTAGGGAGCTTTTGAATAACACCATATGAGCAGCTGTGCATCATGGAGCAGGAAATAATGAGAGTAAAAAAATATAGTCCTGTATTCTTCCCACATCTACACTTCATCCCACATTGTTTTCAAGCTATTTTTATTCCTACTGGTTTTAATTGATCAAAGAATGAATTTAACACAGAAAAACACGACTATAACAATGACAGTCACTAAAAAAATGTTCTCACTTCTGTTATCACTATGTTGACAAAGAAAAAGTAAAAATATACTGTACTTTGGCAAAAAACTTGATTTCTTGTTCATATGGGAATTGCTCTCCTTTGCCTCTGCTGCCACCATCTGCAGAGAGAAGAAAAGTAAGTTCCCTGTCATATATCCTAATTACAGTCTACTCTACATTTTTTTTTTAGGAAGTGTACAGTACAAACAAATAATACTGGTCATCTTTATATGTAGATTTAAGGTACCTCAAATGCTACAGGCACTAATTAAAATGGCATTTTATGATACCTTGTTGGAGGAAAAATAACAGCAAATAAAATGTATAAATAATTGTCCAATCTTCATAAAAGTGTAGGCATCTTATAGTCCAAAGAGATATGGATGTTTTTGTGAATAAAAATCTGGTGCTATGTTTATCTTTTCCTGTTACAGGTCACAATTTGGAAACCTGAACTCGGATTATAATAAAACACCTTTCTCCATTTCTTCCCAGGAAAAACAGAATGAATGAATTTTCATTCCTCATTTGTGAACTTGGAACTAAAGAACAAAATTAATGGTCAGATCTACCCAACTAAAATTTAAATTTCTTCACTCTTCCCTTACTATAAAAACCAAAATCTCTTTCACAATAACATCTCTTACAGTTCCCAAACTATTATCATTTATTTCATGTCTTCTTTCCATTAATCTATTGAGGGTCTCAAATGGTATTTGTTCCACCAATGCTTCTAGTGTTTCAGTATTTAATCATTATCATTCTTGCAGTAATTCGAAATTTATGTAATTAAGAATGATGAAGCCATGATAATCAAACATTAACAGCAGAATCAAGCAGTGAGTTATCAAGATCAGACTTTTGTATTTTAAGTAACCATGGCAGATAATAATAACTTATAAATTTGACAAATCTCCACATTGTTTTCAGATGAGCACTGATTTATTCAATCTCCCTGATGCTCCTGTTACTGTCATTTACAGCATATATGACTATGAGGCATAGTATATGTTATGTGTCATTGCAACTCCCATGGTCACAACAGAAGCACCATCTGGCCCGTTTTTTTGGATTTTACTTCTCATGTAAGAAGCTGGCTTAGGTCACCAAACTTTTGCATTTTTTTATTTTCACCAAAAGCAGAGAATGTTAAATCCTTCATAGCGCTGTTGACAAAATATGTGCTGGGTATTTGTGAAAGCACATTCCCACTGTGGGAGTTTGTTAAGAGGTTTCTCTACTCCCTTTTTGAGAGAAAATTTCAGAATGGTATAAATGACTGGTTTCATTTGCTCTCTGAAAAGGGGATTATATGTGAATAACAACAAGTGCACATGTGAGAGATTATAATTTTGTGCATAAATGTAAGGGGGCAGCTAGCTTTTTTTTTTAAAGAATGAAAGTCATAAATTGTAGCTGAAAATTTTTAATCTGATGAACGAATACGGGAAATTGGAATGAATGGCAGTTTTGTAACTCCAAAATTAATGATCTTCATTAACTACAGGAAATGAAAGGGAAAGTTAGTCCAGAAATGTACTAATATTTAAAAAATTTTTCTGGTTGATTTTTATAACATCAGACATCTTGGCTAATAATTATTTTAAAAATGTGCAAGGGGTACTATACCAAACTCCAAAATGTACTGATGGGCTTCATCCACGTATCTTATAAGCTGCTGAAGGAAACTGTAGGCAAAGCGTTTCTCAATGGAAGGCGTGTCTAACTCCAGGTCCTTGAGTCCTCTGTAAAACAGAAGTGAGTAAATTTTTACACATGCAGAAGGACTCAAAGCCATCTTACCTCTCCGTGTAGTCCGACATCATTTCCTCTGGTAATGTGCTTATTAATAGAAGACTAACTTGTGTTTGATGCAAACAACGCTCTCACACTTACTTAGGTTTTGAGCAATTTGTTAAGACACAACTAGATTTCCCAACCCAAAAAAATTACACTTGTCAATCAAAATAATCCACTGTAATTATAATTTCTTTCCATTACATGTAAGGCATTACTATCTTACATTTCTCTGCACGGACTGATTCTTGGATGAGGAAGTTTGGAAGTTGAAAAAATACTGAGATTTAAACAATCAAACTAGAAGTAAACCTACTATCCATGACTATAACTTTTCCTGAAAAATCTGCTTGCATTGGAGAAGTTTTGAATAGCTAAGTAGCATTTGTGAAAAATCAGAGGAAAACCAAAACAAACTGATGGAATCGCTTTTCCAGCATGTTCCATCCATCTTAGTTCCTAGTCTGATATAAAAAACACATTTTCTTTCCACAAGAATGAATCCATGTCATGGGATGATGTCCCTAGTGACAAGGTGGCATTGGCATAAGCCTTGTTTATGCAGGATCAGGATTTAACTGATGGCACATGACACAGCAAGGGAATAGGTCACATCTCATCTCCCCCTGACTCATGCATCAATTATATTGGTACCCAGCTAGGTTGCAAGTTAAAAGTATACCTACTGCTTATACATGGAATAGAACTGCCTGTGTTTTGCACATTTATGCTTTAAGTTAAAGTATACACCTAGAGACACAAATCTGGTAAATAAAATAAAAAGGAGACAACGCTGGAGAGCAAAAGTCTCAAGTTTACTAACTAAGGGACCATTAAGAAACTTCAGACACAACTTCGGAGAAGGCCACCTGAACTTTGGAACTCCTAAGAGGAAGGAATATGAGAATTATGATTATTTGAGGCAGCTCAGTACATAAAGCAATGACAGAATGTATGGGGGGGGAAGAATTAAGAAAGAGAAAAGTGCAGAAGAGATGAAAACAGATTTCAACAGCTGTGACCTGTCAAATCAATTGACTGGCTGAGCCGTGTAGCTCATCACTAGAGTTTGTCCTATATCCTTATTAAGTGTCTTCATACCTGTATCTCTGTGTAATGTCACTCACTACTCCACGTGCTGTCAGCAGTAGATGGCAGCTACTGGCAAGACCAGCCAGAGCTGGATACCGAGCCAGCAGCTGGAGTCAGGCTTAGGGTGTAGGTGCTCCCAGAGTGGGGACAAATGGTGTGGATGATCTCAAGAATCAGTAGCTGGAGATGCCACAGCTTTGGGGAATATCTCTGTGGGCCCTACAGACCCTGAGCTCAGAGTGGAAGCTTCAGCAGGGGACTGGCATAAGTTCATTTGGTAGTAGCCATTGGAGTCAGACAGTCAAGGGCATAAAGCAGTGTCTGCAACTCCAGCAACTGGAAGTCCCTGTTGCCTGCCACTGGGGTGGGAATGCTGTGCTCTAAAAACATTCCAGCTGATGTGAGGGAGGAGTGCCTTTAAGATGAGTGAGGTCTCCTGCATCAGCAGCTAAAGTGGGCCTGGGTGCCACATGCCTGGCAGGGGGCAAATGTTTCTGTCTTCCCTAAAGCCATTTTGCATGGGGGTGCAGAGACCCAAATGGTCACTGTCAAATAAAGACTGTAAGGAAATGTGAGCAAGGCATATATGGCAGAAAATACAGTGGTGAGCAGACCAAATTAAAACATGAATTGAGCCCTTGTTTGTTCAGACAAGGCAGTTGTCAAACCTGCAGCAAGTACATCGAGTTTAACATAGTGGAAAAGACTCCATTTAACCAGCACGGGAGGGTGCAGATGTAGCAAGAGCTATTACTGGACAATGGATGTGTCCAAGTTAATGGTTATTTACCATCCCTCAGCCTTCCACTCCCAAAAAAACCCCAAAAGCCACTTTTCCCTTGTGTTTAGCAGGAACAAAAAAGTTTAGTACTCCTTAAGGGAATAAGGAAACAAACCTTTGCTGTCTGACATCCTTCTTTGTTCATCCTACTGCACTGACAGGAATTAAGCTCAATTACTTCATCTAACATAAAAGATTTTACCAAAATTACTAGATTACCTGGGGGACTCTAGAAACAGGCTGGAATTCATGTGATAGAAAAGACTTGAAACAGGCATATTTTAGGTAGATGTGCAGGGCTAATTAATTCACAATGATTACTTAAATTGATCTCAGTGATTGTTTCATTCACTTACTAATGTTCAAGTTATGCACAGCTCAGATGTGCTTTCAGCCTTTTCTAGTTATTCTGATTTCCTAAGTCATACTGATGAGGCAGAAAAGAATCCAAATTAATTAAAATTTTATTCATGCTACATTTAGGAGGTAAATACACCATATTAAAATGAATTATGCATGTTATTCTGCAGACTATTCACTATTACTACATTTACATTGTGGATTGCTTAAAAATTGTTTTAAAACATCACTTTTCACTTTTAAAATATTTTAAAAATACTGTAAATGAACTCAATTGAAATAAATGAGTCGTATGTTTTAGAAATAAAACTGCCTTATCCAACCAATTGTCTAGAAATTCGTTTAGACAGGGACATGTGCTTGAAGATGCTCATGAACCTGTAAATAAGAATTAATAATTCCATCACTCGTAGAAAACTAATAAGTTTACTAACAGCTGGATGCACGGACACCTGCTAGAAGGAAAAATCTGCAATATTGAAAGGGAAGGTAGAAGACACATAGAGATTCTGGAGAACTCTGCCTTCCAAAAACCCTGTTGCTAACTCTTGTAATCCATTTCTTCCTTACAATGTTTTATATGAAGGAGCTCATCCTGAATCCCAGATACTGAAATATTAAAAAATGTTCATAGAGTTCTGGTTTGATAGAAGAAACCCTAAAAAATGAGCAATAACAGAAACCAGAAAATTCCACCACAACCAACCAAATCACAGAACAAAACAAAAAAGATCACTGAGGACTATTAGACACCTTCTGTGACATTAATACTGAACTGAGAATTACCTGGAGACAACATATCCATTAATCTGCAGAAATTTCAGAATATCTTGTGCTTTTTCTCTGTCCTTGGCTTTTTCTTTGGCTGTGAGTGTATCATATGGAACAAGAAGGGGATGGTTGCCTCCTCCTACTACAGAGCATCAAGAGAATTAAAAATTAAAGAGTTATCTGTTGACATAGTAAGTCCCAGTATGTAAATGTACTATCACAATAATACACAGCACATACAGTAAATTCTAGTCTGAAATAACAATATAATTGTATGTTTCTTTACAAAAACCTTAGAAAATATTCATACAGAAACCTTAGATATGGCTACATCATTCTAACATATTTGCTATAAGTACCAGCAAAATACACTGAACCTATTGCAAAATACTCTTCAGGGAGAAAAAAAATGTTTAAGTGTTAAAAACATGTATTATAATGACAACTCTCCATCAGAAGCCTCTTCTTCTATCACTACAGCTGCTTCCAGCCCTCCCATTCTGCACAACACAACAAATACTACACAGTATATTCATTGAAGTGCTTCTCATAGGTAAAATTCTGCTTTCAAAACTGTGAAATGCGAAATATCTCATCCTTCTGTAGCCTATGACGTCCCAAACTTGGCCCATCCTGAGGCTACTTATCCTGAGGAAGGTTTTACAGAAAAAGAATAATATAGAAATTAAAGGGAAATATAATAGAAGGCATGGCAATTTGAAGTGTTTATCAAAGGCACTTCTAGATATAACTTTGCTTTTTTATAAAACCTTAACTGCGATACCTTTTCTGGAATTTTTAAAATTTAGACCAACTTTGGTGCATACAATGTACAACTAGACACCTAGACACCTTCAGATAAGGTAAAATACCAGCTTCAATCATTTGCAACTGAGAACTTGTTTTCTCCACATGCTAATACAGTGTTATATAAAAAAAAGCCAGCTTTAACACAAATAAAGAAATGCTTTTAACACAGACGAAAAACAGTAAATTACACAACAGATGAAAAAAAATTTCATTTAGGTAAGCATTTTTACATGGAATCAAGTATCTGCTCTAGGTTTTTGCACTTGTCAATTCAACACACGATATGTGCAGTACTTAGTAAACACCCTTTAGATCTTCCTGCAATAAAAGAAGCAATACAAATGAAATCATAGTCCATTGGGTAATAGTCTGAAAGATTAATGCTAGATGGAAAATGGATTAATGTGGCTTAAATTTATTTACAGCCTTTGAGTTTCCTTCCCTTGATATATCTGAACTGGTAAACTACTTATACAAGAACAGTTACACTTGGTACCATAACAACTTTCAGGCACTAAAAATCACAGTCAAGAATAGATACTTCACTGTTTCGTATTTGTCAATTTAAATTTGCTGTTTCTTTTTCTTCTTTTTAATGTTTTCTGAAATGTGTGATTTAAGGTACTCACAGAAAACTTACAATGCTGTAAATACCTATAGTTAACATTACCTTTTGCTTCAAGCTCCAGTTTCTTTTTCTTTGCCCATATGTTATGGTAGTTTTCAGCCATCATCTCAGCCATAGCCTTAGGAAAATGGAGAGCTTAGTAATGTGGGTTGCAATGAATAACTCTCAAGAAGGACAAGTTTCTGCTTGATATTAAATAATAAGTTTTGTTCTCAGGGAAATTTAATACAATTCCACTGTAATGGTTTGCTGGAAACAAGTTTTTACTGAAAAATTATTATATAGAATTTGGGTAGAATCAGCATGGGTATGAGTGAGGAACCTGGTGCTGGGAACCAGGTGCTTATTACAGAAAACAAGGAACCACAAATAAGAATAGTCTGGAAATAGTCCTGGGGTGTCAGATGGGATTTCAATCTCAAGACAAGGCCAAAAAGAACCCTCTGAAGGCACTGTCAAGGGAAAGAGAACAGCAAGCCAGAGGACTGAATCAATATTGTTACTGCTGGCTGTGGCAAACTAATTATGAACCCACGGCTTCTTCTCTGTGGATACTGTGCTCATTTGTGTGACCACACTGTTAAAACCACAACCACCTTAGAGAATAAATTA